>NC_134522.1:18191348-18816348 GCF_027942865.1 Odontesthes bonariensis
TGCACTGCTCCACACCCCTATCGGTGCTGAACAAACAGAAAGGCTGTAGAAATTCTCCTATTTCTGGAGATATTTGTTTGGTAAGTAATTTCATGGTAATCATCAGATGTTTTGGACTTAAATATTGTGGACTAAAGTCTGGTCAAAAACATGCTGTAAAATCCATAAGTGCTTAAAAAAGATACTTGTGAATATTCATAAGGAAAAATCTGCTTTTCATGGGTCCAGTCTACTCATTGGTCCTTTGACTTTGAGATCCACTAGAAGGCAAAGTGATGTTTATCTAACAATTAAAAGCCAGTATAAGATTTAGTGCCATCTAGTGGTAAACTATATATTGCACCTGATTGAAAACCTCTCACCTCACACCTCCTTTACTAGCATATTAAAGAACTTGCTAAAGAATCTTTAGCCAGTGTGTCGCCATTAGGGCGATATATATATAAAGACCTTTATAATGATACCTTTTATTTTGATACGGTTTCCGGTAACTCCTTACCACTTCCTGCCTTGGCATCAGTTACTTCCTACTAAGTTCAGATCTGCTAAAAACGATTTCTACTTAAGTATTCCTGACCATGAACGATGCTAGAAGTAAAGTCGTAAGTAAATTTCATTGTTAAGTTAAATAATTAATGGATTAAGTTAAGTTGAAAGTTGAAAGAGAAGGTAATAAATAGGTTTAAAAGATCGTTTTTATTTACATGTATTTACAAGGATATTTCATGAGACTTCATGTCAAGCTAAACTTTATGTTAAAAACAGTCAAACTTTGTTTGTTGCAGTTTTCACTCTGCCATGTGATGCTGGATTCTTCAAGTAAACAACAGTGAAATGTTAACTACAGTACGGACTCCTGGTTATTGCATCAGAGTTTAACTTGTTGGATAGCTTCAGTTAATACACTGCAGTGAGGACAACACAGTGAAAAGACTTTGAAGTTAGCATTTAACATCGAGTCAAGATGGAAACTAGATCTAATAAATCAAGCAGAAGTGGAAGCAGCTTTCATTCATCTGCCTCATCAACCAATGCTTTACTTCGCGCACGAGCAAAAGCAGCAGCTGCAAAAGTGCGTGCCGAATATGCTGAGCAAGAAGCCAAAGCTAGGATAGAAAAAGTTAAAAAAGAGACTGAGATTGAAACACTTGCCATATGCCGTGAAGCAGCAGAAGCTGAAGCCGTAGCAGCTGTCTGGGAGTCAGCAGTTACAGGGAGCAACCATTATATTGTGCTGGACGAAACAAAGTCAACAGAACAAAGCAAACTTGAACGAACAAGTGAATACATCCAAACTCACTTCCATTCCACTAACCCTGTCCAACAAACAGCCATGGAGGCTAGTCTGCCACCAACGCAGCCAACCACCTATGCTACTCTCAGTCACAGCCCGAACAACCCCTTTGTTTCACACCATCAGCCGCCTGTGTTTTCATATGACAACACAAACAATGTGGATTTTACAGACTATGACTTGGACTATGCACCACCAGCAGACATACAGTCAGTCAGCCAGAATCCATTTACCAGAGTAGGGTCCCGGGTCATTCCCAAGAGTCTCACCTCGCAGATCAGCGACTTGAATATTAGGGCTCCATCCTTCAACCCCCAGCAGTCAAATACTCAAAGTATGTCTGCAACTGAACACCTGGCACAATATTTAGCTCGGCGTGACCTAGTGAATACAAGTTTGTACGAGTTTGATGATAAACCGGAAAATTATCGTGCTTGGTTGTCATCATACAAAAATACCACACAAGGACTTGGTCTCACAGCCACTGAGGAATTGGATTTGATGACACGATGGCTTGGAAAAGAATCCAGCAACCAGGTGAAACGTCTCCGTGCAGTGCACATAGCAAGCCCACAAATAGCACTGGTGAAAGCCTGGGAACGTCTTCAAGAGTGTTATGCAGCCCCAGAGGTGATTGAAAAGGCCCTCTTCACCCGGCTGGATGCATTTCCCAGAGTCTCAGCCAAGGAAAATCTGAAGCTACGAGAGCTAGCTGACCTGCTTATGGAAGTGCAGTGTGCAAAAGAAGATGATTACTTACCAGGCCTGTCCTACCTGGACACGACGCGGGGAATTGAACCTATAGTGACTAAGTTGCCTTATGGACTCCAGGAAAAATGGATCTCGGCCGGTTCTAAGTATAAAGAAGCAAATGGAGGACGGTTCCCACCGTTTGATTACTTCACGAAATTCATATGTTATGAGGCCAAGAAAAGAAATGACCCCAGCTTTGCCTTTTTAAATACCACTACAACATCATCTGTCCGAGCTGAAAGTGCTTTTCCTAAAACCATCCAGAAACCCATTGCAGTTCACAAAATCAATGTCGCTCCTACAGAGACAAATGTCTCCAGTGATCCGAGTAAGATCTGCCCAATACATGCAAAACCCCACCCACTGAAGAAATGCAAAGCCTTCAGAGCCGAAACTCTGGATGACAGAAAAGTATTTCTGAAAGAAAACGGAATCTGCTTTAAGTGCTGTAGCTCAACCAACCATATAGCAAAGGACTGCACTACAATTGTGAAGTGTTTTGAGTGCGACAGCACCCGACATGTCTCAGCTATGCACCCGGGACCAGCACCTACGACTCCTCTGACCTCGCCACAGCATGGCGGGGAGGGAGAAGGGGTAAACGACACCAGTGAGATTAGCTCAAGCTGCACAGCAGTATGTGGCACAGGACAAGTTGGACGGTCATGCTCCAAGATATGCCTGGTAAAAGTGTACCAGAAAGACCACCCAGACAAAGCCATCAAGGCCTACATCGTGTTAGACGACCAAAGCAACCGATCGTTGGTCAAGTCCAGTTTCTTTGACAAGTTTGACATCCACGCTGAGCCATATCCTTACCAACTGAAAACATGTTCTGGGCTAGTAGAAACTTCTGGCAGAAGGGCATTAGATTTTATCGTGGAGTCCCTCAATGGAAAAGTTACGATTCCCTTACCACCACTCACTGAGTGTAATGACTTACCTGATAATAGGTCAGAAATTCCCACACCAAGTGCTGCTCTTCATCAACCTCACCTGTCAAAGATAGCAGAACACATCCCAGAGCTGGACCCCACAGCTGAGATCCTCCTGCTGCTAGGGAGAGACGCAATCAGAGCACACAAAGTACGGGAACGAATAAATGGCCCTGCCAATGCGCCCTTCGCACAACGCCTTGACTTAGGCTGGGTGCTGGTCGGAGAAGTCTGTCTAGGGAACACACACAAGCCGAACGTCAGTTCCTTCCGGACGACCATGGTCGACTGTCATCGGCCATCACTCTTTCATCCATGCACAAGCCTTTTGCACATTAAAGAGGAACATCCCTACAGACTGCATAGAAACAGTGCCTTACCACCCAGAGCTAAAGAAGACGGTCTTGGTCAAAATGTGTTTGACCGCACCGGACAGGATAATAACCTAGCACCTTCAATTGAAGATGAAACCTTCCTAAAAATGATGGACAAAGAAGTCTACAGAGACGATTCACACAGCTGGATTGCTCCATTGCCATTCAGACAACCAAGGCAACAGCTTCACAACAACCGCGAACAAGCACTCAAACGGTTTGAATCACTCCAACGCCAATTCAGGAGGAAGCCAGAAATGCAACAGCAATACGTGGAATTCATGGGCAAACTGCTGAAAAACAACCATGCTGAGGTGGCACCAGAGCTAAGAGAAGAAGAGTGCTGGTATTTACCAAGCTTTGCAGTGTATCACCCACAGAAACCCGATCAAATCAGGGTAGTGTTTGATTCAAGTGCCCAACAGTCTGGGATCTCCTTGAATAATGTGCTCTTGACTGGACCAGATCTGAACAATACCCTTCTAGGAGTGCTCATGCGGTTCCGAAAAGACAAGGTCGCTGTGATGGCGGATATTCAACAAATGTTCTATTGCTTCCTTGTGGCCGAAAAGCACAGAAACTACCTGCGATTCTTATGGTACAAAGACAACAACATAGCCAACGAGGTCATCGACTACAGAATGAAAGTGCATGTCTTTGGAAATAGCCCATCTCCTGCAGTGGCGATCTATGGGCTCAGAAAAGCCATCAGAGAAGGCGCCGAGAAATATGGAGCAGACACAGTCAACTTTGTCGAGCGGCACTTTTATGTTGACGACGGCCTCTGTTCTGTCCCAACTAATGCAGAGGCTATTGGGCTGCTCCATAGGACTCAAGCCTCGCTTGCCGAGTCTAACTTGAGGCTCCACAAATTTGCCTCAAACAGTCAGGCTGTTCTGGAAGCCTTCCCAAGCGAGGACTGCATACAAGCCAAAAAGGATGTAGACCTCAGCGGAGATGAGTCACCCACCCAACGCAGCTTGGGGCTCCTGTGGGAAATAGCAAGCGACACATTCACCTTCTCTGTGTCAACCGACACCAAACCATTCACCCGTCGGGGAGTTCTTTCCATGGTGAACAGTGTCTTTGACCCTTTAGGGTTTCTGGCTCCAGTTACGATCAAAGGCAGGGAACTTCTCAGAGAGTTGAATTCTGAGACATCAGAGTGGGACACCCCATTGCCTGAAGATAAGTTAGGCAAGTGGGAAGCTTGGAGAAATTCGCTTCAAGACTTAAGGCACTTTCACATACCTAGGATGTACACAGACATCTGTTCAACCAAGGCTGAGCGAGTAGAACTCCATGTCTTTAGCGATGCATCTGTGAAGGCCATTGGTGCCGTGGCCTACTTGAAAGCCATCCAAGGAGACACAGTGGACGTTGGATTTGTCATGGCAAAGGCCAAACTTTCCCCTCAATCAGACCCAACCATTCCCAGGCTTGAACTGTGTGCAGCAGTCTTGGCAGTGGAGATAGCTGAGCTGATTCAGGATGAATTGGATCTAAAGCTGGATGCCACCAAGTTCTACACTGATAGCAAAGTTGTCCTTGGATACATTTACAACCAGTCCAGACGGTTCTATGTGTACGTTCATAATCGTGTCCAGCGTATACGCCAGTCTACCATCCCTGAACAATGGCACTACGTGAACACCGAAGACAATCCAGCTGACCTGGCATCACGGTCGGTTCCAGCAGCACGCCTCACACAGACGATGTGATTCAACGGACCAACCTTCCTGCGCAAGCCCTCCATTCAGCCAGACCCAGCTCAGCCATTCAGCTTAGTCTCACTAGAGTCCGATGCAGAGGTCCGTCCAGTTGTGAAGAGCTACATCACTGATCTACAAGGGAAAGTTCTCAGCACAGAGCGCTTTGAAAGGTTCTCCACATTCGACACTCTGCAACGAGCCACCGCACTCCTGATTCACATAGCAAGATCCTTCAAGACTCCAACAGGCAAGTGTAAGGGATGGCATCACTGTGACTTACCTCGCTCGGTGGATGAGCTTTCACAAGCAAGAGAAGTCATCCTCAGAGCTGTTCAGAGGAATACTTTCGTGAAAGAATTTGAAGCTTTGGAGAGAGGAAAGCAAATTCCGTTAAACAGCTGCCTACGCTCTCTCAACCCAGTCTTACAGGACGACCTCCTTTGCCTTGGGGGCAGACTGAAGAATGCGGATATGGCTATTGAACAAAAGAACCCTATCATTCTCCCAAAAGAACACCACGTGTCCTTGCTTCTCACCAGATACCACCATGCCCAAGTAAAGCATCAGGGCCGTCATTTAACAGAAGGTGCTGTACGAGCTGCTGGGCTCTGGATCCTGGGAGGCAAGCGGCTTGTTAACTCAACTATTCACAAGTGCATCACCTGTCGCAGACTTAGAGGACGGATGCAGGAACAACAAATGGCAGATTTGCCCACAGAGCGCCTTACAACCTGCCCTCCCTTCACGTATGTGGGCCTGGATGTCTTCGGACCTTGGCATGTTCACACCAGACGCACCAGAGGGACTTAACCTGAGAGCAAGTGCTGGGCCATACTATTCTGCTGCATGAGCTCCAGAGCAGTTCACGTCGAGGTGATTACCTCAATGGACACCTCAAGCTGCATAAACGCATTGAGGCGTTTCTTTGCCATAAGAGGGCCAGCCAAACAACTGAGGTCAGACTGTGGCACAAATTTTATTGGGGCCTGTAGAGAACTCGGGCTGAGTGTAGATCAACCAGGCAGTGCGATGCAGAGGTACCTGCACCAACAAGGATGCTCCTGGGTGTTTAACCCGCCTCATGCCTCACACATGGGGGGTTCATGGGAGCGCCTCATTGGGGTAGCTCGAAGAATCCTGGATTCAATGCTCCGTGATCACAGCACTCGCCTAACTCATGAGGTTCTGTGCACACTAATGGCAGAAGTGACTGCAATTCTGAATGCAAGACCATTAGTTCCAGTATCGAGTGATCCAGAGAATCCATACATCCTCACACCATCGATGCTGTTAACGCAGAAAGTCGGCGTCCCACCACCTCCAGGTGACTTCACAGACAAGGACCTCCTCACTAAGCAGTGGAGACAAGTACAAGCCTTATCCAACTTGTTCTGGAACCGTTGGAGACAAGTGTACCTGTCAACCCTACAAGGCCGCAAGAAATGGACAAGGTCCCACCAGAGCCTGCAAGACGGTGACATCGTCCTCCTCAAAGACAACCAAGTTGCCCGCAATGACTGGCCTTTGGCAGTAGTCACAAAGGCTATTCCAGGAACAGATGGAAGAGTCCGTAAGGTGGAATTAAAGACAGCAAACCAAGGACAATCAAAAACTTACCTTAGACCAGTGACCGAAACTGTTTTGCTCCTGCGCAAGGACTGATGTTTCAGATGTAGTTCTTAGTTGAGTTTAATGTTCATGCTTGTGTAGTGACCTCACAGTGGTCAGGCGGGGAGTGTGTCGCCATTAGGGCGATATATATATAAAGACCTTTATAATGATACCTTTTATTTTGATACGGTTTCCGGTAACTCCTTACCACTTCCTGCCTTGGCATCAGTTACTTCCTACTAAGTTCAGATCTGCTAAAAACGATTTCTACTTAAGTATTCCTGACCATGAACGATGCTAGAAGTAAAGTCGTAAGTAAATTTCATTGTTAAGTTAAATAATTAATGGATTAAGTTAAGTTGAAAGTTGAAAGAGAAGGTAATAAATAGGTTTAAAAGATCGTTTTTATTTACATGTATTTACAAGGATATTTCATGAGACTTCATGTCAAGCTAAACTTTATGTTAAAAACAGTCAAACTTTGTTTGTTGCAGTTTTCACTCTGCCATGTGATGCTGGATTCTTCAAGTAAACAACAGTGAAATGTTAACTACAGTACGGACTCCTGGTTATTGCATCAGAGTTTAACTTGTTGGATAGCTTCAGTTAATACACTGCAGTGAGGACAACACAGCCAGTGTTTGCTTTTTTTTATTCTAAGGCTACAGTATAGACATGATTCTAAAGTAATATAGATGCAGTATTTTTTAGTGCCACACTAATGAAAACAGTTATGCATATTTGTGCTGATAGATCACATAAGCATTAAGATCTTATTAAACACAATAAATCAGCTGCAAAAATAAAACCACTGACTGGTGAAGTGTGTTATCATACTCATCTTGTTACAGTGCAATGCTCTGCTGGGAAAACCTGCATTTTGCCATTCACATGGATGTGACTTCAGCATGTGACCACGTTGATCTGACCTCTGAATGCACTGGCTTGTTAGAGCTGTTTTTGCAGGATGAGAAGAACTTACTAAATACTAGAAAGTTGTCATAATGTCATGTCTGATCAGTGCATGTGTATTCTTGTGCCCGCCCCGTGCTAAAAGGATGCCTTAGATCTTAATAGGTTAAGCAATTAAACTTCACATTGAAAATGCTGGTCCTGACTTCCGGCTTAGCGACTGATGGAGTATAGGCCCATTTATGCCCTACGGAACCGGACGAAATTCGTCTGTCCGGTCCATACGTTGCTCCCGGAGCTTCTGTTTATGCCTCCGTCCGTATTGCGCACGTCCGTAAGAAATCCTCTAGAGGGCGGTATATATTGAGTCATTGTCGGCCGCGGGTTTGAGAAACATGGCGTCAATTGAGGAAGTTGCAGTCATACAAATGTATATACCCCCTGACCATCTCACAAATCCTCTCCTCCATTACCTGGCATTTTTAAATCTTAAAATTTTTTAATCTCCTACTCTTCGTTCTTCTTCTTCCTCCATAACTTCCGGAGCCAACACGCTCCTGACTCTCTACTGCCCCCACGAATTCCTCTGGTATTGCTCCGTTTCGCCCGGAGCTCACCGGATTGCTAAGCTCTTGACCTACGGACAAACTGACGGATGAAACGACCCCCGGAACCGGGTGAAAACGTCCGTTTCCGTATTTACCGTAGGGCATAAATGGGCCTTAAGACGTGCCTGCGAGAGCTCCTGAGAAACTCTCTTAAATGAACATATAGGGCTTTTTCGTGAACTTTATATTATTACATTTTGACTCCACAAGCTCATTGCGACTACATTACGTGCCAAAATGCCAGCAAAACAGAAACATGCTAACAACTCGGCGGCTACGCTAACGAAGCCTACCCCTACGGCTGTACCCCCGGGGAGTGATGCGGCCACCCCTCCAGAGGAAGCTACCACCGTTTCGAGCATAACTTCTGCGGACTTCAAGGCTGAACTTCTCGCCGCTCTTCGAGAAGAGATGGTAGGCATTTTTAAGACGGAATTGAAGACAGCAATGACGGCTAACTTTGCTCAGGTGAAGTCCGAGCTGCAGAGTGTGAAGGCAGAGCTAAATGCTAACATGGCGGCTATCCGATTGGAGGTGGATGTACTTAAGGTAACTGTGACTGACATGGAGGGCTCGCTGTCGTCATGTACTGACGATGTGGTTTCACTCAAAAGTAAGGTGGACAAACTTTCGGCCCAGGTTGTTGCTCTTGACGGTAGATGTGAAGATTTGGAGGCGAGGTCTCGCCGTAACAACATCAGGATAATAGGACTACCCGAGGAACACGGCACGGTTGACGCGTCCACAGTTTCCACCTTGCTGAAAGACGCTGTCGACTTAGGAAAAGAGCTAGTTGTGGACCGTGCGCATCGATCCCTACAGCCTAAACCGCCATAATAGCACGTTTACATTACTATGCCAGGCATGAAAATCCCTCACCTTTCGGCGAAATTCGCCGTTTTAGTCCCAAAATAGGTGACTTGTGTGAATCGTGTAGATCCGAAGAGTTTTTTTTTGGGGGGGGGGGGGGGGGTACATCCACTGACGCATACAAATGGTTACAGCCAATCGAGATTAATAGCTATTAATAACTAGCGCTTCTTTTCTATTGGTGTTCTGATCAGCTGGTACAACCCACTCCTGGTTGCCAGTCCTCGCTTACGAATATTCCACTGATTCAGACAGCAAAGTCACATTTTTATTGATTGACATGGCAACCTCATTTCCCGCTGGATCTAAACTGACTGATGGAAGGTAAGTCGCTTACTGTGGCAAACATGTGTACATAAATGTTATTCTAACATGCGTGCTGAAAATCAAGTTTAGGGCATAACACGTTATCTAGCTCATGACGGCTGCAGATGATAAATACTAGTTGTTACCTGCTAGCCTGCTTTTGCGAGACGAGTGATATGGAAACTAAGCTCAGTGGTGTTGAATGGAGAAATTCCTTGTTCACGCTGGATGGTTTTAAAAAACAGCAGACTTGATTTGGGCGTTTTTTGATAGTTAGAAAGCCGAGATTGTTTTTTTTTTTTGTTTTTTTTCAACTGAGGAGCTCTCTTGACATGGGTTAAGAACTAGTCACTGTTCGCTACAACTTGTCTTGAACACCGTGAGAGCTAGCTAAAGCTCCGGTAGAAATGATTAGCTCCTGTTCGCTCGATATTGTTAATACAGTTAGTGTCAAGCTTGTTTTTAACGCTACGTAACAGAAACACTGGTCGCCAGTAATGTTATTTATTGATTCATTGAAATGTAATGGTTTCAAGACGCCTAAAAATAGCGAACACCGCCCGTCTCGCTCTAAATTAAACACCAGGGTGAAATGATATCTGGTAGTCCAGTGGTTAGTTCTACCCAAATGTGAGAAACAGTGATTGGCCATTCTATTTGCTCTCAAAAGTGCTAGTGTTATGACACCACACAACTAATCTAAATTAAGAGTGACATTTACTTACGACCAATTACTGTTCTGACATCTGGGTAACCATGTTACAGAAACCAGCTCTTTTTTTTAACACTGGCCCAATGGTGGTAAATTTAAGCTTAGTGTGGCTGGTAGAAAAGAAAACGTACTAGCCATTTTGTGTTTGGCTAGTAACATTAATATCTTCTTGTCATTTTGGGTCGTGGTGAAAAAAGTTAATTTCGAGCCCTGTTTACAATTAATACTGATGTTTCATTTGAACTAACACAAAATATTCTTGCAGGATGAGTGTATTAACAGAGGAGGATGCTGCAGCTGTGAAGCAGATAGACTCAGGGATCAAGTGCAGCTGGAGATCGGCTTGGGTCAAACTTGAGGGAAAGGTTTGCGTGAAGGGGCAGGAGGTGTCCTTCAACATAGGGGATGTTTTCCAGAAAATGTGTGTGTGTGTTTGGCGCCAGCAGATCAGTGAAACAGTGTTGGTGAACAAAGCTCGTCATACCCCGCCCCCTGGGCCGCGCGCGCGCTCTTCTCACCTTTTTAACCCCTGACCCATTTTCATGCCTGCTATGCAGACTGTGCCAATATCCTACAACGTGCCAGAACCCAGCGGCAGTTCAAGGTGAAGGACTCAACTATCTCCATCTTCCCAGACTACACCACACGCACAGCCAAAGCCCGTACAGCCTTCAGTGACATCAGACGCCAGCTCAGGGGCATTCCTGACATAAGGTTTGGGCTGTTACATCCAGCGCGTCTCCGGATCACCAGAGGGGATGTCACAAGGGAATTTACATCGCCTAAGGAAGCCGCAGCTTTTGTGAAAACACTCAAGTAGATCTGGGTTTGTTACTGCACAGTTATTGAAGCGCAGGTTTGGGTGTAGGTGTCATTGCAGTTAAAGGCCTACAGAAAGGTGATTTTTTGCACAAAACTGAAATAGCAGATCGATTCCTTATATACCATGGAATTTTTTTATGATTTTAAAATAATTTTAGGCCCCTGGATAGTCCTGATTAGGCCCAATAAACTATCACCACATTTGACTCGAATTTGGCAAACCGACGACAGGTGCGTGACGTCACGCGTGCCAACTGCTGGAACAATGAACATGTCTGATACTAGTAGTTCTAGTAGCGAAGCCAGCAGTTTGCCAGACCTGGACAGCTTCTTCACGGCAAATTTCGAGCCTAATATTGTTGATGACAATGAAGAAGACAATGAAGAGCCTGAGGAAGAAACCGAGGAGGGATTGGGGCTAGAACCATACAGGTTTGAGCCAACCATTGCCAGTGACAGTGGGTCGGAGTCCGAGTCCGAGAGCAGTGGGGACCATGATGGTGATCATGGTGATTTTGGTCGTCTTCAGAATGCCGATTGGTGAGCATACACTGTGTTTGGTCTAGGCCACGAGTCACAAAAGCAGCGTGTAATTGTGCAGCTATTTCCACCGCTGTATACACAGCTGGACTGTTTGGCACCAAAGCAGGAGGAACAAAAAAAGGTCACCGGTAATAAAACATAACAGCCCAGAGGAAAATTTTACTGCTCAAAGCTTGCTCTTCTATAACTCAGGAGACAAATTTGAGATTCTCATCTCAGCCTCATTTTAGTTTCTATTTTGTCTAAAATGTTTCTCATGTGTTTCTCCTAAAATTCACTAGGAGCAATAGGTGAGACAGAGTAATTAGAGGGAGTCATACTTGAGATTTAAGGGAGATACCTTGCTAATCTCAATTCAGTGTTTTTAATGGCTCCTTTATTTCTCCTTGGACAAGAAAATGAGCCATACTGGAGCTGCTATGGAGCAATATGGTGCGCGCGCACGCACGTGCACCATATTGCTCCATAGCACGCACGCGCACACACACACACACAGTAGCATATATATATATATATATATACACACACACATATATATATATATACATACACCCCAACAGCCATCAGGCTATATAATTCTATAGCAAATGAGCTGACAGACAAATTGATTTCCCTTTTGGAATGAATAATCTGAATCTTTATTCAAAATCAAAACAATGACTAAGTACAATGACTGAGTATTTCAAGGAGCTGTAATAAGGTTAACAATAACAATAATGTTTACAAAAAAAAAGTTAACATTGAAAGACAGCAAAAGCTATTCTCACATTATTATAAAAACTGAAATATAAATGCTCTTTTCAGTAAAACTATGTTTTTAAAACAGTACCAATGTCCAACAGTGTTTTGAGCAGTATCAGCACAACTTTACAACAGTGCACATTGCACAACATTTAACAACTTTTAAGAGTCTTTAAGGCCCTCATTCAGCATTTGTATACAGGGACTTTTTTTGAACATGGTCATTTCAACAAATGTCTATCAGTATGCCCTATGAAATACTTCACAGCGTTGAGGCCCTGATGCGGCATTTATTTATGAAGGCTTTTTTTACTTTACTTTTCTCCACCGGTTTCCATCCATCCAGGGTACTACAGCGCATGATGTAAGCTGCAAGAAGAAGAAAAACAGAAAAGAAAGCACAAATTACAAATTTCATAATGTAACAGCAGTTACAATGACAGTATTGAGAGCTTTTTTTATGTCACAAAATTCACATTGAAATATCTCTGGTTCACACGAGGAAATTCAGTAAAACTGTGAGGTCACTGAAACAATCAAAACATTAAAGGGATAGTTTGCCTCTTCTGACATGAAGCTGTATGACATCCCATATCAGCAACATCATTTATGAACATCTTCTTACCCCCTGCTGCGTCCTGTGAGCAGAGTTCCAGCCTCGTTTTGGTGTTGACGAAAGTAGTCCGGCTAGTTGGCTGGGGTTTAAAAAATAAAGCGTTTTGCTTCTCAGAACAATATGCGTTCAACAGAGTAATACATTTGCATCACAAAATTGTTCTCCAGGAAAAAGTCAGACCTCACAATCGCTTGGCCCTATTTTCTCTCCCTTCGTATCACTGCCTGCTGCCGCCTGCCGACAGCCACGCCCGTTACGGTGTTTGCTGCTCGGAAGCAGGGGACTGCTCGGTCTGCACAGTTTACACAGCCCGTAGTGATACGAAGGGAGAGAAAATAGTGCCAAGCGATTGTGAGGTCTGACTTTTTCTGGATGAACGATTTTGTGATGCAAATGTATTACTCTTTTGAACGCATATTGTTTTGAGAAGCAAAACGCTTTATTTTTTAAACCCCAGCCAACTAGCCGGACTACCTTCATCAACACCAAAACGAGGCTGGAACTCTGCTCACAGGACGCAGCAGGGGGTAAGAAAATGTTCATAAACGATGTTGCTGATATGGGATGTCATACAGCTTCATGTCAAAAGAGGCGAACTGTCCCTTTAAATGTAGCTATGTGACACATGGGGTTCTAACACATCAGAAATTATACCAAATTTGGCCAGATATTGTGATGAATGTGAGAAGGGGCAGAAGAAAGAGGGGAAAACAAACTAGAAATTAAAAGTAGAATGACAACAAATTAATTTTTGAAAATAATTCTTCTTTATGTTATGTATTTTAACTGATGGATTTCCACAACCTGTCCATATTTCCATAAATTGTTAACAATGAGCAATGTACTTACTTAGAATCCCACTGACTTTGAACTTATCCAGGACTGTCTTCCCATCTGGCACCTTCCCGTGCTTCCCAAAGGCCACAGCATTTCGGCACTCCTCTGCAGTAAAAAACTCATCGAAAAGAAGATGGAACAATCTGAGGCAGTCCTTCTTTGCTTCTGCATGTATTGCAGCCAGGCGGGTAGAAGACATGAATAGGCCACTTTCTGGAAACAGCTCTTGCTTCCCAGATCTGTGTTTTGGAGCCCCAACATCAGCCTGAGGTTGGATCTGTTCCACTTTGCTCAGAAAGCTTTTTAATGCCTCGAGGTGCTCACCACCTGTGACACAAAATATGAATTACCTTACAGGGACACAGCAGCAAAAATAAACTAAAGAAAAGGAAGAGACTAGTTCAAAATAAATTAATAAAAAAAAAAAAAAATAAATAAATAAATAAAGAGATTTCATGATGGGCTAAGATTTTTACCAAATTGCTAAAAGCTTTTAAGTTTTAGTTTAATTTGGTACATTAGGGAAATTGTGAAAGGAAAAAGTAATAGTGTTAAAGGAACAATTAACTGCAACAGAGAGACAAAATGTACTTACTTATACTGCACAGCACATCCTGCAGTGTGGCCTTCTCCTCCACTAATTTTTCCACCTTTGCCTTGCATGCCCTGCATGGCTTCCATGATCTGTCTTCTCTTGATTCAGGCAAACTGAAAATTGGCTCTCCATATTCTGGAAGTGGATCACGCTCGATGATGAAAGTATCTGCAGATGACGAGCTTGAAGAAGTCTCATGTTCAGATGTACTAGGCTGGCTCTGGTCCCCAAGAACAGCAAGTGTTTGATTTTTACTAGGACTGTACAACATTTTGAGAAAGCTTTCTTTGGCTGTTACAGTAGGAGCTGGTGGCTGTCTTTGGTGATCCAAATCCATAAAAACAGGTTGTTCTGACAGGTCTGAAGATGTGGGCAGTGCCGTGTGAGATTGGTGATGCTTTGAATACTGTGAAAGATTGGAACAATGTGTGACTGGAGACAGAGTGGGTACATACTGGTGGGGCGGCTGGATAGGTGGAAGCTCGTAACATGGATGCGTACGTGGCGATGACTGGGAAACTGGAACCTGGTACTGTGGCCGGGCAGTTACAGGCTGGTGCTGTGGCTGGATAGGTAAAGATGACTCGGTAGGTGGAGGTTGGTACACTGGCCAGGTAGTTGGAGACAGGATGACTTTGTGATCCACAGTATTTGGATGATCCTGTTCAGAGGTGGACTGATCTGTTTGAGGTAGTGATGGAAGGTTGTAGAATCTTTGAGCAGCTGCATCTTTTTTTTTCATGTCTTTCTTTGTGGCCTTCTTGGCATCCACTGTCTTGTTAACTGTTCCAACGAAGTCTACTGTGGCGCTGTAGAACTTGTTGTCGGACCATCTTGCAAGTACTTCTTCCCCTGGCTTCAGATCTCTAAGGCAGGCGGTGGGTTTATCATCTTTGCTTTGTATATCACAGACATTAAAAATCTTTGCCGTGTATCCATCTTCAAAGGTCAAAAATACAAAAAATCCTGAAAATGAACAGATAAAGGAGATTTTGAGTAAACTAGAACAGGCTAAAAATAAATCTTACTTATCATGGTACTATATCTTATTGGTCTCAATTCTAATCCTCTTAGACCTTAGCAAAATAAATTTGTTTCTTCACTTGAGCCTTCAACTAGCATTAACTTTATTCTTTTTGCATAGACTTTATTATCTTGTTTTTTTTAATCAATTTCCCAGCCCCAAATGTAGTGATAATTTGACCAATACAGTTGTAAAATTCTGTCACTAAAATGTATAGTTTCAAGTGGGGGTTACTCTCGCCTTTCTTGACATTTCTTTTGAAAAAATCCTGTAAATCAGTGTTTGTGGCTTAAACTGCCAATATATTGATAATAATAATCCAAGTCATAAGAGACCAGAGACTGTCAAAGATTTTGGTTATTATAGTGTCCAAAGTAAGTTAGAAATGACAATTACACCAAAAATGAGCAGAGCAATGTAGTGAAAAAATAACTCAATTACCATCTGAGTCGTCTTTGGGTGAGCCGGGGTCTGCTTCATAAAAACACATCTTCTTCGGTGGGTTTCGCGCTCTTTTGGGCATCTCTTTTTTGGCATTTCCTGCTGGGCCATCCATTCTGTGAAATACATAAAAGTAGAATACATTTTAATTATTTAAAAAGGTGATTCAATGTCTTATTTAGTTTTATCATGTCATTAAATATCATAATTTGGTACAGAAACTTGTTGAAACATTTGGATACAGAGATGTGTTACTGTAACCATATCAGACAAGTCAGGAACTGAAAAACAATGTCTTAAAGAGGATATATCCTCTTAAATTTCAACACATAACAATTTTGGCCACAGCGAGCACTTTAAATATGCATGAGGCTCCAAAGCAAATATCTTAATTGCCAAAAATCATACCTTTAAGGTAAGATTTGATCACCAAATCAGACTTGCTGTCTTGTTTGCTAATTATATATAAAATATAATTAACCAACCACAGAAATCTGAAGAACTAACACATGAAAAAGTATATAAAATTAAGTTTAAGTCATGAAACAATAAGCATCTGCTCTGAAACACTGGAGGTGTTTGCTGGAGATACTGAACTCTGTCCAGCTGCCTGCAGAACTCCCTTATAAACATACATACATTTACAACAAGCCTTATTTAGAGCAGTCTTGGGTTAAACAACAGGGATAATAATGAAAAAATAACATTCATTAGCCACTTCAATGTCATTCGGCACATATTTTGTAGGTAAAATTTTGAAGGTCAACTATCGTTTTTTAAATTTGAAAGTTTTTTCAATGGAGTTCAGTATTATCTCACTTCACTGTTTGTGAACAAAAAAAATAGCCCAAAGTGCATATTATTTAAATCAGTGGTTCCCAAACTTTTTGTGCCCAAGGCACAACAAAGGACAAGTAAAAATATCTGACTGACCGACATGATTGCATTATGCATCACCGGCCAAACTGGCTAGCAAGTTTTTATTAACACCTACGAAAATTATTTTTAACCCACATATGGCGGGTTGGCGGCTGTTAATGTAGAACCCTGGATATGTCACAAATCTCACCGCACACCCGGACTTGACCCGCGGCACATTTGGGAACCAATGCTCATGGCCACATGTGCTCCAGGCATATAGCCTCACTAGCTAGCTTCACTATTTGCCACATATACCAACCAGTTTCTTCAAAAAAAGTATCTGAACCAACATAAGTACTCGCCATTTAAATTTTTACAAAGTTTTACCCAAATTACGCTTGACAAATATGCCGCTTACCTTCTTTTACGTCCAGTAACGGCTCCTTCTTTCTCCATTTCTCCTGCCCGCAGCCCGCACTCAAACCGTTAAGACTTTGTCAGTCAGACCAGACCTATGTCAATTTACCAATCATGATGCAGTATTTGTGACTGATGGCGCTCTCTCCCAATGAAATGTTGACGTTAGGGCTGCATCATTTACTGGGTTCAAAGTTCACAACTCGTTTGCGCCAAATGCAACTCGTTGAAGAAAACAAAGATCCATGATACAGCTCCTGTAAGTGGTGAGTATATAAAGCTACACTTTTTCTAAAGAATAAGTTTACTTATTTTCTTTATGAGTTTAGCTTTAGTTAGTTTTGCATGTACAATATATTTTATGAATATTTATATGCGATTAATTTCGATTAATTAATTACAAAGCTTCTAATTAATTGGCCGGCCCTATTTTTTTACACTCAGTATTTCGACATTTTCATTAAATATAATACCCTTATAATACCCCAATAATGAAATGGTGTGAAAGATAAGTTGGTGATTATTATATGTCAGTAATATATATATATATACTGTACTATGAATATATGTAATTTGTATATGTATCATTTTCACGCATGTATCTCTACTGTTGAAATTATTTCAGGCAAACAGTTGGGCACATTTGAAAATGGCACAGAGGCACAACTCACGCTGGAGGAGAAAAGTGAAGAGCCAACAAAATACTTGCAAAAGATACAGAAGAAAGGTAAGGAAATTTACATTTTATTATTTATTGTCACTTGCGGTGATGGAATATAAGTATATTTACTCAAGTGTTGGTACTTAATATTTCCACTCCACTATATTTTGGAGACAAGTATTTTATTGTTTATAACAGAGCTCAAATAGGGAAAACAGTTTACACTTCCAATCAGTATGTCAAAGCCAAAAGACGGAACAATTCCACAGTCTTATTTTGTGATGGTATGCAGATCAAATATGGCCAGATTGAATTATTGTGTTCCTACAAAGAAACCAGTGAAGGTCAAAATGAGATGAATCTTGTATTTGTGAATGAATTTGCAGTTGCAGGCATAAATCTTCTAAGGGACACTTTGACAGGTGGGACATGTTTCCATATTGTGAGCCTCTTGGAAGTTCCTGTAAAAAGGACAGTAGTTGGACTTGAAAGTATTTTGGGAAACTTGATGTTCATTGATTTGTCCTCAATGCCTGGTATTGTGTTTGCTGCACATTTCCCTAATAAACTTGAAAGGGACTAAACATTATGAACTCAAAGACATGATCTTTTTGTGAACAGAAGACCCCATGATTTTTCCAACTAGTAGAAATTCCTTACTGAAAATGTAAAGTCTCAAGTTGATGGGCAGATAGTATTTTGATGCCATATTAAGACAAATGTCAGTGATCTCAACAGTTTTATTAATCTATTGCCACACAAATAGGTCACTTTGGGGCTTAACATGAGAAGATACAGACATCTGAATATAGTACATTGACACACACCACTAATGATCTGAGTTTTTGGCAGTTAAACTTTGATACAGCTGAAACATATTTTCTTGGTCTTAAAAGCTACATCATTGGATGCTAATATAGTTTTGATCTTGAAAGACTGTGATAAGTGCAATGTTCCATGTACTAATTTTATTAGATTATTGATTTTGAGATGTCCAGTGAAACATGTTGTTATAATTGTTTTTGTTGGCATTTTGTAAAATAAATTCCCTCAATGCAAATGTCAAAAGTGTGACTTTCTGTTTACTGTTTTGATAGTTATTTTCCGAACTATTTTCACAAATGTGTTTGCTATTGGAGGCAGTGGTAGTGGTAGTAGTATTTTTTTCAAGTATTAAAAGGTGCTATATTCTGATATTGGACTTTGTTGAAATAGTAACTTTATTGCTCTCAAATTACTAATAAACTACTGTCGTTTTTATTTTACGT
Organism: Odontesthes bonariensis; assembly: GCF_027942865.1. Lineage (NCBI taxonomy): Eukaryota > Metazoa > Chordata > Actinopteri > Atheriniformes > Atherinopsidae > Odontesthes > Odontesthes bonariensis. Next base: position 18,210,262 of record NC_134522.1, read on the forward strand.
TTTATTTGGTTCATGAAAAAAACCTGAATTACGTGCATTGGAATACTTAAAATTATTCATAGAAATATAATTAATATAAAAGCAGAAGGTCTTTGCAGCCTAAATCCATAAATTTTCAATCAATTCATTCTGAGTACAGGAATACATAATTTAAAAAAAAATCATGTGGTTTACAATAAAGTCAACGTGATTAACAACAACCAAAACATTGATCTAAGTCTGAGAAATAAATGAGTGCTTGTGGAGAGCTCTTCATTTGTTCTGTCTGAGCTTAGTATGAGATGGATAAACTGAAGCTGGGATGAGAATAGATTGAGTTTATAGAGAGAGCTCTCTAATTTCTCTGCATGAGATCACAGAGAGACACAAAAGTTGAGAAACTCTGAGAATTATATGAGAGCTTGTTGAGATCTTTTCTGAAACTTAAAAGGAGACTAAATTGAGATTTAGTGCATCTTATTGCTCCGGAGAAAAAGATGAGACACAGGAGAAATGGCCTTTAGTCTCAGTTTGGTGTCACAGAGATCTCATAGTTGTCTAGGAGAAGTAAATGAAACATTGTTGAGATCTCTTCTTGAGTTTTCTTTTCCTCTGGGAGTCCATTAGGCTGCAACAAAGAGACAGAATCCCATAACGTTCAGTGCAGTTTTTATTGCGAGTAGAAGTGCTGTGGGTGCGTGTGTTGCCCTCAGCACCAGCAGCTCACACCACCGGGGACAGAGGAAGCAGAGAGACCTGCGGTCGGAACTTGTGTCTGTGTCTCCCTGTTGGCCTGCCTCCTCTCTGGTGAAATCAGCCGGAGCGCATCCCGCCGTGTTCAGTTCCCTGCGGTGCGGACACTCAGGTGGAGAGTCCACGTCGGGGCTCTTGATGATCGCTCTGCCGGCTGATTTCAGGGCAACCATCCCGAGGTGTGTCCACTCTCCGCCAGGTGGATTCCCCCTGAGTGTGCGCACCGCAGGGAGCTGAACACGGTGGGATGCGCTCCGGCTGATTTCACCAGAGAGGAGGCAGGCCAACAGGGAGACACAGACACAAGTTCCGACTGCAGGTCTCTTTGCTTCCTCTGTCCCCGGTGGTGTGAGCTGCTGGTGCTGAGGGCAACACACGCACCCACAGCACTTCTACTCGCAATAAAAACTGCACTGAACCCAACGTTTTATTGCCTTCACCACTCAACAAGCATACTACAATAGCGGCAGCCAGGAAAAACCATGGCACATGTGACGTCGTGTGAAGCCCCGCCCCCAGTCTGGAATTCCAGGAAGGATTTCCAAGCATGGAGAGACAACAGTATGTGAAGATGGGGGAGTTCCAATCGGAGTATTTGGGCATTGCTTGCGGGGTCCCTCAGGGATCTGTATTGGGCCCCAAGTTATTTAATCTTTACATAAATGACATATTTAATGTATCAAATATATTAAAATTATTATTATTTGCAGATGACACTAACATATTCTGTTCCAGTGATAACTATAGTGAGCTTATAAATAAAGTAAATGATGAACTAATCAAGTTAAAAACTTGGATGGACATCAACAAATTATCCCTAAATTTAGATAAAACAAAAAGTATGTTGTTCGGAAACTATAAAGAAAATTCAGATTTAGTAATAAATATAGACGGTATTGTTATAGATAAAGTGTCAGAATATAAGTTCTTAGGGATAATTATTGACAGTAAACTAAGCTGGAAAACTCATATCGGACATATACAACGTAAAGTTTCCAAAAGTGTAGCAATAATGTATAAAGTTAGATATTTCCTAGAATATAATGCATTATATTTATTGTATTGTTCATTAGTTTTGCCCTATTTAATATACTGTATAGAAGTCTGGGGTAATAATTACAAAAGTTCACTACAACCCCTTGTTATACTCCAAAAACGTGCAATACGAATTATACATAAGGTAGGATATATTGATCACACAAATACCTTATTTTTGCAGTCTAAGCTGCTAAAATTTTCAGATTTAGTTGACTTCTATAATGCGCAACTTCTATTCAAAGCTTATAAAAGTATATTACCTAGTAATATTCAGAAGATTTTCACACAGAAAGAAAGGGGTTATAATTTGAGGGGGTGTGGTAACTTTTATGTCCGGAAAGTACGAACCACAAGGAAAAGTATGTGTGTGTCTGTATGTGGTGTTAAACTGTGGAATCGACTGGGGTTAGAGTGCAAACAGTGTCCAAATATTTATCAATTCAAAACAAAATACAAGGAAATGATTTTGTCACGGTATGGGAATGAAGACAGGGGCGTTTGACTGTTACTTGGTGTTCGCAGGTACCATCATTATTTTTGTTTTGCTTTTTGAGGATAATAATTGGTAAATAATGATGAGTATGGGGTGATGGTGATGATGACCGATGGGGTGATCACGTGTGTATAGTATGTATGTGTGATATATAATAGGTGTAGGTAATGGCTATGTGTTGCAGTAATGTATAGTATAGGTAAACATATGAATACTGTTGTATGTATGTGTGATATATAATAGGTGTATGTTATGGCTATATGTTGCAGTGATGTATATTATATGTAAACTTATGAATACTGTTGATGCAGTTGACTACGGAGTATAGTGGGAATTGAAAACATGTAAACTATTGCGGATTGGATGGGGGTGGGAGTAAATAAGCTTGTCTTCATCCCACTCCTTTTCAAGTTGGTATTCTGTTGTTTAATTTATCATTTGTTGTTTTCTATGTCCAGTGGGCATAAGTGACTGTTATTTATAAATATATATATATTTTTTTAATTTATTTTTTAAATTCTGGCTTGAAATAAATAAACAAATGCAATACAAGCGGCAAATTCAAAATCGCAAATTTCATGCGTTTATGAAATGTTTTGGTGTAGGGTCCAATGATCATTATTGTTCTTCTGTGTATGTATTATCATTATGTATTGGGTGTAGTGTCAGCTTTCTGTAGGCCTTTAAGTTGCTTAAATAAAAAAAGTAGTGCTGAAAGGTTTTTAACAACACGGTCTACTAAAAAGTTTTGAATAATATACCATTACTTTAGACATGTTCAGTTAATTTTGATATAAATGGCACCTTAACCCCTATTGCTCTAATAATCAGTCAACATGCGTATGTATGCACAGATTTCCTAGATGGTTCTGAGTCTTGTGTTGTTCAATACTTAGGCCCTATCTTTAACTATACATTTTATTTATTTTTATTTTTCTAAATGTTTCCGGGAGCTCCGATCAAGTCGGAGCAAGGTGATGATGACTCTTTGGTCCAAAGCCGTGAGTTTGTTCTTTTGGTTCATGACTCCGTGTGGAGTTAGCACTGGTATCTAGGGGTGGGCGGATCGATTTAAAATATCGATAGTATCGATACTAACGTTGGTATTGGGTATTGAGCGATACTTGTGTGATGAGATCAATTCTTTTTTTTTTTTTTTTTTTTGGGGGGGCTTTTTATGCCTTTAATGGACAGACAGTTGGAGAGAGAGACAGGAAGCAGGGGCAGAGAGATGGGGAAGACATGCAGCAGATTGCCACCCCAAAAGGGAAATTTAAGTTTGAAGCTTTCTATAAACATTTCTGAGTTCCTTAATAAAATTATTTTTATTTGCCTGTAAACTCTGTCCTGTGTTAATTATCATCATAAACATGATTAATTAAAGGAAAACTTACATAATTAATTAAATAATCATAAAAATTCAAGTTTTTATTCAAATTTGCATATTGATGATGCATTCACTTAATAAATTATGATACATTGATCTCCCCTACACAAAAGTAGATGGTAGTAGTAAAAAGTATCGGTATTGGTATCGGTATTGGAAATACTGGCCCTGTATTTACTTAGTATTGGATCGATACCAAATTTTGCAGTATTGGACAGCCCTACTGGTATCCTATCATTTGGGGATGGGATAGTGGTAGGTGCTCTGGGGGGAAGGTGTGGGATTTGGGGTGAGTTCGATAAGTCAGTTTATTTTTGTTTTTTCTCTTTCTTTTCTTTTTCCGCTTTATCCCTGGAGTGTGGGGTTGGAAACCTGGTTGCCTCTTATCTTAATTAACATTTCGTATGGCTAATGTCTCAAGTTCAAATGTAAGATTTATCAGCTGGAATACTAAAGGTCTAGGGGGTGCTGTTAAGCGATGTAGGGTGTTCTCCCATTTGAAGCGCTTGAAACCTGACATTGTGTTTTTGCAGGAAACCCACATGAGGAGTAAAGATCAAGTCAGACTGAAATGTCCCTGGGTTGCTGAGGTATTCCACTCTAGTTTCAACTCTAAGGCCAGAGGGGTTGCCATCTTGATCAGTAAATCTGTCCCATTCACCCTGACTAATATCATTTCTGACAGCGATGGAAGATATCTGATAATTTCAGGTACTTTGTTTCGTGAGCCTGTCCTATTAGTTAATGTATATGCACCAAATTTTGAGAATCCTTGTTTTATGAACAAGTTGTTTAAAAGCCTGCCCTCTCTGAGTGACTGTTTTTTGATTCTTGGAGGGGACATAAACTGTGCTATTGACCCTCAATTAGACCGTTCTAAACCTGGCTCAACCCAATCACTAATGGCCAAGGCTCTTTGCAATTTCATGTCTAGCAATGGCTATGTCGACCCCTGGAGATTTCGTAATCCGAGCAGTAGGCAATACTCTTTTTATTCGCATGTGCACAAGACTTTTTCTCGCATAGACTATTTCTTTGTAGACGCTAAACTTATGCCAAAAGTAACAAATGTCGTGTATCACCCAATTATTGTCTCAGATCACTCACCGGTGTCCATAGATATTCTGATCTCCTCCGGACCTCACTATCCCACCCAGTGGCGATTTAACACTTCACTTCTATCAGATGACAAATTTCATAAGTTTATTACTCGTGCTATAGAGGATTTTACTGCTCTTAACCAATCTGATTCGGAACCGATCTCTAAAGCACTACTATGGGAATCCTTAAAAGCATATTTGCGAGGTCAGATAATTTCATACTCTGCACACATAAGGAAATTAAGGACCTCAACTATTCAGAAACTCTCATCTGACTTAAAATCAGTGGACCAACAGCTTGCGACCACCCCATCTGACGATCTTTTAAAGCGTCGCGTGACCTTACAAACTGAGCTAGATCTTATCACAACTAACGAGGCGGAGCGCCTGTTGCTTCATTCCCGTTCCAAATATTATGAACATGGCGACAAGTCTGGTAGGTTGCTAGCTCACCAGTTACGTCGTCAAGCAGCTTCGCGTCTAATACCTCGCATTAAGGATGGATCTGGAGCCTTGCAGGAGGACCCAGATGTTATTAACTCTGTCTTTTCGACTTGTACAAGTCTGAAGTTTCATCAGATTCGGCTGATATGCACAGGTTTTTAGACGAACTTCAGTTTCCTTCCACAAATCCAGAATTGGTTCAACAACTAGACTCTGCTCTGACCATTCAAGAATTAAACTCAGCTTTACAAAGCATGCAAACTAATAAAGCCCCGGGACCCGACGGGTTTCCGGTCGAGTTTTTTAAAGCTTTTCAGGTCAAACTTACGCCATTACTTCACTCTGTTTATTCTGAATCTTTATCACTCGGCTCTCTTCCCCCTACATTGAGACAAGCCTCTATTAATGTTCTCTTAAAAAAGGACAAAGATGCCGATATTTGTACCTCCTATAGGCCAATCTCCTTAATGAACGTCGACACAAAGATTCTTGCAAAGGCCTTGGCCCGGCGACTTGAAAAGGTCCTTCCAACAATAATTTCTAAGGAACAGACTGGCTTTATAAAGGGGCGTCAGCTCTATTATAATGTTCGCACTTTGCTTAACGTAATCTACTCGAAAGAAACATCAATCGCACCTGAAGTAGTGATATCGATCGACGCTGAAAAGGCGTTTGATCGAGTTGAATGGAATTATTTATTTTTAGTCTTAGCTAAATTCGGATTTGGTGAAATTTTTATATCATGGTTACGCCTTCTCTATACACTCCCCTGTGCCAATATTACCACTAATAACACTCAATCCGGTTATTTTTTTCTAAATAGAGGTTGTAGACAGGGTTGCCCCCTTTCTCCTCTCTTGTTTGCACTTGCAATAGAGCCGCTGTCTATGTACTTGAGGACCTCTCTCACCTTTGATGGCATCACCAGGACTCATACAGATTTGAAATTATCGTTATACGCCGATGACCTGCTACTATACGTCACAAATCCAGTAGGAGCCTGCCCCTCCATTATTTCACTCTTTTGTAGATTCGGACGGTTTTCAGGATATAAAGTTAACGTTGCCAAGAGTGAATGTTATCCTGTCAATAAACTAGCGATGCAACTCTCCCAGTCAGACATCCCTTTCAAATTGAGCCCTTTGGGATTTAGGTATCTTGGGGTTAACATAGCCAGGTCGTTCAAATCTCTTTATTCTGAAAATTTCTCCCCCCTTTTAGCCGAGATTAAGGCAGACTTTCAAAAATGGGGTTCCCTTCCTCTCTCTTTGATTGGGAGAATAAATACTGTGAAGATGAATGTTCTGCCAAAATTTCTTTTTCTTTTTCAATGTTTGCCTATATTTTTACCAAAAAGTTTTTTTAAAACAGTTGACTCAACTATTTGTCATTTTTTGTGGAATGGCAAGATACCTAGAGTTAGACAAAAAGTACTTCAGAACTGTAAGTTCTATGGCAGCCTCTCTCTGCCAAATTTTCAATTCTACTACTGGGCTGCAAACATAGCTAAAATAATACTCTGGTCCAAGCCAATTGATCTACCTTGGTATCAGCTGGAAGCACAGTCGTGTCCCCCAGTCTCTCTTTCTGCTTTACTGACCGGCCCAACGACCGCTAACCCCTCTGGCCTTACCTTAAACCCTGTGGTTATTGCCACACTCACGATTTGGTTTCAGTTTAGGAAACAGTTTAAATTTACTGCTCCCACAGCTTTAACCCCATTGTTAAAGAACCCTGTTTTTAAACCCGCGTTTACTGATTCCACTTTCTCCTTATGGCACGATAAGGGACTGAAATGTTTTGAGGATTTCTATAAGGAAGGGATCTTTTGTTCTTTCGCAGACCTGGTTACTCAATTCAATCTTCCACCCTCTCATCTTTTTAGATATTTCCAGGTGAGGAACTGTGCAAAATCCTTATTTCCCAACTTCCCTCATCTTCCACCTAAGCAGCCATGGGGTGAACTCTTACAAGTTAATCCTTCAAAAAGGTCTTTAACCTCAAAAGTTTACAATTCCATCCAATCTTACGATGATTATTTATCCACCAACACAAAGGAGACCTTGGAGCGTGAGTGATTTTTGATCAAAGCTGGTGGGAATCCGCACTTAAAGTCATTCACAAAACCTCTGTTTGTGCCCGTTTGACCTTAATACAATTTAAAGTTTTATTTAGATGCCATTATTCGAAAACAAGGTTGGCACAGATTTTCCAAAATATGGTAGATGTCTGTGACAGATGCGGAGGCTCACCCTGCAATCTTACGCATATGTTTTTCTCTTGTCCAGCTCTTACGAATTTTTGGCAAATTTACTTCAGCACCATGTCCAAGGTACTCTCAAGGACTATTCACACTTCACCACACACTGGCATTTTTGGTCTTCCAGAAGACTATACCCTATACTCCGCTAAAGAATTGGAAGTAATAGCTTTTACCTCTGTAATCGCTAAACGCCACCTCCTTCTGAATTGGAAATCCAGAACATCTCCATCCAGTACACAATGGATCAAAGAGACTATGTCATTTTTGAAAGTAGAGAAAATTAGATATTCAAGTAGAAGAAACTTGAGCAAATTTTACAGTAAATGACAACCATTTATGGATCTTTTTGCAACAACATAACCCCCCCTCCCCCTTCTTTCTTCTTTTATTCATTTTATTTAATTTAATTTTTCTATTATTTATGTAATTTATCTGTTATGTTTATGCGGACAGTTTAATCATCTTGTCATAAATCCTTTTTCATTGTATAGTCTATTTGGCCTTTTTTTTTCTGCAATCGTTTGTTCTTAAAACAAAAAAATATAATCTGTATCTGAGGGTGTATACAAACATGTTTAATGATCACACCATTGTATACCGCTATATGTAAGTGCCTATGTTACTCTTGTATACACACCAATAAAAAAAATATTAAACGAAAATGCTGGTCCTATAACGGGTTCTTTAATCACAACATTTTCACACAGATTGGGTTGCTTTCATTCGTTAGCATATCCCTGTTCCCCCTGGAGAAAAGTCTTGTCAAATACATGTAGAGTTTCCATATATAACTCCATACCCTGTTCAATATTTATGCTATCTTACAGACTAAAAATGACAGTTTGGTTTAATATGTGGACACATCAGCTTCATTCAAATTTGCTATGGGCTGTTCTGGACCACTTCAGCGAATGACACCGAGCTGGAAGTGGAGTTCATCGCTCAGCACAATTGAACAAACTTCACTTTGCTTCTACAGCATTGTGCCTAATCCCTGCTAATCCAATTAAACAAGTTAGAAGAAAGGAGAGAAGAAAAAAAACGCAGGCCTCTCGACAGCCACTGTCTCAGAGAGACGAGAAAGAGCCTTTTAGAAAGAGCACAACTTAAAGAAAGCTTTATCTCAAAATTTCTCTCTGAGGGATGGTGTTCAACTCCTACTATTCTTAGAAAACCCAAATGAAATTAGATAGCCATTGACCTTGACAGGTACTAATATATGCTAATGCATGATAATTATTAGATTTTGAGGTGATGCTCTTGAGAGAAATCTACGGCAGCGAAGAGTTCATTTATAACGTCTTTGCAAGATGAGACAACTTTGTCCCAGGAATAACAGATAGTGTCGTCAGTAGTAACCCGGGACAAGATTAATCAGTCTTGGAACAGATGTGAAAGAAGAGGACAATGAAAGGAGAGATTTTGCTGGTCCTCTGTTGCCCCGTCTCAACACGTAGCACTTTAACCAGAGTGCTGTCCGGTTGGAAGTGAAAGCTTGGTGATGAGATGACAGGTGCAAATACATACCAAGCTGCTTAAGCACATCTTATAAAACTATCTCTTCAAAGACAAAGACATACGGGGATTTACTGTGTGTATGTAAGTTTAAAGTTGTTGTATTGTTTGTGGTGTGTATTGGTAATAGCACACAGCTTTCTCTGCCTCAACACAAAGGACACAGTGCGGGCAACACTGACTCAGACAGGAAGCGTCGGATGTTTTTTCTTTCATTTTGTAAAGCCTGTAGGAGCCTGGGTCCTATTTGGGGTTTTTGATGTTTGGAGGGCTATTTTGAGTTTGGATGTGGGAACGTGATTTGGGTTGATTTGTGGTTGGGAGAGTTTGGGTGTCAGGAGTCAGTGTGGTCGGGCAGCTTGGAGTGGAGCCACACAGTTTTTTGACCTTTCCCTCTCATTGTCAATTTCTTTATTTTCTCATATTGGATTATGGATGTAACATTCTTCGTTTTGTGGAAGTAAATTGAAGAACATAGAAAAGGATCTTGTGGAGTTTTTTTTTTTATTTCAATCACGGATGTGGATGACGGGAGAGAGAAGAGCGTCAAGCTTATGGCTTCAATAAGGAACCTACACTAGTCAAAAAACTCGCTCTTCATGGATGCATGGAACGTGGAACGGCCCGACTGAAAACTAAGGAAATACCACGGGGATTTTTGGAAAAGAAAAGTCACGATCTGCAAGACGGAGCTCACCAGGAAGAAGGACGGATCGTTAATTGACGCGAGTCTATGGAGGACGGCTCTCGCAGGTGTATGTGAGTAAAAAAAAAAAAAAGGATCGTTGTTCGGCTGTATCACGTTGTGAGACGCTACGGTGCTTGGACATTTTTATTGATTAAAAGTGGAAATATTGGCTTGTCATGGATGAACAAGACAGTGGAAAAAGGACAGTAAAAATGACTGAGAAGGCCAGAGAAGAACACAAGGCAAGACAGATCCAGGCACGCAGGCACAAGCTATCCCAGATAACTAGCTTGAGAAAAAATATTGAGCAGTTAATGGAAGATGATGCAAACGTTGACATTGTAAAAAATAAGCTTCGTGTGGACTTTAGTGGCTTGCAGCAAGAATTCTTTGACCTTAATTCTGGTCTTCAGAAATTAATGGAAGAGGAGGAATTTGTGGATGATCAAAGGGGCTGGTTCGATCCAAAGAATGAAATAATGAATGACTTCTTCTGGAAATGTGAGGAATGGATGAAAGACGTTTTGAAACGTGTTGAGCAGGCTGAAGAGTGTGATAGACTGGTGACGCCTGCAGATAGTAGGTCTACATCAACAAAGGTGAGCACTAGACGTCAAGGTAAAACTGCATCACGATGTGGAAGCGCACTTTCGTCATCTTCTTCGGTCAGATTAAAGGCGGAAATGGAGCGGGCATCATTAATGGCAAAGGCTGCAGCTTTACAGCAGAAGTTGGCCATGGAACAGGAAGAAGCAGATTGGCATGCAGAGAAAAGATGCAGGGAGGCTCAACTGCAAGCCGAAGAAAAGCAGCGCGAAGCAGAGTTTGAGGCCCAGCAAAAGAAGATAGAAGCTGCAATAAAGGCTAGAAAGGAAATGCATGCAATGCAAACTGCGCTGGCTGAGTCTGATGCTAAAATGGAGGTCTTGCTTAAATATGAAAGTACACAAGAAGAAGTTAGTAGCCTCAATAAAGCTGATGAAAAGGATGGTAAAACAGATACAAAATCCACCTTACAACAACCCTCACAACCCATCTTACCATCACCCAGGATTAAACAAAAAGCTTCAGCAGAAACTAATCAATTGGCTACATCTGCACCAAAGACTGAAATTAAAGACCCACAGGGACCAGTACTCGATGGGCTTTGCCAAGCCATCTCTCAGCAAGCCAACGTCACAGAGTATCTTGTGAAGAGTCACAAAGCATCTCTACTTCCGGATCTCACCATTCCAACATTCAAAGGTGACCCACTGGAATACAAATCCTTTATTAGGGCCATTGAACATGGAATTGAAGGCCGCACTGGTGACAATCGTGATCGTCTTCAATTTCTGCTACAGTATACAAGTGGACAACCACATGAGTTGGTTAAGAGCTGCATCCACATGGAACCTTCAGCAGGATATACTAAAGCAAAACAAATGTTAAAGGAGTTCTTCGGTGATGACTTCAAGATAGCGGAAGCCTACATAAATGAGGTTTTGGATTGGCCTACAATCAAGCCAGAAGACGGTGTTGCTCTTAAGTCCTTCGCATTATTCCTAACAGGCTGCTGCAACACAATGACAGATATTAGCTACATGGAAGACTTGGACAACACAGCTAATATTAAAGCACTGACAAACAAACTTCCTTATAAACTCAAGGAATCTTGGAGAAGGTCCGCTTGCGACATGCAAGAAAGAACAAAGATGAGAGTTAAGTTCAAGGATTTCGTTGACTTTGTGAAGTTAAATATCTTTTGCACCCACTCTATGGAAATATAAAAGAAATCACCATAAACACGAAAGATCCTGTAAGACAGAAACCGAAACCACAATACTCCGAGACACTCAAATCAAGGAAAGTGTTCACAACAGTTGTCGTGCCCTCCAAGACGGAAAACGACAAACAGACGACATCAAAAACGCAACCGGTTTCAGTGGATGCTAGCAGCAAACCTTGTGTTTATTGTAATGGAGAGCAACACAGCCTCACAGTTTGCAAGAAATTCAAGAGCAAGCAACACAAAGACAAGATTGTTTTCTTGAGGAGCAAAGGTCTGTGTTTTGCATGTTTAAAGCATGGTCATATGAGTAGCAGCTGCAAACAGAAGCTTCAATGTCAAGAATGCTCCAGACTGCATCCCACAGCATTGCACATTATCTATAAAGACTCAAGAGAATAAACAGGATAAGACAATTGTGAACAGCAATCTGTATCAAGTTCCCTTGTGCAAACAGCTGACACCTTTGGTGTCACTGGGGCCGGTAAAGACAATTGTGTTCTTTCGAACGTTCCAGTGTGCATCAAGTCACAAAAGGGAACCAAGACAGTGACAACGTATGCGTTTTTGGATCCAGGTAGCTCAGCTACTTTCGCTACAGAGTCACTGATAAACCAACTGAACATGAATGGACGCAATGTAAGCATCGCACTGCGAACAATTGGGAATGAATAGGTCGTGAACACACGCATTGTGACTGGTCTGGAAATCAGCAGTTTGGATAGCAACCAGTTTGTTGAACTTTCGGAGGTGTATTCACAAAAGGACATTCCTGTAACTAAGGACAATATTCCCCACCAAGAGGATATTGACAGTTGGCCTCACCTAAAGGAGGTGAGAATCCCCACTATCCAAGCGGAAGTTGGATTGCTCATAGGAGCAAATGTTCCCAAGGCTATGGAACCGCTGCAAGTGGTTAACAGCGTGGATAATGGACCATACGCCGTGAGAACGATATTGGGCTGGACGGTGAACGGACCACTCAGAGGTGGAAGTTACATGACAGAGACAAACACACTGACAGGAATTACTGCAAACAGAATCTCAGTGGCTAAACTTGAAGAACTCTGGCAGCTACAGTTCAAGCAGGACTTTCCTGATGCTGGACAAGATGAAGACATCGAGATGTCTAAAGATAACCATCAGTTTATTAGCATGGTGTCACAATCTGCAATATTGAAAGACGGTCATTACAATGTTTGCCTTCCAGTGAGGAAGAAAGGTACATGTATGCCAAACAACAGAGCAATTGCGGAGCAACGTGCATTGAACCTAAGGAAGAGATTCTCGAGAGACGTCAAGTTTTATGGAGAATATGTTGCGTTTATGGATGACCTTCTCAAGAAAGGTTACGCAGTGAAGCTTGATGGTAATGAGTGTGAACCTGTTGAGGGGCGAACGTGGTACCTGCCTCACCATGGAGTCAGACATCCTACCAAGCAGAAGTTGCGCATCGTGTTCGACTGTGGCGCTAGCTTCCGAGGAACATCGTTGAACCAACAGCTCCTGCAGGGTCCCGACCTTACAAGCTCGCTAGTGGGGGTCCTCATGAGGTTCCGCCAGGAGGATGTGGCGGTCACGGCTGACGTGGAGGCCATGTTCCACCAAGTCAGAGTGAGCAATGAAGACACAGATCTCCTCAGATTTCTATGGTGGCCTGACGGGAACTACGAGCTGGATCTCGTTGAACATAAGATGTTAGTTCATATCTTCGGCGCAACATCATCTCCAAGTGTTGCAACCTTTGCGCTTCAGAAATGTGCAACAGATTTTGCGGACGAGTTTGGACAAGAGATGGCTAAAACAGTCAAGAAAAATTTTTACGTAGACGATTGTCTGAAGTCAACTTCTGACGAAGATACAGCCTTAACCCTGTGTGCTGAGTTGAGGAACATGTTGGCAAAAGGAGGATTTCGGCTGACAAAATGGTCAAGCAACAGCAGGAAGGTGCTTAACTCAATCCCAGAAAAGGAAAGAGCACAAGGGTTTCAAGATCTGGACTTGGATGAGGACAACTTGCCGATGGAGAGAGCGTTGGGTATCCAGTGGTGTGCCGAATCAGATCAGTTCAGGTTCAAGATCAACCTCAAAGATCGACCACACATTAGGAGAGGCCTGCTTTCCCTGGTCAGTTCCATTTTTGACCCGTTGGGTTTTCTCGCTCCAGTAATATTACCCGCCAAAAGAATCCTGCAGGATTTATGTTGGCAGAAGTATAGCTGGGACGAAGACCTGCCAGACACCTTGGTTAAGAGCTGGAATAAGTGGATCTCAAGTTTGCCACAGCTTGAGAAATTTGGAGTCAGCAGATGTGTCAAGACGAAGCAGTTGCGCCAGTCTTTGCACAGCTTCATCACTTTGCTGATGCGAGTGAAGATGCCTACGGAACAACAAGTTACTTACTGCTGCGCTTTTCAACTGGTGAAGCTCCATCCACTTTGATCCTGTCCAAGACAAGGGTCGCTCCCTTGAAGTCTCCAACTATTCCTAGGATGGAATTGACTGCAGCCACAGTTGAAATTAAGATGGACAAACTTCTAAGGAAGGAGCTGGAGCTGGAGCTTCAAGAATCAACTTTTTGGACTGATAGCACGGCTGTGCTAAAGTACTTGAACAGTGAGAGCACCAGATTCAAGACGTTTGTTGCAAATAGGGTCTCAGCAATCCTGGATCACTCTCGGACATCACAGTGGAGATACATCAACACTACTCTGAATCCCGCTGATCTTGTCTCAAGAGGACAGACCGTGGAAGTATTTTTGAAAAATGAGAGCTGGCTTTCAGGACCAGGTTTCTTGCTCAGCTCACAAAACCAGTGGCCTAAAAATCCAGATCCTGGCATGCTGGATATTGACGACCCAGAGGTCAAAAGAGTGGCTCAAGTGCACGTAATTCAGGCACAAGAGCCCAATGAGCTCATGGACCAGTGGATGAACCACTACTCTTCCTGGACAGCGTTGAAGTGTGCCGTAGCTTGGTTTCTGAAACTCAAGGATTTGCTGAAAGAGCTGAAAGAAAAGAGAAAGGAACTAAAAGCTTCAGGTGCAGAAAGCAGGATGATTGAATTCAAGAAAGCTGTCAAAGGAAAGTACCTGACCTGTGATGACTTAACCAAAGCAGAAACAGAAATTGTGAAGTACTGTCAGAAGCAAAGTTTCAAAGAAGATTTGGCTATGCTAGAGGAACATCAAAGAGTAAAGAAAGGTAGCTCACTCTTTAAGTTAAATCCAGTACTCCAAGATGGAGTTATGAGAGTTGGTGGAAGATTGAGCCGCGCAGCAATGCCCGATGACTCCAAGCATCAAGTCCTCTTACCTAAGGATTCACACATCACAAAGCTTGTGCTGAGGCACATTCATGACATTACAGCTCATGCTGGAAGGAATCCCATGTTGGCTCAGCTACGTCAAAGATTTTGGATCCCTGGAGCCAGTAGAGCCATCAGAATGTTCCTCTCCAAGTGCGTCATCTGTAAACGACTACACGGAGTTGCTGGCAAACAACTTATGGCGGATTTGCCAACATGCAGGGTCCTGCCAGATGATCCTCCTTTTACAAGAGTCCGTTCCTAGTGAAAAGGGGAAGAGGACAGGTAAAGAGGTATGGCGTTATCTTCACGTGTCTTGCTATACGAGCCGTGCATCTGGAAGTTGCACCATCCCTGGACACTAATGCATGTCTCAACGCAATCAGAAGATTCCTTGCCAGAAGAGGACAAGTCAGAGAGATGTATTCAGATAACGGAACCAACTTTCGGTCAGCTGACAATGAAATGAGGAAATCGATCAAAGAATGGAACACCAACAAGATCGAGAAACACTTGCAACAGAGAGGTGTTCAGTGGCATTTCAATCCACCAGCAGGTTCTCACCACGGAGGAAGCTGGGAGCGGCTAATCCGTTCAGTGAGGAAAATCCTGAACGTCACAGTTAAGGAGCAGCTTTTGGATGAGGAGGGTCTCCATACCTTACTTTGTGAAGCAGAGGCAGTCATAAACAGCAGGCCCATCACAAAGGCATCATCAGACCTCAACGATTTAGAGGCCCTCACACCCAACCACTTGTTGTTGCTCAAGGTCAAACCAGAGTTACCACCAGGAGTATTTCATAAGGATGACCAATACATCAATCGCAGATGGAAACAGGTGCAGTACCTCGCGGACGTCTTCTGGAAACGCTGGTGCAAAGAATACTTGACGCAGCTCCAAGAACGTCAACGATGGTCTTCACCTGGAAGAAACTTCTGCGTTGGCGACGTGGTGCTGATTGTGGACGACACGTCACCTAGAAATTCCTGGCCACTTGGAAGAATCGTGGAGACTTTTCCTGATAGAAACGGCCTTGTTCGTCAGGTTAAAGTGAAGACCAAGACCAACGAGCTTTGTCGCCCTATAACAAAGCTATGTCTTCTTCAGGAAGCAGAGGATAACTGATGGACTGTTGTGAAGTTCTCATTTCAAATGGGGCGAAGAACAACAAACTTTTTTCAATAAGTGAAACTAATATTGTTCAGGCTCCTTTAATTTAAGTTGACACTTTTTAAGTAATTGTTTCAAGGACATTGATAACAATTAGGGGCCGGTAATGTAGGAGCCTGGGTCCTATTTGGGGTTTTTGATGTTTGGAGGGCTATTTTGAGTTTGGATGTGGGAACGTGATTTGGGTTTATTTGTGGTTGGTCTCGGGAGAGTTTGGGTGTCAGGAGTCAGTGTGGTCGGGCAGCTTGGAGTGGAGCCACACAGTTTTTTGACCTTTCCCTCTCATTGTCAATTTCTTTATTTTCTCATATTGGATTATGGATGTAACATTCTTCGTTTTGTGGAAGTAAATTGAAGAACATAGAAAAGGATCTTGTGGAGCTTTTTTTTTTTATTTCAATCACAGATGTGGATGACGGGAGAGAGAAGAGCGTCAAGCTTATGGCTTCAATAAGGAATAAGGAACCTACAAAGCCAATCATTATTATTTCGATTGATTTAAAAATGCTCATAACAAAAATAAATTTTTATTTGTAAAAAAAAAAAGAAGCATTGCAACTCTTAAGAGGAGAGAAACAAAAGGTTGACTATTGAAACCATTTTACTGTACTCCATATTTGTGGTGATGAAGAACTCAGTATGTAGCTTCAACACACATTCATCAGTCGTACAATACCGACAATGTAAATGTAGTTCTTATTTTCATTATCCGGTGCATCACTTTAACAACACTTCAAACAAAGCCATCCCATTTGTCACAGATAAACTGTCTTTCATATGCGTGCCGTTTCAGTGATTGCTGTTGCTATGCAGTTATATAAAGATTTCTCCGAGACATCAATACTTGAACAAGCGCAGAAACCAAAGTATCGCAAGATCAGTTTTTCAGAGGATTGAGTGTTTTATTGGTGTTACAATCGAAAAATGTAGCAGGACCTCTCAGGTATTTATGTGTTTCCCATTCATCTTTGAAGTAGGTGAAGTAGTGCCAGAAATCGTAACTCTGTATCTGAACTTTTGAACTGTGACAAAGAAATTCTTCCTCAAGCATACAACAAAGTAGCCAATACGTAAAGGCTCAGAAAAAAACTGACTGATGGTTCTTTTGAACAGGAATTTTTTCTGTTCAAAAGAACACAAAATATGCCGATTGTGTAATAGACTTGTGTATGTTGACTTCAGGGCGTACACTATTAGGTGCTTTTGCAACTGATTGCTTAAGGCAACCTGCACTAAAAACCTGTTTAATCGACTTACTGCCCTCAAATACACTAAATTATGAAGGAATGGCCAAACAACTTATGAGAATGCATTTGGAATGATAAGACTGACCTTGTTCTTTTCTTTTTAAAGTTTTAAAACTGCACCATTCTTTGCTATTCTGTTAGAATTGACAGTTTGATCAAAAATCAGACAGACCTACATGTGTTTTTCTTTTTTACTGATAAGATTTAAAGTACTGCTTCTGTATTATACCTTTGTCACTTATACAGCTTCACCTGCTCATACCTTCTTCCCTGATGAAGTTTAATATCTATACAAACTCTGAAACTATGCTGCTAAGATGAAAATAGAGCTTCACAGCATTTAAGCCTAATCAGATACATTAAGCTCATCACCACTGGAGCGCTTTTACCACTGACTGTGTCGCAAGATCTGTGATGTACTGGCGACCCATCCCTCTCGCCCAATGGCAGCTGGGATAGGCTTTTTTCTGACACAGATTATGTAGTCAAATAAACTATTAGTGAGGTTTTGAACACATTTTTTCTGCTTGGGGTCCCAAGGAAGAAGAACGAGTTCTTGTTCTTGTCAGACCAACAGTAAATTTTTACTGCACAGCATACATTACACTGATTAAAAGAGGGACTGATATGGCACTAGTATCAGAGCATAACATGAGTTATGCTGTGTTTGAATCTTCTGTAATTGACTGTGACACCAGGAAAATATACATTTTCTTGAATGCAGATTTTTATTCTTGTGTCCAAAGACTAGTCACCTGATTGGCAGCTGTCTTCACTAACAGATTTTACTGACATCTTACAAAATAGCCTTAAGGGATTGTCTCGTGATACTGCATAAAAGGCAAGCCAGGCTGGGGATGAAAATCTTCAGATGGGCTGCAACCATGGCAAGAGCAGACTGTAATGGATTTGAATAGCACCTTTTCGGGTAATCACCTCCGAAACTTGATCTAGTTTGTTTCTCTCTTGGGTCCTCCTCTTGCCACCTTTCTTGTCAACATACAAATAAACCTACAAATATGATTCTCTTCAGTTAAGATCCTTGTCAATTTAGCTAATTTCCTCCAATGAGGTGAGCACAGTGCAGAACAGCTCATCGCCTTGTTTAATCACTCAGATTTAACAAGAAATTCACAATCATACCACCATCCATAAATGATGATGTGTATGTATTACAAATACAAACTGTTGATATTGACACCTACAAGAACATTCAATTTCATAACAAATAAGACTTTGCTTTTAGATTTAAAATTAGCCTTAATGTAATTTGTGAGGACATATGATGCAAGCAAAATGTAAATGACCCAAGACAAAATCTCTTCCTGCATTAAGCTTCCCTTTTTTTCTTCACTCACATCAGATGGTAAATAGGGTGCCAAGTGTGACAGGGAACCGAGGGAGTCTTAATGCAATCCCAAGGGCTCCACCACCCTTGATGTTACTGCTGCAGCCTCAGTGACTATACTTCATTACTGTTACTCCATGAGGGGAGCTCAGCATCGCTCATCATCCAAAAGACAGGGACCCTGTTCTTTTGATTTAGGAGCACTGTTTCTCTCTCACATTCTTCTATTAGGCAGAAAGAAGACAGATAAAATATCTGTCTCTGTCTGTCACCTTATTTCAAAAGAAAAAAGTCCTTAGAAAGAGAGGAGAATTTATGAAGAAGCTCAGCCTTGGATCGTGATGGATGCAGCCACCTGCGCCCTGAGCAAAATTTCTCAAACATATTAAGCTTATTACTTGTTGATATGCTTTAACATCAATGCCAGTTTGATGAAGGAGGTTGAATGAGGAGAGGATCATGCAGTATATACACAGCTTAAATCTGTAGCTCTGGGTTGCATAAATAGGCAATACTGACATGTTTTTATCTGCAGGTATCAGCTTATGTTTTCTAAGAAGACTCCAGTTCATTGCACAAGCATGCTAACTTTTTGCTGACTGGCTACATAGCTGATGCTTCTGAGAATGTAGTTTTGTAAAAAATATTTTTGGTATCTGATCATAGGCATTAAAGATTATTAAAAAAATGACTTGTCGGTTGTATAAGAGAAAAAGTTTAGAGGATGTATCTGTACTGAAGTGTACAGAACCTTGTACACATTGCATTTTTTTACAAGAGCCACAAATAGTTTGAAGACAGAGTGTATAAAAAAGAAATCTAAATGAAAGCTCAAATTTCTCCCAGCAGTTTTTGTACCATTTAAAACCTTTGCTCCAAAGATAGAAACCTCCCATGCAGCCAGTCGTTAAAGGTAAACTACATGTGAGGAGGTGGATGGAACAGTTAAGTGCAGTGCTTACAACTATGGGCACAAAACGCTTTTGTCACTTCCTGGTCAGGTTTACACAGTAACTTTGGTAGGATTAGAAAGCAATCAAAAATAATTTTTTTTACAACGTGGCCATCAACCATTTTCTTGTGACCTTGGTTACACCGAAACCCATTACAATAAAATGTTGCTACTTTCTGGGTGCTTTAGAAAATAATATCACTTGATTAGGGTTAAAAATCAGAACTGGTTGGGTCGGTTGAAACAAAAATCATAATTAGGGCTAAAAAGCTTATCTTTTTATAACGTGACTATGACCTTATATAGGTCATGTCTCCCAGTATGAACGAATTTAACGAGCAATGGAGAGGAGGACAGTCTCAAAAACATCACTTTTTTTCCCCTTATGAAAACTAATCTAAAACAATCTTTTTTTTTCTTCCATATATGGAGATAGAGAAGTCATAGTTCCCAATTATCTCGAAGCATAAGAATTTTGACAGATTTAAGCAAAAAAAATCACATAAAAGGGTTAGATTTTATGAATAAAAACAGACACATTCACACCTGCACAGAAATTTTTGGGAAGCTCTTGCATTTTTTTTTTTTTTTTAAGTTCCAAACACCCACACATTGTCATTAGCTGGTGTCTGCACACCCTCTGGCTGGTATCCATACACATGCATATTATATGGACTCCATGGAGTCTAAGAGTATTCATAAAGCTATCAAATTTGCATCACCTGGTCTTTCCTAAAAGTATAGAAGAAGGTAGGGGTAAACAAATGCCAGCATACATAGACAGAGACCAACAGGGAGTCTTTTGACTTAAGAATTTTGTTTTATATAGAAGAAACATTGTTATTCATTGTTAAGGATGCTTTTATATTTTCATCTTACATTTAGCTGAGCACCTCATATACATTTTTAACCACAATTTTAAATTGGAGTTGATTAACTGTTCGATTTCTGTCACATTTTGGAAAGAAAGAAAGTAGCTGATGTAATTTTTCCAGATAGAAGGTTTCAAATATTGGCTCAAAAATCATTGCAAAAAGTAGAGAACATTTTAAAGTTATACCGAACATGGACAATGTTCTGTATCTTGAGAGATACAGAGTGTAGAGTGGGGTAAGGGGATTGGATGGTATAACTATAACCCAGATACAGAATTGATTTTATTAACTACATTTGATAGCCTCCAGAGAGCCAGTTAAAAATTTGGTCATATCTTCTCATTTCTTTTGAATAAATATATGTGTCTGAACATCTATGTCTGTTAAGCTGATGTGAGATTAAATGTAAACCTCAGAGTACTGTGACACAGCTCTGTCACCACACTCAATATGACTGGAAATCAGCATGCAGGTCATGCAGCCTGTCACCATGGAGACTGACATGTTTCACTCCAGCTGTCTGATTCACTCGTTGGCAGATACTGTTGGGTCCTAGCTGCTGGCCAAAATGAAAGCACAATCGACTCTATGGGCTAATGGAGGAAGCATTGCAATAAGAGTGAGACAAGACACAAACAGACGGACATGGTGACAGAAAATGGCAGGATGATTGAGATGAGCACAAATTTCTGAGAATGGGAAGGAACAGTATCATGATTAACAGAGGGGAATGTGTTAAGACAGGTAATCTCTCAAAGCAAGGCAGAGATTGATTGATACCGATCGCTGTCATCTAGTACTCACTTTGAAACATTGACAGGTTTTCCAGGCAGACTCATCTGTTTGTAACAGTTCCTATATTTTCCATGTTGGTCATTTTTCATCGCTCTTGTAAGTGATGAATGAAAGACAATAGTACTTTAGGATGCTTTTCTTAGATTAAACTATAGCATCAAATAAAAATATATTAAATAAATGCTCAGTCTTAAAAATATTAAATCATCAGCAATGTATACATAACACTCTAAAAGTAAAGGTGCATGAGAGATATAATCTAATATGCAATAAAAATGGGGCATTTAACATGGCAAGTACTCCTTTCTTTATAATTTTAAGTTTATTTTGATGCTAGTAGTTTGATGGAGTGAAAATTAATACATAGCTCTTCCTTAGAGAGTATAGATAAAAACAAAAAGATAAAACCAAATAGGCAGAACCAGGGGTTAATGTTTGCTGTCCAACTGCAGCTGAAGGAAATGGAATTTACATCCAGAAAAGCCAAAAGTAAACCATCGCTAACACCAGAACAGTCTGTATTGGGAAAGGAGATGATGCCAGAACTTTTTTTTGGTGCAGTTCCACTGAAACATATAAAGATGACTTTCCACAAATATTGGTAATATGGGGTTACCTCTAGTAAATGCACATGTGTGCACATTTCTCATTCCATCAACTGAAAGGACGTTTAATGATGCTGAGGTCATGTTTCAGGATGATGATGCATCTTGCCACAGATGAAAGAGCATTTAAACTTTTCTTCAGCATATATAAAATCAATTGCATGACATGGGTTGCAGAGATCTCAATGTGTCTGAAAATGTATGGTGGGAATTGAAAACAAAGTGGTCCGTGACAATTCTGCAAAGCTTATACTGACTGATGAAAACCTTCGTCTTTTAATGGTGAATTCCATAACTCCATGTCTCAAAGAATCTTTTTTCCTCACAATTGAATGAATCTATGATGTCTTCTTTCCTACTTCATCTAGAAAAAAAAAATAAAAAAGGAAATATAAACAAAACAGAATGTTCAGCTACTACATTAAATTGTTTTCTGTCATACCTGTGTTTTCTTTATTTGATCAATTCATTTTCTTTTTCATTTTTAATCATGGGTTATCTTCACCATCGCCATATCTTCTAATATGCCTTCGATGTTTTTCATCCATCAAGTTTTCAAGACATGGTGCAGAATGAATTGTGTCCAGAAGAGGGCTCCATTTTTTTGTTTTTTCAGATGTTAGTGTTCTAAGATAATGAGGACGTGCAGGATACAGATTTTCTATTGTACACAGTAGAATCAAAGTCAGACTCATTGCACACAAAACATCTTTTTGGATATTTTAGTTGTGCAAAAAACTATTATACAGAAAGATACATTAACAAGGCTATAAGAGTGCAGCAGTTAGTATAGACAGCAGTTAGTAGATAGTTTAAAACTATATGTACTCACTGTAGCTACAAACTATGTATGTGCATTGTATTGGAGGGTTATGACACAACATATAGTATGTTCTGTGACGTGACGTGTTCATTACTGTGATGAAATGAGGGCAAAGATTCTTCTGTTTCTGTTTTATTGTACAGTGTGGTAGCGATCACACAAAGCATCATATCATGCCCCTCTGTAGTGAGCAGTGCCATTAAATATCACCTGGCAAAGACGTCACTATTGTTCTTTGTAGTTCCGTCGATGGCCAAGACAGCATAGACTTTATTTCTACATTTGCATGTTTTCTGAGAAGGTTTATGTGGAGGGGGGCGTGGTGCATCAGGTGCAGAGGAGAGGTGGGAAGGGCTCAGAGGACAGGGGGAGGGGAGATGATGGGCACATCTGCACATCATCAGCTAATCATTCTCCCCTTTATCAGTAGCGTGCTGGTCCGGGCGGGAGACAGGAGAGCCAGGAGATGACCTGGCAGAGAGAGAACAGGAGCAAGGAGAGCAAGGAGAGCGTGGAGAAGCTGAGACCGTCCACTGAGTTCATCCTTGTGAGCCTTTCGAGTTAAGAAATAAAAGGTTAACTCGAACCCAGTGGTCTGTGCATCTGTTGGGAACCCACGGTGGCACAAGCTTGCCACAGTTTAATTTGAATACATAAACCAAACTACACAATGGCCAAAGACAGGCTTTAGAATAGAAAATAGTTTCCTGCACTGAGATCTCCCTGTTTGTTTCCTAGAGCCCTGGCTCCATGTTAAAATACAACCTCATTAAAAGTTTAGGTCAATTCTACCCAAACGAACTACTGTAAGATTTTCTCTTTTTAAGTGAGTGAGGGTGACAAAAGAGATGTCTTTTTTCCTCTGGTCACCTTTCCACCAAATATAACATTGTTTGATTATATATTTGCTTAAAATGAAAAAGCCAAAATTAAAAAAAACTTACGATTGACAAGTATCTCCACAGCAGTATGGAGTAGGGCTGTGCGATACTGCAAAATTTGGTATCGATCCAATACTAAGTAAATACAGGGCCAGTATTTCCGATACCGATACCAATACCGATACTTTTTACTACTACCATCTACTTTTGTGTAGGGGAGATCAATGTATCATAATTTATTAAGTGAATACATCATCAATATGCAAATTTGAATGAAAACTTGAATTTTTATGATTATTTAATTAAATATGTAAGTTTTCCTTTAATTAATCATGTTTATGATGATAATTAACACAGGACAGAGTTTACAGGCAAATAAAAATACTTTTATTAAGGAACTCAGAAATGTTTATAGAAAACTTCAAACTTAAATTTCCCTTTTGGGGTGGCAATCTGCTGCATGTCTTCCCCATCTCTTTGCCCCTGCTTCCTGTCTCTCTCTCCAACTGTCTGTCCATTAAAGGCATAAAAAGCCCCCCCCCCCAAAAAAAAAAGAAAAAAAGAATTGATCTCATCACACAAGTATCGATCAATACCCAATACCAACGTTAGTATCGATACTATCGATATTTTAAATCGATCCGCCCACCCCTAGTATGGAGATACAATAATGGGGGAAAGTTGGACTTGTCTGCCTCAACATTTTGGTAATGGGAGAAATAAGAAAAACCTCCTTTAATGCCTTAAAAGCAATTGCAGTGATTCAGGGTGGCACCAAGTTCGGGATTTGACGTGAGCTTGGAAAATAGTTTAACAAAGGATTATTTTTATGTGGGCCCATTGGGAAAACATGCAAGAGAAAATAAGTGCAACATATTCTTTGTATTTCTCTACAAGCACTAAAATCTAAATAAGGAGACATAAAAGGTGGTTATAGCAAAATAATTTTGTTTTGGATTTTGACTCCTTTGTGGGGGTTTGTGTTCCATGGCTGGCTTTTTTGAGTTAGTTATGCCTCGAGGACTGCAGCTCACATCTGTTTTGGCTCCAGTCTGAAAACAGTTCTTGTTCTGTCTCACTCTCCCTTTCTAGTTTTCTTTTTTTTTTGTCTATGTAGCTAAACTGGTCAACTTTGCACCTTGAAAAAAAAGAAGAAAAAAAAGAAATACTAAACATCACCCAGTGTTTTACAGTGCAGTACCTCAGGGTCCTTACCACCTTGCTCTCGTCTCATGATGTCAGATGTTGCCTTTTTCTCTTTGGCATTTTGTAATTTTGCACAAGGTGCCACTGAGCCCTTGATGCCTACAGAAAATACTCTTAATGTATTTTTGAAAATATACTCAGAAACATAAGAAGGCTGGAAAGAAAAAGATAAATCAGAAAACTTTAGACCAGTACAGGATAATGATGCAGACATACACCATTGCGGTATATTTACAGAGCGCACTGAGAACTGACACTGAAAATACTTTCTGCATTGATTCATGACCCCAAGGGATCCTGACATTACATCAGTATGTGGCAGGTTGCGAGTGACAACAGGCTCAGCAGCAATGCGTGGTTTGATGAATGGGCTGACAAAACTGAACTTTAACAAGATTATTTGGTTCTAGCTTGAAACTGATACCAAATGACACATGTTTGCCTGATATCTGTTTTTTACAAAAATTGTATATAGCATTTTTTCATAAGCATTTCTCATCATGTTTTAGATTCACATTGTGACCTTTTTTTTTGGTTAGAGAGGCTGCCAGTTAAAGAAATATATAAAACTGTGTGTAGGACAAAATAATTAGCTACGTTGGTCTGACGCAAAGCAATGTGTAAGAGATATTCATTTGGAAGTAGATCAATGAAAGCATTTGGAGTCATGAGAAGCGACTTTTTCCTCCTCAATCACAAGCTTTTCTCCCACACACGTTACCTCACACTTTGTTTTTCTCTAAACTGTAAACACCCACAGCAAGAGACCCAAACTTTCAGCTTGGTTAGTTGCCATAAATGGCAAATTTCCTGGTCTACTATTTATTCTCATGTCCAAAGCACAGAATGATAAAATGAAAAAAAAAAAAAAATTCAGACACCACACGTTTGGTTTAATAGCTGGTGACTCACCATGTCACAGTGTCTTATAATGGCTTGGTTGGTTTGTCAGTATAAGTAACTCGCACACTGATATGGAAATTTTACACTTCCTTCATTTGAAAGCGAGCTATAAATGATACATGAGATATTTTGAGTTAAAGACTTATGTACAACAGAGGTCACCACATGTTCATTCCTTATTCCTTCTTATCTGCTGGAATAACTCATTTCACAGTCTCTGTGTTTACAACAGTAAAAACAGCATGACTGGGTGGCCGGTCAGTGTAATGTCTACCAGGAAAATCTTAGCAGCACTAGTTGAATTTTTCATTGTCAAAGAATGGGTTTGTGTTCCATGGCTGGCTGTGTTTGTGGTGTCCCACAGTCCTCATCAAAGTTGCATAAGTGGCTTCAGACATTAGCTTATAGGCATAGGACCACTCCTAGCATAAAACCCTGGGCTTGGTTTGGCTCCATTTCATCTGAACTCACACTCACTTTCCTTTCAAAGGCCTTGGTTCTGTGAGACAGCTGTGAAAACAACATATCAATTAGATGTGCAGAGCTGTGCCTTAATGTCTCAAATCTGTGAGGAGTCCATGAAAGAGGGGGCAGGATCACAAGTGGCTAATGAAGTTTACAGCCTGGAAACGAGGCAGGCACAGGGAGACAGGAAATGAGTGTTTTTGAAATCGAGTCTGAGCCATGCCGCCCCCTCGTCCAGACATTTCTTATGTATGTCATTGCACACCACTGACACATAAATAACAGAAGCAGACTGAGTTGTAGATTGCTTTAAGACTATTTGAGGACCTTTTAGTTTGCAATTCTGTAACATGGAGTATGTCATATAAACTTATGAAGGATTGGGACAGTTATTTTCTGAAGTGACAAGGCTGTTACAACTGAAAAGCTTTGTGTTTTTACAGAGGTATGTTTGTAATATCTAGTCAAGCAGATAATAAAAGTTTTAAAAATAAACCACCACTATCACAAACTCAATACAACAGAAGTGTCAAGAATCATGTTTAAAGTGTTGGTGCAAGCCAGTTTTGATTAGATTACATTTGAAGTGCAGTACTTACAGTAAGCTGCATTATTTTATGTTCCAGTGATGATAGTTTCAAATCTAAATCATCTACAAGACAATGTAGAAATACTATATAATTTTCCTTTGAGTTGAATTCTTCATCATTTTCATGTTACATTGCAGTGGGAAACTGTAACATACACAATGCTTCAGATGACAAACTGTAAAACTCCTTCCAAGAAGGCTTTTCTTGGCAGTGGTTTCCTATTGTTGATGGTCAAACTGATGAAGTGCTTATCATCCTGTAAAAACAACTCAACGACATAAGCTGTTTCTCCTTGACGTATTTCTTGTAGAACAGTTAGCAGTTTGTCCAAATATTTCTTTTTCAACTTCTCATTTCTCATTCTAGTAGCATCATTTGCAAAATTATGTTATATATTTATTAAAAATGACCACCTCTTCTTTCATATCCAGCTTTAGAGGAATTAAGCAACTTTAAATATATATATATATATGTATATATGTTATATATAGGAAATATTATAATATATATAGGAAAATATGATTAGATAAATACAATTTTGTTTTATCTATTTAGTACCATATCACAACAAATTTCCTCTCAAAGCTCTTGGAAGATACAGTTTCAGCCAATTATAATCCGATCCATTGTGATACAATTACAATTGCATAAAATCAAATTAATTGACATGCAAATTGGTTCAATTCACATAATGCCAATTATAAAAAATCATTCCCAGCTAAAGAATCAACATTTGAACTTCTCAACAATTCAAATCCCTTGTTATGAGCATGCATACAATACCACAGAAAATATGAGGACTGAACTGTGGACCTACTGTCAAACACAGGGAGCAAATAACATTTGGGAAATGGAGCCCAAATGCGCTGCAGTCAGAAATAACGTGAATTTCTTTGCATTAAAATAATCAATATCAATAAACATTTATCCAGTTCTCGAATAACATGATAATGTCATAAGTAAATATACTATATTCAGCATGGGTCATTAGGAATGGACACCATTCCCACTTCTTCCAAGGACATGTTTTGGACAGGGGCCAGTGGAAAGTTATTACAACACACTCTTCAGTGCACAAACCAATCAATCTTGCAATTTAATAAAAACATTAATCAAATAAGACATTTTACTTTGATTCTAATCTTTAAAACAACAACCAGGAAAGAGTGAGTAAGAATAGGGGGAAACTGACAGTGTTTGTTCCAACACTAGGAAGTCTCATTACTTTGCTGTGATTCGATTGTATGATACACAACCTGCATTAGTCCATTTAAGGGAACTATTATGCCGGGCAAGACGACGGCACCAGATAGAAATCATCAAGTGAATGCTAACTGCTTAATTTTGTCTTCAGGCATCCCACCTGCACGAGGCCACTCTGAACTTCCTGCTCACAAATCAGATTACAGGTCTGTCCCTGAAATTACACTTAAGGTCTATACACAGATAATATTGCAACAGAGCTGTTCACTGTCTGAGTTATGCCCAACATGATATGGGGAACTGAAAAATGTCAATGCAACATTATTGCAATGAAGATTCCGTTTCTATTTTAGATTTCCACTCATTTACTTCCTCATGGTCATGAGTGTAGTGTACAATAATCACAAGACGACTCAATAGATTACTTGTCACACACTGTTCGTAGGTCTTTGTTTGTTTCTATAAATGCTTGAAAATTAACCTTTAGTTTACTATTCTAACTGAAACCTTTGATGTTGTGATATCTCATCAATTGTCATACTTGTTGTGCTGTTCATCTGAGATGAATTATGTCCATAGTCAGGAGTTTGTAATCTCAAGCCTGATGATAGAGCTGTTGTGCACAGCATAGAAAATCTAATTAGTTTGGACGATTAGGTTTAGTGTAGGAAGAGACCAGAGGGTTAGAACTGATATCAAATTAAAGGAAAGGTTCTGTATCATTACCTAGGCTGCAACAGTGGATGATAAGAGTACCATTTCAGTTGTTGTTTTTGAGCTGTGCAACAATTAAGGACTTTGCCACTGTCATTTCCAACCATAAAACAACACATGGAATGAGCACAGTGCAAATGCTCTACAGGGCACAATGAGTACAATCCCTTGAGGAAGATAATGTATTGTTCACCCTAACAGTGCCGTACCGTTGTTTATGTCTGACTCAAACTTGGATTAGTGGAACACACTCATGAAAGACGGTGAGGAGTATCAAAGATAAAATTTCATTAAGATTTAAAATAACTCGTAGGGTTTAATTTTACTTTGAAGACACGGTTGGAATGGCTGCGCTGGCCATACTGTAAAATATGCACAACATGCATCAAGGTGGAAGCTTTGATTTGAATGAATATTTATTTTTATCTTTCAGAAGTTTAAACCTATTGTTAGGAGTATCAGTGATCTGATATAAGGCATAAACCAAGAATAATAGCTGGAATAACAAATACGTCTTTGGTAGAGGATTACGTATTAAAATGCAAAAAAACATAAAAAGGGTTTCAAATTTCTCAAAAGTGCCCATTACGTTGATGTCCCCACAGAGAGTGTGTCATAATGCACCTCTAAGATCACTAAATGTAGCACTTAGTGCTCATCTAGGGCAGGATTTTTCAGTGTGTGTCAGTGTGTGAGTTTGCTCTTTGGTTTACAGTCATAAACCTTAATGTTCGGCAGTGTTTTACAAAACAACCAGGAAATCTGAGCTGCAACATTTCATTCCAAAAACAAAAGAACATGCCTGTTCAGCTAAATCTACATCCACAGAAAACAACGTGTACAGGCTTCAATTGCACTTTTTTTACACTGAACAAAAAGAAAAGAAAAACCACGAGTAACCATATTAATAGCTTTGATATTCTCTTTTCAAAACTTTAACATGGATGTTAGGCTTACTTTTGGCAGTTTTTGTTTATCATAGTGACACACACTGATATACAAAAAGATTTATGACGCAATCAGCAACAACCTATTTCTGTTGTTTGGATCCGCAGCCCACATGTTTTGACTCACAGACATGCTTTCTGTCATGCTTCATTTGATTCTAGATTGTATCATCTTTGATGTCTGATTCATTTCAGTGTAGAAATCCCTGACACACCCTAACCTTGTCCACTAATCATAGAAGAACTATGTATGTTTCCAAAGACCTCCTCAGTGGGCCTGCATAATCAGGGAGCTTTGACTGTGTGCTCTGTATGTGTGCATGCTCCTCACCTTCTTTGATTACAGCAGCTTTTTCTAATCTCAAACTGTAGCCAAACTTATGACAAGTAGTGAATGGCAGCTGATTAGTGACTATCAGCTGTTTGTGTCTGTTTTTCATCAAACTGGTTATGTCAAAGCAAGAGACCAAGAATAGAAGTTTATATCAAGTTAGATTATTTTGCAGCAGCTGGGCTGGCTTCTTTCTAAGTTCAGTTAAGATACTTAGATGAAATAGCAGAGACACATAAAGTGATAAACATGTTTCCTTCAATGACACCTTTTTACAAACTATAGTTCATGTGTTGCCCTGCCTCGTGTCTCTTGGTTGGTAGGTTCCCTGCTCCAACTCCTTGTGGGAGGGCTGGTTCCACTTGAAATATGATTCCAAACTTTCCAAAACATCATCAGTCTGTTAATCAATGCCAACAAGTGCTGGCAAAGAACAGTTACGATGTGCATATGTGCATTTTTGTGTACTGCCATGAAAAGGGAGTCATGCCAGAGAGGTAGAAGAGGCCCAAACATTCCACTAAAGTTATTTTTTAAATGAAACATGGAATTCACATTCAGGGATGCCATGTATTTGGGAGTTATGACTAAGGAAAGGATGAATGAGTGTCACCAAGCTGTCACAAAATGTGTTGTGAAAGGCCCGGGCCGTACCCTTTCCCAAAAGTAGAACATCCAAATTTCCACTTGGTTGGGATACATAGTGTTTAGACTGGCACAAAAACAGGATGTTACAAAAATGAGGGGATTTGTCATGATCCATGTGTTTTATGTTTGATATTTTCCTGTGTTCTTGCTTCCATTTGGTTTTCTGTTGCCCCTGAACTAGTTAACTTCCTGTTTTACTTTGCAGAGTTTCCCCCGTGTTTATTATGTTGAGTTTTACTTCCTTATGTGTCACATCACTTTTTTATGACTGATTAGCACTCACCTGTCTTCGATCCCCTCGTCACTTCTTCAGTATATTTACCCCTTGGTTTCAGTTATTCTCTGTTGGGTTATTGTTCATTTACATGCAGCTGCCACTTATGTTCCCCATGCTGTTTTTTTTGTTGTTTTTTTGGATTAAACAAACTTCTGGATCATCTGCCAGCTTCGGTCATCTTTCACTTGGTCTACATTTGGGTCCACTTTCTCCACTTTCCTGTGACAGTGACTAAATCATCAAAAACTGCCATGTTACATATTGATATTCTATTCCTGTCAGTTTTGTATTCTAATTGCATTATCTGTATAGAACTGACAAAACATAAACTCAAAGTTTATTCTGTCTGGGATTTAGATTGTAAGGAATTCTTTTGAGCCTGAAAACCAGTGTAGAGTACTTGTAATGTGGGTTTGTAGTTTGTACTTTCCAACTGGGTCAAGAATTGATAAGGGAACTGATGACGAACTGGTTCAATAGTAGTAACAATAATTGCATTGATATCAATAAAACACAGAGCAAGCATGTAAGTGGCTTGAAAAAAGAACTTTGCTTTCAGTCATTGTTCAGTTAAAAAACTGAAAATTAAAAATAGCGCTTGGTTTGGTTTGGTTTGAAAATACATGAAATGCAAACTTCTCCCCTGTCCAAAGGGCATCTCTATATTTGTCTCCATCAGTGTTAAAGGACAAGACCGTTTTTTTGACATTGGGCCCTTGATTTCACATTATAACATGATGTTCTACTCACCCCTGCTTGTTGTTGGTAATTTGGAGCTGTTCTGAAGATATTCGAGAGGCGTCTGGCTGCTCTCTTGAGATATTCGGCCATGAAACGGTTTCCTATGGGCAACGTTATACAGGCACAAACTATGCTTTTTATAATTTATTAATTACTGTACACTAGCACTGATAACGTGGAGGTGCGTCGCTTACTTAAAAAAATCCGGGTTACTGTAATTTTGAATTTTTGTCGTAAAGTGGGTGTTACTGACGTCCTCGTTGTGCTACTACCACAGACAGCCCACAGACCGTTGCCCATAGGAAACGTGTCATGGCCGAATATCTCAAGAGAGCAGCCAGACGCCTCTCGAATATCTTCGGAACAGCTCCAAATTACCAACAACAAGCAGGGGTGAGTAGAACATCATTTTATAATGTGAAATCAAGGGCCCAATGTCAAAAAAACGGTCTTGTCCTTTAACATTTTGGGGGATTTTCGACTAATTTATTCATATCAGTGAGAGAGAGGGGACTTTAGTTTTCCTTTTGTATACCAATAGAAGGTGCAGTTTTGTGATAATATCTGAAAATTGCAATTTAATGGAGTGACATAATTGAAAGGAGGCGTTCGAGACCAATGTTGTTGCATAATTTTAACCACATGTTGGCATCCTGAATTATTCCTGCATTTGCTGACACAACACATTCCTCTAATAACGATACTTAAATCACTCACTCGTGCTGCAAGCTACAGTCGGTCAGTGAAGCTGCTTGAGTCAAGCTTAAGTCCAAGTAGGTATCTACACAATTTTGTTTGTTTGGTAATAAACCATTGTCAGATATGTATGTATTTCACCCTAAAAGAAGTTAATGTGATTCAGCCTGACTTGTAATGATGGTAGAAATGCAGTTTAAATGTTCGATTCATGAGAGGTGTTTGTTACAAAGAATTGATTATAATTATGTGTGATTATTATTGCTATCGTTACCAGCAAAAATCCAAAAATCTCTCTCAAATGGGACTTTTGGTGTGCATGTGTGTGTGTGTGTGTGTGTGTGTGTAACAGCAACAATTTTCACAGCACATTTCAACAGTTATTACAAAGGCTGAAAGCTGTAACTTCTACATATTTACAATCCTAGATATCTTGATCCAGCTGTAAAGCATTTAGCATATAAACATTGGATGGATTAGAAACACATAAAACTACTGTGTATAATTTTACAACTGTATAAAGTGGACAGGGCGAGACAGTCAGTCAGCGTGCTGAGTATAGTATGAATTTGCCTTGCCTTTTGGCTGACATCACTCTAATTACAGTTTTTTTCCTGAGGAGCAAGTCACAGACAGGCAGAGTAGAGTGAGACGGTTTACGGGTAACAGTGAAGGGGAAGCATCTGGACATTCAACATCTGGACGTACTCAGGAGAAATGACTCTTCAACCTACAAGGTATAGAAAAACACCATACACTTCATGTAAGCTGTGATGAATCAATTCCTTTAAAGAAAAAAGAAGAGCAGTGAGTTACAGATTGTCAGTAACCATGTGTAGATGCCTGTTAGACTTTGTTGGCACGTGTGAAGAGAGCTGCTGTTCAGATTAATAACATTTTGTGAAATATGAGAGTTAAGATTTTCCATGTATTTCATTATTTAGATAAAATGATGCTGAAAACTGAAGTTGCCCTTACTAATAGGAACATGTCTTTTAGCATCTAACTAAGTCTCTGAGTCTTTTAACACATGTGAATGAAAAGTAATCGCCCTCTTCTCCTTTTATTTTTAAATTGATCGAATTATTTGTACTTCTATATGTGAATACGAATATAGAACCACATAAATGGTACTGTTAACTGTGTTTCATGTGAGCTCAGTCCTGACTAATGTATGCTATGCAAAGATATACCAAAGATCATCTCTTCATTTTGCTGTCGTTTTCACCATCTAATAAGGAGGTACAATCTCTTCCCTTCACAACAATTTTGATTATTTGAATTCTGACTTAAATTGAAGCTCACTTTATAGTCTCTTTAGCAGCAGTACTTTGATGTAACAAAAATACAAGCAGACAACCAAAGGAGAATGAGAATATCTCATAATGATACAGTTGCACACAAGGGAATACTGTGGACAGAGCTGAGCCTGTTGCACATTAGTGGAGCATGGAAATGATTGTATTGCATGACTCAGACACAGGTAAAAGAATTATGTGTGGCATCTGACCAATTGTAATTTATGTCTGCAAATGAGCAATCAGTATCTCTCATCCCAGTAACTCCTCCTCACAATGAGGAGATGCCTGCTGAGGCTTTGTTTTGTGATTGTAGTTTGTACCTTTAAAAAAATCTGCTGATCTAAATGTTCAGCTGTGTTTTTATGGTAGCTTTCTCCAAGTTATTTTAGTTCACCTCAGAGGTCACTGCTTGAAAGTAGCTGTGGCTTCACCCACAGAAATGTCTCCAGCAATGAGTAGGGAACTATTATGTTAAATTCTGCTCTTTGGAAACACGGGACAAGTCATGGAATGACCTTACAATAAACATTTCCATAGAAGGCGAAGGTTCTCCCCCAAAAATCGCCACACAAACTCACACGGCAAATCCTATAATTTGTCAAGTTCGCATGGAATTCAGTGGTACATTTTCAATTTGTAAGTGTAAAGCAAGGACATTTATATCATCATCATTACGCATGAAATTAAGAGAGAGAATTAAGAGATTTGTTTTGGAAATTTGTAAATGTAGATAGCAGTCAGACATGACTGAAGTATTGATCTTCTCACGGTCTATCTCCCTAAAAAGAAAGCAAGTGAGTTCTCTGACTCGAAATGTCAAATTGATGATTCTATTCCTGAATGCAGACATTTATCTATTGTTCATGTAATATTTCCTCTCTCTTCACAGCATCCCAGACTATAACAACACCAATGGCACTGATTGTCCAGATTCAGAAGCGTGGGAATGGCTCACCGCCGGTCAGCCAGTGTATATTCTGATCATCAGTGTGCTGGGCATCATATTCAACTTCTTTGTCCTGATGGTTTTCATCCTCCATAAGAAGCCCTGCACTGTGGCAGAGATCTTCCTGAGCAACCTAGCTGCTGCTGATCTTGTGCTGGCGTGCTGTTTGCCCTTCTGGGCTGTCAACATTTCCAATGATTTCAACTGGCCTTTTGGCCAATTTATGTGCAAAGTTGTCAATGTGGGCATTAAAATAAATGTCTACAGCAGCATCTACTTCCTTGTTTTAGTTAGCATAGATCGCTATGTGGCACTGGTGCATGCTTTGTCACATGGAAGTATGCGTAGGCCAAAGTATGCCAAACTAAGCTGTCTACTGACATGGAGTTTCGGCTTGTTGCTCAGCATACCCACATTTATCTTTAGGGAAGTGAAACATTTCCCTGAGTATGGCATTCATGCTTGTTATCTGGAATACCCAAGCTTCACTGCAGAGCTTGTCTATGATGGGATGTTGATCATTCTTAGCTTCATTGTTCCCATTTCAGTGATTTCATTATGCACTTTGAAGATCATTCAGGCTTTGAGGATCCAGACAATAGAGAGGTTCAATGCTGAGAAAACAGAGAAGAAGGCCACAAAGTTGGTGCTGGTGGTCCTCTTGGCCTTCCTTATCTGTTGGGTGCCATTCCACCTGGTCACCATTTTGGATTTGCTCCTCCGAGCTGAGGTCCTGGGAGGGTGTAACCTCACATCTGCCTTGGAGATCTGCAACCAGATCTTCACCTACTTAGGCTTCTTCAACAGCGTCCTCAACCCTATCCTGTATGTTATTGTGGGAAAGAACTTCAGAAAAAAGGTTCGGGAAGTCTTAAAGCAGTGGAGCATTACGAGAACAAAAACAGCTGAGTCTACACGCTCAAACCTGTCCTCTACACTCAAGACTCTGGTGTAAAAACACCCCGAACAAAATACTAAACAAAACAGACTTTTACAAAAGATGCATGTGGTGGACAATCATTTCATAATCTTGTTCTGAAATTATTCGACAAATCATTCAAATGTTCTACTAAGTTCATGAATTGAATTGTTTCACTCTCAGAAACTCATTGATGACATATGTAGCGATAGGCCACAAGGCTTGACTGTTAACCCTTCCAGGAGAAGCTACAGTATTACAATGTTGCTACTCTAATGTTCTGTGTCAGTCATATAAAACAATTGTATAATTTAGCATAAGCTGTAAAAATGTGTTTTCTCACAGTTCAGCCACCTGTGATAAAGTTACTGGACCCAGGTTACAAACACTTGCAAATATTAGAGTTGTCTAGGTAAAGGTGATGCAATGTAAATATGCCCAGCTTATGATATAAATATGACTTTCATGTAATGTTCTATATTACAAATAATACTGAATATATTACTAAAACTATTCATTTTGCTTGTAACATAACTATTAATTAAAATATACGTGTGGTCTTTTTGACTCTTTAGAATGGATTTAAATGTTAAGCTAAGTACAAAAACTGTCCCAAAGGAGAGTCACAACAACTGCAAGTGTTTTTTTGGTGTTTCTGACTCAGACTTTTTTGTAGTCAAAGATTTTCCAGTGGTGATACACAAACACTGTTTTGTGGTCTGTATAGACATCAGCAGTCTCATTATGAATTTCTCTCCACACAAGCATCTAATGGTCCACTGTTGACTCACTATGGGTTCTGGGTAAGGATACACCCTTAAGCAACCTCAAAATGGAGGTAAGCCATGACAAACGGGAAATCAAGCCCTGCCATACATGCCAGGGTTGAAATATGTTTGGAACAAAAAACATGCAGGCAGACAAAAAAACCTCAAACTGTGAAATGTCTGCCAAAAATACACAGTTTGAGCTTGTTTTGTGTATTTTTATCTGCCTTTCTGAAGCATTGGGCCATACTTTTAACTCTCCTCTGTAGAATTTAAAATACGTTCAATCTCATTCTAATGCTTGTGTTTGAGGGTGTATTTTAAAACTGAATGGAACGTCATCAATGTTAGTTTTGACTGAGTAAATGTAAATGTAAATGCATTTTATTTATACAGCCCTTTACAGACAATCATTACGATGTACCAAAGTGCTTTACAGCAGGTAATAAATGAAGAGAAGAATAAGTAAAAACAATAAAAGAACAGTGAAAGCAATAAAGTACAACAAAATCAAATAAGATGAAATAAGATAAAAGTGTCATCATACTACTGGGTATTAAAAGCAATCCTAAATAAGTAGGTTTTTAGCCTAGATTTGAAGAGGCCCAGGTCAGAAATCAGACGCAGCTCAACGGGGAGCTTATTCCAGAGCCTGGGGACAGCGACACAAAAGGCTCGGTCACCCCAGTGTTTGTATTTTGACCTGGGCACTTCCAGCAAAAATTGATTTGTTGACCTCAGAGCTCTACCAGGATTGCGGATTGTTAAAAGCTCAGATAAATATGATGGGGCGAGGCCGTTAAGAGCTTTAAAAACAAACATTTAAAGTTTAAAATCAATTCTATAAAGGACAGGAAGCCAATGGAGGGAGTTAAGAACAGGAGTGATGTGCACACGTCTGTTGGTGTTGGTTAAAAGACGGACAGCAGCGTTTTGCACAAGTTGAAGGCAACTGAGAGAAGACTGGGAGACGCCAACATAACGTGCATTGCAATAGTCTAACCTTGAACTTATTAGGGCATGGATGGCTTTCTCAAGGTCATGACAACTTAAAAACATTTTAAATTTGGCCAGGAGACGCAACTGGAAAATACTAGTCCTGACAACATTGTTAATTTGTTTGTCCAACCTCAGATGACTGTCAAAGGTCACTCCCAGATTTCTGACGGTTGAACTAAGCTTTGAAGACAAGTTGCCAAAGCCACCCGACACAGTATCTCCAAACACAATGCATTCAGTTTTGTCATCATTTAAATGAAGAAAATTTTGGACCAACCACTGCTTAATATCAGCAATACAATTAAACAAAGAACATTGTGCACTGTTACTATTTGGCTTCAATGGTAGATAAATTTGTAAATCGTCTGCATAACAGTGGAAATAAAGGTTGTGCCTGGCTATAATTGACCCAAGTGGTAGCACGTACAATGAGAAGAGGATAGGGCCAAGAATAGATCCTTGAGGGACTCCACAGGAGAGAGGAGCACTGGAAGAGGAAAGGTCCCCAACCATAACGGAGAAGGTTCTACTGGACAAGTAAAACACAAACCACTTCAATGCAGTGCTGTGGATGCCAACATAATTACTTAGATGCATGGATTAAAGTTCTCCGTCGCTGTGACGGATTTCCGTCAGCTGAACAGCCTGCATAGTTTGTCCAGACGGATTTTCCGTCAACTGAACTCAACTGGGAGATCGTCCTGATCGAGAACGGGGAGGGTGGGTTGTGATGGGTGTTTGGTGTATGGATTTTATGATAATACTGATGTGATGTAACAGATTAAATTAACAGCAGTATTTGTTTTGATTCCTTTATGTTTGAGCCGCGCCCTCCCCTGATAAGTAAGGTGCGGCAAAAAAAAAACAAGGAACACGACTTGTCAACGCCGGGGCGGGGCGTGGGGGCTGGGTCTACAACTGCGTGGAAAAATGACTTACAGTAATTATTAGTCCTAGCTAGCTATAATTTAAAAATACACGCCTTAAAATAGTATTTCGTTAGAGCAATATAGAAGGAATGCTGGACCGGTACCTGAGGCCTTTACATATTGGAAACCCCCCATTAGAAAAGGCGTTTGTCAAGTCTGTGAAAGTGATGGTTCGGAGTAGATTCACCCTAGGGTCATTTGAACCGTGACATCCAGCCAAGTAGCCCACCCGAAGTTTTTCCGATCTTGGCTGAACATCAGCCGAGTTACTGAGTTATTCCGAATAGCTTAGTACAAGCGCTAACGGACCCTGGCAGTATCTCCAAAATTACCACACTAAAATCACATGCCATGACACCAAACTTCTACAGTAGTACAAATATGGTCTGTACTCACAAAACGATGCATTTGGAAGTTTGTACATAGTCCAGGAGTTTATTATTATCAACACAAGCCTAATAGCTTCTCTGCTGCTAAAGCTGCGTCGACGTCACTTCCTTGATCTGGGAGCCTCAAAGTAAAATGAGGGTTGATCTACTACTGTAGACAACAAAGTATATGCTATATTCTACATGAATTTTTATGTTGTAAAAATTCAACAACAAAGCAAGGCTGCTCAATTTCTCCATTGATAAAATAAATTCACAACTCTACAACATAAAAATTCATGTAGAATATAGCATATACTTTGTTGTTTATAGTAGTAGATCAACCCTCATCTTACATTGAAGCTCCCAGATCAAGGAAGTGACGTCGACGCAGCTTTAGCAGCAGAGAAGCTATTAGGCTTGTGTTGATAATTGTGATGGCCAAACCCATGGCCACACTCTGAAGTCAGCAACTCTCTTATGCAGTATTCTTTTACACATCATTTACATTACTTTAGTTTCAATAAAATGTTTATTGTTTGGGTTAAATACATTTGTTCTATTTGTAAGCGCGCACATTTAGTTACTTATGTATTCTTTCTCAACCTGTGGTTTCTGTTTGTTTAATTCTGTTTCTTTTACTGGTATTTACCTGTTGTTCTGTGGGAGTTGCCTGACAAGAGTTGAGCATGCAAACACTGATTGGACTGAACCACCAGTTCCTGCTGGAGGGGGGAGGAGATTTTGAGTTCTTTAGTTAAATAAGTTTCCTATTTAAGTGATTTTTGTATTTAAATTGTAAGACTTTTTGCTCTTATTTTTGGGTGGTTAGTTTATTTACTAATGTGGCTGTAATGTGGTATTTGTTGTAGTTAGTGATTGTATTTTGTTTAGTTACCCCTAATGTGTGTGTTACTGGTCTGATCAGCCAGCATTTACCCTTGTGTGTCATTTCTTTGTTAGGTCAGTTATGTTTTGGTTGTACAGCTACTTTATTCACATTTTTGCCTGAGTTCAGTTTTGTTTCTTTGACCTCTTTTATGAGCTCAGTATTTTGTAGTTGATTTTTGGGTTAAATAAAAAACCCTATTTTCTAATAATTTTCCTGTCTCTTCTCTTGGTTTGACGTGGTCCCTCACAATAATAATAAACTCCTGGACTATGTACAAACTTCCAAATGCATTGTTTTGTGAGTACAGACCATATTTGTACTACTGTAGAAGTTTGTTGTCATGGCATGTGATTTTAGTGTGGTAATTTTGGAGATACTGCCAGGGTTCGTTAGCGCTTGTACTAAGCTATTCGGGATAACTCAGTAACTCAGCTGATGTTCAGCCAATATCGGAAAAACTTCGGGTGGGCTACTTGGCTGGATGTCACGGTTCAAATGACCCTAGGGTGAATCTACTCCGAACCATCACTTGAACTGATGTCCACATAAGGTTACTCCTGGTCGCATCTTTAATTCGCTGAAAATCATCAGCGTTCAATGACCCAAACGGTCCAAATTATATAGTTTCAGCGTGGACAAGACAAGCGAGTCTGGAGCATGTAGAATTATCTAGGCTATTTAGTTATTTGAATGACCTAAGGGGTTGCAAGACAAATATACAGGGCGAAGCTATTCTATTTAGTCTGTATGCCAGGCATGAATCAGACTGCTTGCACGCTTGTCAACGCCAGCAAACTGACAGAAATTAGTCCTGATTTACAGTTTCCAAATAGACGGTCCAAATTATTAGAATAATAATCACGAAACACGGGGCTCAGGTCGGTGCAGGCGGTGAAGGCTTCAGGCACGGGTTGGAGACTGAATCACCTGACGGGGCTTGTGGAGGTGAACCAGGCTTTTCTGGAGTGGTGAGGTGATTACTGGATATGATTCAGGTGTGTGATCCGTTGTGCTCCTAGCTCCGCTGGGAAGTAGGTCAGCCCCGCCCCCTGAGCCAGATCTGCCCTGCAGGGCAGACAGGAAACAACCCCAAAACATACACAGCAACACATAATATGAAACCAGAAACAAAACAGAAAAACCCCAGTCCATAACAAAGTTAAAAAAACAACTGTACAACTGTGGGCCCAAACCAAAATCCTCAAATGTGAACACTCTGGACAGTCTTATCACCAAGCCACACTAAGTGTCTCCAAAACCCAGTAAAATTACATTTTCATCCTTGCCTGATCAAAGCTGTATATTGGAGAGTAACAGCCAAAATAAATTTGATGCTACAGAAATGAATTTCAACAAATGTTGCACCGCGTTAGTCCTTTTTAGTAAGTGTGCCAAGATTTGAAAAAAAAATGTCTTTGTTATGATTTGTATAAGCAATGGTGGGTGGGGGGATGTTTGAGTGCCTTTGCTGTGTTCTCCGAATGATAAACGACCATCATCCACTCATCATTTTGTCCATTATCTCCTCACACTTAGACCTCAGAACATGAGACAAATGTAGCCACAGAGGCATTCAACCTATAATGGCACTGTTTAAGGGTCATTTTGTTTTTGTTTTTTCAAGTGGAGTTGTGTGAATTATTTATGAGTTGTTAATGTCTTACCTATAAAAAACAATGGATGAATCAGAAGCTTTCAGGGGACCTTAAAGCTACATGCAATTGTGCCACTAGAGGAGCAAAATTTTCACCATCTAAAACACCTCAAACCACCAAAATGTTATAATGGTTAAAGCCATATGCTGTGTATATATTTACATCACGTCAATTCTACATCAAAAGTTGTTTTTATTTCCTCCAGCTTAGAGCATCGGAGTAGGAACACCATTTGGAAAGTGTTCAAGAACAGTCTGGTTTGGAACACAACATAGACAATGTAATGCAGATCAACTACATTGTGTTGCTTTACCTATCTGATGCAGAAGTGGTATGGTGTAAACATTCACGAGAAAGCATTTTGATTGCTTTGAAAAAAAAGAAAGAAAGAAATCTATACATTTTTTTACTCTATGATAAATTCCTCAGTTTTGAGCCTCTGTGACTTTGGAGCAGCTTTCAACCCCAAACACAAAAGTATGTCACAAGAGCTTAGCTTTTCTGCAGCCCTTCAGGTACATAGAATTGGGTTTCCATCAACCACCTTTTAGTAACTCACTCATCTGCCTTGTCATAGTTATTAGTTATTAGCAAATGAGTGTGTTCTGCCTTTTAGAAGAAGTACAACCTTAGTTCTGGCTGCAACCAGCAACCAATCTTCTCATAGTTTCTTTCTCAACAAGTTCCACTAGGGATTTGGGGACTGTTAGCTGCACTACCAGATTCTGATCTATCGGACACACTGGATCATTTTGAGGTAATCTCTGCATGTACGGGGGCACATGTATCAGATATTGTTCACCATTAAGCTATTTACCTTTGTTATATCAAGAGCTCATCAAATCCTGTACTGAATGTGATTGTGCTGGAAACAAATGTTGAAGAAGTTTGGTCAGTTCACAGTATATCAAAACTTAAACTAAAACTCTACATCTTTAAGTGCTGCAT
This sequence comes from Odontesthes bonariensis, assembly GCF_027942865.1. Lineage (NCBI taxonomy): Eukaryota > Metazoa > Chordata > Actinopteri > Atheriniformes > Atherinopsidae > Odontesthes > Odontesthes bonariensis. Next base: position 18,252,138 of record NC_134522.1, read on the forward strand.
GAAAACAATTTAACTATTTAGAAATGAATCTAAATGATAGCATTGTCTGTATGACAGTGTTTAGTATTTTTGATACTCGTTCGGTAGGAGTTATTAAACATAGTGAGTATTGTAGTGAATTCTGAGAGAGGTCCCTCAAAAACCGGTGCAGAAAATGAGTGATGAAGGAGTCTGCTGACAAGAACTCTGAGTCCATTCCGTGGGGGTCCCTGGACAGCCAGTGTCTCTCAATTCGTTTCCCATTTCCCAGAATGTCATCCTGAGAAGAAAGAAAAGAAAACACCCACCAGTATCTTGCCGGAAAATTAACTTATGCTACAGTACATTGCATGATTACATAATTGTCACACGATGTGTCCAAACTCCACTTCCAGAGTCCTACTTACTATACCTGTATATGTTGTTTACTAATTCCCCTAATTACTATATTAGTGTGTATGTGACATGTATCTACTTGTGTCCACCCATCTTATCCTGTTAGCCTCAGCATAGTCATTCCCCCCTTACATCTGTCAAAACTCCCGTACAGAGTTGGAACACCTCTGCGTCTGGTCACACCACTGCAATAGCAGATTGTCAAGTAAAACACTGTATCATAAATGTAGACAAGGTTAATAAGACTGCACACTGTCAGAAATAAGTGATAAACCATGTAAAAACGTCACACTCAGTATAAAACTATAAAATGTGTTTGTGGTAATAAACGCTAAGCTTTCCATCCCAGGAGTGGCTCCTGCATGGTGCTAGAAACAGAACCTCTTTTCTAGTCTGGTTTCAACCTTTCCTCACTCAACTAGCAACTCTGCAATGAGCACATTTCTTAGGAACACGAGTTGGAGTGGACCCTGGCCAAAATAACAAACAAAACAGGTCTATCTTGAATATGGTTGACTTTCCTGACAAAATTAATGCAAACCAAATATACAGTCATCTCACCTCCCTAGAGTAATATAAACAGGAGAAAACTGGGTTAACAAAATGGCCGTCCACTCCTACTGCATGATTGTCTTAGTTGTATCTTTAAAGTGGATATATATCCATGATATCATCCTCTGCTTGCACCTCTTCCGTGTCTTCATTTCACCTGCCCCTTTCCAATAATGGCTTTTGTGCTCGGTTCTCCTCTTTTTCCTGTTCGCCGAACTGTCAATGGGGTGAATCTCCTCAGCTGGTGGTTCTTGTTGGATTGTAACGACCCAGTATGGCAGTTTTAGACTAGCCATAAAACAACAACCTGTCCATCCATATGGTAAAAATAGACATACTTTATTCCTACACACCCACCATATGTCTTTTAACGGTTCCAATGGTCACATTTACAGTGATTAGTTCATGTTTAACCCACAGGGTCCTACTCTCTCGTTTATCCAGGGCATGGAAAGTTACCCTTGTCTGGTCTTCAATCTTGTTGTTTGCTTCTCTTCTGACTTGCATCTTATAGCTGTCGCACTCTGATATTCCTACGAACATCCCTACCGCACCGTGAGTGTCGTTTGAACAAAAACAGACTTTGGCCTTAACGGCCACTACTTCCATTGGATCAGGCCGTGCTGCTGCCCCCTTCTCCTGTTGATTTTGTAAATTAAGATATGGCAAATCGCTTAACCATGTACATTCCTATTTGGGTGTAAATAGATGTTTTGACAGAGCCAACCACCTATCCGTTGGTGCTTGTTGATTATATAACAACCAAGATAACGCATACTCCTGACACAAGGGACTAAGTGGCTCAGGTATTTTCTCCAGAATTGACGGCCACGTGTTTGGTGCTGGAACCTTTACAAAGCAGGGGCAGTTATCAAGTGTGGCTCGCCGTACGGAATGAGTCAGTTGTTGGAACCACATGTTCTTATTAGCCCATGGGTCAGTAATTTGCAATACCGAAGAATCAAACCCAAATGCCCTCCATTTATTTTCTCTTTTATAAATGGTCTGTTCATCCGCAGCTGCGTCATTTTCTTGCTGTACAAAATCTTGTGTCTCTTTGTCTAATTTCCTATTGACATGGTAAATGGTGTCCGATGGTACCACCTTTTTCTCCACCACGCTTGTTGGCGGAGCAGATTTCGCCGTGGTACTCCCTATCTTGTTATTGTTATTGGAGGTAGTGTTCATTTTCGCTACAGTCCCCCGAGCAGTACTAGTGGTTGCCGGTTCTATTATTTCCCCTTTGGATGTGTGTACGAGTGGAGGGAGTTGTGTTGCTTCAGGAATTATCGTCTTTGTTTCCGCCCCTCCATTTCTTAACCTTAACCTTACATATTTGACTTCAGGTTCAGCTCTATTACGCCCTTCTTTCCCCTGGGTTGGGGACCCAAAATATATACACGTATACATTCCTTGATCCCTTTTTTGAACATGTCGCACAAAAAGACTACAGTCTCCTTCTTGTTTCACTCTCCTTGCCTCATTAACCAGTACATACTTTGGTGTCGCGTTGATGGTGGCGTTTGAGTAGGTTATCAGTTTTCCGTAGTTGTCTTTCCACTGTGGTAGATGGGGTCTTCCCACGTCCACCACTTTGCACTCGCATGGAAGCAGGGCCGACTGACCCTCGGCCACTATTACCTTAATCGCCGTATCTCTCGGGTTTGGTCGTTCTGCGGCCGGACTTTGGCCTCCTTGGTACGGCTGACTCTGTGCCACTTCTCGAAGCGTCATTGTTGTTCTCTTTGATCTTTGTTAGATTGCTTTCTGGAGAGGAGGCCCCCGTTGTCTCTGGCACGTGTTGCAAATTGATAATAATAATAATAATAATAATACTTAAGTTTTATATAGCGCTTTTCCAAAAGCTCAAAGACGCTTAATTGATGACCCCAAATCTTTGTAGACCCTTTTACTTGGACCGCTGTCCCTGTGCTGCGCACAACTTCAAATGGTCCTTCCCGGCGTGCGTTAAACCACTTTCTCCTAAAGACCTTCACAAACACTTTGTCCTCTGGCTGCAAAATGTCTCTCTTTTGCTCCGCAAGCTTCTCCTGCTCGTGGTCCTGTTTTTGTCTGTCAATAACATACGTGGATATGTTCCTATGTAAAGTAACCATATACTTAACGTATGTCTTCATTTCATCTTCCAACAGAGACAAACTTGGACCTTTCCCGTTTGTTCGCAAAAAGGGCGTGGGCATTCGTCTGCCCGTCACCAACTCATGTGGTGTCATTTGCAAATCGCCAAGTGCGCCTGAATGGCATGCCATTAGAGCAAGTGGAAGCGCTGCCACCCAATTCAGTCCCGTATGTTGACAGATTTTTACAAGACGGTTTTTCAACACGCCGTTCATTTTCTCAAATTCTCGCCCGTTATCTGATGATATTCTATCTGGAAGCCCCCATCTGGGTATGACTTCACGACACAGGAACTTAGCAACAGATTGAGCGTCTTTTCGCCTAGTTAGGCCTGCCCAACTAGGCGAAAAGACGCTCAATCTGTTGCTAAGTTCCTCTGGCCATCGTGAGAACCTGTCCACTACCACCAACATGTACCTTTTGCCGTCCACTGGTTTTATCATGTCAACAAAATCCATTACTAACTCCAGCATAGGGCCTTTTGAAGTCGGAATGTGCCCTGGAGGAATTGTCATACCTCTCCTAACATTATTTTCAAACAATGGCACATCTTCCAATGACGTGATCAACCTGTTCGAGCAAGTACGGTGCCCAAAAACCCCGTACTCTTGTGTGATCTTTCTCTTAACTTCCCCCCTTGCAACATGGGCTTGCCCGTGTGCTTCCTGAATGAGCAGATCTAACAAGTCAGGGGTGCCACCATCAAACCCTCATGGTTTCTCCAAAGACCCGTAGGGTCTTGACTGGCAACCCTCTTAGCCCAATGCTGCTTGTCCATCGTACACGCTGCTTCCTGCATTAAATTCACATCTTTAAGTGTGATTTTGTCATCTAGGTCTAGCTTTTTCAACGACACAATCCGTTCCGTACGCTTTACTATCGTGTAGCCGGCTACCAACTCACTGCCTATCTAATAGCAGGATCCATTTAAAGCCTGCTGATGGTTTACAAATCCCAGAACGGTTTAGGGTCAAAATACATCTGTGATATGTTCAGAGAATATAACCTATCAGAGTTCTCAGATCCAAGGACTCAGGTTAGCTGGTCTAGTCCAGAGTCCATACTAAACATGGAGAAGCAGCATTTAGCTGTTACGCTGCCACAAGTGGAACAAACTGCCAGTGGAGACTAAATTTTCACCAAATGGAGACATTTTTAAATCCAGGTTAAAAACATTTCTTTTCTCATGTGTCTATGCATGAAATCTGCACGCTATCTTTGAACTTATCTGGACTGTTGCTGGTTTCTAAATTAATTTAAATGATTTTATTTGTTTCTCTTTATATTCTTTTTTGCATTTTAAATGCTTCTTCCACTCCCTGCTGCAATGCTTTTATTCTGTGTAAAGCACCTTGAATTGCTTGTACATGAAATGTGCTATATAAATAAATTCGATTTGATTTGATTTAATTATATAACTGGGCCGTACAGTGATCTACCCTGTGCTTGGTCACAAAGCTACTTAGCTGTGGTAAACCATACTTCAGAAAGGCATTCTTCAATTGTTTTCAATAATTTTGTCTTTGTTCTGCACTGAGATTTCCTTAAAAACCAAACTTCTTTTCCCATCTCGTCTGAGTGGCTTATTCAATATTATCAGTGTCCCGTTAAAACATGTATTTGATATTCACATCTCTATTCCTATTTTCTTCTAAACAAGCCTTCCCCATTTTATGTCCCTTTAATAGCCAACCAGTTTGAATGGAGTACACTTGAGCAACTGATCAGATCAGTGGAACACTGTTTTTTGCTGACTTCGTTATGTTTCCCCTGTCTGTTGTTTCACTGAGACACTACTGGATAATCACAACCCAAACCAGTTTATGCACAGATCACCTTCCTATACATACATACATACATACAAACAAACGAACAAACTATTATTTTTCTCAATTTCTCATCTCTGTTTTAACGTACATACAGTCATTTAATCTCTGTTGTTTTCTCCCACTGACTATGGACTCCTTAACATTTTAACTCACGGTTTTGCAGATCTCAGTTAAATAGTACACATTAATATTGAACTTTACTGGGTGAGCAGGTCTTTGCTGCCTTCAATAGCCTATATGTGAACCTCTATGTCTATGTATGAATGTCTTTCTTATATTTCTTGGTATTGTTCTGTGTGTGTGAGGCCTAAACCCAATTTCTATATGGCACCCGCGGTGTCACGGGAGCAGTGGTGGTACTCTGTTCCGCATCATCTTCATTTTTGTTAATCCATGCTTCATACCATAAATTGGAAATACTATAATAAAGGTAATGATAAACAATACACAGGTAGTTCCTCTTAACCCACAAAATCCTGGTAATCTGAATGGATGCCACGGCCAATGTCTGTCCATTTTCCTGTCTTATTTTAGCCGCACCCTATGTTCTCGTTTTAGCCGTTGTTTTCTTCACTGAGGTTGAGATGAACCTCTCCTGTTGAGAAAGTTCCCCTTTGTAGTCAGACTTATGCTTCAGAGAACGGTGGTGGGTAACTAATCTTTCCCTTTTTCTGAAGATCGTGGTCTTACTAGTTTACAGTGTGATGAGTGAATCCAGGAAGTCCTTTCTACTTTTTCAGCTGCTGTGGGTGTTGTACATAGTACCTGATATGGACCTTTCCCCCTTTGGACTGGGCCAGTTCTTTGTCCCTTTTTCTTTTATCGGTTTGATGAGGATCCAGTCTCCGGGTTTTACTGTCTTCAGAGATTTCCTCCACAGGTTCACCTGGAACAGAATTGACAGAAGAGATCTCTCGCCTTGTTAACATTTTAACCATGTATTCTGCAACGGTTTCTTCTCTCTCTTCCTCGTGTTTGGTGAATGGTTTCCACTGTGGGAGTACAAATGGTCATGCATTATCTCAAATGGCATTAATCTTGCGATAATTGAAATGATATGCATGTTTAGTGTCGTGTCTGTGGTGTTTTGACACATTTTTAGTTTTCTGTTTAGTTCTTAGCTTTTCCCATTTCTTAGTTTTGTTAAGGTTTAGGTTCAGGTTTCGTATTTAGTTTTGTCATGTCATGTCACCTTTCCTTAGTCCTTGCCCTGTCCTGCCATCAACTGCACTCAATCACTAATCCCCCTCCACAGTATTTAGTCTCCCGGTTTATTCATGTTTACTGCCAAATCCTCACTAGTCACTGGTCACTGAAATTAAGTACCCCTCTTGTGTTCAGTCATAGTCATAGTCCTGTTTTGTTTAACTTTAGTTAAGTTTTGTTTTTGTTACTGTTTGGTTTTTGATATCCGGCCCCGCTGCGTTTTTCCTTGAAACCTTTTTGATAATAAACCAAGTTTAGTTTTTAAAAGAATTCTGTATCCGCATGCTTCCTCGCATCCGCCCTATCTGACATTTAGGACTACTAGTGGTAAACAGTGAAACCATTTTCCTGTTTCTTCTATGATTGTTCTTCAGTCTTGACATAACTATTCCCTTGTGTCTTTTCATCCTGCTGACTGATATGGTGATATGTCTAGTGGTTTCTAAGGTATATTTTTAAGTTCTTTGGCATCAGGGAGACGACATTGTTTATTAAGTATGTTCCATTATCACTGTAGGTTTTTTCCCATAACTCCCAATCTAGGAAATATTTATTTTCCCTGTGCCTTTGCTACTGAGAGTGCATCTGCTTCTGCGCATGGAAATACTTCAACCCCTTTGGTAAAAACATTTATTATCACTTGGCAGAATCGTTTCTCTTCCCATTTAGTTAATTCAATGGAACTCATACAACCGTGATGAAAAGGGTTCTCTAGCTTTAAGGAATTATCCTCATATTTTCACTTGAGTGCCCTGTGGCTTCTGTTTTGCATATATTTGACCTGTTAGACACAAATTTATTTACTTATTTATTATTTATTAAGTAATTAGTAAAACCATATGTTGTAAAAACCTTGTTTCTTATTGTTACTATCCCCCCTGTTGAGACATGACCTAGTCCATGACTCAATACTGCACCATGATTTAAACAAGCTTTTTATGTGTCCAGCGCATCTATAAATTGCTACTTTAGCTAACCGCTGAATAGCATCTAATAATGCTAAAATCAATTCTTTATGACATATAGATTCACCTGTGGATGTCATCATACATCTATTTTTCCCTTGCTGTGTTAACCCGCATACTTTTGAGGGAGCATATTGATTGCTAATGTAAATGTTAACCACCTGTTTGTTCTCTAACTTACTAACTTTAGTTACAACTACCAATTCAGCTATTTGATTAGAACAATTGTTTGGTTGTGGTCGTGTTAAGAGAACTTCAGCTTCAGTTACGACAGCAACTTTTGTAATACAGTATTTGTGTCATCAGGGTTCTTCCTATGTGACCTGTCGACAAGCATATTTATTTCTGCATTTTCATAATGTATGGCACTCAAGTCTGGCCTGGGTAAGACACTTATAGTAATTTCTGATATACAATCCTGATGCTCTCCATCTCGTTGGGCAGGCAGCTGTGAGGATGGAACAAGTGAAGTCCATCTCTCTACCACGAGGTGTGGCTGTGAAAGAACAACAGTTATGCAGGAGAGATGTCTGGAAGGAGACAAATAAAAATTTTTGTTGAGTAACAATATCACAGTCACTTTATGAGGTACCTCAGTCATTAATGCGTGAAGTAACCTTATAGTTTCTGATGCCATAGATGCTACTACTTGAACACACAGCAGCAGTGTTCGGGCCACTGATTTAAAAAAAATATGATCTCGTCACTTTTCCCCCCTCCAGTGGACGCTGGCCTTTGACAGCAATTCAGCTGTAGGTCTTTCATTAGGAGTTTTTCACTCCCCCGTGCACGGTTTCAGCGCCGAGATCTGTTTAGTAGGACCTAGTTGTTAAGAAAGTTGTTATTTCAATGAGACTCAGTCTGTTAAAATAAACACACAGCAACAAGCACAAACATGTGTGTGTGCATGTATGTGGGCGTAGGAGTGTAAGTGCTTGTGTGTGTATGTGTATGTATGTTGATATTTAAAGACTGTGGATAAATCACACTGGCCTTATATGGCTCGGGCGCAGCTTCTCTGTCTGCTTGGACCCTCCCCACACTCGAATCTAAATCTTTTTTCTTTGTTTTTTTCGTTTTCCTCCGAAGCACTTGCTGATCTGGTATGAGACTCAGCCGATCCCAGATCAGATTATGTGCTTAACTCGAATTTTAAGCTGTGCATCTCTTAATTTTCTCCGTTGGTATTGATTAAACAGCCGATTAACTAAAAATGAATGTCTTTCAATATATTTTGGGATCTAACTCCAGCGCTTTTTGTCCAAAGTCAAATATGCGCGTAACCAGCTCTTCTTACACCCCCTCCTTTTTCCTTATCTCTTGTTTTGCCGTGAACGCGTTCCCACAGGCCGCTTCAGCGCACACACATTCTGTCTTGGTCCTTTATCGACTTATATGGAGGGTCCTGAATTTTGGGTGTTGGCCCTCCTTTGGCTCTCATGTACATTCGGTGAGAAAAACAAGAACCCCACTTTAACACTTAATGAAACAGAGCACATATTAAATGTATTCACTTTCCCATTAAATAAGCATGAACCCCACCATCATTACCACGATTTCCGAACTCTGACAATCCCCCTCTTTTTGTTATCTGGAGTAACGCTCTCCAACTCTCCCGCTATAAGCCAAAATCCACTTTTGCAAACACTTTTTATTTTTCTCTCTTTCGCCGTGAACGTGCACACACATTCTCCCGTTTCCCCACACTTTTTTTTTTCTTTTTTTTAACAGAAATGTGTTTATCAGAATCCGTGCACACTGATCGTCTCATTAGATGGACAGATCTTATCAGACACACAAGAACTCACAATTGACCCATCCCACGTGACGTCACAACAAAAGCGTCAGCCATTTTGGACGTGAAAACAAGTAGTCTACCACAGCCAACAACGGAGGAGCGAGGAACATTCAAAGGAAAATATCGATTAGATCAGTAAGGTTTACATCATGCCGGCATATTGTTGCGCGCCTGGGTGTACCAACAGTCAGGAGACGAGGAAAGATTTGTCTTTTTACCGGATCCCCACTGATCTTGAGCGACGGAGAAGATGAGTCGCGGCGATCAATAGGAAAGACTAGCAACCTTCAGTATACCAGCGGTTGTGTAGTGACCACTTTGTTGGAGGTAAGTGTCGAATAAAGATATATAACATATACATATACATGCAAAATAAAGATAAAGCCTGAGAGGGATTTTCCACGGCACACCAGATGACCTCTCACGGCACACTAGTGTTCCCCCGTGCCATTTCAGGGTTGCCTTTCTACTAGATAAAACATAACACAGCGCCTTTAGTAAAGCACTACGACTTGGTCATTGCAATTCTCGTAATAGCAAGATTATAACACCGTGTCAACGGGTTTACATGTTGTTTATCCTGGTGAACAACGTTAAATGAAAAATGTAAACAAACCTTAGCTGTAAAAAGATGGCGCCCACCGGCTCCAGGGACGATCCACTGGTAAAAAGTCGAAGTCGGGTAAAGACGAGGCGGTGGCATGCTGTCGGACGTCTGTAAACAGCCCTAGTGGAAGCAAGTACACGTCGTTTTCTAAACCTCCAATTTTCAGCTTCTCCAAATACCTCTCCCTCTGCTGGCCCACTAAATGCCCGACCTCGCTGGATAGTGGAGTTTTTTTCTGCATCTTGTTCTTTCTTCTTTTATTCAATTTTCAGTCTGTCTGTATCATTACTGTTACTATCGTTACTCGCAAATCGTTGTCTTCTATACGTCCAAAATGGCGGTTGCTTTACGAAAGTCACGTGACTGGGAAGGGTCAATATGACAGTTATTGTCCTATTTTCAGCAATCACACACCCATGCTATCCCCACAAACCACGCGAAGACACGCGCATGCCCATGTACTCGCATCTCACCATCCGTCAGTTCATCCATCATCAACACTCCACCCAAGCACGCCAATATAGTATGAAAGTTAGTGGATAGCTACCGACAGACAACATACACAGACAACATAAACACATATAACATTTAAACCAAAGACTTCACAACACATTTGAACCGAACAGCCAGACAACAGAAAACATTTACCCCCAAGCCGGCATATTTTCTCTCTCTATTTTCTCTGTGCGCGCACCCGCGTATCTTTACGCTCCTGGTATGTCGACAGCTGTTTAATATTTTTATAATTGTAGCGTGCACTGGGCCACGCCCGAACTCATTTTACCGACAAAAGTTACTGATCACTTAATGACACAGTCAGGTCACCCGACCTGTAAATAACAACAACTCTTCTTTAGCGCTTGACGTGTCTCGACACCTGTTTCACAACTCAGCGCGCCCAGCGATAACGCGCATTAATCATTTTACCGAAGCTTGGCTCCAAGACCGAAAACAGCGTCTGTGGTTTCTTCTCAGCAAATTTACACACTGACTGACATGTGACAAGCAAGCGCCACGCCTTCACACTAGTTATGATGCATTATTGACGAAATCAACAAAAACACTGTGACTCAGAAGGCCTGCAGTGGAGAGCGCGCGTCCGCGATTCCCCACCACACTGACCTACTACACTCTGTATCACTTAAAACTCGTTTACCGAAGCAGTTTAATCAATAAACAAAACTCCACTGATCGAATACAACGATTATTGAGCAGCATTTCCCACCGGACGAAAACCGGCTTATCAGAAGGCGGCGACGCGGGGTGGGCCTATGTTAAACTGCTCAAAATCCTTTGCTTATCACGCACACACTTTTTAATAACGGCAACTCACAGTCCTGTTAAAATTTACTTCATCAACTTCACTATTTATAACAACCTTAACAATTTAGGCAGAGTTCTTCCCCACTCACTGAACACCACAGGCGACCTTTCCTCCCGGACAGGTGCTAGCATGCACACTCGCAAAACAGATTTCACCCAGTCCCCAGTGCAGCTAAGCAGCCCTCGTGAGAAGATGACAAACTCACCTATTATTTATTAGCCGGCCTCACGACGACAGCAGCCCCACTGAGGACAGGCGGAAACCAGATGCTGGAGCAGAAACTTCCCGATTTCGTGACGCCAATAATGTAGTGAATTCTGAGAGAGGTCCCTCAAAAACCGGTGCAGAAAATGAGTGATGAAGGAGTCTGCTGACAAGAACTCAGTCGAACAAAAGAAATCTTTATTTCTGTCGTCAGGTTCGTGTCCAATTTACAGAAAGATGCATCTTCTGGAGAAAGTCTGTCCAATAGCCCTATGAAATCCTTTCTGCTCTTGGAGAGAAAGTCCTCACTCTTTAAAGGTTTTTCAAGGCCACTTGTCCAGGTCTTAAGCCAAGAGATATGGTCTGACTGTAAGGCTGCCTCATATCAAATCTACCTTATTTGGTAATGCAAGGGCTTATTTTTCAGTGTATCTCAGTGTCTTGCACGGAGACGTGCGGAGGCGTGCGCAACCATTATGCACTTAATGAACTTATAGAGCTGTGGACTCAATGAACTCAAATAAGGCCTGTTCCTCCATTTTGTCTGTGGGTCCATACACCTCAGTATGCTTATTTCTGCTGGCAGCAATGACTTCCTGTCTATGTTACAGAAGAGCAGAAGAGGCCTCTTTATGAACATACCCCAATGTTTCTATCACTTTATTATGAAGAGTATGTGCATTTTTGTCCATAATGTCCAGAAACTTGTACACCATTCTTTTTCTCACAATCAGCTCCACTGGCTCCAGAGCTGTCCCCAGCTCAAACCCGGCCGTCTTTATCGGTTTGTTCATTCTGTTAGATTTGGTTCTTTTAGTAGGAGGCTCAAGAACGGACCGGAGTAATTCAAGTGAAAATGAAGTCTTTATTCGGTATGGCAACAAGTGGAGTATTTCAGCGCTGGTCTCAGTCTGACAGAACTCTCGCAGGAATCCGTCAGACCGAGCCACGTATCTCCGGTTACACCTCGTATATATATCTCATAGTTTCTCACGGTGGATCCCTTGTTGATCAAATGTGATTGGATATGAATCGTACTAGCCCAAATAATGTCTCTGAGGAATTCAAATAATGTGTGTGTATCAATCTGCCCTTGGTTTCCCAGACTTTCCTGATTGTTTTGTCTGTCTACTCCTGCATCACTTAAGGTCATATGGAAAAGTACTGAGACTTATTTCATTCCTAATGTCTAAGAACAAAGCCAATTATAACAATCCCCCTTTTGAAGTGATTTTATCATTTCAACTAATTCAGTCAAATAACTGAGGTAGGAATGTAATATTCTGTATTGTGTCACATCTGTATTAGCAGCAGCAAGACTTTAGCAGTCACCCCCCAAACTGCAAGAACCACTTACCTTTTGAGATGTAGCACAACCAGTTAGGAGACGTCTGTCATCCCCCTTTTGATGTGACTTCATGTGTTATTATGTAAGCTCATGTGAAAGCTGTTCATCATTGCAATTAAAGCAGCAAGCAAGTCTTCATTGCACAGGCATGGAAATAGTAAACATAATTGTAATGCTTAAGCTACACTTTCAAATCAGGACTATTCCATCATTTTACTCGGAACAGAAATTCTTTCCGAGAGGGTTAAGACCTTCATAAGTCACTGATTATAACTCTGCAAATAAGCACATTTAGAAAAAATTCTGATGCTTTAGCAAACCCTTCTATATCAGGAGTATTAATCAAGATTCTAGAAATAGAGACTCTTTTCTAGTAAGTTTAAAACCTTCCCCACTCAACTGATAACTCCGCAAATGAGCACATTTCTTAATAGATTATATGTATAAAATAATAATTTGCTATATGTATTGTGTGTATGTGGCCCCGAACCCATCCTCTGTGTGGACTCTTTGTTCATAATGGCCTAAAACCTTATGTGGTTAGCAAGGCCTTGCTCCCCCATAAGTACCATAACAGAATACTGATTAATCAAAAATCTTCACATCATTTCTATACTACTGACACTCAAACATTGCATAAGGCAATTAACATTACCAGCAGGCTCGTCCACCGTTTGCAGCGAATAGGAGCGAAAACCCGATGGCTGAACCGGGAAAAATTCACCTATGGCCCCATTTCCACTTGGCGACCGACCAACCTAGGTCCCGCTCCAAACAGCTGAGTCACCCCACTGGCAATTGACATTCTAAAAATGATTCTGTCAGGTTTGGTCAGGAGGGAAGGGTGGACACGGATGCGGACTTTCAAAAAAGGGTGGATTTATTAACAACAAAACAAACAAAGTTCAAAATAAAGGCACGGCAAAGCCGGATTCAAAAAACGTAACTCTGGACAAAACAAACAAAGAACTTTCAAGGCATGGCATGGAATAAATAAATACTTAGCTTTAGCCAGGTAGGTTGGGACAGACAGGTCATGAACGCTAACAGAGGTAAAGATCTGACAAAACTGACAGGGGATGCAGGAAACTAAATAGAGGGCTGGGAGTGATTGGGGAGTGAGTGCAGCTGAGGGGAATAAACAGGTGCAGTGAGTGAAGTAATTAACAGGGTGCAGGGAAAACTAAGACATGAACTGATACAAAAACATAACCTAAAACATGAAACTAAAAAACGTGAGTCCATGGGTGTGACAGAGCCCCCCCCCCTCAAGGGGTGGATCCCAGACGACCCCTAAGGAATCCGAGGGTGGGAGGGAGGGGCTCGAAGCTGGTCAGGCTGTGGACTAGAAATGGGTATGTGATACCGGCTTCGGGCAGCAGGAGGCGATGGTCTGGCGGACGCCCAGACCGGAGACGGCATAGCAGGAACAGGCGGTGGTCTGGCGGATGCCCAGACCGGAGACGGCATAGCAGGAACAGGCGGTGGTCTGGCGGACGTCCGGAGCCCCGATGACGTGACAGCAGGCGGTGGTCTGGTTGGCACCCAGACTTCCCTCTGCGTGGCGGCAGGAGACGGCGGTGGTCCGGCGAACGCCCGGACCCCCGATGACGTAGTAGCAGGCGGTGGTCTGGTTGGCACCTAGACTTCCCTCTGCGTGGTGGCAGGAGACGGCCCGACGGACGCCCAGACCCCCGATGACGTGGCAGTAGGCGGTGATCCGGCGGACGCCCGGACTTCCGTCGGCGTGGAGGCAGGAGACGGTGGTCTGGCGGACGCCCAGACTTCCTTCGGCGTGGAGGCAGGAGACGGTGGTCTGGCGGACGCCCAGACTTCCTTCGGCGTGGAGGCAGGAGACGGCGGTGGTTCAGCGGACGCCCGGACCCCCGATGACGTGGCAGCAGGCGGTGGTCTGGTTGGCACCCAGACTTCCATCTGCGTGGCGGCAGGAGACGCCGGGGACCGTCCCACGGTTGACCAGCCATCCGGCGGGGTGGGAGCCCCCCCTTCAAGGGATGGATCCCAGACATCCCCAAAGTCTGAAGTCCGTCAGGCTCGTGGTCAGGGCCGGAGGCCTCTCGGTCGGGTTCGGGGTCAGGCCCGGAGGCCTCTCGGTCGGGTTCGGAGTCAGGCCCGGAGGCCTCTCGGTCGGGTTCGGAGTCAGGCCCGGAGGCCTCTATAGCTGGGACCAGCTCTGGAACGGCTGGGACCAGCTCTGGAACCAGCTCTGGAACGGCTGGGACCAGCTCTGGAACCAGCTCTGGAACGGCTGGGACCGGCTCTGGAACCAGCTCTGGAACGGCTGGGACCGGCTCTGGAACGGCTGGGACCGGCTCTGGAACGGCTGGGACCGGCTGGGACCAGCTCTGGAACCAGCTCTGGAACGGCTGGGACCAGCGCTGGGACCGGCTCTGGAACGGCTGGGACCAGCGCTGGACCGGCTGGGACCAGCTCTGGACCGGCTGGGACCAGCTCTGGGACGGCTGGGGCCGGGGCCAGCTCTGGGACGGCTGGGGCCGGGGCCAGCTCTGGGACGGCTGGGGCCGGGGCCAGCTCTGGGACGGCTGGGGCCGGGGCCAGCTCTGGACCGGCTGGGACCAGCTCTGGGAAGGCTGGGGCCGGCTGGGGCCGGCTCTGGGAAGGCTGGGGCCGGGGCCAGCTCTGGGACGGCTGGGGCCGGGGCCAGCTCTGGGACGGCTGGGGCCGGGGCCAGCTCTGGGACGGCTGGGGCCGGCTGGGGCCGGCTCTGGGAAGGCTGGGGCCGGCTCTGGGAAGGCTGGGGCCAGCGCTGGGACCGGCTCTGGAACGGCTGGGACCAGCGCTGGACCGGCTGGGACCAGCTCTGGACCGGCTGGGACCAGCTCTGGACCGGCTGGGACCAGCTCTGGGACGGCTGGGGCCGGGGCCAGCTCTGGGACGGCTGGGGCCGGGGCCAGCTCTGGGACGGCTGGGGCCGGGGCCAGCTCTGGGACGGCTGGGGCCGGGGCCAGCTCTGGGACGGCTGGGGCCGGGGCCTGGGGCCGGGGCCAGCTCTGGGACGGCTGGGGCCGGGGCCAGCTCTGGACCGGCTGGGACCAGCTCTGGGACGGCTGGGGCCGGGGCCAGCTCTGGGACGGCTGGGGCCGGGGCCAGCTCTGGGACGGCTGGGGCCGGCTCTGGGAAGGCTGGGGCCGGCTGGGGCCGGCTCTGGGACGGCTGGGGCCGGCTGCGGCCGGCTCTGGGACGGCTGGGGCCGGCTGCGGCCGGCTCTGGGAAGGCTGGGGCCGGGGCCAGCTCTGGGACGGCTGGGGCCGGGGCCAGCTCTGGGACGGCTGGGGCCGGGGCCAGCTCTGGGACGGCTGGGGCCGGCTGGGGCCGGCTCTGGGAAGGCTGGGGCCGGCTCTGGGAAGGCTGGGGCCGGCTCTGGGAAGGCTGGGGCCGGCTCTGGGAAGGCTGGGGCCGGCTCTGGGACGGCTGGGGCCGGCTCTGGGACGGCTGGGTTGCTGGACACTGTGGCTGTGGCTGCTGGGTCCGGGGGCTGCGGGTCCTGGGAGTCTGAGAAAGAGGGAGAGACGCCGTACAGCTCAGTTACCTCGTGCGGCTCTAAGCCAAAAACGTCCAGCGAGGCATCGCGCTGCACGGTCCCGGCGTGGTCCCATACGCCCTCCAAGAGGTGGTTCCACTCCCGGAGCCCCCGCTTCGCCGACAGAAAGACCAGGAGCTCCGCAGCCGCTCGCAGTCTGGCAAACGCGGAGTCCTGGTCGATGCTTCGCCACAGGTCACTATAGAGGTCCCAGAACCGGTCGGAGTCCGCCGCGTCCATTTTGGTCAGATCCTTCTGTCAGGTTTGGTCAGGAGGGAAGGGTGGACACGGATGCGGACTTTCAAAAAAGGGTGGATTTATTAACAACAAAACAAACAAAGTTCAAAATAAAGGCGCGGCAAAGCCGGATTCAAAAAACGTAACTCTGGACAAAACAAACAAAGAACTTTCAAGGCATGGCATGGCATGGAATGGAATAAATAAATACTTAGCTTTAGCCAGGTAGGTTGGGACAGACAGGTCATGAACGCTAACAGAGGTAAAGATCTGACAAAACTGACAGGGGATGCAGGAAACTAAATAGAGGGCTGGGAGTGATTGGGGAGTGAGTGCAGCTGAGGGGAATAAACAGGTGCAGTGAGTGAAGTAATTAACAGGGTGCAGGGAAAACTAAGACATGAACTGATACAAAAACATAACCTAAAACATGAAACTAAAAAACGTGAGTCCATGGGTGTGACAGATTCATTATCAGCCTTTAAGAGGAACTATCTAAACACTTTAAACATGAAACATAAACATATAAATTTAATCAAGGCTCGATTATATGATTATATTAGCCTCTGAGTAATTATGATTAACTTTCTAAATGATTATATCTTTCTTAGATGACCACATGACGAGTCGTGTGGTCTCTTGTGGTCCAATCCTGTCACTCCTCGATGCTTGGTTTTCCTCTTGGCTGAACGTCTGTTCAGCATTCTGATCCGGAACTAATCTTGGAAGGAGAGGTCACCAGTACATCACTTCCTTGAGGGATATTCAGCATCCCCTCCCTAACTAATTTTCTTTTGGGATAATTTTGTTGTGTAGTTCTCCACCATCATCTTGGCATGATGGGAAAGGCCTCCCAGATCTCAAGCTTATGAGTCCTCCGGCCGTACGTCCTGTAGTGGTTCTGAATCTGTGGAATAATATTAGCAAATCTCGCAGCGCAGTAGTGCAAAATGTCATTTGCACTGTATTTTTCTACTTAGGGAAAGGTTCAATTTTAATGCCCAATTCATCATTTATTTATTTTTCATATGGACCCCAAATCAAAACAAAACCAAAAGAAACAAAAGAAAATCAAATCAAATCAAATCAAATCAAATCAAATAAATCATAAAATAAACACAAACCAAAACAAAACAACTGGCCAGTTGGTATAACCCTTGCTTTTAGGAACTAGAATAGTGATCAAGCCGCTGTGCAGCCTTAATGAGAAATTCAGTGTCATCTCCTTATTTTGCTGTGAAAAAATTCAAATTATTTAGGGAACACATCATCACGATCAACATCAACATCAGCACTGTTGGTATAATCCTTGTTTTTAGGATAATTCTGCTGTGGAAAAATCATCATTCAGTTTTGGGATCATAACAACACACAAACAAAAACAAACAACACTCGGACAACAGATAACAACCGATGACAAACATTTATCGCATTTCTGGGTTTGCCCAAGCAACCCTCATGTCTTCATTGGGGCCTAAGTATACAAACAGTGGTCTTCATATTCTGAGTTTGATTCCATGTCTTCCTCTTCCAGGTCCGGGACGTCTTAATGCAAAAGAAGATACAAACACACACAGAATTTTTGGGAAAATTGGAGAAGTTTTAGTAAACCATGATTAATTGTTAATTAATTGCCGAACTGCTCCACTGCAGTTTCTCCTCCTGTGTTGTTGTTTGCTGCAGGACAGAAATATTTGTGGTTAGATCTCATTTTGGTATCAGCACAGCATCAAGAAAGCAGACATTTTTCCAATGACTAACTGATTAACTTGTTTAGGTTAAATATTGTCTGTCCTCTCTTAATTCAGGTCAGAGCGTTAAAAATAAACTTTCAGCATAATCTGCTTTATTCTTACTTGTTAGTTAGTAATAATGTTGTTTAATTCTTACCAGTGGCTGCGTTTTTTGATGCTGAGCCGTACACAGATAGTTCAGGATCAGCATTAAGTTTTTTCCGGTTCTAACTGAATCAGAAACACCTCATGTGGTACCAACGGTGTGACATCAGAGCTGTTCCTGACATCACATGATACCATAACATGTTTCCATACAGATATTAAAAACATAGGTTCATTTTATTTCTTTATTTATCCTAATTAGAAATTAGAAAAAGCTCATCTTCCCAAAAGACTGAAGGAGGTATAAAGCAGTTTTAAATTTTCAATGTTCTCTTTCACTTCTACCATGTCTGAAGCAGCAACCTTGGTTTCCAAATTATATTTGTAAAACACCGGTGGGACAACCTTTATTGGCAAAATCTTTTATATGTATGAAGCTTCACATTTACACATGCATAAATAAGTGTATTGTGTCATTTGAGGGTAGACTTTTAATGTAAACTGGACCCTTCATTGACTTTAAATGATCCTTATTTACTAATTTCTTACTAGTAAATCCCTGACTGTCTGTCAAGAAGCTGTAAGCCAGTGCCTTTGTGAAGTGTGAAGTTGCTCTCGTTGCTTTTGTGTATGTATCCTTGCAGCCACTGGTCCAGAGTCCAATGGAGTTCTGTGTGCTCATCCCATAAACCCACTTCTCTATCATTTAGTATCACAGCATAACCAACTCCTGTACAGTTCTTGAAATCTTGTTTCAAACTAATGCAGAACAAATGTTGCTGATCCATCTTTGCCTCAAAAGGAACATACAGAAAAATCACTATTTGAGTCTGAACTCACTATGGACAGAATATCCTTTATTTTTGTTTGAGGATCACGTTGTGGTCCCTGCTCCTGATTTTCCTTCCAGTATGTGTGGCATGTGTGTGTGTGTGCGTGGCTTTA
This sequence comes from Odontesthes bonariensis, assembly GCF_027942865.1. Taxonomy (NCBI): domain Eukaryota; kingdom Metazoa; phylum Chordata; class Actinopteri; order Atheriniformes; family Atherinopsidae; genus Odontesthes; species Odontesthes bonariensis. Next base: position 18,271,067 of record NC_134522.1, read on the forward strand.
TATGTGAGTGTGCATGTGTCTGTATGTGGCCTTGGGTTTTGTTATGGAATTATTGTCTTAACTCCCTACTAAGATTTTGCTTACCATCCTATTACATCTGATGAGAAGTGAAATATAGACTTTCAATGTTTGTGCCGGCCGGCCACGTGTTTATTTTCTTCTGCAAAAGAGGTCAGTCCTCACCAGTCAGCGTTCGTGGTGAGAAGAGACCCAGAACAAAGGAAATACGATGCATTTATACAGAAAGGGGAGGGTTTGGTTCTTTCAGGTGACACCTGAAAGAACACACCGTGTGTATTCTCCAACTGTCTCCTTGCCACACCCCCTGGGGGAAAGTCTCGCACTTTGGGGAGATGCAGAATCCGGAGACAATGGTCATTTGAATGATTATTGTCAATGTGTTAATCAACAGACACATGGTCTGCAGACATTGGGTCTACAACAAGGTGTCATTTAAAAGACAAGTGGTTAGCAGACATCAAATTTACCATAACATTCCCCCCTTTTTGATTCAATTAATCACTGATAGGAGACAAACTTAAGAAAAAATAAAAAGAATAAAATAAGAAGAATAAAATGAAATAATGTAAAAACTAAAGGAAAACAATATTGAAATTGAATTTTAAAAAGATAAAAATTAGAAATCACCAACCACTTTCTTTCAATTGAGTAGAACTAATCACTAACAGAAAACAAAACAACCTTAAAGAAAAATAAAAAGGAATTAAAAAAATGAAAGGGAACAAAATTAAAAATAGTCATAACTATTATCACTAATTCATGCAGATTGAAAAATATATCATCCTGGCGGTTGTCTACAAGAGAGAAAATAATGGGAATATAAAAACAAGCAAACAAAACCAAACCAACACAAAGCAAAACAAAGAAAATAAAAATAAACATTTACAAAATGTTATCATCAAAGTCTGATTTGGTGTCAGGAATGTGAACAGAGGTTGAATTTTGGTCGGCCTTAGTGGCATACACATGAACATACGTGGAGGAGTAAATCATCTTTGTTATGAGCACATCAAACAGCCATTTTAACACGCATGGAATTAAGATGCAGAGCAAAAAGAAAATTATTATTAAAAACCGTGCTGGCCATCCTTGGCTCTAAGATTTTAGCCTAGAAAGTCATTCACTGCTGGTGGGGGTTGAATGGCATCTTGCATATTTTTGATGATGCTGGTAATGTTCTCATATTCATCAGAATGGTTGTCTTCAGTTCCAGAGGTCCGCTTGACCGTCTTAAAATCTACCAGCATGTTAAATTGGGAGCCATGTGGGTTGGGTGACCCATTGACTAAAACTGAGTTGTTTGTGTATACCCGAGCTTGGATATTTAATTCCACACCAATACGTGCCATGGTGTAGTTTGTTGAAACACGTCTAGTTGGCGTTTATTGAGTTGATTCCTTGCGTCGTCCTCTCTGGCGTCTTTGCGTCCTTGCACCATTCGTCCTCGTGTTGTTCCTCCTCGGCGTGTGTTCCTCCTTGTCGTTCCGGTTGGCAGCTTGGCTCCTCTGTTGCCTCGGGGATCTTCCTTCAGTGGTTGGCGTGAACCCGCGTCGTTCTCTGCCATCTTCACAGCGATATGCGTCATCAGAAGGCCCTGGAATGGATCTCGTTACCATTTGGAATGCCGGTGCTTCCTTCTCAGGCCCTTCACCATCACCCAGTCGTCAGGCTGGAAGTCATGGCGTGAAGTGGAAACTGGTGGTGATTTTACCTGCTGACACAGATAGACAGAATAAGTTTTGCAATATTTTAACATATTTCCTTGTGTGAGTGGAATGGAGTGGTCTGGCTACAAACTCCGTGTGTAAAAGAATTGCAAAAGGTCTTATGTGTATGTTAAATGTTTTCCTTATTCTAATATGCATAAGGACAATAGCCTTTTGTCCCTGGCAGTCCTGTTTCCCCACAACACTACGCTAATTTGATTTTAGAGTGTCATTTTCTGGCAGGGTGTTATAAACAATGTTGTTTGAGGTTAATAGCAAGAAATGTATTAATTTGGGTTATTGCAGAATTGACATAGTGAGCTGGGAATAATCTCTGTTAGCAGAGCCTTTTTGGTATTTTGCTGGGAATACTTCAATTCAGTTCGACCACATGTCGATCTATTACTAAGCAATTATTAAATCTATCGTCAGGTGTTCAAATGGTCCGTCTGTGGTGGGTGAGTGGGTGTGATCGTTTTGTTTTACCTGTTATGCGTTGCACAAACCATTCATGATTGATGAAACTTGAAGAAAATCTGAAAATCCTTTAGTGAAAACAGTGTTGGGTTATAGCATTATTCTTCCCCCCTTTTGACACATGGTTCAACCCATGTGTCAGTTATGCAAAGTGAGGAAAGAAATGTTTAGGCAGGAAAGATTTATAGTCATGTCCACATCACACAGCTTCCTTTTCTTTGTGGCACTGGAGTGTCTTTTCCTGTGGTGTGGCGAAGGGCTGTGATGCTGTAAGAAAGTTGAGAATGGTAACAGGAATTGATACAAATCAGTGGCAGTGTTGGAATGTCGCTCTGTTTGCAGCCAGCGGCATCCTCGCCTGCATTTCCTAGAGAGAGACAGGATCTGAATGTTGTTAGTGTGAGAATAGAATATCAACATCAGAATAGACCTGCAAAGTGGGATGCAAATCTTTAGGTCATCAGCATATTGTAACAAAGTAGTGTCTGGAGAGAAAACAAAGGATTCAAGACTGTCTGAGCGCTTCATTGGCTTTCACAGTATTCTTGAAACAGACGTGTGAATGTATGGCCTCGTGTGCTGAAGTTGAAAGCAAACCAGAATTAGCTTCCTGTGTAAACCTGGAGCCTCAGAGTAGATGTATGAAAAAGTTGACCATTGATACAAATATTGTATTAATTGGCTGCATTACCTGCTTGCAGACCCTGAAAAACACGCCACTATTTTCTTTATCTCTGATCTTCTTATCAGGAAATAAAAGTGTGCATTTTGGAGAATCATCATCTGGGACAATGACTCCTGCTGTCTTAAGAGGCTCAAAGAATCGATGGCTTCTTGTTTGACTGACTTACAAAGTTTAAAGTCTGATTTTGGAGTGATGACAACATTTTCACAAACTTTGAAAAACATCATACTTACCGACAGTCCACAGTGACTTGGAGACCTCCTGTAAGGCTGTTTGAGTACAGTGTTTTCTTTGGACAAACAACAAAAGTTTTTTAGAAGTGCTTTTAGTTACCAGCTGGATTTTCCACACAGATGTCACTTTTCCTTTTTTTTTTTTTTTTTTTTTTTTCTAGTAAACTCTCTTTGAATTTTGTTCTGTCTTATTATTTCCTGTTCTCTATTCTTCAGTTTTTCTTCTAACTTTGATATGTCTTTTAAACTAAGGGACCCCCTATTGGGAACCCAAACATTTAGATATTTTAACTTTTTTTCCCCCACATTTATTTCTCATAACGTCAACAAGTGGCCCCCGCTATCTCAACGGAAAATCTGCCCCCCATTCCAAATAGGAAGCGTCGTACGACTGACCCGCCTGCTTCGTTTTTCTTAAGTTCACAAGCAGCAAAAAACTACAAACATTTAACGTCTCTGCTTCGTTTTCTTAAGTTCACAAGCAGCAAAAAACTACAAACAATTAACGTCTCTGCTTCGTTTTCTTAAGTTCACAAGCAGCAAAAAACTACAAACAATTAACGTCTCTGCTTCGTTTTCTTAAGTTCACAAGCAGCAAAAAACTACAAACAATTAACGTCCCTGCTTCGTTTTTCTCAAGTTCACAAGCAGCAAAAAACTTTGCCACCTGCTAAGATCATGAGAAATGGAAATGCTAAAACCCAAATTTGAAATAATAATTTAGAAGTCAATATTTCAGTACTCACCAGATGGTTTTTCGCTGATCTATGTTCGTTGGACTTCAGCGGCAATGATTCAGGACAAATACACGGTTAAGCCCTCTCGTCTTAAAAACTAAACAGACGTTCAGAGGCTGAATTATATAATCCAGGACGGCCAATCGCTTCCCGTGTCTTGCCTCGAACGATTGCTCATGAAGTTCTGCTGACGACGCCAAATTGTTATGGAATTATTGTCTTAACTCCCTACTAAGATTTTGCTTACCATCCTATTACATCTGATGAGAAGTGAAATATAGACTTTCAATGTTTGTGCCGGCCGGCCACGTGTTTATTTTCTTCTGCAAAAGAGGTCAGTCCTCACCAGTCAGCGTTCGTGGTGAGAAGAGACCCAGAACAAAGGAAATACGATGCATTTATACAGAAAGGGGAGGGTTTGGTTCTTTCAGGTGACACCTGAAAGAACACACCGTGTGTATTCTCCAACTGTCTCCTTGCCACACCCCCTGGGGGAAAGTCTCGCACTTTGGGGAGATGCAGAATCCGGAGACAATGGTCATTTGAATGATTATTGTCAATGTGTTAATCAACAGACACATGGTCTGCAGACATTGGGTCTACAACAAGGTGTCATTTAAAAGACAAGTGGTTAGCAGACATCAAATTTACCATAACAGTTTCACTGCTTTGTTTTATCTGAAATATTGTCTTGGATGAGAAGTGCTATATAAATAACGTCTGATTGATTGATCGATTTAGTGTAGTAGATTAAAAACTTTCTGGTCATCTCTAATGGAACGTCTTCCGATGACCCAAAACAACTAATTACAGAACATTTCATTCATCCCATTCATATCCTTTTTCTTTCAACCATCACGCCACCTATTGGCGTCCTTCTCCTCCCCCCTCAGGTAGCCCTTGTCCCCCAAGCCGTTAGTGCCCCCTTTGGGATCTCCCCCTTTGGGATCTCCTCAGCCCCCACTCACCATGGCCATCGCTTGGCAACCGAACCTTTTTCCCACATTCACACAAGTCCTCATACTGTCCCAAAAAAGGGTGTGGACAGGGTATTTTTCTCCCCGTCCAGGCCTCATATAGGACAACCTGAAAACATTCATATATAGGTCATATATTATATATCATATAAAATAGTAGGTTAAATAATGCATAATATAATGCATAATAGGGATAGCTTCAGCCAAAGTTAAGTCTGTGTCTGCATAGATCTTTATTTTGGCTTTCTAAGCTGCCCTGTGCTCACTGTTTTTAAATGCGCCATAAAAACAAACCTTGACTTGTCTTGTTATGGCTCAGTCTTTGCTGCAGCTGTCCTTTCTGTATTTTTCCAATGCCCTAATTTATTTAAACTTCTATGAAGCACTTTGCTGCTTTATTAAGTTAGCATATTAATTGTTTCTTAGATCTGCTGCAGTTAAGTAGTTTAATGATTTAGTTAAATAGTCAAATGGTTTAGTTTGAATCTAAATATTAGTGATAACTAATGACTCAGAATTGGTGATCTGAGGCTGAGGAAATTTAGAGCAGCTAAAATTTTAAAGTCAAGTTAATATCTCCTAATAACAATAAAGGCTTTAATAACTTTAAGATGATATCAAATTGTTTGACATCTGACTGTCTGGCCGTGATATTAAATCCTAAATCCCGTTTTTTTAACTTATGTCATATGGTCTGACTGTCTGATCTCAGTCCTGTTGCAGGTGGAATCATAAAGTTTCACTTAGTAGAAAATTTTTTCAGATATTTTTTCTTTAATTAAAGGAGCAAATCTCCTAAACACTCTGCTTGTGTATTTGACTTTAGCTCTTTAAGAGAGATGTTAAATCCTATTTCAGCAACAGTTTTTATGAATGTCTCAAACAATGTTCTTCCTGGATTTTTATTGTTTCTTATCTCATCTCTGCGATTTTTTTTTATTGTAAAGCTGTTTTCAGTTTATCTACATACTTTGGTGTCTTTCCTAATCATATGCATTTTAAAATAGATGGAGTACAAAATTAAACCCCTATTATAATCAGTATATCATTATAAACTCAGGCCAATGATCACTCAGAGTCTGTTTGGATTGTTCTCACTCTCAGGGCTGAATGGGAGAAAAAACCATAGTTGAGAAAAGACAATCTTAGGGTGTGCGCATTTATGACAAAGAGAACAACTATAAAATTAAATTGGGAATATTATGGCTCAAAAAGCATTTGAGGCTTTTCATTATTCATTATTCATTATTCCTGTAATGCTGCTGCACAGCTGATCTTTAGTTAGAAACCTCAGGCCTCAGGTCAAGCCTCCAAATCTGTTAATTTTTTTATGGTCTCTTATTAGTGCTTTGATACTTTGATGCTGAAAAAAATTATTAACTTTTGTCAATAAACTTTGGGATCCAATATATCATATATCAACTTTTTCCTTCTATATCATGCATGTGCTTGATTCTTACTCTCTCGTTTGCTTTGAAAACATTTTGAACACACACACTCAGCCTCAGTGGAGCAAACTCGCACACTCTTTTTTCTGCATTTCTCCAGTCCAATTAATCTGTCCCTCGTTTTACTTCTCACCTCTGGACCATTTTCTTCCATCTTTCATTCAATTTTTTGTGACATATTCAAAAGTTATACACGTGTTAATCAAAGTATATGGAAGACGTAATTGCCCAAATGCTGAAAGTAGTGAAGAAACTTCTACGCAGAACGCTGTGTTCTGTGCGCTCCACCTCTCGGGGTTACCCCACTTATCAAAGCATTTGTTTATTCCAAAACTTTGGGTCACACCATAAAATTACTGATTTCCCCGAACAAAGCGACCCGTATAGCACGCGCAGCCACTTGTTCTCCCCCATTTTTATCTATACCAACCCCAATATTGAACAGAAACCACTTGAGATCTGCTGGCGCAGTCAAATATCTTCGAGCGGCGAACCCCACCCCACAGTTGCATGAAAATTAAAAAATCTGACCCTGTGTCCTACAGTATAAATTTATTCTTGTCAGACCGACTATGTCTCGGGATTATAGACCGCTTCGCACACCGGAGGTCTCAATCCCTCGTTCTAACTTTCGTCAGAGGAGAAACCTTCCGTGTCGGAATTCCACTAATTTTATTTATTTATTTAGTTGACCCACCTAATTTTGGGGTTTTATAAACTACTTCGGCCACACTTAGCTATTAGTGCACGGAAAAAATTTGAAGACAAGCTCCCCGCATGGGACATTCATTTATAAAATGAATTTATCTTGTCACTTTGTTCGAATTCACTTGTCAGGACACTTATTTGCTTTCCCTGTGTGAGGCTATGTGTATTATACTTCACGTGTTACCATTCATTGCAAACATCAGACAGTACATTAACACTTGGATTTACCATGACCAGAGGAAAACTTAATTCAGACAACTTCATTTAGGTTATTCAATATGCAGAAATTTCACATTTAGTCATTAAGTGGTGTTCTGCTCACCTTTTTTCTGGCGCCTGATTGTCTCAAAAAAGCTGTCCCTCCAATCACCTCGAGGCGTCCTCCCTCGCATGGGGGTCGGTCGCACGGCACGGTGGTCCTTTAGCCTTCGAACCTCGGGTCACGGCACCATTTGTTAGATTTGGTTCTTTTAGTAGGAGGCTCAAGAACGGACCGGAGTAATTCAAGTGAAAATGAAGTCTTTATTCGGTATGGCAACAAGTGGAGTATTTCAGCGCTGGTCTCAGTCTGACAGAACTCTCGCAGGAATCCGTCAGACCGAGCCCCGTATCTCCGGTTACACCTCGTATATATATCTCATAGTTTCTCACGGTGGATCCCTTGTTGATCAAATGTGATTGGATATGAATCGTACTAGCCCAAATAATGTCTCTGAGGAATTCAAATAATGTGTGTGTATCAATCTGCCCTTGGTTTCCCAGACTTTCCTGATTGTTTTGTCTGTCTACTCCTGCATCACTTAAGGTCATATGGAAAAGTACTGAGACTTATTTCATTCCTAATGTCTAAGAACAAAGCCAATTATAACAATTCTTTTCGAGTCACTGGCTCTAATGCTGCTGCTCCAACAGATGACTGCAAAGCAGATTGCACTCTCTACAACAGATTTCTAGAAGACATGCAAAATCTTGGTGCAGACTCTAAAACCTAAGCTTCCTCAAGTAGTAGAATCTGCCCTGTCAATTCTTATAGACAGCCTTTGTCCATTTGAACACCCAGGTATCTGTAGTACTCCATCACATTCATCTCTTCTCCAGGATGGAAATAGTGTTTGGTTTTTTCTGGTCCTCCTAAAATCGACAACTGTTTTTGGTAATATTCAAGATGATGTGATGCCACCCATGCCAAAAGTGGTCAACAGGTTCCCTGGCCTCATGTCTATCGCTGATACACCTGCAAAGTCGTCTGAGCATATCTGCAGACAAGGATGCTGAGTTGTTCTGGAAGTTTGAGATGTGTAGACTGGAGGGAAATAGTGAGAGAACAGTCCCCTGTGGTGTCTTTGTGCTTCTGTGCTGCTGACGATGTTCTCATTCAACCTCTAAGTCTTTCTAACTAGATCTAAAAACACACAGTGGTCATTTACCATATAAGGGAACAGTTTTAGGGAATGTCAATAGCTGTGTTATGTCTTCTGCAGCAAGCTCTTAATGAATACCAGATAATGTCTGCTTTGTTTACAACTTTCTTCACATTCACAGTAGTACATTGTTCAGCTCCAGTCTGCAGTGTTGAATTGCTGCTCTCCTATCAACCAGAGCACAGCCTGAGATCCATAGATAAGGCTTTGCTGTCTGCTGCAGAGACCAGACCAAAGCTGACTAATGCTTGTTGTCAGGGTCCCTTGATATGGGTATCCATTTTTTATTGTTGGGGTTTTTATATAGTGTATACGTTTACTCATTACTTTGTTGCACTGTTTCTGTTTAAACTGCAAAAATCCCAGCCTCAAACAACCCCCTCTTTCTTGAAAACACAACTCATTCTTTAAAGGGGATAGAGAATCAAAATCGTCTTTTTCACGTCTTTGGTGTTAGTTCTGAGTCTCCTCGCTGTGGGGAGTACACACGAAGGGCCAGCAAGTGTCAGAACCTCTGTTTCAAGTACTCCCCTTTTTTGAATATCCCCCAGAAAAAGTGCCAATCCGTTTTGGTGAAAAAGTGATGTCACTTTTTCAGTAATCACCCCCCCCCACACCCAAATCCACAGCCACCCCCTTTCAGACACGCCCCTTTGGCGAGAAACAGGAACTGGTGAGCCTTCCAAGGCTGTGAAAGCGGACTACGATCGTTACATATTCTTCCCCCGGAAAGCAATGTTCGCGATCAATGGCTTTTATTTATTTTTAACAGCATCCCCAGTACATACAACCGCCGACTTTTCCTTTGCTCTGCGCATTTCACGGAGGACAGTTTCACAAACCTTCCACGATTCCGAGCAGGCTTCAGTCGGAATTTTGCTCAGTAGATGGTCAGTTCCGACAGGGACAGACACAGACTGCAGCGAGTTGTGCGCTCCGCTGAGAAGGTGATCGGCTGCAGCATCCCATCTATCCATGACCTGCACGTCTCCAGGACTATGGGGCGAGCAGGTCGGATCACAGCTGACCCTTCTCACGCTGCACATGGACTATTTGCACCACTCCCCTCGGGCAGGAGGCTTCGGTCCATTCGGACCAGAACCTCCCGTCATAAAAACTGTTTTTTCCCCCTTGCAGTTGGACTTATGAACACTTCATAATCACCTCATAACCTGCCCCAGTCACTTTACCATCATTAAAATTGCACTAATGAAGCTGCACTGTTGTTGCTCTGTAAATTGGATACTGTGTATTGTTGTACACACCTTGTACATTTTATATTCATATATTTTTATTCTTATATCCTATGTTACATGTTTGCACCTTACGCCGCAGCAAATTCCTAGTTAGTGAACACTGTTCACTAACAATGGCAATAAAATGAATTCTGATTCTGATGAGCTTTCTTTTCAGTCAGTCTATAACTCTATAACTCTGTTTTTTAGTGAGAGCAAGGGCAGCCAATCAAGCAACGGCAACCGAATAGCGCCAACACCTACCTGCATTTCATAATGAGGTTGCCAGATAAGCTCTGAAACGACGCCAATAAGGGCAAACGACGCATTCTAAACCCAGCATAGTAACATAGCTGTTTCAGAGAGCCTTTTAGGGAGGTTCTGAGCCATTACAGACCCAACCAATTTTTTTTGGGCTACATATCACATCACAGAACAAGGATTAATGCCCCATTCAACCATTCTCTATCACCTTTAATGTTTTGTAGAAAACAAAAATTAGAGAGATATGTTGAATAGTGATGCCAGAGGAACAGGAGAGCGGATTTTGTTTTTGATGGGCAGTCTGGTTTCTACGGTGGCCGACACGTGCAAACGCGCTGCAAACGCCGAAACAAATCCAACAATAAAATGCTGCAAGAGAAAAATGCGGCAATCACAAAAACCTTATTATAGAAGAGCAGCGGAGTTATGTCGCTATAATAAGGTAAAAGATTACGGCCAAGTGTTTAAAAAAGACATAAATGACAACGTACCTTTTGACTTTCTTTTCTTTCATTAATATGGTAGATCTCCCATAGTCGATCCCCTATCCCGCAGGTTGAGACCCCCTAGTGGCCTGGCGAACTTCCGTTGTGTTTTGATGTTTGCAGCGCGTTTCTCTCTTGCATGTGTTTTGAACAGAGCCGGACAGTAACGGAGTACATTTACTTGAGTACAGTACTTAAGTACAATTTTGAGGGATCTGTACTTTACTCGAGTATCATTTTTGGGGAGTACTCATGACTTTACTCAAGTACATTTGAGAGGCAAATATTGTACTCTTTACTCCATGGTCAGATTAGATGAGAGTTAATGATATTTTACCAAAAGAGAACTTCATCACCGCCTACAAAAATTCATCCTCCAACTTGCAGAAGCATGTCAAGGTACATAGCCTACATTGAAATAAACTTCCTTACATTTCTAAGCTAGATTCTAGCTACAGAAAAGTGCACTAAATGATTGGCTATCTACGATAATGCAGCTTTTTACATTCTCGGTTACGTTTGAGTAGTCGAAGCCACATGCACCCGCCAATTTGCCACCTGTAGCTAGCCATTCAGATGGCTAACTTTGGCCTGACAATAGTGAGCATAAGCCGAGACAAGCTAATCATGTAACATCTGCAGCAAGACAGAAGCCCGTAACATCAGTTACGGTATTTTAGCTTTGTTCCGCTGCACTTTAGAACGCTGGAATTTACAGCGGAGTTACGGCCATGGTTACGGCACTCTGCCTTTGTTTTACCATGCACCAATGTTAAGATAGGGTTCGCGTTCAGTTTACTGCGCTGGAGTTACGGTGTTATGGTGGCTAGCTGCCTGCCAATCTGAACTCACTGACAGAAAACAACGCAAGTGGGTTGCTATGCTGCGTGTATAACACGGTCAGGTTCAGAGGTGTGTCAACTCAGAACACTGCTATATTGCCTTCTTTGCTGGTTTAGGTTCATTGATTTGCTTGATGAAAAAACACATACATACAATTGTTAGCTGAATTTTCTTTTCTGATATTACATATTTATGTAAGCTGAGCATTTGTTTTTATGTTCTTGAGTATACTGTGTGTTTAACAGTCAGGTTCAAATGTGGATGCAATAATCCATTAAAACTCTAGCAGAGGTTTGTCAGTGTTGCCATTGTGCTATTGCCTTGCAAGTGAGAAATGTTAAATAAAGCAACATGGTAAAAAGATGAAAATGACTTGATTTTACTTTCAATTCCTTTTACATTCTCCAAGGTATTAACATTAACATTTTTCATAACTCCATGTAGGACGTTTCTATACATAAATGTAAGCACTGTGGCAGTTATAATGCAATATTTAGAAAATGTACTCTTGTACTCTTGATACTCAAGTACTTTTAAAAACAAGTACTTCAGTACTTTTACTTAAGTAGATATCTGACTGTAGTACTTTTACTTGTACTTGAGTAAAATTTATCAAGGGGTATCTGTACTTTTACTCAAGTAAGGAAGCTGTGTACTCTGTCCGCCTCTGGTTTTGAAGTTTGCAGCGTTTCTCTCTTGCATGTGTTTTGGGGTTTGCAGCGCGTGTGCTCCGGTCGTTTTTGTTATTGCCGCATTTTTCTCTTGCAGCATTTTATTGTTGGATTTGTTTCAGCATTTGCACGTGTCGGCCACCGTAGGGTTTCACACATATACACACATGAAGACAATAAAATACTTCTCATCTGACTGAGGTCTTTCAAAATGTTGATGTTAGGTTGTGGAAGAAGAGATAAAACTCTACTTTTTCAAATAAATTACTTCTGGACCACTATTGCTATCATTTGACCAAGCTGATATCGCCATATCTAAGCCAGGCTTGGATTCAATATCTTGTTTCATTTCTTGTAAATTGTGGTTTCCTGCTTCAGGAAGATTAGCTGTTTTTCTAAGATGCTGGGTTTAGTTTCTTTACTGACCTCACATGTTGCACTCTAAAAGATGTGAGGGGAAAAATAACAAAAACTTTTTCTGTCATCTAGAGTTTACAGGGAAACTGTGGTTTTATCTTCTACATTATCTGTATAACTTAAAAATTGATTATGAATATGTACCACAAAGAATCTCAGGTACAAATAACTGTATCAGTAATGCTAGTTAAGATCATTCCTTGAGGCATTAAAAAGCATCTTCAATAAACTGTATTATGGGAAAGAAAGTGATGTGTTTCTTCTTTGAATAGAGGATTGTATTGTATATATATGTGTACACACACACATATATATATATATATATATATTTATATATTTACTTCTACTACTACTACTACTATTGTGACCATAAATGGGAGTACTGTATCAATCACATCATATTTTAGATAACCCAAATACACTGACACAAGGGAAAAGAAAGAAGGAAGGGAAGGCTGAGAGAAAAAATCATCCACATTTATCATTAATATTGTTACTGTTTTATTATTTATAGTGGGGGGAAAAAAACCTTACATTAAAATCCAATTTAAGTTAACAAAAAGTCCCATGGCCTTTACAACAAAACAGAATGAATAAGGTGGCCGGACGCCAGTCCATCACATCAGAATGATTTCATAATGTCACAGAGTCTTTTCCCTTCAAACCGGAAGCATGGGATGTGTATGTAAAAACACTGTGTACAGTATCACAAATGGAATATTTTTTGCTACAATATTCAGTCAAATTCGACCTGCTTTACAGTTCAGTTAAGATAAATCAATGCTCTGTTATGATCTTGTCTTGATAGTTTTCTGCAGTCCAACACAACTGCAGCCTTCCTCTGACATGTGTACGGAACGAATGTTGACTCTTTTCCTAAACAAGTTGATATATTGAACTCAGCAGCCAAGGGTGTGGAAGAATGCAAGTATATATACAAAGCAACGCGAAGGAGATCTCCCCTCGTACTCTCTGTGTGCTCTTACCAGGAATTCAGCGTACAAAGCTGAGCCCTGTTCCACATGTGTCTTTTTTCATGTCCAAAGGAGGATTCGTGGAAGAAACAGTAAGAGTGTCTCTTGTTCCATTTTAATTATTTGTTCTGAGCTCCAAATACTAATACCTGGTACACAACATTTTAAAAATTCTCAGCTCTGTCAGTCAAGGCAGAAAATGAAGTACTACACAAAAACAGTACATAAGGCAGAAGGTTTAACACATTGCAAGGATTATTTTCTTCAGTCTGGTTTAAAGCAAGAAAAAATAATAATTCTGTTTAGGTGTGTGTGAGTGTGTGCCTCTTTTACCTAATGTATACCTAAATAATGTTTACGCGTACTGTAACACGGTCATTTTCACAAATAAAATAGTTTTTAGCTTCAAGCCTCTGCTGCTTTACTTTTCAAGCTTTAATGAATGATGTCTACCCATGCATAATAACAACATTTTTCATGAACTTTTATTACATTTATATAATTGTTTTTACCATATAAAATCAATTGGCTCGTTTGAATAGGGGACAATAACTGAACATCATCAAGAGATTATATCCCACTTCTTTTTCACGTACTATTGTTACGCAGATAAGTTCTACATTCACAGATTTAGCATTTTTGGAAACAAACAGCAGCTTGCAGACACACACCGCAGCAACACTATCACCACTTTAATTCCAATCCTTACGGCAAGCAGTAAATCAGAGCATAGCTACCCCAATCCACACAAACTGACTCTCATTGTTTCTCACAAAACCTTCACCCGGTGTTGCCAGTTATTTATTAAATCTAACACCCTTCTAAGCCATTCAAACTTTGAACACCAAACCAAAGTTAAACTGCATAAAAACGGAGCCTCAACTGCATCAATAAATAATGTTGGACTTGAATTTAACGCTATATGAGCTAACCAGCTTGAAACTTATCTCAGTCAAATTCCCCTTTCTTTCTTTGTTAAATTAAACTTTGGACTTGAAATTAAAATCTACTCACATTCACTCCTTTTAACATTTTGACAATTTGACATTAGATACCTAAATTCACAATGTATTTCTGTAATTTTATTGGTATTTTTTTCAAAAACGCAGGATAAATTCAGGAAATGAAAATGATGTACAATTACAGATTTCTTTATAGAGTTATTTCCAGCTTTTCATTTACTGAATAATTTTTTGTCAATTCTGAATTTGAATTCTGACCTCATGTGTTTCTGTCACAATCCATTTCACATACATTCACATCAATGAATGCAAAAAATGTAGTAGTTTTAACAATACAACATCTTAAACATTACGATGAGCATCATGTCACTGATGAGTAATGTATAATTATTTTGTTTCACAGTCAATGGAGCCAGTGACATCGGTACCTACAGCACTGATCTGGTCTGAAAACAGCAGCGTATCGTCTCCATTCAGCCCATCAGAGTCTCCTTTCTCCACAGAATGGGAGCTTGTCCTCGCCATCGTTCCCCCGTATATCTTCATCATATCCCTGCTGGGTATTCTCTTTAACGGCTTTGTCCTGGCAGTGTTTGTAGCCCACAAAGACAGACTGACTGTAGCAGAGATATATCTGAGCAACCTGGCACTGGCTGACTTCATTCTTCTCTGTGGCCTCCCTTTCTGGGCAATGAACATTCTCAACAGGTTTCACTGGCTGTACGGAGATGCATTATGCAAACTTGTCAACTCCATCATTATCATTAACTTCTACACCAGCATCTACTCCCTGGTCATGATTAGCATTGACCGCTACTTGGCACTCGTGAAAACCATGGAGGCGAGGTGGTTAAGACGGACACTTTACGCCAAGGTCATTTGCTTCATCCTGTGGATGTTAGGGCTCTTGCTGAGCATCCCGACCATTGTTCACAGAAAGGTAAAGTTTTTTGAGGAGTATGAAACAGCTTCCTGTGTTCTTGATTACACTCATGATAGCTCTTGGAAACTAGCCCATCAGATTCTGATAAATGCCGTGGGCTTCGTGCTTCCTGTTCTGGTCATTGTTTTCAGCAGCTGGAACATAATCAGGGCTCTGGCTCAGAGGGGGGGAGGTTTGGGTTTGCATGACCCTAATGACATGAAAGCCACAGTACTGGTGTATGCTGTCACGTTACTATTTCTACTGTGTTGGGGTCCTTTCCAGGTATTCACCTTCCTCGACACGCTCTGTTCTGTCCAAATGTTAGATGAGACCATGTGGTCTCACACTCTCGATATAGGAGGTCAGATTTCAGCATATCTGGCCTTTCTCAACAGTACCTTGAACCCTCTTCTGTATGTCCTCTCTGGACAGCACTTTAGGAGGAAGGTTAGCGCCATCTACAGAGGGGCTAGATATCAACGAAGAGGCTCAGACATGACTACATACCAACGTTCTGTCGTGTCCACTTATGTCAACAGAACAGAGCAAATTAAACCTGTGGTCATTTTAAGTGCCAAAGAGCAAGTGTGAATGATGACATCCTGCTCACCAACATCTTTATCATTTATGAATAAAATATACAGGATATGGCTCTTAAGTTGTTTTGTGTTTAATGAGACTTAACACAATAATAATCCTATTACAGAGTTAAGCAGCACTATGAGAGGATGTTTATTCTACATTTAGGGATATAATGGACACAAATAGAAATAATGGATCTTATGCACAAGAAATGGAAGCAGATTCTTTCTTTACAGGTTCCATCTTGACACTTGCGTCTTATGCTGTGGACAGACTATATGTATCTTTGTTTGGTCTGTTTAACTGCTCATTCCTGCTTCTGGTGTTTCTAAATAAAACACACAAAACAAAACCTAGCCCACTTGATTTTGTCTTTTTTCTGCAAATTCCTTCTCACAATACAGGCTGCTATGTCACAATGAGTCCCCATGTACTTTACATACATTTACAATCAGTCCTTCTGTATATTTTGGCATGGAAACATTTATCCAATAATGACATCATGCACAATCCTGTTATGTCTGTTTCTCTTAATGATGCAGACATAAATTATTCATACATTATTAATTTGTGCATTACTTGAACTGCTGGTACAATCAATTTAATGACACTCAATAATCTCCAATTTACCGAATTTTCCAGACTATGAATCGCTCTGGAGTATAGATCGCATCAGTTAAAAAATGCGTCAGGAAGAGGAAAAAAACACACATAAATCGCACTTATTTAGAAATTTATTTCACAACATTTTCGGCTGCATATTTTACTACCTACAGTTTGTAATCTGCAGAATAGGATTTTTTTGTTTGGCTGCATTTTGTTTGTGTTCAGTGTTTCTCAGTTGTCTTTAAGTTATGTTTCAGTTCCTTTTTTCAGTGGTACAGGAGCAGCATATAGTTGGTCACAAGCCTAGATAGTGTCCTCTCGCGGCTAGATAGCAATGTTTAATCCTTGGTTCATGTCAGTCAGTATGAATTAACATTTAAAAACATGTTAAATTATATATATTTTAATATATAAGTCGCACCTGAGTAAAAGTTGCAGAATCAGCCAAACTATGAAAAAAAGTGCAACTTATAGTCCGGAAAATACGGTAAATGTCTGATTCACAGTGTGAGCACTAGAAAATCCATCTTTGTGTAACATGTCTAGGTGTTTTTTCTTTGATGGTTTGTTTTACTATCTCCCTTCTTGTCCTCCTGAAAACTTTACACATTAGCATTTCAACTAAATGATACATTTGAGTTAATTAGCAGGTTAGTTAAAGCTGATGAAGTCAGGAGTTAGGTTTTATGTTTACCGGTTTGACAGCTGGCAGTGGTGGATATTTTTGTGTTCAAATGTTGCACATGATCTGGTGGCCATTTGGCAATTTCCAGCAACATTTTCTAAATTAAATAACTCGAACAATCATCCTTAATTACTCATCTGTTTTGAGCTGAAGTAACCTTGTGTATACCAGTGCCTTACTACAACTGGAACATTCCCTTCCCTTGTTACTCCTTTACCTCCCTGCAAGACTCTTTGCAAAGTGATGGCAGCTACTCCTCTAAGAAAATATTGGAAAACTTGTTTGGAGAAAGAATCATTCACCTGTGATTAGTTTTTTTTATCACCCAATATGTAGAGATGTAAAAGATAGAAATCACAAAAGTTCATTAATATGTATTACTGTGTCCACAGTCTACGTGTTGCCATCCAAGACTTTCACAGTTGCAACAGAATTGAGCCAGAACCCCTCACCATTACAGTTTAATATGACACTAACATGCTCTTTTGATTTTTATGCTGTCACCTCATTAAGCCATCAGTGTCAAGAAATACTCAGGACGATGATACAAATTGCCCCTACCTAATAAATTATACTGTAACCAGCACAGTTCTTTTAGTGCTGAACATGACACGTTTCCTATACATGTTCAAGTTTCTTTGCAGAATTTTGCTTTCCCTAAAACTATGTTATGTAGTTAAAGCATGTGATAAGACAGGGATGCTTCACATCACAATATGCTCATTTCATATGAGTTAACCCTTTGCTAACTGATGAAATATTACATTGCTTTAGATACGCCTTTCTCATCATCTGTACGTTGCTTGAATATTTTCTTTTACTACCCATTTTCAGTCTCATTATGGGCTAAGTTATATTGACAAATATTGACAGCAGTCTTGCAGCAGACTTGAGCTAACAACGAGACAAAAGCACAAACTATGACTTCACACAACCATTTGAGAGATAGTGCTTTCATTAGGGACAAAATATTCTTTTCTAATATTGTCTTTTCTTGTCAGCGTGTTTTGGACCGGATTTCAGTCCACCTGTTTATTTGAATCTTGAGTTCTTGAGAATTTGGCTCAGCAAGATAAACCGTTTCACATTGTGTGAAATAAACTCTCTGCAAAGCCTCTACGTCCGTATCTGTTACAGACAGGGTTTGCAAGAATAACCAGCAGTATTGTTATTTTTTCTCATTAATTCTGTGCTCACTCTTCTGTTCAGTATATGACAGATGCATCTGGTTGGTAAGTACTCCGATGTTTTCACTCCACTAGATTTGGTCTGCTGTTTTGCTTCTGACCAGGAAGCATCCAGGGCTGTTACTGCCTAAAACTGATTAGTGAGGAGGCAGAAACGAAGCAGTTCTGTTCGCCCAAGAGGATAATCAGATACCCCTCTCCATTGTTTTTACAGAGTCATTTAAACTACTGTTAGTGTGTATTGTTTTCAATAGTCCTTAAATTAATGGGAAGTTGACCTTTTAGGTAATGTATTTCAATTGGAGATTGCTTGATGTTTTGCAAGATTAACAGTTTGTGAGAGCAAAAAAAAAGAGTGTAGAGTGACTGATAGTAATAGACACATTGTTGTTTTTGGCGTAAATTAGCTTGTCTTTCAGTAATTAAAATTCAGAGGTTTCCTTTCATGTAGAGCTGTTTTTCCACATGCTGCTCTACTTGTCTGGACATGTTTGGAAGCACTGTACGTCAACAGTTAAAACGTGTCTAGAATTGCTCCTAGAAATGATCTTGATCTTTGCAACAGTGAAAACAGTGCATTTATGATTATTGGACATTCCACATAACATTCCTCTCCCAAGGGTTCAGCAACTGGTCTTTTTCAGTTTCCAGACATTTACAGACTATTGTTAAAAGAAGAGGGGATGTTACACAGTGGTAAACATGGCCTTGTCCCAACCTTTTGGAGACATAAAATTCAAGATGTGCAAGTATTTTTTTATGCATCTATTCATACTTTTTCTGTACCTGTTTGACACATTTCAGGGTTGTAGAGAGACAAACAATCATGCACTCTCACACTCACTTCCAATGCCATTTTAGAATCAACAATTAACCTAACACACAGGTTTTTGGGAGGTGATTGGAACTGGAGACTACCCACACATTCACAGGGAGAACATGCAGATTCCACAGAATAAAGGCCCCAGGCGAGATTTGAACAAGGAACCCTCTTGCTAAGCGGAAATAGTGTCAACCACAATGCCACCATGCAGCCTCAGTGTATTAAAATGTCTCACTTTCAATATTTGCTAGGTTTTCTATTGTGACTAAAATGCCGGTTTATGAGATTTGCAAAGCATTGCATTCTCTCTCTCTATTTACATTTTACACATCATCACAACTTTTTGGGATTTGGGTTCATATATTGTTAGCTCGGTTTTTCTCCATTTTGGTATTGATATGACACGTTGAGAAAAGTTTTCTGGTATCGCTTTATGAATATACATATGTCTGTCTGTTTAGAATTAAGTTAGTTTTATCTCTGCATTTTAAACATATCTTGGTGCTTTTGACCACCGGCAGTTAAACAAATCATGTGACCAGGTGATGTGATTAACTTACAACTGAGCCTACACATAATCTCGTTATTTATGAGTATGCCACAGATGCAGTAAGCATGCAGTATCAGACACTACACTGCGCCAACTGGCATTGCTTACCCTAGTTTACTAGAAGAGCAACAGGAGACCATCCTTAAAGAGGACTTATGAGTGGCCCACTCCTCAGGACCAATAGAACAACAAAAATCACGGACAGATTTGTGTCTCTCTAGCTTGTAAACTGACAAAATGTACTTTTAAAAGGTTTGTATGAAACATCAATTCATTCATTTTTTATTTTGACCCTCCCTTTTCATTTCTATGATCACTCTATTATTATCACGTTTTTTGTGCCCCATGGTGTGCCAGTTTGAAAACAACTGCTCTACTTCATGAAGCCACACACTGTCACTGGTAGAGTGAAAACAGTGGAGGAGGAGCAGAGTGAAGAAAGGGGTGGGAATAATCAGAAATTTTTAAAGACATCTGGCAGCCATGAGTTAAATTTCTCCTTCAAGAAAGAAAGTCAGAGGCAAACAGAAGACTGTTGCAGCACTTACTGGAAAACCGTTGCTTGGTGATCTCATATTCTTTTTTCCACAAGTAATGGCTGTCTCACCCACAAGGTATGCAAAAGCATTTATGGCTTACTTTTCTATGTTTTACTTTCATTATTTTTGATTGAAAGCTTAGTAAGGGCCGTCTATAACTGAACAGTGTTCACCATTGTGCATTGTGATCAGCATAATGTGCTTTGATAATGGAAAAATAACAGAATCGACAGTTAGCAAATACCAGCTGAGAAAATCCTTTTAACGCTAAAATGCTGAAACTGAGACGAATAAAACTTTGACTTTAAATTACAAAACACAAAAAAAGTTTTACTTAACAAGTTAATCAATAACATATGCTTGGAAGCATGTGGGGAAAAAAGCAGTCTGGAAGGCACTGAGAACAATAGAGATAATCATTCCAAGTTGAATAGAAATGCCTTAATATGGATCTGATGGTGAATCAGAAATAACTGACAAACATTATGAATGCAGTGTCTGACAAAAACTCCACAACATTTGAATTTATTTTCAGTCATTATACTAGTATTTTGTATGCTATGTGTTGTGTATTTTTCTTTGCCGGACCAAGGAAGGAGTTTATTTATAGAGATACGTGTCTCTCTTTTATTCCCTACCTTGAGTGAACTCTCCACCAGTAAATAAAACAATGCTTTAGGATGAGTAAGACTGTTTACTAATGCCATAATTTAATTACCTTTAATGTAGATAAAGACTGAAATAAAATGTGCTAAATGCTTCATATCTTTACACTCTTACAGGGTCATAACACAGAAGTGCTCTGCTGTTTCTTTCAACTATGCCTATCATTAAGGGCATAAAATGTTAGGAGACAAATGGAAATAAACACTGTACTCTATTATGTGAATAATGACCAAAACAAGCCAATAGCATACACGATATGTAACCCTATGTTACACTAGAATATTGTGATGAATATTTCCTAGAAATAATCAGTCTATTTCACTGAAAGTTTTATGACAATTGTCAAAGTTAGCTTCACTCTGTCTTATTAATGTCTTTTCGGCCTTTCTCTGTTTCTCTGCAGCATCCCTGTCGACTTTAGCTCTGTGACTGTAGACGAAAACAATACAAATGACAATGTTTGCCCATATCAATCTTGGACCTACACTGTTATTCCTGTGTATATCCTACTCATCGCTGTGATGGGAATCATCTTGAATGTGTTTGTGCTGACGGTTTTTATCCTCCATAAGAAGGCCTGCACTGTGGCTGAGATCTACCTGAGCAACTTGGCTGCTGCTGACCTTCTTCTGGTGTCCTGTTTGCCCTTCTGGGCTGTCAACATATCCAATGAATTCAACTGGACTTTTGGAGAATTTATGTGCAAAGCTGTCAATGTGGGCATGTTAATGAATTTCTACTGCAGCATCTACTTCTTGGTTTTGGTTAGCATAGATCGTTATTTGGCTTTGGTGCACCCACTGTCCCAAGAGACGCTGCGTAGGCCACGTTATGCCAAAGTGGCATGTTTTTTGGTGTGGGCTTTCGGCTTCCTCCTGACTACTCCTGCACTCATCTTCAGGAAAATGAAATATTTTCCTGAGTTCATTTCTACCTTTTGCTATCTTGAATATCCAAATCTTAGTATAAACCTGCTGTGTGAGTCGATGATCTTCATATTTGGCTTTGTCATCCCCGTTTCCATTATTTCCTTCTGCACTATCAAAATTATTAAAACTCTGGGTAACAGGTTAATAGAAGGTGTACATTTTCAGAATACAGACAATAAGGCCACCACCCTGGTTCTTGCAGTCCTCCTGGCCTTCCTGATCTGCTGGGTGCCATTTGAGATGACTAAGATCCCGGATTTTCTCAAACAAGTTGAAATCCTGACAGAGTGTAACTCTCTCCAAATCCTGGAAGGCTGCAAACAGATCTTCAAATACTTTGGAATCTTCAACAGTGTTCTCAACCCCATTCTTTATGTCATTGTTGGAAAAAACTTCCAGAAAAAGGTTCAGGAAGTTTTCAAGCAGTGTAAACCTAACAGGAAACCAGTCCACACCTTCAGTTCCACACGCACTTCTCTGTCAAAACATATTAAAGCTCAAGATGCTTTAGCTTGATCTACAGGCTGGTGATTATTATTTTTTTCCTAAGTTAGGGTATGTTGTTAGATGATTTTCTAAATAAAATTAAACAGGCTGTTAATCATAATCCTAACTCCCGATGTAATGAGAAAAATATCTGAAATTTGAATACACAAGTTTTGCAATTCCAGCATTAAAATGGAAATCTCCGATAAGCCCAACAGGATATCTGCCTCCTGCTGCACTACATATTATTCATCTACATCTATATTGTTTCTTTTTTACTTAAGCTGAAGTTTTGTAAAACGATGAAGAATAATCAACTTCATCAACTTAAACAACAGATCAGTTGAAAATATGTGTGTAATTGTTTGTGATCAAGTGTGTCATGACATTCTGTCTGTCTTGCACAACTTTACAGGATATGGGACTCAGTCACTGAATCTTCCATCAAAACACTCACACCCCAAGAGCTGTTTTACAAAAAATGCTTTTAGACTTAACACAATAGTAACACTGCTACATATTTAAAAAGCAAGACCGCATGTGTTTTATAGTGCAAAAGTAACGGAGTCAAACTAAGATAATGGAAGAAATGTAAAACCTAAAAGAGATTGAAGCATACTTGGTGTCTCTGTAACAGCATATAATGAATTAATGCAAATATTTAATGAAAGGATGTTTTTTTTTCTTGTTCATGTGCATGTCTGCTAAAATGTGTTTGAATCTCTCGTCATTATGACAGCTCAACTATAACGCAAACCTTTGATAGGTTAGTGGTGAACACCCAAAAAGAAATACTGTATACAGAAAAAGTTCATTCCATACTATCTGTCTTACTTTGCTGTGTAAAGTAATTGTAACTTGTGCATTCTCTTTGAATTTGACTTCAGAGACATTTATAATCTGAGCATGGCTACATGCACGCATTTGCAAGGTTGTGTACATTTGTTGCTTCTTCTATTTACCATTCAAATCCAACTGACAAATGAAGACTCACAGTCATGGAACTGTCTCTTTACTTTGTAAACACTCTTCATTGTTGCTCAATTAACTTACATGTATCTATTCTGAAACATAATAGCCATAATAAACATGATGTAACACCTCTGGAGGTCCAGCTTTAACTGTTTTAACCACAAACAAATGAACTTACTCTTATGAGCATGTGTAGTTCACTGTGACTATTGCTTTGTGGTAGTATCAGATGTTTTCTTTCTGTTTTAGGGCTGCATGCCAAATCTCTATCCTAGTGTTTTCATACTGTCACATCCTCTCAACTGCAAGCAAGACCAGTTGAGTGGCTTTCTTAAGTCTGGTTCAACCTCATGTTTATAAAGCCATTTTCAGACATGGAATATCAGCAGCATGAAGACTCACCACTAGGCGTTGGGCATGATATGCACTCGTTTGTCTTACTTTTGTGGATGTTTCAAATCACATATCATAAAAATTTAATTTAATTGTAAAAATATTTTAACAAAGTTGCTCTTCCAAATAAAACTTTTATATTGTTCAATTGTCATTTTTGTTAATTTGGGCAATGAAAGAATTGCATGACTCTGCAGAGCTCAACAATGCACTTATGTTGATCTTTTGATATAGATGTTTTCTCAACAATACTTCAACTGTCAAAGAAGTGTTCATCTTTGAAAGCCAATCATATTAAAGACAGCAAAAAAGTACATTCAGTGTTTCAGCAAATTATACAAGTGTGTGTTTTTTTTTACAGTGGAGTCATAAATGAATTTTGACAACAGACTTGCTCTCAAGAGAGTAAATGCGTGCTCTCCACATTGTGAAATTTAAGTGACAACTTGCAGTGTTGTCTTGTAGAGATTCACACTGTGCAGCCGCTACCATTGCTGCTTAATCCAACTCATATGTTTTTGGAATGCAGTGCCTTTGTTGATACAAAATGTGTCTGCCAGAGCTGTGGGACAACAAAGGGAAGCCAACCTTTGCTAAATGAACTCCTGCCGAACCCCCCCCCCCTCTTCAACAGACTCCGACACTGAACACTCACAGTTCCAGAACACTCAGTTCCAGTGTATGGCATCTGTCTCCATGAGTGTGTGACCCTGTGCATGTGCATGTGTGTGTGAGGTTCTTTGACACCAGCCAATAAAGATTTCCACTGCTAAGAAGGGCCGCCTTTGCAGTAATAATTTATTAAAACACTAAAACCAAAACAAAAATAAAATACATACAGTAGCGTGATAAAATTGTAAAAAAGAAGAAATAAAAGTGGATTGCAAGTCACAATAAAAAGAGATAATATAATCCAAGGCGGAGGGAGGCCCCACGTCCGTCCGTCCGTTTCCTTGATCTGGCGCTACAGCGCAATTGGAGGTCTGCAGCCAGGTGCCTCTCCTACAGCACCGCACTGATCCCTCTTCAAGCGGTTATCGTTCTGTAGGCGTTGAACAGAGTCTTCTCCGGCCTTCTGGCTCGTCCTCCCACGCGTGTTCGGTCTCTCGTCGTCAGTGTTGCCAAAAGTCGCTAGATTGCGTCATGACGTCATAAGTGACGTAACCACGCCCATATTATATATTTTCGCTCCTACCCGAGCCGAAATCAGCCGGCCTGAAGCTGATTTCAGCTATAAACTCTGTAAACTTTAGCAACATTTGAAAATTTTCAGGCCAGAAAGTAGTCGTTTAGATCCCCAACGTGTTAAAAACCTGACAAAATACCGGCTATTTACAATTTTGTTCCGACGAATTCGGCGCTTCTAAAGCTAGCCGCAGTGAGCAACGCACTTCCGGTTATTTTGACAAAATAAAAATACCCGTTGCCTTTTACCACAGCCATTATAACGAACAGCCTTGCCACTCTCTATTAAGCCCCATTGTACCGGCTTTTTGGCTGCAGTTCCACCAGAATTCCACTGGGGGCGTCGGTGGAGACCAGAATGAATGGGGCCCAATGGAGCTAGATGCTACAAATGGTCAGTTTCACCTAAGTCTCCTCAAGAGCGCTCAGATTTGAATGTAGTTTCTGAGAGCTCAATATGGGTTTCAAGTCAAAAATCTACTGAACTAGTACATATATCCCTTTGATTTCTTACAGGTTGGCTTCTTGTTGTCCACCACGCGCTAGCATTGTGCTAATGACAGCGCTCGACCAGAATTACGACCAGAGGCACCGCTTGACGGCTGGCTCCATACCAAGCGACAACAGAATTAAGATGGACTTTTTCCGCTTCTGTTACCACAGCCTAAGAATCTGTGATGTTACCACAGATTATCTCTTACTACAGCTCTTCCTTGAAAACGCTGCTGCCTTTGAGACCAACAACAAGCAGGATTGTTGCCGTAAAGCGGCATCTCCGGTCGTAAGCTATGTATGACGTCATATACACTTCAAATCCTTTTTTTAAGCAAATGTGGCTCTAAAAATCTAAAACTCAGCCATGGGTATTTTCTAAACATCCTCTTTCAAAAACAACATTCGAATTACTAGAGAAAAAATTATATCTTGAGATAAGGGCACGAAAGGGCGTATAGCTCCATAGGACTCCATTCATTCTGGTCTCCAAAATTGAGCGCCCCACGTGGAAAAAGGGTGGAACTGCAACCAAAAATCGCCTCGTTGGAAACCGGAAATGCACCGTGAGTGGCGTATCTGTACTATTATAGAATCTGTGCTTTTATCATAGGGAAAGCCATTACGATATAAAAGGTGCTTTTGTTTTGAAAACAGGAAGTGAACCTACCCTCGTTGTAGCTAGCTTGAAACTGCCGTTTTGACAGGAAATGACGGTATGCCGGGTTGCCGCCGTCCTGCAGTGCTTCTGTCTCGGCTTGTATGGTGTCACGGGGCAACTGATTTGTCACTCACAAAACAAGTTAAATTGTCGCTAGATTCAGCCAGATTGAGCCCGAAAGTCGCTAAATCGCTAGATTATTTTTTTTGTCGCCAGAGATGGCCAAAAGTCGCTAAATCTAGCGACAAAGTCGCTAAATTGGCAACACTGCTCGTCATGGCCTCGCCAAGCCAGCCCGCGGGCCGTGACAGCTTCCTGAAAATTACATCCGTCCGTTCCCTTGCTCCGGCACTGAAGCTCTGCACTGATTACTCTACAAGTGGTCTCTGTGCGAGAGAGCATGCACTCAACGGGTGATTTCGGGAGGTGACAGACCACACACGCACCCAATGGTGGGGAAACGCTTGGTTCACTTTCCTCTACTCGTCGTTCTGTTGGCATTGAACCAAGTCTTCTCCAGGCTCCTGGCTCGTTTCCCCACACTCGTCCGGTCTCTCGTTGTGACCTCATTAAAGGCTCTAGCATGGTTGCCGCGTCCGCTCGCGCGAGCGGTGTTGATGACGTCACGAGTTCGTGCCCGCCATAGGACCCTATATAGTGGCGCAAGTCGTTGCGCGCCAGTAGTTGCAATTTTCTCCGTCACAGAGGTGGCACTGCTACGTGAAGGTTACCTCTACTCTACAACCACGAAAGTGGAGAAGAAAACAATGCCGCTGTCAAGAGCAAGAATACTGTAATTAATGATACTGCTGCAGTTTTCGGATCATTTTAATTTTTTAATTCAGTTAAAAGAGGTGAAAGTTTGAAGCCCCCGGCATCAACAGAGTCTCTGCCCTCTTCTTTGCCTTCACGTATCTGTCCCGTAGCTTCTTCCACACATTCTTACAGAACTCTCCCTCTTTCCCCAAAGTTCTGCCAATCTCTGTGAACCAGTTTTGGGAGTTTACGTGCTCCCTGTGCTGTTTCACTGCAGTTTCGTACAGCTGCCTGTACAAACGCACCTCCTCACTGAGCCTGATCTCACAACAGTCCATCCGGTTCGTTGTGCTCGGCGCCGCCAAGTAACAAAAATCGACTGGTGCACGACAACGCGCTGCGCCGTCTTTTCAAGGGAAGCGCCAGGCCTGATACGTCATTTTGACGTCACGGTGCGACACCGCCGTGACAGACGCGGCAACCATGCTACCGCCTTTAAGTCAGCTCGCGTGCCGCGTCAGCTTTACTTCGGTGTCAGAAAGGACTCGGACCCGCTGTTTCCCCCATTGCTTATTTATTTTGTACGTAGGATTATTTTATTAAATAATAGTGTTTATTAATGAGTACCACTGATTTAATCACTGTGCCAACTTCAATAAATTCTATTGTACTATTCTTAAAGAGAAGTTGTTTGTGGTTATTGTATGTTTCACTAAACCAGGGCTGGACTGGGACCAAAAAATGGCAATTAAATCCTAACACAAATGTATTCATTTAAATAAATCTCCTCACCTTACAAAAGCAGTTTTTTCATTAAATCGCTCTTCTCTGCCACTTCTCTGTCAATCACTGTGTCAGTATCAAGGGACACAAGAACATCTTTCTCGGTGGCCATCAACATAAAGGCTTCCAGTTTGCTGGCAAAAAGGCAACTCCTCAGTCTGTGCGTTTGATGTATCGGAGGGTTGAAAATGACCGAAAATGACCGAGGCAGGAATATCAATTTCGTATTTCTGCGGTTACCTACCAATCCATTTCAGCAAAGCAATCTTTCACTAATATTACATGGGCAACTGTAACCTGTAACACCTGCAAACAATATAGTTATAACAAGCTAAAATAACACTGAACACTTTGGTGTCTACATGAGAGTGTCATAAACATTAATGACACACTTGATATCTATGACTGATGTCATTGGGTATTTGCAATATCTGCACACCAGTCAACTTTACATAAGAGTACAAAATAGAATGGCACTAGATACGTTTATCTATAAATACCTAATTTAAGTCTCCACGCACACGGAGGTATCCATTCTGCTATTGTCCTCTGTCCTCCCATTAAAAAAACATGTAATTCTGCTAACATTTTGCCTAACATTAGCCTACTTCTTACTACTTCTGTCCCTGGGTCACGTCTGTCTCCTCCTCCTCCTCCTCCTCCTCCTCCTCCTCCTCCTCCTCCTCCTCCTCCTCCTCCTCCTCCTCCTCCTCCTCCACCTCGATAGCTTCTTCCTCTGTGTTTGGCCTACACTGTTCTACGGAGACACTCGTGCACTGGGGGCTGCTGAGGATGTTGACGGCCCTGGCCCTGCACTTGATGGCCCTGCACCCGGTGCTGTGGTCTTGGTGGAAGCACTTGCAAACATGTCAGTAAGCTTTGCACATTTTGCTGCTTGTAGGCTTTTTAGCCTTTTATCTCGCAGCTTCTGTGCACCACCCTTTCGTTTCTGTTGTTTATCCATTTCGGTTTTTGACTGTTCTCTCCTAGTCGTTCAGCTCAAATGGTAGGATTGATGACCTGGGTCAACGGTGAGGGGAGGGGCGGGCCAAAGAGGTGCTGAGAGATTTGATTGGACTAGCCCCGTCAACATGAAATCGTGGGCCACTTTTTTTTTTTTTTACATTAATAAAAAAAAAACGACATCACCGGCCCTCGAGGGGCGTCGGCCCACTGGGAAAATGCCTGGTATGCCAGACTGTCAGTCTAGCCCTGCACTAAACTGATGGTTACGAATGTCAATACTCTGAGTCATAGCCTTCATATCTGCACTGTATGTGTCATATCTGTCCCAGATTGACACTTAACATGTGCTAATAACTAATCCAGCTCCTGCTTGATCCCCAACAGGTACTTGCACAACACTGGTTGCAGCTTTTTGGGTTATGTGACAACAGGGCTGTTGACACTGTCAAGATCCTTCCAGTTTCGAGCAGGCTAGCATACCAAAATTTTCATAGACCTATCTTACCCACATAATAAATGTGCATGCTTGCAATAAAGACCTATAATTACATTCAAATAATATCCAACATCTAATGGCCATGAGAGGTAGTAAATGGGAAGTTAGTGATAGTGGCATTGTACAAAGACTATAGTTTAGTCCTGAAGAGGATTTTTTTTAAACCCCCACCAAGTTTGCATTGCTTGATAGCAAATAGAAAGTGGCATTCCTGTTTTAATGACGTATTGTTATTGTCTGACAGGATGTCTTTCATGACAATAACATTGAGGATTACTGTTAAACCAGAATTTTCATGATGGAAAATTACATGTTGATGGGCCAGGAAATCTGTGTCATTACTGGATACTCATCTTTCTCTATTACTTTCATTTACTGTATGTAGTTTTCTGGACTAAGTGCATCCATTATACATTAATAATACAAGAGCATCTCTGCAGTATTAATGTGAGCCTAAATGATTTCAACAATCAGCAGAATCCTGCACCCTGGGGTATCATTTGAAAATGGAAGTTTGATCCTTGGGCACATTTTAAGTTTTGCTTACTTGGCCATCATTATGATTTGGATTCTTAATGAGGATGAAGAGTATAATGATTCCCTGACTTTATTTGCAGACTTTGCTAATTTACAGTCAAACGAGCGCAGGTGTTGATTATGTGCCTGGCGAGGTGACTTAAGAAGGCAGAGTATGTGGCAGCCACAGCTGTCTCCTCAGTATACTTTCAGTTCACCTGACAGTTTGTTTACGGCAGTCATTTTTACCCATAAAAACTAAATGAAAAATAAAATCTCCGTTATTGATACAGTACATGCAAAGTATTAGACTACAGCAAAAGCTATGCTCTTTTCTGGAGTTCTTTGTTTTTAAGTGTGCCGCCGCTGAGTGGTTAAAGTGGTCAACCTCACATTGTCTCCAATGTGTTCTTCACTGTCACTTTGGATAAATGTGTCGGCTAAATCAATATAATTTAATGTGTATGTGATCATGGGTTGGATTTCTAATATGGATGATGTGGTTGAGCAGAAAAGGATGCGGTAATATCATGCTTATCAGGAAAAGGCGTATTTTCCAGATCATGCCACTTCCAGTATTTTGACAGCTGTAGTGCTTTTTAATTTATGAAATGAAATGTGCACCGGGGAGATTTCCTGTAAGAGGGATCCTATTTTCCCATCAAGTTAGCTTTATCCTCCCAAGACCCAGAAGAAGAAAAATAAAAATATTTAGAATGTTTCATGTATGTTTTTATGTATTGGACTATGAAATGGACAGACTCAGTGCCACAGGTAGTCTTAGGAATTGGCAGTCCACAAGTATTGTCAAACAATGGGCCTCATGCAAGAACATTTTCGTATTTTTATTCTAAATTTCTCTTACTTTTTTCGTAAGAAGGTCTCGTACGAACACGCCACGTCAGATTCAACAAGCGCTCTTAACTTCGGAAAAAGTGTGTAAACGACCTGCGTAAATGATGAATCACACCTGTGCGTATCTTAAGTTCACGTGCACGAGGATAGTAGATTTGCATACTCCACGCCCTAAATGATACCATATAAGGCTGTGCTTCCTCTCTCCTGTGCCAGGAAGTGTTGAGTGCTGAGAATACGGGCTCTGAGATTAAAGTTCTGCTTTCAGAGATCCAAAAAGGAAAATCTGTCATTTTTAGCAGTGTCAGCAGTGGACGGGACCTGCTAAAGTGAAGAAATTGGAAGCAATTACGAGTGCTGTTAATACCATGTCAGCGAAATAAAAAAATAAATGGTTTGATATGAAAATGGCTTAAAAAAAAACGTCTCGCCATGGGCAGGCGATCGATGACTGCAACTAAAGCCGTGCAATCAGTTGTTGCCTCATCATGATGGCACTTTGATGGGGTGGTCCATGAGGGGGGTCTTCTGGCACCACAGCTTCTTGTCTGCCTGGGCTGGTTCAGGTTGTAGGAGACCCTCGTTCATGGCAATATTGCGCAAATCTGGCATGCCTCCTCTGGGCTATTTTGCCCCCCAGCTGTATCGAGACACACCCACCTGGCCTTCAGCAGTGCGCTCCACAACGGCACGGGTGTTTTGATGCGTATATGTCTCGTGCTCCAATTATGATTGGCAGTCCAGCCACGGCATGAAAGTCCCTCTTAATTTGCACTTGTTGGACAGCGGCGTATGGGAATTTGATGTACCATGGTTGATAAACTGATGAGAGCTTTGATGACCAAGGGGAGCGCACGACTCACAGAGGACTGGGACACCCCCGATCTGTCTCCAATCTCCCTCTGAAAGGTTCCCGTGGCCAAAAATCCAAGGGTGGTGAGGTCCTGGACGTGTGGTGGAATTGGGTTTGATCGGCGTGTTTCTCTCTGGAGTTGTGGCTCTAGCAATTAAGCTGCATATTTGCAGCAGCACAGTCCTTGGCAATCTGAATCGCGATCTCAGCCATTCGTCTGTCTCCACACGCTCTCTTCCAAGAGCCTGACGCACTGAGGCATCCAAAAGTCGCAAGTCAGCCGCTGGTTACGCTTCCCGTTATATACAGATTCAAATTAACCTTCGATTAGTGCATATTTGAAGTCAAACAGAATAATGTCAGCATCATTGTTGGGTATAATGTATATATTTATTTATGTTTTCTTCAAAGTAATTAAATATACAATCCATTAGTCAAGCAAACGTGATTTGAATAACAGCGGACTATTTTACGAAACTCCTACGACAGCTCTGGATCACTCGTAAATTCTGTTCGTACCTGAAAGAAAACGTAAAATACGAAAAGATTGGTGAATGCGCAAATTCTCTTAAATCACTCGTACGGACGATTTAAGAACAAATCTGTGCGTACGAACGCTTCTTGCATGAGGCCCAATGTATGAATGATTTTGGTCTTTGTGATGCATGGTGTTCCCACCACCCCACTTCCAGGGGATACACCTCCTTCTCACCAGTTAATCACTCTTATTCTAGATTAGATTATTTTCAAGTTAGCAGAAATATCCCAGAAACAGAAATACATGCCCTCACTATCAGTGATCACGCACCTGTTTCTATCACTCTGGTGTTTAAGAGAACCACACCAACATCTAGAAATTGGATACATCAAAGATTCTGATTTTATTAATTTCTTTAAAAAAGAATGGGCTAGATATTTGGAAAATAATGACCTACCAGGAATATCAGCAGGTATTCTTTGGGGAGCAGGAAAAGTAGTAATGTGAGGCAAAATGATCTCTTTTTCATTGCATAAAAAAAAAGAAGAAAATTCAAAGATATCAGAACTAGACCTAAAAACTGAATCATTAGAGCAGTGATACTCACTAATTTTTTCACAAGAGCCACATTAGCAGAGCAAAATCAAGGGAAGAGACACTTTTACGACAACATACTAAGTCCCCTTGCAAATATGCATTTCTACATATAAAACATCCCACAAAAAAAGAAACAACACAGCCAGTATATTTTCAATTAAGACCACATTTGCCTTAATACTGGGATGAGCGGAAAGCTGGCATGCATGTCCTTGACTCTCTTCATGTTGTATTTGTAGTTTGTTGTTGTAATCATAGTGACACATTCAAGATGAGTATGGTTTTTGTGCTGGTTTTTGCCCTTTTTTAATTAAAAACTGATCCATTGTGCCTGCATCTTGCGCTGGCTAAATAGTAGAGCGGCTACAAGGCCAATATGGCAAGAATCGTGCAAATTATGATACAAGCGTGTAAATTGGCAGATATGTGCCAAAGACCAATGCAATCAAATCTACCCGATTTGCCAGTTGATATGGCGGCCATTTTCCAAGATGGCCGCCAAAAAAGACATCAGAAATTGATTTATTGCATAGAATTGACCATGCAAATTATGATACAAGCATGAAATTCAACATAAGTGTGCTCAAGACCAATACAATGAAACCCACCTGATTTGCCACTTGAAATGGCGGCCATTTTCCAAGATGGCCGCCAAAAAAGACCCTAGCAATTGATTTGTTGTACAGAATTCTGCAAATGTGGTCTAAATAATTGTTCACTCTCCTTAAAAATGCTTTCATAGATGATAAAGGGATACAGATATTAAAGATGTTTCCCAATGACAAATAAGCCACTTATAACACACTAATAACATGGTGATAACATGCTAATAACGCCAGTTCTCGATGTCAATGGAGGGCTGTGCGTGATGATGCCACTCGATATCGCCATGTTATGCTAATAACATGTTAATGGAGGGCGGTGTGTGCTGATGCCACCCCCTCCCCCCAATAAATAAGCCCCTTATGACTTAGGACATCACTGCAATCTATTGGGCTTCAAAACATGTGGCTTGAATTCGGTCAAGCAGCCAGTACACGCTGGCTTCCCATTGAGGAAATTGTGGCAGGCATTGGACCCCAAAAAACCAGGGGGTTGCTATATTTCCATGACATGACTCTCAGTTATGTGCCTTTTTGCTTGAAAATTCATATCCATATCCATAGGTCAGTTTATTGGCAGCCATTTTGGAAAAAATGAAGCTGCCACTTTAAATTTCCATATGAAAAATGTCTTCATCATAGTAGGAATCACAAATGTAGTGAATGTGAACATTGATTAGATTTAATTGTTTTTTTAGCACATTCATGCCAAATTTCATGCTTGTGTAATAACTTGCTTGATTAATTCTGTGCAACAAAATCCATTTCTATGGTATTTTTTGGCGGCCATCTTGGAAAATGGCCGCCATTTCAAGTGGCAAATCAGGTGGGTTTCATTGTATTGGTCTTGAGCACATGTATGTCCAATTTCATGCTTGTATCATAATTTGGTTTGTCATTTTTGTGCAATAAATCAATTTCTGATGTCTTTTTTGGTGGCCATCTTGGAAAATGGCTGCCATTTCAAGTGGCAAATCGGGTAGATTTGATTGCATTGGTCTTGAGCACATATCTGCCAATTTACACGCTTGTATCATAATTTGCACGATTTTTATTGTAGCCGCTCTACTAAAAGGAGCTAGCGTGCTCTGCGGTCAAGTGGGACGGTGGTTTAAGCGGACTGCGTTGCCAGGTTTAACAGTGCCCCATTTAGGAAACACCATTAAGCCTTAATTGATACTTAATAAAAATACTTAATACTACAAAAACACAAAATTAATAAAAAAAAATACCTAATACTGTGCAGTATTCGCTGTGTGTTGTTTGAAAAAAATATTGTTATTGGTACCATATTGTTATAAGCTACTATGCAAGTGCGAGCCACCAATTAAAGCTTGAGGAGCCGTGAGCCGTGCAATGAGTATCTCTGCATTAGAGGATGCCTACAGTGCCTCCCCAGATGAACAAACTCAAAACAGAATAAGAAAGTAAGTAATAGTAACATCAGCGTTCCAAATTTACATCATGAACAGGTTATGGCTTTGGATTCACCTCTCTCAATAGGAGAATACATGCCAGTAATAAAGCCCCAGGTCCAGATGGTTTTCCCTTTAGAATTCAGCAAATGTTGGACTACATTGGCACCAAAATGTTATAAAATGATATTGTAAATTAAGGAGAATAATGTATTACCTCCAAACATGAACTCTGCGAACATCATCTTACTTTTGAAACCAAGCAAAGACCCAGTACTCCATAATCTTCTGTTAGAAGATTAGAAAAAACAACCCCTTTCATAATACACCCTGACCAAACAGGTTTGATAAAGGCTAGACATTCTTCCACTAACACACACAGACTAATTAATATCATATACACTACTCTACCATAAACAAATTGGAAACCACTTTCATCTCTCTAAATGCAGAAGCATTGGACTAGAAATCTTTACTGGCAACTCGGCACAAATTTGGATTTGGATCAGTTAATCAAAGTATAGTATACACCTCAGGAGAAATGATTAAACTTCTCCTAGCTTCAGTCTGCAGAGAGGTACCAGACTGGGTTGCCCACTTTCCCCCTCACTTCTTGCTATATTTATTGAACATCTAGCAGCTGCTGTGAGGTAAAATAGGATTATTAAAGGAATCCAATCCAAAAAAGTAGAACTTAAGATACAGTAAGTCTTTAAGCTGATGACGTACTACTTTTCCCCCAGAATTCACAAACAATCTCTCTCACAGACAATCGCACTCATTGAAAAATTCTCATCAATCTATGACTATTCTACCAATTGGTCCAAGGCTACGGCTACACGAAAACGTTTTTCACTGTAAACGATACTTTTTCTTATCGTTTGGCTGTCGCGGCCACACGGAGCCGGCGTTCCCACTACCCCAAAACGATAGTTTTTGAGAACGGGTTCCAGAGTGGGAAGATTTGAAAACGGGGTCGTTTCGTTTCCATTGTTACAGCGAAAACGGATTCGTTTCTGCGTCACAGCCACATGGCTAACGCAGTGACGTATACACATACGTCAGTGACCAGAACAAAAAGCGGCTTCCATTCAAAATCCGGAAGAAGAAGACAACACAACAAGGACAGACAGCGATCATCATGGACCCCACAACATTGATAGCAGCACTGCTGCAGACACTGCTAACTACAGCCAGAGAGTGTCTAATGGAACGTCCGTAGACGGGCTCTGGGCGTACACGCATGCGCATTGCTTCTTCTATTGTTCTGGTGTAACCGGTGGGGGTGGCTTACAGCGCACCTAGAGGTGTTTCGTGTGTACTGCATCGTTTCATCGTTTTTCATCATTTTCGTCTGGACCTGTCTTTACAGCAGCGTTGCCGTATGGCCGCAATAATTTTCGTACCCATTTTCAAAAAAACCCTCGTTTCGTTTTCGTGTAGCCGTAGCCTAAGTCCACAGTTCTGTCAAGTAACTGTAATTTCCAGAATATTCCAACAACCACATTACAGTCAGGAAATATAAGATATTTAGGCGTAAACATTTCCCCAAGGTTTTCAGAACTAACAAAACTCAACTATGTTCAGCTTCTAAAGACGATGGAAGATAATCTCACACGCTGGAACTCCTTATCCATATCACTCAAGGGGAGACTTGCCACCATTAAGATAATGATCCTACCAAAAACCTCTCCTCGATGATACCCGAACTGGTTTAAGTCTCTAGATTCATCTCCTAATTTCTTTGGGGAAAAAAAATCACCACGTCTTAGCTTTCTTGGAGGTGCAGTGTAGCTCTGGGCTTAGGATCGTGTAGCAGTCACAGTGCCGTGTGGATTAAGAGTTTTTCAAACTTTGACAAAACCAACATTCCTGTGGGGGATGTTTACGTATGTGGATAAAAAACAGATCTCCATTTTCTTTCCACAAAGGAAAAAGAGACAGAAACTGCCTAATTTACAACAACCTTCGGCCCTTTGAAAGTTTTTCGTGGAGTGGAACTCCAACAGACGCTTGCCATAAAATTGGGATAAACTAAAATGAACAAAGGATCTTTCTGTTGGAAAAGTGGGAGACCTCAATATGTTATCTTGACCATAAATCGAAATTGACACTTTAACACCCTTTTCCACCAGAGAACCGACCAGATGGCTGAGCACGAACTGAAAATATTCACTAAGACTCACTTTTAGTCGAATCCTAAACTGTATTAAATGTGTTTGATTACCATATACACATTCTTTCAGGTTTCCAGCTAGATCACAAGATGCATATAGAGACAATTTGTACAATTCTGGCTTAAATATTGACTGAGAAATAATCTTGTTAGGAAAAGACAAACCCGCCGACGGAACAACATTGCCCCCTAGTGGTCTGTAGTGTTGAACATTTAAATCCCCACAGACCCAGTCAACCGGACAAGATATATGCAACAATTTAACTTTTAACGATGTCCCTTCAGTATCTATTTGGTATTTGTTTGGTGCCCCCATTGTTAACACAGAAAATCAACATTGTGTGGTTCGCTATTCATATGTCACGACTTCATAGATACTCATCTGAATTTTGAGACTAATCGTCTGTATCATGTTGTGTTATTTGATGTCTTTATATTGCAAGTCTATGTTATATCTTTAACCTGCATATCTTAACAAGATGTGGTGTTTTCAGAATCACCGAGACAAATGTTCTATGAGACAGAGTAATGGAGAAATAAGAGTTTCTTTGTCTCATCCAGAAATCCCCATATAAATGCTGATCGCCTTACACAGACATCCAGGCAGACATTCACCACAGTTCAGGCATATCATTGGCTGAAAGAGTAGTGTAAGCTTACGTCATGCCCCGCCTCCGAGAGTCAAACCACGGAACCCGCGAAACCAGACTCAGTTTTTGAGCAGACAAAGAGCAGAGCAGAGAACAGGACGCAGATCACAGTTGCTCAGAGAGATTTGGAGATGACTTGAGCAGAAGAGAAGAGCTCACCAGAGTTTGGGAGTTTCCCATAATCTCAGGAGAGAGCGGAAAGACGAGAGGATCAGCGATGCAGAGGACGACCGGAAGAAGCCCTCCAGAACCCAGTGAGACCCCGGAGACGAGAAAGAAAGACCCGAACAAAGATAAGAACAGAATGAAGTTTTCCTACCAAGAAAGCCAACTCAAGCAACCTTTTATTAATCTTCTGTGAACTTAAGTTCACTTCATCACAGAAGCAACGGACCAACTCTGACGCTCGGACGAGTTTAATCATGCACAGTGAAGTCTTTGGCACCAGCGTTCCCGTTTCCCGGTGAAGATAAGCGACCATCCAGGCAGCTGCTGAGAAGTCCGCTAGAGTCAGCCACCACAACAAGGAAGGCCCAGAGAGCGGAACCGAGAGAAATCCCCTCGGACCCCGCGTGGCCCCCACTTGCCTTGTTCCGAGCTGACTCCACAGAACTTCAGTACCGTAAGACCGACCCGTTTTCACCTTAAAGTGGGTTTGATGGATGTCTCGAGGCTTTCACAGAATGATAAATTAATCCAAAATGTCAGTATTTAGCGTCAAATAGTCAGCCAACCCGAACTATTTGAATACATCCAGTATCTCTCCATTCCCCATATTTTATTTTCCATTCACTAAGTGTTTTATATAATCACCCATATTCAATGCATCTCCTGTTTGTTTTAAAGGTTCATGTTTTGGTCATATCATTTTAATAAATAGCTCATATATCTAAATATATGTTATAATCACAGATTGTGTCGTATGCTTTCTTTACGTAATGTCTGTCCAACCAAACGAGAACTTTCACGAAAGTAGCGAGATATGAGACTGATTATTAATTGATTATTAAATTGATTATTAATTTAACATACCAGGATCGTAAGATTTTAACAGTTTTCCTCCCTGATTGTAACTTAAAACAAGTTAAAACAAAGGAAGGTGGTGCCCTAAATTCGAGGTTTAAGGTTTATTTGAGACAGTGAGAACGTCTTATAAACCCTTATATTTGATGCATATATAAATGCCCAATAACGCTACAATCGGCAGACCCAGAGTCCTTCTGCCCGGTGGCGGGTCACAGGGAACGGAGGTGCCTATTGTATGCAGTCGGGGAGCTAGCTTTTCGTGTCCTTTATTTTCTCCTTACATCCTCACACCCCTCCTCCTCCTTCTCCCCATACAGATCACATACCCATTCACATAGGATTTTGGGGGGGGGGGTGCATACGTGGAGTGTTGGGTCCTCTGTTTTAATTGCACCATAGACTTTTCTACAAAATACACACTGACACTTCTCACACACATATACTAAGGTGCTGTTTACACATACCCGGGTATTTTGATAAACGAAGACCTTTCCCTTCGTTTGTGCCTTTCGTTTATACACAAACGGAGTTTTTTCCTCCGAAAACGAAGCATAAAAAAAACTCCGGCAAAAGTGGAGATTTTTTAAAAACTCTGTTTAGCATTTGTGTATAAACTGGTTGAAAGAGACAAAAACTGAGTTTTGGGCAATTGAGAATGAGGAGTTGTCGTCATAGTACAGAGCCCCGCCCCTATCTGCCATGTTGGCAGGAGCGTGAAAACGCC
Source organism: Odontesthes bonariensis (assembly GCF_027942865.1). Taxonomy (NCBI): domain Eukaryota; kingdom Metazoa; phylum Chordata; class Actinopteri; order Atheriniformes; family Atherinopsidae; genus Odontesthes; species Odontesthes bonariensis. The sequence continues at coordinate 18,309,905 of NC_134522.1, forward strand.
ATTCTCTCCGTTCGTTTACAGTGTACGCGTATGTTTTTAAATCAGTAAGTTTAAACAGTTCGGAATTGCAAGAACATGCCTGGAAATCACTGCTGTGTGAAGAACTGTTCCAGTATCTCACATAATACGTTTGGGAAACATAGGAACAACGAAATACATTTTTTCAAAGTTCTTCCTGTCAGCGGTTCTCTATTAGGCTTCTGATTGGCTTGTGTGGAATTCTCATTGTTCCAACACTGCCACCGTCAGGCTTGGCGTAATTTAACAGCTCTTGATAGCGTTTTTATGCTGATCAATGTAGACGTGTTTTCTTTTTTAAACGGGGCTGTGTGCACCTAGTTATTTTTGCAAACGAAGGTTAGAAAATATGCGTTTATCAAAATACCCGGGTATGTGTAAACAGCACCTTAGGGCCTGAGTCAACAGTTAAAAGGAGGTCAGTAAAAACTCTAAGAAGAGCTGTTTCAGTGCTGTGGCGGGATTTAAAACCAGACTGGAACTTTTTCACATCTGTCACAGGTATCTAAAAATATCTGGAGTTGATTAAGAAAAACTTTCTCTAAAATTTTTGATAGAAATAGTTGTTTTGAAATTGGCCTGTAGCGAGAAAGAACAGTTGTGTCGAGATTTTTCTTTTTGATGAGGGGCTGCACAACACAAGAAAAACTTCCTTTAAGAGCCGAGAAGGAACTCCATGTAAGGGAGAATTTGAGGGGCACATCTGATGTACAACCTTCTGTAGCACAGGGAATGTAACAGTTTCAAACTGCTGGAAAACAGCCAGGGGCGGATTGGGAAGTATTTTTCCACCGGGACAATTTTTCCCTTGCCGGCCTCATACCAAAACAAAAAAATCTAGGGTTTCAGTTACGTCATCACGGGAGCGCGTGAATTTCAGCTGGTGGGCAGGAAGCTTGACTACAGCATAGCAACAACATGAAGAATATGGAGATGAGTGAATATTGTAGTGGTTTGGAGCCGGCACATAGGGAAAGGTATTTGGCGTTAGTTGAGAAATATATTGGGCGTGACACATACTTATATCCCAATGGAAAATGCAGTGTGTAGTGCAGGGCTGGGCAGTAAAGCAGAACTTAACATGTTGAATGCCGAGCTGTGAATGTTGGCATTCATGTTTTGATAAAATGCCGAGATCCATATATCCAAATGCTGACATTGTGTCTTTGTTAGCCTAATGTACAAGGCAGAGAGAGAGCGAGTGATTCTGTTGTCAAGAACTTGGGAGCTAATGTGCCCTGTTAGCACTTAAGCACTTTGTGGATACTACTGAAACGTGAAGATTGTGACAAATTTGTTTTGTTTAGATCAACCACTCTCAGAGATCGCATGAAACACTGATGGCGGTGACTTTAGCTCTGTGTTTTGGTAACCCAGCTTGACTGTCGGAGCCCAGTCCACTAACTCAGTAGCTAACAACGCGCTGGGGCAGCGTTCAAAACAAAGCCCAAACGTAGCCCGTATTACATTACTGTTGACTGGCATTTAACAACATAATACTTTACTGTACTACTACAAAACAGTTAATTTCGCACATACTTTTGACGAAGTGGTCACCGCAGACACGAGCATTTGCAGATTCAGCTCCACCAGTCTGTAAACGTAGGTTAACTATCAACTCTATTTAATTCAATCAAATTAAATAGACAAGATTCATTTGTTCATTCATATCATTTATATTTGAGCCACTGCAAAACAGGGTTCTTCATATTTGAAAGCTGTATACTCTCTCTGTTTTATTTCGAAGAGTAACTTTCCTCTCGTTTCAGGTCACTTGCCCTTCCTCATGTGTCACCCGTTGGAGTGTCTTCCCTGATTCCTGATTGTGTCCACCTGTTTCCCATTACCCTCATGTGTCTTATAGTCTGCGTCTCCCTTTGTCTTGTTGCCAGAAGGAAAGAAGTAAAACTGTGGATTTGGTGCAGGAATTTTATAGTTATATAGATGAGAAATACAAGGATTATGTGCATTTATATACAGATGGCTCCAAAGAGCAGAAAGTAGGGGCAACGGGGGCAGCAGTGGCTGTCCCTAGTCACCAAAGCTCAGTGTCAAGAAGAACGTTGGACCAATATGCAGTGGAGCTATGTGCAATACTATCAGCAGTACAATGGGTGGAGAGTGTGAGGGACAAAAAGATAATTATATGTAGTGATTCATTCACATCGATTTTGAGTATTAAAACGGGATAGCAGATAATCATCAGGAAATATTATATGAAATACAGTTAAAAACATCTAGGTTAATAGAAGAGGGGAGGGTCGTAGTGTTTATGTGGGTACCAGCACATATAGGAATCAGAAGGAATGAATTAGCAGATAAGTTAGCTAAGTAAGCAGTGAAGAGAGAAGAGGTGTCCATGAAAGTAAAGTTATCTAAAACAGAGGGCAAAAGTTTAATAAGGAAAGAAAAACCAAAGAAAAAGAAGTCTTGTTGCCCGTGTGTTTCGATCCTTCGTTCATGCCAGGCCTTTGCCATAGCTCACAGTCACAGAAATCTACCACTATTGTTGTAGCTCATTGTTATTGCCTCCAGCCTTTTTTTTGGAGTGTTTTTGGTTCATAGCCCCTTAGCCTTAGAATTTAGCCTCCAGTTTTTAAGGAGAGATTTTCAGTTTAGCTTTTTTATTTCAGGTCATCTTCTTCCTCCATCTGGAGCGAATTTTTGTTGCAACTTTTCATAGTCAATTTAGTTTCCCTTTTTGTTCTGGAGTAATTTTCATAGCCCCTTTGTTTGTTACTTAATAAAAGCCTGTCTGAATTACATGACATCTGCATCTGAGTCCTTCCATTCACTGGTCCTGGTCACCTTCAAATTAAAACAGCATCCACATTTTAAGTCCATACTTACCTGTAACTTGAAAAGGTTTTGGTAGACAGGTTAAATGATTAGGTTAATGATTAATTGTGTGAGTGTCAATTCAATTGAACTTTAAGTGATGAAGAAGTTGATTGTTGCATTTTTTTTTTGTGAAAGCAGTCGGGATTACTACAGCTGATGCAGTTTCTGCCACTAGATTACATTACTGACCCATTTTGAAAAAATAAAAGGTATGGGTCCGGAAAACTAAAATAATGAAAGAAAAAAATCACAAATGGATTTTAAAGATAAAGCCTAAAATGTGTTAAAAGTCTAGCAATCCCCAGCAGACTGTAACTATCTAAAAGGCTTCACATAAATTAAAAGAAAATAGATAAATGCCTGCACAGAAATTGTCAACCTTACTAAAAAACACAGACTTTAATGTTGATCTCTAGTGCAGAAACTGCTGAAAGTGACATGACACAAAACAATAGCTGTGCATGAACAGAGTACAGAACTGGACATCTTCCAACTGTGGGGGGAGCCAAAGAGTAAAAAATATGAGGTGCCACCAGGGACATAAATCAGAATTAAAGCTGCAGTCTGCAACTCTTTTTCAAGCATAATGCCTGGAACTGTCCGGGGATTCTGAAAGTAGTACATTAAATACCCCAATACAAAAAAAAATGAGTTCTCTAGGTCCCCTATATGTCCCGCTAGGTCCCTCCAAAGCCAGCAGGTTTGTTTACAAAATTGCAGACCGGACCGGTAAAAGGTAACCAATCAGGTTTACGAGCTGGGCTCTGCTGCCTGTCAATCACCGATTGTGCACGCGCGATACAAGGTAGGCTCGTCCCCACGCTTATTTATCTAGACTATTGAACTTCATTACGGCTTGTCTACTTACTGTGTCTTCCATGATCGCAAATGACAGGTGAGTTGATGAATGAGGAGTCGTGTAGGCGCATCTGGCGTGCACGTAGATGTGCACGAGTTCTCATGTGTTTTGAAGGGGCGGGACAGGAAGTTGAATAACTTTTTATTTTTCGGTTAAAAAACTAAGCATTTCTTGCATTTTGCGACTACGGAGGTCACCGTTTTCAACTTCAAGTGTTCTGATAGATCATGTAAACTCTGAAAATGCCAAAAAGTAGGACTTTACGTATGACAACAACAAATCTTGCAGACTGCAGCTTTAACTTCCATATACACATGTGAAATTAAACTCTTCCACATACTATACTCAAAACCTTGCACAAACACTAGTGAAAAGTTGAAACTCTCATACACATATGTCAAACCTTTCATACACATATGTCAAACCTCTCATACACATATGTCAAACCTCTCATATACATATGTCAAACCTCTCATACACATATGTCAAACCTCTCATACACATATGTCAAACCTCTCATACACATATGTCAAACCTCTCATACACATATGTCAAACCTCTCATATACATATGTCAAACCTCTCATATACATATGTCAAACCTCTCATACACATATGTCAAACCTCTCATATACATATGTCAAACCTCTCATACACATATGTCAAACCTCGATCAGGACCCTGTCAAATGCTACAAGGCTTGGGCAGCAACCGATCACTTCAACTCCAGCTCCGGACTCGGTGGATAGCCGCTTAGCATCTCTTTTTCCGTCCTGCCAGGGCAGCATGTCTTTGCCAGCTGCAGGGTCTCCGTTGAAGCCAAAATAAAGTTGAGTAATGCCGCTGTTTGTGTGCGGTATTCAGCGGGTGGCTGAGCAATTGTCGTTTATTTTATTTCATAAAATACCGGCAGGAGATTGCACAAAATGCACGAAGCTAACCAGAATGACTTCTGTTTAAAACTACAACTCCCGGTTTAATAAAACACCTTCCTGTTTCAACTGAAATGCCTTCCGTTTCAACTGAAATCCACAAATATTTGACATATGTGTATGAGAGGTTTGACATATGTGTATGAGAGGTTTGACATATGTGTATGAGAGGTTTGACATATGTATATGAGAGGTTTGACATATGTGTATGAGAGGTTTGACATATGTGTATGACAGGTTTGACATATGTGTATGAGAGGTTTGACATATGTATATGAGAGGTTTGACATATGTGTATGAGAGGTTTGACATATGTGTATGAGAGGTTTGACATATGTGTATGAGAAGTTTGACATATGTATATGAGAGGTTTGACATATGTATATGAGAGGTTTGACATATGTGTATGAGAAGTTTGACATATGTATATGAGAGGTTTGACATATGTGTATGAGAGGTTTGACATATGTAAATGAGAGGTTTGACATATGTGTATGAGAGGTTTGACATGTGTAAATGAGAGGTTTTTACTAGTATATATGAAAGGTAAAGCTTTTCACTAGTATATTTGAAAGCTTTTCAGTAGTGTGTATGAGAGCTTTTGAGTAGGTTATATAAGAGGTAAATGTGTTCACTAGTTTATGTGAGAGCTTTTTACTAGTGTTTGTGCAAGGTTTTGAGTATAGTATGTGGAAGAGTTTAATTTCACATGTGTATATGGAAGTTAATTCTGATTAACAGATCGAAGGGAAGGTAAGGTGTTGGTACCACCGAAAAAGACATAACGTTGAGAACTCAACCGGTGGAACACGCAGCCGATTGGACGATTACTAAACGAAGCAATTTGGCATCAGACTGAAGTGGGTTATGAGCTGTGGATGAAGAGATGAACAGAAAATGAACCAAGAGTTTAGTTGTAATAAAAGTGAGAAATTAAAACAAAATCATCTGCTGACAGCCTGCCTTTTTATTTGAAATTTTGGAAGCTGAGCTGCAGTTTTTTGTTTTGTTTTGTTTTTTTAAATGTGAACCTAAAAGGGATAGTTTACCTCTTTTGACATGAAGCTGGATGACATCCCATACTAGCAATATCGTGCATGAACATTCAGTGGGGTTACATGGCACTGAAAGGATCAGATTATTGGCTAAATTACAATAAGACTGAGTTGCTCCTTATTTGAGCAATGGTAATTGTCCTTGGGTATATGGCGGTGAATGAATGGAATCATAGGCACAAAGCATGATAGGTGGCGCTGTACCCGTTCCAACTTGCCAATAGAGCCACTTCCTTTTGACCTCTTCACCACCAACAACAACAAACTCAGGTATTCGAGAAAATGTTGACCGAAGAGCGAGATGACAACATTTAAAAAAAAAAAACTGACATTATTCTGTCTTGGAAAACACTGCTGGTGGAAAACATGATACTGGCTGGTGAAAAGCTGGCAGAATTTGACCTTCCAACGTGACAGTGGCAGGAAGTATTCAGCTGAAGTCGTCCAGAGATTAACAGAGAACACAAATCAACATTCTGGAATCTGGACTTCAGTTCCATCCAGAATCTGTGGTTGGAACCACAGAACAGAAGCCTTCAAACCTGCAGATCATCCCAGAATAAGGTCCAAATTCTCCAGTGGAGGCATGAAGAAAGCAGTCGTGAGTACCATAACATACAATTAATACATTAAAACCGACCTGGACGATAACATTTTGAGATGGACTGAGAACAGAGAGCCGTTGCTCTTTTTTTACTCATCACAAAATCGTGATGTCATCACTGATGATGTCATCACTGATGATGTCATCACTGATGATGTCATCACTGATGTGACATCACAAGAGATCAGAGCGATTGTGATGTCAGAGATTTCAGAGAAACCAAAGTATATATATAAGACCTCCTCGCTGCTTTTCCACAGTTCGTCAGTTCATCTGAAGAAACACGTCGAGTTTTTCAAGCATCTTTGAAAGTCACAGCACAGTTTTTCACATCGCCTAAAACAAACACTTAATTACTACCTTCAATAGTAATTTTGACAAGCACTTAGTAACATCGCTTACTTATTATCTTAAAAGGTCATTTTGATTTTAAGTACTTAAAGACAAGCAAAATGAGTCAAACCAAGAAATCATCTCCACTTCAGTGGTGCGACATGGTGGACGAAGATTTGCCCGAGGAGTTTTACAACTTAACCATTAATTTTGGCAACGAAAGTAATGAGGAACCCACCACCAACCTGTTGGGAAAACAACCGTCCCAGGTCCCTGAGGATTCCCCGTCTCCTCAATCATCAAAGGACGAAGTGGAAGAAACATCCCAGGTCCCTGCTCCAGCTGTTCCTCCTCAGGTCTTGGAGGTCCAGCTCCTGCAGGATCATCACCAGGCCTCCGTAGTTCGTCGCGTCAAGTGCAAGACTCCAGTTTCACAAACCGAGGGGATTCCATCTGACGCCTCTGCTGCCGACCGAGATTACGGATCAGAGAAATCCCACAACTCTTACCAGCAGAAAAATGACGAGATAAACTATCTCTACCATCAGATGGATATTCTAAAGGCAAAGCTGCAGAAGAAAAACTTATTTCTGACAAAAGAGACAGACAGAAGAGTCGCAGCAGAGAAGGCCCTCTTCAACACTAAGGAAAGGCTAATCATGACCGAGGAAAAGCTAAACAACCTGGATGCAAAGCTGCAGAACAAAAACTTATTTCTGATAAAAGAGACAAACAGAAGAGTCGGAGCAGAGAGGGCCCTCTTCAACACTAAGGAAAGCCTAATCATGACCGAGGAAAAGCTAAACAACCTGGATATTCTAAAGACAAAGCTGCAGATGAAAAACTTCTTTCTGACAAAAGAGACAGACAGAAGAGTCGCAGCAGAGAGCGCCCTCTCCACGACTGAGGAAAAGCTAAAAAACCTGGAAAACTGTTTGACCTCTGAGCGTCATCTCCGCCAGAAGTGCGAGCAGGAGCTCAAACAGTGCAACCAAGTTATTGCAGAACTGAGTCAACCTTTGAAACCAGCAGTAGCAGAAACTGAATACCAGGCAGTTCTGAAAGAGGTCGAGAACCTGAATGAACAACTGAGAGAACAGACTGCCGCCAACATAAATCAGGTCGAGAACCTGAAAGAACAACTGAGAGAACAGACTGCCGCCAACATAAATCAGGTCGAGAACCTGCAAGAACAACTGAGAGAACAGACTGCCGCCAACATTAATCTGGCCTCCAAACTAACATCACAGGAGGAGGCAACAAAGACTCAAGAGAAGAAGGTGGCAGATCTCATGAAAGCTGTTGTGCAATCTGTCATCAACAAGCCAGAAGAACAAAGAGAGCTGTACATCATCCCACAACTCCATTTAGATCAGATCATTGTTCCACCAAAGATCCCAACTGTAGAAGAGTCGGCTTCACAAGAAGTATTGAATCTAGAAGTGGAGGAAGTTACCCAAACAGAACCACAAAAGATTCCTGACGAACCAAAGAAGAAAGTTGCACCAAAAGTTGCACCGAAGCCTCCGCGCATGAACAAGAAGACGCCAGAAATCATTGTGAAGAACAACGAGCCTGAAGACATCCAGGAGCAACAAGACACGGAGAACATTCCATCACTGATCGATGTCCAGGAACCAAAGATCTCCGAACCCGTGGAAGAGGAAACAGGACCAGAAACGGCCTCTGCAGACAGACAGGAAGTGGTTCCATTAGACTTGGCTCATCAGGCTGGATCGGACACGGTGCCAGAACTGGTGAGTCAAGTCGAAGTGGAATTAGTCCAACAGTCAAAAGATGTCTCAGAGCCGCCCAAAGGAAATGTTTCCTCTGAAAACCAAATCCAAGAAAGACTCGTCATCGTCCTTGAAATGGAACCAGCCTCTCAACATCCAGAGGACTGTGAACCATCAGCCACAGAAGACACAGCAGTTCCAGAACAACTCGTGGACCAATGTGAGCCCTCAGAAGGAAGACCAGAGGTGCCTTCAGCGTGGAGGAAGTTTAAGAAAATGATGACGCCAAAACACCGCCGCCAGTAAAAAAAAAAAAACATCGAGAGAGGAAGAAAGAGCAGCGTTTACGACTCGCACACAAGAATCATCAACAGCTTGTCAACCTCAAATGAATATAAAACCTTCTCCATACATCATATTATAACATCAAAGATCCCAACTGTAGAAGAGTCGGCTTCAGAAGAAGTATGAATCTAGAAGTGGAGGAAGTTACCGAAACAGAATCACAAAAGATCCCTGACCAACCAAAGGAAAAAGTTACATCAAAGAAGCGTCGGCACAAGAACAAGAAGATGCCCCCCCCCCAATCCATCACCGATCGATGTCCAGGAACCAAAGATCTCCGAACCCGTGGAAGAGGAAACAGGACCAGAAACGGCCTCTGCAGACAGACAGGAAGTGGTTCCATTAGACTTGGCTCATCAGGCTGGATCGGACATGGTGCCAGAACTGGTGAGTCAAGTCGAAATGGAATTAGTCCAACAGTCAAAAGATGTCTCAGAGCCACCCAAAGGAAATGTTTCCTCTGAAACACCCCCCCCGCCGACGCCCCCCCCCCAATCACCGATCGATGTCCAGGAACCAAAGATCTCCAAACCCGTGGAAGAGGAAACAGGACCAGAAGCGGCCTCTGCAGACAGACAGGAAGTGGTTCCATTAGACTTGGCTCATCAGGCTGGATCGGACACGGTGCCAGAACTGGTGAGTCAAGTCGAAGTGGAATTAGTCCAACGGTCAAAAGATGTCTCAGAGCCGCCCAAAGGAAATGTTTCCTCTGAACCCCCCCCCCCCCCTTTCTGTCTTCTCAAACCCCAGCTGGTCGAGGCGGATGGCCACCCTTCCTGAGTCTGGTTCTGCCAGAGGTTTCTTCCTGTTAAAAGGGAGTCGTTTCTCTCCACGGTCGCCTCAGGCACGCTCAGGACGGGAGATTGGACCGAAAAAGAAAAAGTTTTCAGTGCAATCTGTTGGTTTCCTTAGCTAGGAAATTGTTTTTGAATTGGCTCTATATGAACGAATTGGATTATTTTGAAAATAATTATGATTACAATGAATTGAATTCCAACTGTCTTGAATTGGACTATATTATCTAAGTGCCTTGAGATGAGATTTGTTGTATTTGGCGCTATATAAATAAAAATGAATTGAATTGAATTTAAATTGAAAATTGATATAAAACCTTCTCCATACATCATATTATAATATCAATAAAATATGATTCAAATTCATATAACTTTTGTTCATCTGCATCTTTTCATCAGAACAACTGCCTGAAAGCATCAGTGCATTGTTCTCTCAGCTGTTAACAGCATTAATGTGTCATTCAGATAAGAACATGAAGATATGTTCCTTCACTAATCATCATTGTATTGATTTATGTGTTTAAATAGAATAAATTATAAAAAAACTAAATTACACAATTACTGTTATCAAAATAAGGTTAAAATGTGATTTTCTTTAAACAATTTGAAATATTGTTGATATCTGATGTGAAATTTGAATATCTGCAGTATAATTCTTACTTGTTATTCATGTTATGGTTATTCTTGCGCTTTTATACATCTACGGTTTGTATTTACTGGTCTCCAGCAATATTTTAAAGTTGAACCAGCCCAGCACCTGGTTCAAGGTGCTAAATAAAGAACTGAATAGTTCCATAAATTAAGAAACTTAAACCTTCTACGGGTCACATGATGAATCCGAGAAGGTTGCAAAATGTAAATGTACTTTATTTATACAGCCCTTTACAGACAATCTGTACGATGTACCAAAATGCTTTACAGCAGGTAATAAATAAAGAGAAGAATAAATAAAAACAAATAAAAACAATAAAAGAACAGTGAAAGCAACAAAATATTATATAAATAAAATGACTAAGAAAGAAGGAAAAAAAGGCAATTGTAAAAACGATTTCGTATTTATATGAGGTGCCACCAGGGACATAAATCAGAATTAACTTCCATATACACATATGAAATTAAACTCTTCCACATACTATACTCAAAACCTTGCACAAACACTAGTGAAAAGCTCTCACATGAACTAGCGAAAACATTTACCTCTTTTATAACCTACTCAAAAGCTCTCATACACACTACTGAAAAGCTTTCATATATACTAGTGAAAAGCTTTACCTTTCATATATACTAGTAAAAACCTCTCATTTACATATGTCAAACCTCTCATACACACATGTCAAACCTCTCATACACATATGCCAAACCTCTCATAAACAATGGTCAAATATTTGCGGATTTCAGTTGAGAAGGAAGACATCTCAGTAAAACAGGAAGGAATGTCATTAAACCGGAACATTAAACCGTTTTGGTTTTTTTTGTAAGCATCGAGCGTTTTTTGTGCAATCTAGTTTCCCATGTTAAATTATCGATGTCTGCTCAGCTACCCACTGAACACCTCACGCAAGCAGTGGCATTACTTAACAATATTTTAGCTTCAACCGAGACGATCAGGACCCTGTCAAATGCTACAAGGCTTGGGCAGCAACCGATAACTTCAACTCCAGCTCCGGACTCGGTGGATAGCCGCTTAGCATCGCTTTTTCCGTCCTGCCAGCGTAGCATGCCTTTACCAGTTGCCCCTCGCTATCAAGCCCAACAGTGCTTCGGTACATGGACATCAACAGCACCAAGAAAAAAAAAGTTAATTTTAGACATTTTGATAATATCATGGGCTGGCTTAACAAATGTGCCGTGTATAGTTCGATCCATTGTTCTGTGATTGACAATTAAAAATGAAAAAAACGACTTATTTCATTATTTATTTTCACGTGAGAAAAATAACCTACAAATCTTTTTTTTAAAAAATACAATATATTGATGGGTTGTTTTTTTTTTCTTCTATTTTTTATTTCATCCTCACGTCATCAATAAGACGGTTATAAAACGCCCCTCGTTTGATTTGGAGATTTGTTTTGTGACATCTTTTGGGAAATTCTGTTTGTTTAATTTTGTTTTTTTAATTTTTGAGCGAATCAAAGTATTTTCCAATTTATGTCATGCTCCTTTTAATTTGAAAGATATCAGTCAGCCACTACTTTCCAGCACATTGTGTTTGTTTATATATTTGTTATTACTGAACCTCATTTATTTGTACTGTTACACAATGTCTTTTATAAAAGGTTCTACAAGAAAAACAAACTCACTGCATAAACTGAACAAGGTAAGAGAAAATATCTATTCCTTGGTTTTCATCGTTTTCAAGGGGATTCACTTGTTGAACAATGTTCATCCTGGTTTCATTAATGGTTGCATCAATATCTGGAACAATAACGTTGTTATTGGTTTGAATCTCAGGTAATGGCCTTTGTTGATCAATGCCGTAATGGTCATCATTAAAAATGTCATTTATAACAGGTTGGATTCCAATGTTACTTATGACACCTGTATGCCAAAGCTGAAGTGGTGTCTGACCACCTTGTGTAGAGAGGCCATGATTGTTCCACTGATTAATAAATTCAACAATTGCACGTTCAATTCTTGGTAAAAAAACATAATGAAGGCAAAAAAAGATGATGTTCATTTAATGAGTCTAATATACCTTGTTCCTCCATAAAGTTGAAAATGTTTATAAAGTGCCTACTAACAACTCTATTGACTTCAGCCCATAGTCTCTCAATTCTCTGATTGTGCACTGAAGCACCTGTAATTACACTGTTTAATCCCCTTCTTTCCAACATAAAACGAGCAACAAGTACATTTTCCATACCATGGTCACATCTGACTCTCAAAGGTATTCCAAAGTTCTCAACTCCTTCCAAGAATAAAGACAGGACACTTGAAGCTCTATTATTAGTTAAGCAGCGTAAATATATTATAGTCCTACTGAAGCCATCCACGCAGCCATGAAGAACCATCTGCCACCTAACCAGGTTGTGGTTTCCATCAAAATGCCTTTGTTGAGAGATTAAAATAATTTTAATAACCCATGTATATGCCTTATTTGGATACTAAATTAACAGACATTTAGATATCAAAATTGTTTACATTCACCATAATTGATTGGGGCCCTGAACACTGTATATCCTCCTGCTTATTGCATGACGTCGTCTCAATGATCTGCCGATGGGATCTAATTGATGCAGGCTCTGTCTGACTCGCCAACGCTGTACTCTTATGCCACGTGATCTGAGGCTTCCAAGTACATATGTTTCACCAGCATTTGTAGACTGGAGTTTATTAGTGACAATTTGATCAAGATCTTGATTCGACAGAAAGGTATATTCTACTGAGTCTATTCCAAGACTTTGTCTGTGTCTGTATAGAGTTCTTCGGCTGATTCCAAAGCACGATGAAATCCTTTGCAAAGTCATCCCAATGGACACACAATGAGAAATCTGTCTGGCTCCTATGTTGTATCTGGGGCATCCTCGGTGGCCTGTGGAGGTTGTTGGTGGTGTGAAACTATTGGTGGAATTACTTGATTGTATTCTGGTAGCATATTCACGTAGCAGATTTTGAAAACATGTAAACAGTAACTGAAGTGTGTTGATTACGTCTCTGTTATTAGGATCATATCTAGACATAGCAGCAATAAATGATGACAATGATTGTGTATGATCCTCAAGCTGTCTATACAATCTTTCCTCGGAGAAATTGATGGAGTCCCCCCTCTGAAATAACTCAATGCAAAGCAGGACTGTCCTGAAAAAAACTCGCAACATCTTCTTCATTGCTCGCAGTGTAAAACAATAACAATTGAATCTGTAAAGCAACAAGGATCAGATGAAAGCGCATTGTGTCCAAGCTCTTACGATCACGGATTCTTTGCTGACCACAGCGGAAGCTGGTAGCGCTATGCTAAGCTAGTGGCTGAGGTGGTTGGCTGCTGCTCAAGCGTTGTAGCGTTTGACAGAAAACGGAACAGGGTCCCCGTTGAAGCAAAAATTAAGTTGGGTAATGCCACTGCTTGTGTAAGGTATTCAGTGGGTAGCTGAGCAATTGTTGATAATTTTATTTTGTAAAATACCGGCCGGAGATTGCACAAAACGGACGAAGCTAACCAGAATGAATGACTTCTGTTTAAAACTACAACTCCCAGTTTAATAAAACACCTTCCGTTTCAACTGAAATCCACAAATATTTGACATGTGTGTATGAGAGGTTTGACATATGTGTATGAGAGGTTTGACATGTGTATGAGAGGTTTGACATATGTGTATGAGAGGTTTGACATATGTATATGAGAGGTTTGACATATGTGTATGAGAGGTTTGACATATGTGTATGAGAGGTTTGACATATGTGTATGAGAGGTTTGACATATGTGTATGAGAGGTTTGACATATGTGTATGAGAGGTTTGACATATGTGTATGAGAGGTTTGACATATGTGTATGAGAGGTTTGACATGTGAATATGAGAGGTTTGACATATGTATATGAGAGGTTTGAGATATATGTATGAGAGGTTTTTACTAGTATATATGAAAGGTAAAGCTTTTCACTAGTATATATGAAAGCTTTTCAGTAGTGTATATGAGAGCTTTTGAGTAGGTTATATAAGAGGTAAATGTGTTCACTAGTTTATGTGAGAGCTTTTCACTAGTGTTTGTGCAAGGTTTTGAGTATAGTATGTGGATGAGTTTAATTTCATATGTGTATATGGAAGTTAATTCTGATTTATGTCCCTGGTGGCACCTCATAAAAAAAAATGGTGTCACCTGAGAGTAGAGTGATTTTTGAAAGAAGTGTGTGTCTCTTACATGTCTCAAACAAGTGCTTTATTTCTGGTGGTAGCTTTTCCTGATTGAAATGTATATAGTCAAGCAGTTTTTGTTTCAAATCAGAATTACTCATGATATCGACCATTGCTTGATATCAAAATAGTTTTAAAACAATGACAGTTTGCTTTTGTCTCACCACAGCCCAACTTCACTGGTAAATTTTTAATGGACATATCAATAGACATATCCAGTTCTGAAATATACACTATGTTTATTACACCAAACTCCACAAAATCAAACAAAAACGCCAATCTTGGCATTGTTTAAAAGCCCAGGCCATGTGATGTTGGGAAGTCTTGCTTCCTAATAGTTTCAACATCTTATGCAAGTATGATCGTTAATAAGATTCTAAACTCATGTTGGCAGAACTATACAATACAATCTAAAAATGAAACACATATTTTCAAGGCTTCCACGGACATTTCACAGATAACAGGTTAAAACAAAGATCACTTAACCACAGATAAGTGGTGTTAACTGAATGGGAGCTTGATAGTGAATGGGAATAAATCACCTCACTGCAGTTACATAGTTAAAACAAAATTGATCATAATGACCTTTGCATGTTTCACAATTAAGTGTCTGGATTTTTTTTTTTTTCACATTCAGGACCAGTTCCAACACCTCCGACAAGCCCTTTTTGGTCAACTGTGTTTACTTCATCTGAGACTAAAAAGGAACTGTCCCAGTCCCCTTAGTGGGTCTACTTGTAGTGGTGGCAATAGATTCTGGCTAAAACCAAACAAAAAGCTAGATTGCTATGGCAGATGTGTGTGCTACAAAGGCAGGTCATCAGTGCCTGTTTTGTCTCAGCAGCACAATGCCAGAGGGGAATTTAACACTCCTGTATTAACAGTAGTCCCCTATGCTGCATAATATTCAAAAGCTTGGAATGATATAATCTGCAAATACGCGTTGTTCCTGGAAAGACAACTGTTTGGACAGTTTCGATAGAGGAAATACTGTAAGTGAAGCTCCATTTTCTACTGTATGGAAGTGTTTATTTCTATTGGTCATACAATTTTAACTAGATAAAACTATCGGAGAATTTGCAGAGAAAATACACTTTGAATAAAATGTTAAAGGGCAACCATTGACACATTGACTGTTTTCCTATCCCCACCCACACGCCCACATTTGCATAGCAGAGCTCATCTCAGGTCACCACATCAGAAAGTTTTCTATTCACAGTCACACTCAGGATCGGACCTCTTCGTGTTAGGATGGACTCCATGCTCTTCAACCAGACAAACACATGCACATTCAACTCCATAGTGGAACTGCAAATGTATCCGGCTGTGTATTCCTTGTTCTTTATTGTGAGTTTTCCAGCAAACTGTCTGTCTCTGTATGTCGCCTGGATGCTGATGATGAAAGGGAACAGCATGGCAGTCTACCTCCTCAGCCTCTCCATTTCCGACCTACTCTACACAATTTCTCTGCCTGTTTGGATTGAACTAGCCCTGCAGAAGAATGTAGGTGATGGTCTCTGCGGCACAGTCAATGTGATCATGTACAACAGCTTTTATGTTGGCTCAGGTCTTCTATGCTGCATCTCCGTTGATCGCTATCTAGCAGTGGTGTACCCTCTCCGCTTTCACCGGGTCAGAGAGGTGAGCACAGCAGTGGTTGTGAGCGCTGCTGTTTGGATTCTTGAGATTATCATCCACATTATCTTACTTCACCACATGGGGGCAATGCAAGATTCAAAACTCTTGTGTGAGCAGCGAATACCCATGACACAAGAGGATGTCAACATTGCTCTTACTCGGATCGTCCTGGGTTTCCTGGTGCCCGTCGTCATCATGGCTTTTTGCTTTCAGCAGATCATGCGGTCTCTCCAAAAGAGCACCTCCATCATGTCAGAGGAGCGCAGGAAAGTGGGACTGCTGCTGATGTTTCTCCTTCTAATTTATATAGTGTCCTTTGTGCCCTACCAGACTGTCATGCTCTTCAGGGCAATACTGGAGCCGGGAGACTGCATCTGGGCCAAGAGTCTCAGAGATCCATACCTGGTCACAGTAGCAACCACAACTCTGAACTGTACGCTGGATCCTATAATATACTGTTTAATCAGTGAGAGCGCTAAAAATGAGATTAAAAGCGCAGTGAAAAGGGTTTGTAAAGTTTTTATGAGCCCAGGAATACATAAAGTTTCCTAGCTTTGTTGTCTTTTTTAACTTGCAAATCAAATGGAAGACAAATTCATATTCAAGGCTGGATAGTTTAAGAGGTGGAAAGTGTATCAAATAAAGGCGTATAAAATAGTCTTGCCATGTAGACATAATATCAAAGCTATATGTATTCTTTCTTATATTGCTGGCTGTGGTGTGAATGTGATCTTGTACAATGTCATTAAAAAAAAAGACACTCTATATTGCGTTTAAGGATATAGGTCCATATTTTTAAAAAACCTGAGTCTGAATGATACTTTTAGGAAGATAATACCCTTATTTCTGCTTTCAAGGGAAATGTTTCTTTGATATATCATGAATGGCTTTTTGACTTCACTTTTGTACTTTAAGACCACTGTGTATTTCTTCTTAATTTCTCAAAACGAAATGAAATAAAATATTTTTTTTGCTACTGGTATGGTGGAGGAACAAATGTGCATAATGAATGTGTGAGTTTTTAAAGACAAACTTAAAGACATAGGCACAGTCATAGTGATTAGCCATGTCAACATAAATGTTCTATGGAAACAATTAGACAAACATGCCTTTATCAGGCAATAGTCCCCATCATCATTCAATGTTCACATCTGTATTGACACACTGAATATTTAGACAGTCTCATTTCGAGACCAAATTAAATCTGCCTGCTGGTAGTTTGTTCTTTCATGCCCTGTCACCCAGTGAATGACTCACCGTAGTCAGGGACACCAGGGGGGGAGCAGCTGGCCCTTCCTGTTCTTGCAGACTGATAAGGAAGCAAAGGGCAAGACAACTGAATGTTTCAACTATGCATGTGTTTTAATGTTACCGTTTTAATGAGAATACATTTTATGGGTTGAGTTTAGAGTGGGAAAACATCTGGAAAATAAAAAGTAAGTATCAAGCTTTAGTTTTAACCTTTAAATGGTGTTTCTGTGTAATACTTGTGCATGCATTTACAGCTTAAAATGAAAAAATAACTTTTCAAGTTTCTGTTTTTAAAAAAAATAATAATAATAATAACTTTAGACTAATTATTAATGCGGCTTCCTGGGAGTCAAACCCAGGCCACATGTTAAAGTCTAGGCCTACGGATGCGTTCATCGGTGTGTGAATGTAGAAGAAAGCAATGTAGCTCTGTAGACTAAGAAGCGCCGTATGAGTGTGTGAGTGAATGTGGCATGTGGTGTTAAAATATTTTAAGAGGTCAGTTAGACTAGAAAGGTGCTATACAAGTACAGTCCATTTACCATTTAAATTGTTGCATTCCTTCCTCGTTTACTTTCTAATATTCTTTTCAAGGGTTTGACATTCAAACACCACATCTGGGATGGAAAACTTAACCCTAGCTACCAATTATTCAGAATGTTTCTCAGTTGACAGCGCATCCACCAGAAGGATATTTATGTTCTTCTACCTGGCCGTCATCATCACTGCCATCCCGGCCAACGTCTTCTCCCTTTACGTGTCCTGGAGGCACATTAGACACAAGAATGATCTTGGCGTGTATTTGTTCAACCTGGCCTTGAGTGACCTGAACTTCACTCTTGGTCTTTCACTGTGGCTGGACTTCCTGTGGAGAGGAGTTTGGGTCCATGGAGGCTACATTTGTATGCTATCAATCTACTCTCTCCTCACCAACTTTTACACCAGTGAGGCTCTCCTCTGCTGCATTGCTCTTAACCGATACCTGGCTGTGGTTCATCCATTAAAGTACACATCCTTGAGGAGAGTCGGGACTGCAGCAGTGGTCACTGTTGTTATTTGGGTGTTGGTGATCGGTTTCAATGCCACCACCATCGACAGGAAGGACTCGTACTATGAAAGCAAGAACATTGCATTTTGTTTTGATATCTTCTTCCCGCTGTCAAAAGATCTGGCTCATGTCAGCATAGCACGCTTCTGTTTGGGATTTCTTTTTCCACTTGTCCTTATAATTTTTTTCACTTGGGGAACTTGTCTGGCAGTGAAAACCAACCAGGCCACAAAGGAAGAGGAGCGTACACGTATTTCAAAACTACTAACAGTAGTTCTCCTATGCCTTTTGTTTTGCTTTGGACCTATCCATGTCATTATGGTACTACGGGCAATGTTGAATGACTGCAAGAGTTTCAAATGGTTCGTCTATAGCTACAAGATCAGCACTGCTATGACAAGCCTCAACTGCCTCTTAGATCCACTACTTTACTGCTTCATTACTAGAACAGGTCAGAAAAATGTCAAACAGGCTGTTGTCTTCTTTCTGGGAAAGAAGAAAAAACCTAATGAAGTGATGACATGAGTCGAGTGTGACAAAAGATCCAAAACAACCATGCATTTATTTCATAAGAATACCTTTAACAGTAGAAAATAATACTTAAGATACAAAAACTGTAATGTGTCTTGTACTGCAAAATAGCCATCTGTTAAATGATAAAGTTGGCAGCTGATATACCTCTTATTGCATATGTCTTATCTGCTGTAAATAACCAAAAGTTTAAAACTTGAAACAGCCTCTTTTTTTGCTCATTTTTTAAATTATTATTATTCACAAATTCATTTGAGGGGTCTGTAAGATTAGGATGACATGCTTTAATGCTTCCAAAACATGATATTTTTCATATTGTTCATTCAGCAGGAGTAGACAGTAGAAAGTATTAAAGAAAGAAAAGAAAGAAATTGTAATTTTGAAATCACAAAATAAATTCTGCAGCTTCTTTGAGAAGTTAAAACAAGTCAACAGTTTTGACTTTAAACCTAATTGATTGATACGGCTCCACATATTGATGCAATGCCTCACCTTTTACAGGCTGAGGCTGCAGTTATCTCACAGGTTAATCTTTTTTTTGTGTTAGCAAACACTTTTAGAGAAGAGGAAAAAGAATTGTAGCAAAAAAAGCTAAGGACAAATACTTGAATCACAAATAATAAGTCCTTGTTGAAATATTCTCTCTTAGAATGTTTTAAGACTAAAAGATAAATTAACTATAATCTGAAGGTTGAATTTACTACCTGTTGGAGAATACTTGTGTTTTTCACTTTCAAAGTTCAGCTGTTGGTCACTGTTGAGATCAGCTGTTGTATGTAGCGCGTATTTAGTACAAGACACAAAATAAAAAGCAATAGACTGATATAAAAGTTAAAAAAAGGGATCGGAGACATTATATTATATAATAATACAGACGCTTCTGGATGTGTAACTATGCAGCTGATTTACTGACATATACCCGTCTTAACTCTAATTATTGGAAATTCTGTTTCCATGTACTGTCTCATCACAAATTTGAATATAATTTCCATGCAGTGTACTAAACTGGAGTCATTTTCGGGGCAAAGGAGAGACACAGTGTGCTCAGTGCAACAAACAGGAAAGATAAGGGATATACAAACAGGGGAATATACCAAACTTGCCAAAACTTCTATCAATGGCTGTGACTTACAGTATGTAAGTGATATCCAGTGTTAGATATTTTCATATTTCCCTGTTTGATGAAGTTGACAGTTCACTGGCGTGGAAATGATTCTAATAAGTATACTGTACGTTCTTTATCAGCAGAAGAATATCTGTTATGTCTGTTCTAAGCTTTAATGTCAATTCTGTTGCATAAAATCTTCAAACTGATACATATAAGTATTCAATCAAGGGCTTTTTTTTGTAAATTGGCGCAGTTCACGTAAATAATGTTTTAATCTACTGAGTGTCTTTTACGTGTGACGTGTAAGGACACTTTTGTCGGGTTCCACTTGAGCTTTTCTTTTTTTTTTTTGGTCACTGTATCAGTATTTTCAGAAAAATGAGACAGGCTATATAGAAAGAACTGATTTGCATTTAATGCGTAAACATAATGTCTTCTATTCTACAAACATTCCGCAAAAAAACATTGTATGTGTATTTTGGAAGATCGACAAAAAGCTTCCTTCTTGCTTCCAAATATGTTGTGATGTGCAATGAATGGCGGTAATTTTCCAAATAAAGGATTCAAGAATCATTTTGATAATTGGAGCGAATTTCATATCTTTATTTCTACATTCTTGTGGCAAAGGGAAATATTTGACAACATTTATGAATTGTGGTTAGGATGACTATGACACAAAATGGTAAAAAGTTACCTAAAAAACATCTTACAGTAGTAAAAATCTAAACTAAATCTCACATTTAAGGTTATGTCTTTGCTGGTTTTGAGACAGGAATGCAGGGCTGCACAGTGGTGTGGTGGTTAGCACCACTGCCTCACAAGAAGAGAGTTCCAGGTTCAAATCCCAGCCTTTCTGTGTGGAGTTTGCATGTATGCTGGGTACTCCAGTTTCCTCCCACTGTCCACAAACATGCAGGTTAATTGGTGACTCTTAATTGTCCCTGTGTGTGAGCAGTCATGGTTGTGCCTCTGTGTGGCCCTGTGATGTACTAGCAACCTGTCCAGGGTGTACCCTGCCTCTTGCCCATTGATAGATCGGCTCCAGCCCACCCACAACCCTAAATGGGATTAAGCAGGTATAGAAAATGGATTGGCATCTGGAGCTCTCTTGTGGACAGTAAGGGAATTGCAATTCTTTATTGCTAAGACTGCAGTGTTTTGTAATGGAAATGGCATCTGATATATGCATCTCTTCCATGGATATTATCATTTGATCAACATGACAAGTAAACCAAGAACCTGGAAGTGTTTCCTTGTTTGTGCAAAATTCTGGGACAGAATCAGGAAATGGGCAAATCCACGTTCCTTTAGCCTGACAATGTGTTTTTGTCAAATACCTAAAGGCAAACCTTAAACTTAGGTTTTTAAAGACAGGTTAATCTTATGGACACAAGCTTTATGTCTCCAGATGGGATGTAAATCCCCACAAAAATGCCTGTGTGAGAACACTGATAGTATAAATAAATAAATAACTGATGTTTTGATGGAGCACCATGACACTTCAGAGATTGTTAACCTTGCAAGATCTTGCCTTCCACATTATTTTGCTCAGGTATTTACAGTGTCCGACACGTCTCTTGTCACCTTCGTAACAAGACAGGATGGAAAGGACATGTGCTCCTTCATGTGAGTCTCTCTTCCATGTCATATAACATGCTTCACTTAATCAATAACCTACATCAGCAGAACTGATGGGCCATAAAGCCCACCAAAAGGCACATCTTCCCACCTTCTATTACCCTTGACTGTGCTTTGAAGATAGGCTTCATTCTATGTACAGTGCAAGCTATCAGCAGATAGAAGTAACTCAGTGAATCCCAATCTCTACCTGGATGTTGTCTGAGTCTCAGCAGTGGCACATGTGTGAGAGCGTGCTCTCTTGCTCAGGCACGGTGAATGCACCAATATATAATCTGCACTGGTGCAGAGGGTGGAACTGACTCTACGCACATGAATGTGACAGGGTCATTATTCTAAGAATAAGAAAGCGCAAACTGAGACACAGCAGCTACAGTGGAGATCATGAAGGATGTGAGTGGATTGTTGATGTTGTCAAAGGTTCCACTTAAGCAGCATGTTATCAGAAAACAAGCATTTGACAGCTGTGACTGGCACTGTGTGCTGGCAGGATGGCTTTGGGGATAGTCAGGGTATGCCTACATGTGTAAGCAACAATCACGAGCTGAAAAAGGGAGACAGATGGACATATATTACAGCTGGTGGCTGTGTATTCAGGTCATTACATAAGACATTTGTAAAGTAGACAAGAACAAAATGGATCTAGATTTGCTTTATTTAATAAGTTTTATGTTACATTGAGCAGTTTGCTCAACTGTACATTTTATTTTCTGCCGGCAAGTGGCAACATTGCCTCCCTCAGTGACTCCCTTTTGTGGTTTTCTTGATATAACAGATTTTCTTGGGCCTTTATCTATACAATTATGAACCAAACCAGCTCACTATCTGCCACAAGTTCCATTCCATTTCTCCAGATGTTTGACTCAGCTATAAAAAGAATTGCCAAGAGTCATTAGAGTGTGGAGAAGCAAAAAGCTTCTGAAGCATGGGGGATCCTGACTCCACTGCAAAAATATGATAATGAAATATATATTTAGGTTGTCCAGAAAAATAATTCAACAAAATAGTTTCAGTGTAATCATGACAACCTGCTTACAATGTCAAACATCAACTACTGTTTAGTGATATCTGCTCTGTCTAACACATTTCTATACATAGTTAAGATTAGGCAGCAACAATCGGATAAGATATTTTCTATGTCCCTCTTTAAATTTATAAAGACTCTTTAGACTCATCCACTTTTTGGTTTGGGGGAATGAAACATTTTGGTTTGTGTTTTTTTCTTTTTGATGTCATCTAACAGGGAACATTTGAGCTTGATACGGTGAGATGAGGACCCCCAGAGTTTGTTTTTCTTTTACAGTGACTTTTTTGTTAGCACTGGCCTTCATCTGAGAGTTCACAGTAGAGACAGATGGGAAATGAGGGGAGCGTGAACCAGGGAATGACCAGCAGTAAAGGTCCAGAAGGCAGGGTGTAAAACCAAGCTCTCTAAGGGCATTCAGCCCATGACATCTGCCCCCAAATCACTCAGCTATCAGATCGCATCAGAGCACTTTTTACACACCACTTTTACTGGAGGTGTCATTCAAACCTAGCTCAATACAGTATTTGGGTACTTCCCAGTTACATGATGCTCTTTGTTTGTGTATGACATTTTTCAGTAACTCCTGTCTGGTTCAGATGTTAACTCTCTTTATTTAAGTATCTCAGATGTCAAACATGTCAGGCAGATTTCTCATCTCTCTCTCCTGGCACACTTCATGTCAAACACACTGCGCACCTCCAGGCCATCGTCTGGCACTTCCTACAAGTTTTTCCACTTCCTGTCGCTCACAGCGGTTTCACACTTCTCACTTCCCCACAACAGCTCCTTGTCCTGGTGTCAACATCTCTCCAAGCTTGTGAGGAAAATAAAATGAGCTGTGCAAGTTGCTTAGCAGGGATTGGTGTTATAATACAGTGATGTTTGTATTTGATATTACCCCTATCTCTTCTCTCTAAAGTTAACGTGTTTCCTTGGAGTTGCATTTTTGTAGAACATTTTGTTACTAACTTGTTTTGACATAGATCATTCTGCATAGTGAAACTGAACACTGTATTGTACTCCTGACATGACATTTTTAGTTTAGACACAATGACACAACTGAGGAACCACATCAGGAAACATTGATTTTATTTTGTTTGCAGGGTAGGGAAATACATGTTAGATTTATGCATAAATAAAGATGTAAAATCATAGCAAATAAGCTGGACATTAGTAAGACCCACCCTCTGACTAATGGACATTTTCAAATTATGTTAAGACGGCAGAAGTCTATGTTACAATCCATCTTCTTGATCTATCATTTTAATTCATTTCATGCCCTTCAGCATCTCCTTGATTAGCCTCACTAAGATTAGGATGTGTGCCCACGCCTGCTGTCAGCGGGACTCACAAGCCTGTATTCAAACACACACTTCTCTCTGATGGATGGCATCCGTTAAGGGTTTCTTAACTGTCAGTGTGCCAGAAGCAAAAGTGTTCTTGGCATCAGAAAACTTTTGATCAGGAATGTTCAGTTAATAGCAGCTTTTATATTTTGGCAGGCAGAGTTTGTCACAGTCTAGAATGTAGACTGTTTCATTAGAACAAACAATATGAGTCTGTGAATGTAAAGAAAAATACTGTATGAACTCATACTGCAAAAGAAAACCAACTCCTACCATCTTTCGTTTTCTCTTTTCTATCACTGCGCCATATATAATTCTGAGAGCTTAAACCTACCACAAAATTCAATACTGTACCTTCTTCAGGTATAGCAACTGGAAACACAAGTTTCAGTAGAAAATTAGATAATAATAATAATAATAATAATAATAATAATAATATATAAGTATATAGCGCTTTTCCGAATGCTCAAAGACGCTTTACATAAGGAACAAACAGAAAGCAGAGACAAAACGAGACATTATAAACAAAAAGACAACAGAACAAAAAAAAAATAAAAAAAATACACTGTTACAGACATTAGGCACATGGGAGGGGGGGTGAGGGTGGAAGATGATGGGGGAGAGAAACATTTTATCATGGTTGTATGTGATTTTGAACAGGTGGGTTTTGAGCTGGCTTTTGAATGAGGGGAGTGTATCGGAGTTCCGGATGGCGGGGGGCAGGGAGTTCCAAAGGGTAGGGGCGGCGATGGAGAAGGCTCTGTCCCCAAGGGTGCGGATGATTAAAACTTGCATTATGAAGAAGTTTGGTGTGCACCTAAAAGCAGTTGGATCAAAAGTTAATTTACAAATTATGTCTATGAAATCTGCTGCAGCAGGGTTTATTATTTCTCTTATCATACCAGTTTTCTTTGATACTATCAGTGAGGTGTCGTTCTTCTGACAAGGTGGGACGCCAAGGGTGGGTCATGTGATCAGGTGTTTACTTCAGTGTCTTTTTGTCAGCTTGGCAAGTTTAATTTCATGGAACTTGTTGGAAGGACACTGTATGGGTAATATATGAAACATCTAATCTCTGATGCATTTATTTAATCATTTTGATGCTCAGTCCCTGACAGAAATGTGTATTTGCAGATTCTGAGCTGCTCGGGAATGCATTCTCCCCCAGCACCATCCGTATGAATGCCTCTGACCCATACATCCTAAGACATGAGTAAATTAACAAATGAACAGGCTTCGATTTTTTTTTTGTAAAGACCAGAGAAAAAAATGACCCAGGTAATTTATCATCTGTGAAGGTGGCATACAGATAAGTGTGAGAGGAAGACAAAAGAGAGAAGATTATGGGGAGAGGAATGTATGGGGGCAAGGGTGGTTGAGGTCTCTTCCACCTTGAAGGAAACACACACATACACACTCACAAACACGTCATTACGTGCAATTTATGCTTCTTTACTGGCCTGCCTCGGCAGCTTTGATAATGCTTCGGTTCAATCTCCTCTGTACACACTTGTACACACGTGACTCTGGCTCAGAGGTAGACGAGCACACATAGAGACCTTGGACTGCAGCATTTTTTCATCACGCTAAGAGACAGTTACAGCTGTGCTTTGTCAACTGACTGCATTTAAATAAACTCAGTAAACTGAGAGCATTTGCAGTCAGTGACCTTTTTCTTCGCTCAATTTTTTTTTTTATAAAGTTGATAGGAGTATAATCTGAATACTGAAAACATGTAGCATTAACGATATTTACTGCAACTAAAGAAAATGTTAAAAAAGCATTTTACTGCCTCTTAATGTATATTATATTTCAAATTCAAGGGTTTTACAGAGGGTGTAGTTCCCTATAGACACTGACCACAAGTAAAGATGTTTCTCATCGATGTTCCAGTCAAAGGGTAAATATATATATATATGTATATATATGGGTCTCAAAGGTAGTTATTCTCACCCTTTTGATTAAATTACATCTTAACATAAGATCAAGAAAGAAAGATCTCATTTTCACTGTCAACATGTCCTAACTTAACCGATGAATGATGGTTTGCATGCATAAGAAGTAACAGTAATAGTAATAATTTTAAGAACAGCAGAGATTGGACGACTGTCTGGGAGCTTGGAAAGCTTTTATAGAAGGAAAAATAACATTTCCAGTGAATTATATGATAGGAGGAAGAGGAGAGGAATAAAAGAAGAATTCTAAGACCTGAGATAAAAATGAGTTCATGTGTTTCCCTTTATCATGCCATTCTACTGAATTACTATTCTGTAAAATACATAGACATAAATTAACCACAACAGCTCCCTCAGAGAGGAGGAAGATTGGTCTTTATGAATCTCTGCGTGTGTTGACATGACAAAATATGAGCTGAAAGACAACTAGTTTTTGCAAGAACGCCAAACAAACGTTCTGTGTCTGTCTGAGTATAACAACTGTGCAAATGGAGTCATTAAGCTTTGCAGGTGTGTTGTTGAGTTCAGTATGAGTTTGATATAAGGTGTGGGCTGGTGTGATCCTGTTGCAAGATGGTGTGTAGTTGATCTTAGCTTGTGCTTTCTGCAAACTATATTTACCTTTAATTCTAGGTTTTTCAATTTTTTTTTAAAATCCCTAACCTGATAAGCAGTTTCTCTATAATACACCTTTCATTTCTACAGTGGTGCACAGGACTTACCAACTTTGATATCAATTACCTACAAATAAAGCATCTGCTGTTATTTAATGTGATATTTTTATGAAGAAAACTGTCCCTCCGATTGTCTTACAAGTAGTGGCGTCAGTGTGTGTTTGTAAAGTAAATAGAAAAAATTGAAATTGTCACAGGTCAAATATATTGGTGAGAAAACCCACAGGGACACCCACCTCTGTCAGAAGTATTCAAAGCCATCATGCCTCACAGAAACACACAAAACATGCACGACTCGTCAAGTTCATATTTGACAGTTTAATGGAAAATACGGACAACTTAGGTGCTTGACTGATAGAAAAAGAGGAAAAATAGTTGTAAACATGCTCGGTGAATAAAAAATCAACAGCATCACATTCGTTAATCAAAACTTACATGTTTGTGATTTCACAGAAAAATTTAAAAAATAGAAAAGCTCAAACAATCTTAGTTTGCCGGTATTGTAGAGGAGCAAAAACTAAAAATGCAAGCCGACCATTTAATTTCATTGCCAAGAAGAAATATTATAACAGCTGTGACTTCAAGTTACTTTATGTCAGTTAGCTGCTATGGCTGTTTTAATAACCATGCACTGTGTATAGTTTGTTTAAGCTATTAGTATGTAGTAGTTTTTACCTTTAGGTTACATATTCAACACCACATACAATGTAGGAATAATTGTACATGTCCTCTCGGTAACTACTAGCATTGTTTATTGATCCAGCAGAAACGTAACCTCCCACACCTCTGGTCATTAAATGTTTAAGTCCTTTTATAGCAGGCCGCTCGGCTAAAAAAAGCCCCCACAGTATGAGATGACAAAATGACCAATAGTGTCTCTGAAGATGAATGACATGAATCCAGCTCTCTTGCTGTTGTGTCCGCAATGTGAAAAAAATAAGATTCAGCATGAACAGATGGTCATTGCCCAGGTGTCTGATAAGAGCCTTGAGGGCTGAAAAACAACAGACTTGAGCGAGACAGCTCTGATATACATCACAGGTAGCCCATTTTACAGCAACATATGGAATGAGGTATTCTAACAACAGGCTCTTCTGCATGTTCAATTTTATTCATTTTTGGCAACATGTTTTCTTCCCATGGCTATGGCACGATGACTGAATTTCCCGGGAGCAGTTCCAGTCTAAGCATAGGAAACAGAAAGGCACATTTCTTGACATCTCTAAGGACTGTGCACTCTCCTTGTGACTCAGTCTGAGTATCATTCTGTCTGTCTTTTCACTCCCTGTCTACTGTTTGAGTGTTCATGCATTGGATACCTAATCATTCTCTCCGTCTTTGGCCTGTGTAGGTATGAAGCCATTCAGCTTAATGCGCTCCATCGCATACTGTGACAGGTTTGTCAGACTGATGTTTCCCTCTTTCTTCTCCCTGTTTTCCTCATCAGGCTCCCCATCCTCTTCCTCCGTCCTTTCTTCTCCCAGCATGACACTGCCGTTGTTTATGCTCACACTCGCCCGTCGAGCATCTTCAGGAATGTTCCTGCGCAGCTCACGGTTCTTGTTGCGCCTGGCCAGCTTGGTGAGAGATCCGAAGCGGAAGAGATTCTCCTCCGAGGAAGACGCTGTTTGTGGCGTTTGCTCGCTCCCCTGATGGTCATATGACACACAGGCTCCCTTCAGCCTCAGGTTGTTTAGTTTGGTGTCGATGCTCTCCTGGGAAGAAGTCTTAAAACGGCCAGCATCCAGACTGGCAAACATGGCCCGTTTTTCCGGTGAGAGCATATCAAGCGAGTGAGCTCGCTGCTCCAGGCCCAGCTGACGGCGCTCCATGCTGCGGATGGTGGCAGCCCGCTGCAGCTTATCATGGATCTCAACACTGAGACGCCGGCGCGTTTCACGGAACTCTGCTCGTACATTTGCCTTCCACTCAGCTGCATGAGCTTTAATCTCTCCAACCTATAAAAACAGTGTAAACAAATATGTAATAATGTAATAATAATTTAAAGCAGCAGCACATTGTTTGAAACCTGTCTAACCCTGTTGAATTGTGTAAGAGTTACATTGATTCACAGTGCAAGAAATATTTGTTTCCCAAAAAAATGCTTGAAAATTGTGAGATGCACACATTGCTTTTAACTTTTTCAATTAGCATGCATTCATATCACTTGACTGTTAAATTTCTTATTTTTTTCTGCAGAAAACGCCTCAAAATCAAAGTCTAAATGTAGGAGGTGATGGGGATGATTTCAATCAAACACAGGACTTTCACCCACAAGATAGGGGTTTGTGTCTCGTCTGGTACTATTATGTCTTTAATTTCATTACTTTTTACCTATATTCTTTTTACTTTTAGTGACTTTGCATTTTATGATACAAATACTATTTTTTTGGTTCAAATTGGCAATCGGCCAAAAGAATTTTAAACTACCATGTCATATATTGTGGACCAACATAGCTCTTTCAGATGTGATACTGGGCTGATTGTAAATCTTGCAAAATTGTAATCACTTAGGAAAAACAAAGAATATCAAATTCCTGTTGTTTCTTTAAAAACACATTTGGTTCACAGAAAATACAGTCAGAAAACTATTACTTATTTGGTGTTTTAAGCAATCACATCTGGTCACAGAACCTTCTAACAAGGTCTAAATATCAGGGATTAATAGGAATAAAAGAGTAGACAGAGGACAAGGGAGACTGTAGCTGAGTCACTTTGTTATGTATAATAAATAAACCGCACCTCTTCTTTAGTCTTCTTAGAAAGCACTCGAAGCCAGTCTCCAATCATGCTGAGAACAGCTGCGAAGTATGCTAAACCCACAAGAATCCAGAACCACACTAAAGGCTTGTACCAGCTCATATAGTCAATCACTCGATTTCCACCTGGAAGGGCAGGCAATATACAGGTTTAGTCACAAGAAGTAAATTATGTCACATCAACAACATTGTACATGATGACAGCGCAGCATTCTGTTGCATACCTGCAACATAGTCTCCTATTCCCACTGTAGTGAGAGTGATCACAACAAAGTAGATGGCGTCCAGTGTGCTCCAGCCCTCAATGTATTTGAAGATGACAGCAGGGATGGTGACGAAGACAATGCAGCCAGCCAGGATAAACAGGATGACGGACGTCACTCTTATCTTTGTCTGGCTGATCTGTTTGTGCTTTTGCTGAATTTTTTTTTTAAATTTAAAAAACAGGAAGGAGATGTTTTGTAATACAAGCAAATAAAATAGATCCTCGATGAAGGACAAAATGAAGAATAAAAGCAACCAATACATGACACTTAGGGAAACTAAGTGGGCGTGGTGGAATATAGTTCAGTAAAAAGACTGGGACTGCAATAAAATGTAAACCCTGGAATAATACTTTTTCATCCAACTAAAACAGCAGTATGACCTACAAGAAAGAAAAAAAAACAAATGTCATGCAATTTAATACTTAGAACTCACCCTGAATATCTTCTCAACTCGCAAGATACTTTTCACAAAGATGGTCCCCAGCTGATCTCCGATTCCCGCTAACAGGAAGCCAAAGAGGGGGATGCCAAATATGGCATAAAGGATGCAAAAGATCTTTCCACCTTCCGTGCTTGGAGCTATGTTTCCATAACCTTTTGAAACATTGTAAGCATGATGAGGAAGAAAGAGAAAGAGAGGGCAAAATCCTGGCCAAGATTCATTGATCGCATTAAAGACAAAAGAAAGGCACAAAGAAGAGCAAAGGGGAGGTGGTAAGACGAGAAGCAGAAGTCAATCAAGACTTACTTATGCAACACAATCAATTGGAGCCTTTACATAATACTTCGTAGTGCATGGAGACACTCTTCCAGAAACAATAATTAGGTTCACCTTAAAGAAAATTGCATTAATAATGGACCTATGGTGACTTACAATGATACATTTTGATACAATGAAGAAGCCAGGGAGGTAAAAGACAGCATTTAGAACGTTTTACTTCCCTTTCCAACCATTGCTCGGTGATACTTGCATCAAGCAAGTTTTAATTATGAATATTTCACATAGCTGTTTCAAAACATTTTCATGTGGCAATGAAGTAAATGAGACCTCTGAAAACTTCTGCTCAACAGCAGTAGCTGGAGTCAATTCAATCTCAGGATGACACCATAACAAAAGGTCAGGGAAATGGTATTTTTCCAGTCACTTTAATGATGGTGAATACAGTCAGGAGAGAAAATAGACGCTTTCATTCGTCAGTACTGAAGTCATAGTTATGGATACTAAATTACAATATAAATATATCAAAGTTGATTAAAGCCACAAGGCAACCAGAAATTTCCGACTTTGATCTTTAAAAGAAATCCAGTCACATGTCATCAACAACATGTTCTCCCTGCAAATCAGCAGGGGTCCGTTTCACGTGGCAGGTTCAACCAACTCTGAGTCTATTCCTGATCTCTGAGTTGATCTACTCTGAGATAGAAAACCCTGAGTTTTCGGTTCCAGAAACGCTGATTTGAGTGAGGTTAATCAACTCTGAGTAAGTTCACCTTGAGTTTAGCGCGTGCACCACAACTTTAAAAAGCCAGCATCAATGGAGCCCCGATTCGACGAGTCACCTTGGCAACGGGGAAGAGGAGGGGCTTTTTTCACCAACCTCGAATTGGAAATCTTAATGCGCTCATACGGCGAGTTTCAATACGTTTTTAGAAATAAGTGCAACACCGTTGCAGCAGCAAAAGTGTAAATTTAAATGTAGTCCTTTGCAATCACAATAATATTATAGGGAAACTGCTTGAATGGTAGCCCATTCATTTATTTCATTTAGGTGCAATCCCGCAGGGGAGAAGCGCACTTGGCAGCAGTTTAAGATGAAATATAAAAACATTGTTCAAACAGGTGAGACCTCGGCATGGAGGTACCTCATTTTGATCATGTTTTACACTGTAAAGTAAAGATTAAGTGGCTATTTGACTGTGCAGTTATTTTATTCCCAACATAATGCTGTTTTCACACACATAAACTATGTCTTCTCATCTATACCATCCATCCATCCATTATCTATACACCGCTGAATCCGTCAGTCGGGTCGCGGGGGGGCTGGAGCCTATCCCAGCGGTCAATGGGCAAGAGGCGGGGTACACCCTGGACAGGCCGCCAGTCCATCACAGGGCCACATAGAGACAAACGAGACAAACAACCATACACACTCACAGTCACTCCGAAGGACAATTTAGAGTCATCATCTATATCATGTTCTGTTAAATAATTAAGCCTATTTAAACTAACACAGACTTCTACTGAGCCAACAGAAAGAAGGCAGATGCCCGTAAAACGGGTGCTGCCCAGCACCGCCACCTCTAACGGGAGGCCAGTGGCTGAGGGAATCCCCGGAGGGAATCCACCCCCAAGACACGAGTGCCTTTATAAAATATAATAGGCCTATATATGTCTTTTTTAAGCCTATTCATACAAATATTTATTTGTCTTTTATGTCTTTTTTTTTCTTTTGTCCCAACACATTCTGATGGTGCCGCTCAAAAAGATAATTGTCTGTAAATGCAAAAATCTATGCGCGGTCTGATAACCATCTCCGACGAATATTTATTTCTCTGCGCAATAATGCTGCACCTTCATCCACGGGATCGTTGTCAAAAGGACATGTTCGTGAAAAAAGTTGCCTCCTACTGTGCCTAATGGACTTATAGAAGTAGAAGAACTCGCTCTGCTGACTGAATGAATGAGGAAATCAAATGGCGTGTGTGGCTGAAAGAGGGCGGAGACAGAAAGAAACTCAAGGTTTCTTGAATAAAACCTGGTCCCGACCAGGTTAGGTTCAGAGAGTCTGTTACTCCGGTAACTGACCGTGAGGTTAAGTTACCTCTCTTTGTGAAACAGGCTAGAGTTACCCCTCTTTCTCGGGGTTGAGTTACCTCCCTTTGTGAAACGGAAAACTCAGGGTTTCCCTCATTTCAGGGTTAATCAACTCAGAGTTTTCACTAAACCTGCTACGTGAAACGGACCTCTGATGTTGTTTGAGGAAATGAAGCATGTTTGTAAAAAAACAACATGTTTAGGTCAGCAGCATCTGAAAGCAATTCTGAGAGTGCTGATCTGCACAGGTTGTTCAATCCCACAGTGATTACATTTCAAAAAAGAAAACTCACTTGGGGCGGGAATATGAGCGTGGGATTTTACACATACTTGCAGAGAGTAGAAAAAATGCTGTTGTCAATAAGAGGTATAGCACAGTTTAATTTAATTATATTGAAGGTCAACTGTTATTTTGAATAATATAATAATTTCATGTGTTTAGTGTTCGGGTTTTTGTATCTTATTCATTTCTTTCTTTTATAAAAATACTGTCAGAACAGAAATTGTGAACTCCCCTACAACTGTTACTATGAAGATATGAATTATGAAAATATATTTTACAATTATGTGCCACATTTGAATTTTTTAACAGATCACTGGTTTATTTATTGGCTTTACCCACTTCATTAATATTTATCCCATAATGTCAGTTCAGTTATTTAGCAAAGAAAATTGGGGCTTCTGGTATTTTAGACAGTTTATGAGTTAATTCTGCAGATCTGAACTCTAAGACTTGTCTTCCACATGAGATGACATAGAATGACATCAGTTATACGTGTGGGTGTGTACAGTACATTTACACATATGACCACATTTTTGTTTTGGCATGTAGTGTTGTAATTCAGTGTAATGACTTAGAGGCATGAATATCCTTTGGGTAGGTCCATCATTTCACCTTTGAATCGTTATGGTTTGTTTAGATTTATTACTTCTTATCAAACTGTTAAACCTTTCTTTGAAGGCTGTTAACTTGTTGTTAAAAGACTTGCTAAATCAGTGACCCCAACTGACTGAATAGAAAACAAGAGGTCAGAAAAAATTAGTTGATACTCCTCTGACATTATTAGAATGACTTTCTATCATTTCAAGTTGGTTAGCTAACACTTCATCGTGATAGATCAAGACCTATAAGTTGTCACTGTCACCGACAGCAAACCTAATACCTAATGTTTAAAGCTTTTACCGATGGTTGTGATGACGGTTCCAGCAAAGAAGAAGGCACTGCCCATGTCCCAGTAACTGGAGTTGTATGATGTCTCTCCAATAGGCCTCACTCCCGCACTCATGGCATCTATGGCATGCTGGGAAGAGAAAATATGCAAATTTGAATGATTGAATGGACAGAAAAAAAATAGTCCTGCTTTATAGCACCTAGCTCCCATTCTGCCACTGAAATCTTACAAACAGCATTTTGAAGGGATGATTTAATGCCACCTCAGCTGACAGCAACACAACAAACACGTGTCTGCTTTGATTTTACTAAGCAAAACCCTGATGGTTGCATGTTCTCCCCGTGTATGCGTGGGTTCTCTCCGGGTACTCTGGCTTCCTCCCACTGTCCAAAAAACATGCATGTTAAGTTAATTGGTGTCTCTAAAAAATGTCCTTAGGAGTGAGTGTGAGCGTGTGTGGTTGTTTGCCTCTGTGTGGCCCTGTGATGGACTGGCGGCCTGTCCAGGGTGTACCCCGCCGCCCGCCCAATGACCGCTGGGATAGGCTCCAGCCCCCCCGCGACCCGACCGACAGATTCAGCGGGTATAGAAAATGGATGGATGGAAAACCCTGATGATGTGAACAGCGGGAGTAACTTATCCATCATACCAATGTTTTGGTATTTCTGTTCCGTGTGCCTTAGTATGTGTGACACTTGTCAGTGATTGTGCAGCACTCAAGGGGTAAGAGGGGATTTATTAAGACATCTACATTATTTCTGTTTACGGTGTGATATCAAGAGCAGTTATCCCAACCTTTTTGGCATGTCATCTTGAAAAAAATACTTTTTTTAAAAAAATATCCTAATTAGAAAGATAAAGGAAAATAGGAAAAAGGAAGTTCAACTTTGCAGCCTCATGGTAAATCATAACATAGCTGCAATACAAAAGTAAATTCTTTGCAGATGAAGAAAACTGTTTGTGTCTTTTTTGACATTTTGTGTGTAATCAATGTTACCTTTTTCTTCCCACATTTGGGTTATTCAGAAAAGGAAAAGACGTGGGATAGATCAACAATGAGAGAGCACCTATTTCAAGGAACGCATTGATGTTTTTCTAATCTTAACTATGTTTTTAATGCCTAACCAAACAGCAAGTTATAGTCCAAGTAAACAGCAAGTGGAAATATGCAGGATGTAAAACACGATTGTTTAAAAAGTGGTGAAATCTATTCTCCTGGATGGCAGCCCACCACCCGTTCCTTCAAACATTACAAGCCTTTGTGCAGCTTAAAACAAAAATGGTCTCGTATGCAATTTTAAAAATAATTATGTCTACTAATCAACAGAAGGAAAAAAAAAAACATCCAGGAATGAATATCTGTTTTTAACTGTGGCAGAAAGATGCTTTCTTGTGACCCTTCAGGATTACCCTTCGAAATGTGGAGATATTTCATGCCTTCCCCTAGTCTTCTGTACCTACCTCAGAGAATGCACCATAATGACTCACTCTTACTATTTGTGTGCAGAAGCATGGAGCACAAGATCTGCTCAAAATATTCAGTGTTTCGCTCTTCACACAGAGCTGTTTTTCCACTCTACTCAATTTGCATGTTCTTACAGTTCCCACAGACTAAATCCATATATTTCCGTTTCATTCAGAGTACATTCCTTTCTTTTTTTTTTTGTCCCACTGCTTCATTCCCATTGGAAAACATTAACTGCAACGTTATTCTCACACATCTCCCTCTGTGCTCCGTTATGTATCCATTATGAGTTTATCTACTATACAGCGTTCTTTCTAATTTCCGTGTTAATGGGATTTTATGAGAAAAGCATTTATCTTCTCATTTTGTTAGAAATTTATAGTGTAAGATTTTGCCTCTGGGTTAATTTCTGCTGATATGAAATCAACTGTGAAGAAAGCCTTTGGTAAGAAGTAGCTCCAGTGCCTTTTCAGCATTCCTGCAGGATGTACAGTTCAACCTTTTCATTTCGAGAAAGCCCCAACCTATCCTTGCAAGCTTCAGAGTGATCCACGTCCGTATAATAAAAGATGCATCAGCTCTCGTGACATACATTTCAGTAATGACAGAGTACAGCACCACCTTTAAACACATCACTGTACGTGCCAACTCACAATCTTGCATGTGATAACCTCCGCTCCACCATCACAGCCCCACTAATAGGAAGCATTTTGCATCTAAAATCAGCCAATTAAAATCATGCTATTTCATATTTTTTTGGCAGAAACATCATAGTGGTTATCATATGATAACCATAAACAACCTAAACATATGGTCAAGGGAGAGCTATAAGTAGCTACACAATGTATCTGGATATTTTATGACAAGACCTATTCTTGTCTCGTGCCTTTTTCACAACCAAGTTCATGCAGAATGAGAAACATGAAAAACAGGTCTCTTGCACATGCACTTTTGACGTACGATGATGGTGAATTATTGTTAAGTAGCAAGACAAATGGTGTTTTGCTTCACCTGTCATGTTCTTTTCTACTTTGATTTCACAACAGAGTCGGCACATGGACATTCTTCCAGAAACGCAATCACCACCAACGGGGCTCTTGGTTAATGTGCTTTCACATTCTCCACTGCAGTATCATTAGAGAGCAGACAGCCACTGCAGATTTTTATCCTCTCAGTGTGACTTTCCACCCCACAGTGTGTGACAGCAGTGAGCCAGCCAGCATGGAGCCGCACGCTCTCCTTCACCCAGCTGCATTCTGACACAGTGCCAAGCTCTCCTCTGCAACACTTTCACCATCAGTAATAACTTTGGCTTTACCCACACCACCTTGAAGCCACAGGGGGACTAAGGTTCATCACGATTAAAGTTGGTTTGACCTCCGCAGACAAAGTTCTGCATTTAGATGAAAAAGTTCCAAAGTAGTTTTGTTACTTTGCGCAACCCGCACTCCAAAAAAGTTTGGACACTGTAAAAAATGTCAACAAAAACAAAGTACAACGGTTACAATAGTACAAGAACAGGCACGATTCTGTCATGGAAATCATTCCATGAGCTCAGGGATACTTCCAGAAATCATTTCCTGTGAACACATTTCATTGTTTCATCCGCAAATGCAGGTTTGCTCTATAATAAAAAGAATAAGCCACGTGTGAATGTGATCCAGAAAAAATCGTGGTCTTTGCTGAGGCAAAGTGAAAAACTGTTCTTTGGTCAGATAAATGGACATTTGAAATTGTTTTTAAAAATCACAGACACTGGGGCGGTCTGTGGTGTAGTGGGTACAGCAGATGCCCCATGTACAGAGGTTATAGTCCTCGCTGCAGCTGGCCCCAGTTCAAATCCTGCATCGGACGACCCTTTGCTGCATGTTATTCCCCCTCTCTCTGCTTCCTGTCTCTCGTCACTGTCCTATATAATAAAGGCATAAAAAGCCCCCAAAAAATAAAATAAAATCATGGACACTGCTTCCTCTAGACTACAGAGGAGAGGGACCATCAGCGCGCAGTTTAAAAGCCTACATCTCTGATTGTATGTGGGTATATTAGTGCCTATGAAACTGAAAACTTGCACATCTGGAAAGGCACCATTAATGATATAAGGTACGGTATATATAGGTTTTTGGAGCAGCATATGCTCCCATGTCTTATTCAGAGAGCCTTTGACATTTCACCAAGACAATGTTAACATGTATTACATATATTACAGCAGCATGACCTCACAGTGGAATAGTCCAGTTGCTGCACTGGCCTGCCTGCACTCCAAACCTTTCACTAATTGAAATCAGCTACAATCCTATTTCAGATGAAAAGTGGATAACATTCCTCTGGTCTCCCTAGTTCCCAGACATTTACACTGTTGTGTTTGACTGAAGGGGGGAAGAGGGGATGCTATACTGTGGTAAACATGGTCCTGTTCCAAGTTTTTTATATATATATATATATATATATATATATATATATATATATATATATATATATATATATATATGTTGTTGCCATTTAATTCAAGATTAGATGGTATTTTTCATAACACAGTAAAATGTCTCACTTTCAACATTATGACTGGTTGCACATCCTGATGCAGTTTTACTGAAGGTAGCTCAGTCAATACAAATGTTTATTTGTAGATAATTGACTCATCGATAATCAAGGCTTGACTGCTGCCAGTGACAGCATGGTTTCACATCATGCCACT
This sequence comes from Odontesthes bonariensis, assembly GCF_027942865.1. NCBI lineage: Eukaryota > Metazoa > Chordata > Actinopteri > Atheriniformes > Atherinopsidae > Odontesthes > Odontesthes bonariensis. The sequence goes on from NC_134522.1 coordinate 18,347,660, forward strand.
GTGTGAGTCATCAAAACAGCACCTGGAAAGCCAATTAAGGCTGCTGTCTTTGTGGGAGCCCAGTGGGTGTGTGGAAAATACAGCTACCGAAGCAGACGTGAAGAGGTCATAAGAGGTGCACAGACACACTCACCCATTATATCAGCACACGCGGTGAAGTAACGCCTAACAAGAGCTTGCTGTCGAATATATTCTCTCTTCTTGTTGTCTCTCACACACACATTGCTTCCCAAGGTTACATTTTCTTGTCAACTCCTCCACCCAAACAGTTTGAAAACAGTGAGTCACCGCTCCCCGTGTCCCCTCAGAAGATCTTCGGCTGAGTGATGGGCTGAAGCACGAACAGACGGATAACTGTAGGAAGACCAGGGTGACTTTTTCATGGGGTGCTTGTGAAGAAGCATGCCTTGCAGGGCTATTCGTTAAATAACATAAAGGAAAAAATAAATGTTGGGTTTTTTTATTTGATAGTGTAGCACCGTTACTTTTGCTAAACTAAGTTTTTGGTGGAATGTTAGACCAAAGAACTTTTTGTTTTGGGTTTTCACGATTTCACATCAAGAAATTCCCCTTTTTTTATGGAGATTTGTAGGGAAGATACAATCATCATATTTGTGTTGTAATGATAAAGCTACGGCCAGTTCTCTTTAGCATAGCTTAGCTAAAACATTGCAAAGTAAGGGAAACTGCTAAACATGTGAAAAAAACCTGTCAATAAATTTGGTTTGGTTTGGTAGTTTAGGGTAAAACTGTGCCACATGTGCATAATTAACCATGATTATCAAACTGTTCTTTTAGCACATTATGTAATATTATGGACAAATACCTAAGCTTTCAGATCTTTCAAGTCTAATCACATGCCATCATATATTATCTCACATCCTAAGCTCATCATTTGTTGAAGAAACTCGTGTCTATAGTTCAGCTTCTGCTACAAGCACTTCTGCTTTCAGCGCCAGGAGGTATGTGACTGCTGGTCTGTGCAATGAATAATTGATTCCCCCTGGACCTCAGGCACACCATGCGAGGTTTTAATTTCCAAGCTTCTCCTTGGGAAATACTGTCATTGATTTTAACAAACTCATGATAGTGCTTTTGTGGCTCAAAGATTGAGCAGCACAAGGGAATGTAGAAAAAGGATGCTTCTCAAAGAAAATGTAAAAGAACACAGGCTGACAGGGGAAAGGGAGAGAATCAGAGAGGCAGTTCAATATTCACTGGAGCAGTGTTCAAGATGTTAGCATCAAATGGAACTATTCTTGTGGAAAGTGGAGCACACCAAGTGCCATTTGTGTGGTTCTTTCTTTGGGTTATTTCAAGCTAAAGGGAATCAGCGGGGACCTCTGTGGCACTAACCTGAGTTTTATCTTTACTTCTCTAAGACTACAAGATACAAACAAGGAAATATTATGCTCGCTTGATTTACAAAATTATTTCAATTGTTCTATTGTTCTATTGGTCGAAGCTAATTAGGTATTTCCGACTTGATTCTCACTTATCTCAAATGTTGTTCATTGTTCCTTTCTTATTGTTTCTTCCTTTTTTTTTGCTGAAAAATCCAATTGGCACTCCGTATAGAGTGTTTGACTTTTCTATTTCTACACCCCTTCACAAATCAAACTTTCCACCCAGCCTACTGTACACTGGCACATCTCAAATCATTTTCTAATCCCGCTTCTGCTTGTTTATGTCAGCTTGATGTAGTGACCTTACATCTCGACCCATAACTCTGGGTGTGATGCCAGAGAGAACTGTGAATCATCACCATGCTGTGTGCTATTGCTGCTGACAGTGTGAAACTACACTGTAAAATGCACAGTTAACTTGCACTGTGATGCTAATTGTTTTTTTTTTATTTAGTTCTGTTAGCTGTCTTGTCTGATGTACTGAGGCACTGGGGATAAAAAAAAAACAACAACTTTAAAAGCTGTCATGATCAAATGTTGAGCTCTTTCAAAGGTGATATGATCTAAGTTTACTAAAAGGGGGTAACATAATAAGAAACTTTGAAGTCTTTTTAGTCATGTATAATGTACCAAGGGTTGTATGTAAGATATCAAACAGAAGAAATGCTACTGATGGAGTTTCTGGTAAAGTAATTCATTTCAGAGGGTCACTGCAGTCCCGTTGTGCCGGAAGATTGTTTATCAAAACTGAAGCAACGCCAACCAAAGTTTTGATAGAAAACATGGAAAATATGGCATCCGACATCTCTTTATGTGAATGTGCCAATATTGATGTGGAAGAAGCTTCATCTGTTCAAAAACATGTGGCTATTAAATCTACAATCTGGAATTTTTCCTGCACCAAAACATTTATTATTAAGGCTTAAAGATAGTTAGTTCAAGCATAGCTATTGTGCTATTCAATATCATGAGCACTTCTTTACATTTGAATAACAACAAACTCAGTAATGCCACAACCTTGAATCTCAATTCCCCTTCGATAACTACAGCATAAAGGTCACTGGGACTGATTTGTCTTGGGTAAGTGACACATATTTGCCCCTTTCTCCATGATTACTTTTATGTACTGTTATGTAACATTGAGCTTCATGCGTTGGCATATCTTTAAACAGATGTAAGGTGTCACAGAGAATCATGTGTAGCACTGTGGTGGCCCTGAGATGAGATACTGCAGTTCTGGCACAGGGAAAGAGCTGCTGTCAACAAAACAGGCAGCAGACGACTGGGGCGTGTCTGCTGATGGTGCTTTTGACTCGATATAATCAATTCATTGTCTCATATTTATTAATATAATTGGGATAAAAAATGTCAGTAAATTAACGCTACCAAGTCTATGAAAACGCTCTATAAGAAAGAATATTGGATCTGCGATCAGCGTAACTCTTGTTATTTCTTAATTGGGTTTCTTTGATTTAGAGAGTGGATCGTTGGAAACCCTCCACTTGTTCATATATGTAAGTGCTCAGTGCCTCAAGTAAATTGAGTAACAGAATATTAAAAATAGACCATGGTACTAAGGCATGACACATCTCTAAAAGTGCACGACGGATACTCGAATTTCTAGAGAAAAAAAAAAGGAAACATCAGGTAGACAAACGCAGCTGCTTTGGAATTTCAAGGTAAAGGGGAGACGGTATGTTGGAATCGAATTAGGGATGACTGCTCTGAAAATGACAAAATCTGAAAAAATATCAGTCAAGCACCTCTCTATGCAGCAGCAACACCAAAACTACTCCATCTCAAGAACTTATACGAGCTTTTCTGAGCATCCGGCTGTGTCTTTATCTCAATCAGTTAACTGGCATGAGTTAGGGTTTCTCTCACTCAACATTAATATAATCACTCATATTTCTACTGATGTTTTCATGACCATTTTGAAATTACTGTAGGGAACTGCCAAGGTTAAAAAAAGAAGTACTCGATTACTTAAAAGTTTTTCGCTTATCTGAAGTAGCTTTTGTCATCAAGCACTTAATGTGAGTTAAATATTTGTCTCTGCTTCAAGATTTTGTTTTGTTTTTTTCCTGTTTTCTATGAACAACCTTTACTTCTTTGGTTTATTGTTGGCATGCATAACATAGCCAACACTATCACCCTTTGGTGAAAACCCCAAATATGAACAGTTTTTCTCCTGTTGTTCCTTCATGTAAAAGCAAACTTCTAACATGTTGCAATAAAGTAAATCGCTTGACGATTTTTGTCAAAATTGGAAATTTAGAAATAAAGGCTGAATTTACTAAAAGATGTCCTAGCACTTAATAAGTTCGTGGGATTTAGAAAAGGAAAACAGAATTAGTTACCACAAGAACTAGTCATTATCTCTGATTGCAATCACCATCTGTGGAACTGCTCCAAAAAAATTCAGTCTTCTCCTTTTCTTGTTTTAATTATCTGCTGAATGTACTAAGAACCTCCATAATGCACCAACCGTTTTTTACTCAGCTAGTCTTATCCTCCTGTTCTCTATTGGTGATTAAAAAACAAGCATCCATTTCCATCCACTGATCTGAGATTGAGTCGCGGAGGCAACAGGTCCAGGAGAGAAACCCAGCGACACTCTCCAGCTTCTCCTGGGTGATCCCGAGGCGTTCCCAGGCCAGAAGGGACATATAATCCCTCCAGAAAGTCTTGGGTCTGCCCTGGGGCCTCCTCCCAGTAAGACGCCCGGAAAACGACCAGGAGGCATCCTAACCAGAGGCCCGAGCCACCTTAGCTGTCTCCTTTAGATACGGAGGAGCAGTGGCTCTACTCCGAATTCCCTCCGGGTGGCTGAGCTCCTCACCCTATCTCTAAGGCTGAGCCCAGCAACCCTCTAAAGGGAAACCTATTTCAGCCGCTTGTGTCTTTCAGTCACTACCCAGATAAAAACAGGCTAAATCAATATGAAGTTCAAAAGCTGTCAAATAGCTGGAAGCACAAAAGAAAAACGTTACCATATTCAAACGCTATGAAACCATAAACATGATGTTTCAGTCCAAAACCTCATCTTCTCTCTCACTCATACTCACCTTGATAATGTCATCCAGCTCACTAGGAGTGACACACTGGTGTCTTTCCAGAAAAGAGGCCTTCTCCAGGGTGATGCTGGTCTTCCGGTTGCTCTCAGATGGCTGCTCCAAAGCCTTAAATACCAGTGCTCCACCAACCAGGTAGAGAACAACCACGATGAACACGGCCAGCACCGTCTTCCACTTCATTACTGAGTGGAGTGCTGCAATCGAGCCATCGGTGCTGGCATCCAGACTAGCCACCATGCTGGCAGAGCGGGAGGAGATGGAGAGGCGTGGAAGTGGACAGTGGCCATTTGTCTTTGGATCGTAGCCCATGGGGTTTTGCATGGTGGCCACACTTGCCTGGACAAGGCTTGACTTCGCCATGCCGGGCTGGACCTTCTTGGGAGGGACCAAGTTGGACTGGACCGCCACTAGCAAAGAGAACAAAAAGTAAGAAAAGGCTGGACTGATACATACATCGTTATCATTTCTTGTTAGAAAGTACAGAGACAGAGACAGTAATTCCTTATCTTGTTGGTGTGATTGTGATAGTTATCCTTGGTTTTAAAAAATAAATACATTGTAAATGACTGCTTTTGGTGATTTGATGTATTGTTTACATGTATTGTATGTTTACAGATCCCTTCAGCATTTGTCTGATATAGCCGATCCTTTGCAAAAAAATATGATGAAATTAGTTTAACAACAGTAACCCCACCTTTTCTTGTGGCTTCCATTTCACATCTAATAACAACGAAGGGACACTGCTGTATGCGACATAAAAATAAGCATGTTGCAGATACTGACAACCTATTACCCCCTGTGTGAAGCTTTAAAAAAGCTTTCTTCTGCCCACACTCAGCTAATAAAAGGCTTTTTGCTGTGTAAAAATGCAAAGCCATCAGAGAAAAATGCTTGTTACCCAGGCTACGGCCGTGTCTGCAGCAAGACTCTGTCAGATCAACATCTTCTTACCATCCTGAAATTTTGTAACCATCTCAGATTTCCCCTGTCAAACTCAGCCTACATCCCATCAGCTCGTGCTTTGATCTCTGCACAAGTTAGTATCATATTGAAACACTAATGATGGGAAAATCTGTCAAATCTGAATAAGCAGCGTACAGTAAGACACTATAAGAAAAGCATTTGCAAATATTTAAGGCATGCCTTAAACCCTTTCAGAGTTGTCAGGTAGAAGTGAGAATGGAGTTACTCAGCAGGATTCAATTTTCCTAATGTGCTAAGTGAAGGATAAGTGCCTTATTCAATATTTGAGCGCTGGATTTTTATAACAAATGCATGTGTGCAGTATGAGGTGGAACATGAAGCAAGAAGCAACAAGGAGGTAGCCAAATTTAGACCCCTTTAACGTATCTCTTTTTTAAGCTTTTCAGAGCTCTGGCGGTCACCCCTAACGCCCCCTCTTCTCTTAGGCTGTAAAGCATAGAGTGCCTCTATGCTATAGGCGGAGCCTGTTGTCTATAATGATGTAACCCTGAAAGGTAGGAGTGAGAAATGGATTTGGCTGAGGTAGGCACTATTGTGTTTAATGTAATTGTATGGCACATACAAACACGCTGACTCAATAAATCAAGGACGTCCAGGAAGTGTCTCCTACTCTGATGCAGTAACTATGAATCTTTTTCAGTAAATCCCTGCTTCAGTGAGTGGATCAATAACAACAAAATTATGTCACAAGCTCAGGAAGGTGCAAAACAGCCACTTTCAATTAGCAATACAGTCTTTAAGGGAGGTGGCATGATTTTTTTTTCATAATAAGAGATGAGTTAAAAATTCAAGACTGACAGGTGAAGCCCCTGGAAGACTGTGATCAAAGTGTTGGGATGTATTTGGTGCAAAAAACTATTGGGCAAAGTGCATGAGTCATCTTCTGAAAATGTTTGATTGCTTTTCTTCTGTTTTTTGCCACCAAGTGAAATTGAATAAATAAAGTATGCTGTGGGCCAGTGGCAACTAAAGCGCCTTATTCAGTCAATATGGTCGTGAAAATAAATAAACAATACACAGCTATGATCTGTACATTAAAAAAAACTAACACAAATTTTCCGACTCTGTGAGCCATTAGTAGAAAATCGTTTTCAAGGATCTTCACATTGATTTTTCAAAATTAAATAAGGGCTGAGAGGAAAGCAAGGTTTTATCTTATAGTATCGGATGCTCTCACCGCCCTCACTTTCTGCTTCTAGTATGTCAAGCCAGAGGAAATATTCACAGGGGGACTGAGCTCCATAATGGAGGATCTCCTCACTTCAGCCACGAAAAGTAATGGAAAGAGATAAGTTTCCAGTTCACACAGCTGCATTGGGACTCTTCTGCCTGTATGTTTGTTCTATTTCAAATATCCAGAAGCCTTATTCACTCACCGATGAACCCCTCCCTCAAATCAAATCAGCAAAAGTAAACATGAGAGAAAATTTCTTGGCCATGTTATTCCACATGGTTTTGAGGCAAGTTGCAGGCATTTAACTCACTAACTGAGCTGCAAAACCAAAAGTTAAGCTTGCCTGAATGAAATAAAGAGACTAAAAGATTTCCGGTAGAAATACATTTAAAAATAAAATAAAAAACAATGTTGTTGAAGTCGGGCGAGAGGCAGGGTACACCCTGGACAAGTTGCCAGTCTATGGGGTAAGAAATCAGTAAAAAAGAAACGTGCATCCGTGCAAGTAATCCGCGCATATTTGGATTCGTAACTTTTCGATTCGTGTATGTATTTTTTGATGTCGTAACTTTTCAATTCGTATTTTGACAAATATCAAAACACAACCCATTATAAACACAGATGGACTCATTTTTAGAGATTGCACATATTTATTTTATGCTCAACTACAACCAAAGACGCACACATTTCCCAAATATGCGCAAATTACTTGCACGGATGCACGTTTCTTTTTGACCAATTTCTTACCCCATACCAGTCCATCACAGGGTCACAGACAAACAAAAACAACCACAACCACACACACACTCACACTCACTCCTAAGGACAATTTTAGAGACACTAATTAACCTAACATACATGTTTTTGTACTCGTATTAATTTATTTCTTAAATTATAATTGTAGAATTCATTTAAGTAGACTTGAGACCATGTTTTTAGAGGGCCCCAGAGGGCATGGAGGAGGAGTCAAGGTAATTTATTCGGGGAAAGCCCTCTCAAAATAACACATTTTTGGTAAGTTTGGTAGGAAATTATAGCTATATGAGTTGAAATGTTCTAGGTGTAATATTACGAATCAACAAGTCTATGTACTCCACTTTTGTTTTTGTGAACCTTTTCGGTCTCACAGCGGTTATTTCTGCTCGCCTGACGTTTTTGTGGCTCCTCTTCAATTACGGCTGCACAACTGACGGAAAATGGTAATTGTCACAAGCACGTTGTTCAGCACTTAGAACCATTTTTCTTAATTTAGTGAAACAATCTAAAATGGATCTCTCAGGAAAATTCAAAAGAGAAGCCACCCCAGAGAATTTGTGTAAAACTGCTCAAGCCAGAGAATAAGGTGATCTGATGCGAATGTGCCTAGCTACCTCACTGATGGCACTGATATCAAGAGTGGGCTACCTTTGAAACTACAAATAATTAGCCTTAATTATAAAGTCACAATTCAGTGAAAAAATGGGATTTACCAACCTTGTTCTGGGTCCCAGTTAACTTGTTTCGCCTGGTTTTCTATTGGGAATTTCATGTTTTTTTTGTTCCCAAATCACGACGCTGGCTCAGAAAATGTATTCAACGCGAGTGGAAAATTAGAGAAAGACAGGCAAATCACGGCACGATTCTTTTCCGCATCCTCGACACGCCATTTGTTTTCGTGGAAACCTTCTCAAATTGTACAGATAAATAAACGTATCACGAAACCGCATTGTCTGTCTCTCGAGCAGAATACCCCCTCCTCCCTTTTTTCTCCGCCTCGCTTGAACGCACTGTGGCAGACTTGAGATACACCGCCTACAGACGCCTTTCTCTGAGCTGTGGCATCATACGGGGGTCCAAACCACATCCCTTGCCACACTCAAACAGTGGTCCGGTCCAGAGAAACCGCCAGAGTGTGTTCAGCAGAGCGTCTTCACGCACGCTTTACACCAGCAGCACGAACAACAGGGAAGGATGCTCTCCTCCCTCTCAACCACGACTCCACCTGCATTTTCTGTATAGATGCATCGAGCGTTGCATCACCTACATTTCTACTAAAATGTGAATCTTAATTCATGACTTTATTCATACTCACTCTTATTTGTCCGCAAAATATTATCTTCTCATCAACTGGCAACCCGCAGCCGAGCACATGGCGCACCAAGCCGGTGGCAGACTTAACCCATTACATCATTCACATGTGGGTGAGTTATGGCATGAATAATTAATGAATCTCAAAAGGCACAAAGACGGGTTACCTCCTCTTTCCTGTCAAACCCCCTTATTGGCAACTATGGGCTATAATGTTTATCATTATAGAGGGAAAAACAGCTCAAACTGAGCTCATCATTCAATGCAACAGATTGTGAGGAACTTCAAGATCCTTGAAGGTGAAATGTTCCCTAAATGTTTAACTTTCCAGGTCAGGTTAAATCATTCTTAGGGAACAAACACACTTTTTTTTTTTCATTCATTGGTTTTAATGAGTTTTACACCACACTGTAAATTAAATCCAAAATAAAATGTAAAAGTTGAGCTTGTTGTGGTTTTTTTTTCCATTAAAGTCACTTCAAATTACTGCTGCATTTATACTTATACTAATCAGTCTGAAAATACAACCTCATGATAACACACAAAAACAATCTGTAGATGAGTGTTCGTGCAAAAGAAAAAAGAAAAAAGAAAGAGATCAAAACACAGTGAAACAGGCCCACGTTGCATAATCTCACAAATTTAATAGATAAATTAGATAAATGGCAATGGTAATAAAAAAAATCATATAAACACCTACTGAAAACATACTGCACGCAGAAAATCACTGAAAACACATTCAAGTGTCATTTGTTCAACATGTGTGTAACTTAACTTTACTTCATGAGATGAAGTCTTAAACATTTTATTCTCCAAGTAGCTAATTTCTAGTTTCTCAAACTAATCAGCATGATGCAACAGTTGTGGTCAACACATCCAAAATGTCCAAAAATATATATTTTAAATATGACAGGAGTTAAATCTGTTAAATATAACAGGAGTCAAAGGATATGCTGAACCGTGACAGCGACATCCAGATCTTTGACTATGAATGCTGTCACTAACATACATTCCCATATGGAACGCAGTAAAGTTGAATCCATCAATTTCATTCTGTGCACTTTATTTATTTATTTACTGTATTTAAAGGAGTGTGATATCCATGTGTAATCTTTGCACAAACCTTCCTCTTCCTTCCTTTCAGTCATTTTGTAATCTTTTAGAATATTCTTTGTCAGTAAAACTGTGAACCTGCACATTTAGTTTGTCCAAGATGTGGCTCTCAATGATTTCACTGAAAATTTGATGTTGCACAGGTTTGTTGGTAAATCCAAAATTTTTTTTACCATTAGATCAGATTTACAAATATAGTCTATATGAGACATGAATTTACCAACTTTATGCAGATTTCCTATTGTGCTTCATTTTTCTACACAAGACTGGGAGTCTGGTTAGACTGGCTTATGCAGACAGTAGAATTGCATGTAAAGCACAAGACCAAACTTAATTCCAGTCTTTCAGATTACAACTCTTAAGAATATTATATAATTTCTGACATGTTTTTTTTTTCTTAAATTTGGAAGTAACAAATTATACTTGAAAATAAAGGTGGCATATTTAAAAACATATATATTTCAATTACTCTATTATTACTAGATAGACCTACTGGCCTCAACAAGTCTTAAAAAGTATCAGAGAGCAGCAGCTGTAGATTGCAGGGTAACGTGGTTGTCTTTCCAGAGGGCGGTTTGATTCCCAATTACATCAGTTCAAATGTCCAAGTATCCTTGGGCAAGATGCTGACTCCAAAATTGCCCACCAATGTGTTCCTTACTTGTAACTTGCGAGTCACTTTGGATAAAAGCATTTGCCAAATGAATGCGAGTTCAAGAAAACCTGTGTAACCTGGATAAAATTGTTGTCTAACGTCAAAAAGTTTTCAGACTGGCATGAAATGCTGATCATTTAACATAAATCAATTTCCAGTAGACTAACTTAAAAACCAAAAAAATATGATCCAAAAAACACCCAAAATATTTTGATAAAGCCTAAAACACATGGTCAAACAGTCAGTTTCACATGTTGCCTGTCACAATAATAATTCTCCAATGCTGCTGTTAAATGATGCAATGGGTTAAAAGGTCCTTCAAACAATACAAGGAACATGGCAGCATTAAAAATATGATGCTGACAGAGTGTTCCCATGGCCAGCGTGCGCTCACTTGAGTCCAAACTCGTGTTTACTTCACACTTTACTCCACCATTCCGCCGACTGTCACAATGCCGTATTACAGTAAATGAGGCTGAGGCTTGTGGGTTTTTATCATAATGGCACACAATGGTCTTTTTTTGTTGCATAAAAAAGGCTATTGATAACAGTGTGGTTATTTGTGGCCACAGTACATCAGGGAGAGATTAAAGACTCTGGGGAGAACATGAGTTTGACTAACAATCATCAAAAATCCCCACATGAATACTGTGTCATTCTAGGTTTGGGTCAGCAGCTAAAATCTCAGCTGACATGCTTTATATCAACATCAACCACTTTTACTGTTTTACAACTCACTTCACAGGGAAAAATACAAATGATTATATTAATTATCATTGAATTCTTTGTAGTGTTTGGTTTTAAGGGCCCTGGTATTGTCCATCAACGTCACACTGTCAGGAACACCTGAATACAATGCATTTATGATTAGCTATTGTTCCTTTTCTAGAATAGAATAGAATAGAAAAATACTTTTTATTATTACTTACTTATTACTTATTATTCTACAATACATAAAAATATTAACGATGGTAATTTCTTTAAATTTTATATGTCATGTGTCATATGCATGTTTTATTACACTATCATTGAGAGTGCACTGTTCTATGCTATTGTTTGCTGGGAGAATTGCACTACAGACAAAAACTGTAGGTGCCTGGAAAAACTGGTAAAAAAAAAAAAAAAAGGCTGGTTCTGTTGTAGGCAGAAGGCTAGACCCTCTCAGTGCTGTGGTGGAGCAACGGATGAGGAGGAAATTATATTCTGTTTTGGAGAATAATAAACATCCTCTCCATACCTGGCAGGACAGAAGAGCAGCTGCAGTGAGAGGCTGATCTCTCTGCGCTGCAGGACTGAGAGGTTCAGGAGGTCCTTTGTTCCCACAGCCATAAGGCATTATAACAGTGACATGTTCTTCTCCAATTTATTTATTTAGTCATTTATCATTATTATTATTAGTCATAGTATTTTTATTGTTGTTATTATTATTGTTGTTGCTGTTGTTGATATACAATCATTGTAAATATTTATAATTTTTTTTTTGCTACTTGACTAATTTGAATTTCCCCCATTGGGGGATAAATAAAGTATTTTTCTATTCTATTCTTCTATTCTATTCACATCTCAATCATCAGTAATACATATACTCTATGTCACTAATACTCATTGAATGGGAAATGCATCATCTTTTGTGATAACAACGCAACTACAAATAATCTATGACAAAATAAAATCATAGTCTTAGTTCTTAAATTATTCCTTATGTGATTTGGGGTGATTAGGTGATTTGTTTTCAAACAGCATTGGATTAATATTTGGTAACTACTTCCTGTTAGGAAGACATTTCTATAAAGCTCTGTGCAATTACAGGTGGATTTCTAATCTTGTTGCAAAGATGTCCAGCACAGATGTCTCTTTATGACCTGAACAAAGTATATTTAGGGTCTTGTGTTTCATGGGTTTTACATTGGCCTCACTTGCCTCATCCTGCCTGTGTGCAATATGAGGAGAACTTTTTTTGACTGTAACATCCACACCTCAAAATTACAATGTGGGAAAACACAAATAGGCACAAAGGATATTTGTCAAATTGTTTGTTTTTTGGGTTTTACTACATGAGCACGTATGCTGTATATTATGTACATTTATTGAAAGACAATGGCTCGTTGAAGTGATGTTCTGCAGTTTCTCACTGACCAATGGCTGTTGAGCACTTTCTATTTTAATCCTGGCCACTTGCCTTGATTCGTGGGACGTCCTTCCTTACGCATTAGCGTGATGCTGACGTGATGACGGGGGCAATCATAGCAACCAGCATGGCGACAGAAAAGCTTTGCTTTCCATCTGTTTAGGCTAGCAAAGTCTGTTACCATTACATTGGTTACTTGATTGTTTTACTGCGTCAACATGTTCACGGTCAAACACACCGAAGTTCCTGGATGTGCTCGAGCACTACCTTCACTACTCCGTGAGAGTTCTGTGGAAAATGGGATACGCTGCTGACTGTAACATTACAATGGAGTCGAGAACAGGTATCCTAACAATATTAGCATTGGCTAGCTTCGTAACCAGTTGACTAATCAGCAGAGGGAATTGCATTTGCATTCAGTTTGTGCTTAGGCAGCTACCTGTACGTAGGGCAGGCTGTCTGTGACACATTCACTAAAGTGTCGTCGAGTTGGTTTTAATAATAACCACTAGCCACACTGATGGTACGGAGGACTTAAGATAAACTTGACATCTTAAGACCAGACAGGAACCTACTAGGTTTGTGATACAGTGTTAACGCCAAATAACGTCATTTTAATTTAGACTTTGTCATTCTAATGTTTATTTCCTGCCTATTATTTTCTGTAAATCCATGCATTGCTTGCAACAAATTTCAACAAAAATGTACTCGTGTTAAATGATTCAATCTGGAAAATAACAGAAATTCGGTATTTCAGTCATTTGCATATGCTTATTTACTTAAGAACATTTAAGCTGTTTTAGCATTTTATCATGTTAGTCACATTTTCTACCAAGCCTGCAAAGATGCTTTTAATTTGCTTGTGTCTAACCAAGTATATTCACGTATCTGCAAAGCTCTGTACTGCAGATACATTCTACCAACTTTGAGTAATTACTTGATTGTTTCACTATTTAACTGAGCTTGCATCTAAAAGGTCAATTTGCATCTGAATTCTTTTATTATTATTTTTTTTAGGTAGTGTATCATCTGGTTTAGGGAGCAGTCATGGCGTTAGAGGGCAGACTCTGAAAAGCAATCGTAAGTTTCAACACGGATCAGTGAGTTCGGTCACTGTAAGATGAACGCTGAATTACGATGCGTGCTTTTTGTTGTCTTGTCTTTTTAGCTTTCTGTCCTCGCTCCTCCAGCAAGCTAACACAGTCCATCGTTAAAGACCACATGGTGTCTCATTACAAAAAGGTTTACTCTGCTAAAGGTGAGTCACTGTGTATGGGAGGCATACATCTTAGCCTTTATAATGATGTGGATGTAGTGTGTTTAAAAGTTTTTTTTAATTTTTTATGATACTAATAAAAATAATAACAATATTAACTTGTTCCACAGCTGCCATTGATAACTCTGTCCCAAAAAGCTTGGTGCAAAGTGTGAAATGTGAGTACCAAAGTGTCAAATATTTAAAGCAGAATATATTTATGCACAACATATTTCTAGGGTCATTTTAAATAGTTGAAGCATTTTTATTCTAAGCGAATCACTCACCCTTACGTTTAAGTGCTATGTGCAGCTTTTCATTTCTGAACTCACAAGGTTGCTATCCTGTTAATCAACGAAGGATGCATCGTCAAAGTGTCCGAACAACCAAGAATGTTGTGATCTGAAAGTATTTCTTAATGTATATTGAATTGAAAGTAGTACAAGACCACTTAAAGGATAAGACCGGTTTTTTGACATTGGGCCCTTGATTTCACATTATAACATGATGTTCTACTCACCCCTGCTTGTTGTTTGTCATTTGGAGCTGTTCCGAAGATATTCGCGAGGCGTCTGGCGTCTCTTGAGATATTCGGCCATGAAACGGTTTCCTATGGGCAAGTTCATACAGGCACAAACTATGCTGTTTATAATTTATTAATTACTCTACACCAGCACTGATAACGTGGAGGTGCGTCGCTTACTTAAAAAAATCCGGGTTACTAATTTTGAATTTTAGCCGAATGAATAAATAGGCAGCAGGTCTGTGGGCTGCCTGTGGCAGTAGCACGACGATGACGTCAGTAACACCCACTTTACGACAAAAAAATCAAAATTACAATAACCCGGATTTTTTTAAGTAAGCGACGCACCTCCACGTTATCAGTTCTAGTGTAGAGTAATTAATAAATTATAAACAGCATAGTTTGTGCCTGTATGAGCTTGCCCATAGGAAACCGTTTCATGGCCGAATATCTCAAGAGAGCAGCCAGACGCCTCGCGAATATCTTCGGAACAGCTCCAAATGACAAACAACAAGCAGGGGTGAGTAGAACATCATGCTATAATGTGAAATCAAGGGCCCAATGTCAAAAAACCGGTCTTATCCTTTAAAAATCATCTTAACCAACTTCTCACAGTTGATCAAGTTTATTGACAACAGGTCAATAACATAATTAGGTCTTAAAAAAAAAACATCCCTTAGAATCTTTTATTATACCAATTAAAAAAACTACAAGGTTGCAATGGGAATTCTTTTGGGGATATAATAGTCGACAGCGCATGATGGCATTGCAAACGGCACAGGCTCGAGAGAAGTACGTATAGGGTCAGGGCTGAACACTGAAACTGAATGGCAGTCATCTTCAGATCTTCTGGTGGTGCTGCATTAAAATCAGACACTCGTCTATCTTGGAAATCCTTGCATGGACTCACTGCTGTGAGTGAGCAGAAAAGATGTGTTCTCAGGGATTGAGCTCCGTTAAGATAACAAGAGGTGAAATGGAAAACTGTCCCGTTGTCCGATAAATCAAGATCTAAAATCTTCGGGGGGGGGGGGGGCAGAAATGGACCACCCAGCTTGTTATCACCACACGGTTCATACATTTTTTTTTTACAGTATCAGGTTATGTTAGCGTCCTTGGTGTGGCTAACTGCACGTCTGTGAAGGCAGAACTAATGGTGAACAACGCATACAGGTTGTGAAGCAACAAATTTTGCCATCCAAACGATGTATGTTTCTCACTTCTGTGAGACAATGTCATGCCATTTTCTGCACGCATTACAACAGCCAGGCTCTGATGTACAGGTCTCTGTGCTAAGCTGGTCGAGCTGCCGTCCTGTTAAAAATGAGGTTGAGGAACAGGCCGAGGCCGACTGCTGCACTGACTGAAGCCTCAGTGAGCAAAATACAAGGCAGACATCCATTACATTGGAGGACAGGATGCAGCTCCCCCTCATCCTCTTCTGTAAGGATGGTCATAACTTTCCTCTTATGACTGTGCTATCCCAGCTTTTCTATCGATCCAGACATACCCCTCAGTTCAGTGCAGGAAGTTCCTCATGCTGTCTTTAGACTACCTAAAGTCATCCCAGGAAATGACAGATGATAGTCTGGATTACTTTCCTGCCACAGCGCAGAGATGACAATCTTCTCACTTTCATTTATACCCGTTTACAGACAATGACCAGATCAGACAAGAGCGGCTGAGGAAAGAGGGTCGTCCCCAGTCGGCCCACTCCTTCTTACAGAGGAGTTGCAGGACCTCTTGCTCCCCGGCCCAGGTATGAAGTCAAGTTAGACAAGGAATTATTTAGTCATTTCTTCATGTCATACTAACATATCTTTCAAAGAAAAACAAAAAACAAACACACTAGCTACAATTCAAACCTCTGTCCTCACAATATATGATTCAATGTGTGTTGTCATTTTAGAGTAGATTATCTGTGCAGTGTGACAGCCCCTACCTCTGCTCGACGAGCTCCATTGTCTCCAGCCCGAGATTCACCACCTCCTTCAATGCCAAGGACGCAGTTTATCCTCTGTGCAAAGTCAGTTCCCGTCACATTCGCCCGGCGTCGGAGACAAAGTACCGGAGCCCGGAAACGGCTTCGCAAAGAGAACAGTCAGCGTGTTCGGTGGCAGCTTTGAGAGATCAGGGTTGCTACAAAACCTTCCAGGACCCTGTCCAGAAGACGTACAGCGGAGATTTGATCCAGAAACATTCACAGCACTTTACTCAAGACAAACCGTTTACTCCCAGGACCCTGAAATCAGATAAGAATTCATACCTGTCAAAATATCGCTACTACAGGGCACCGCCGAGGAAACCCACTCAGGACTGCAGCCACTCAAGGATGACACGACAGGAGACATATCACGGAAGGTATCGACCAAATGTTGGCATTAGCGGTGTGTCTGATGAATGTAGCTTTTGCTGCTTGTTCTCCAGTTTCTTTAAATTTCAGTTCTGTTGTTTTTATGCAGCACTAAAAACGAGGAATATGCACAGGACCTATATGAGCAATCTCAGGTAATTATGAGGGTTCTATTTGATTGTTATAATCATCATTTGTAAATCATGACAAATTCTGATAACCGTGATGCCCTTACCAACTTTGCCAGTTTTTATCTCAGGGTCAGTTATGCCTATTGATTTGTTTTACCTTTCAAAATGACAGCAGCAGAATAAAACTGGCACATTTCTATAAACATTTCCATCCAGACACTGTTCTCATTTTTTCGTCTTTGTTATTCGTTTATTCATTTGAATTTTTACAGGAATATTCTACAGAGCACGAGTGGTCTGAGGATGAGGCCAGCGGCACATATTTATCAGCATCAAGACATCGGAGTCAAACAAACAGGAGACGACACCGTTCCTTCATCGGTTCCTCATCCAGGTGAAATCATGCTGTGGAGACATCCTGTTGCATTGTATTCTTGATGTTAGACGCGTGTTGTTTCCAGCAAAGTTCTAAAAGAGTTTGCATCTCACTCTCTAGGTTCACTCCAGAAGGTGTGAAATCTCCCACAATGACGCGCGTATCTGCTGAGTAAGTTCTCTCTGGTATTTTAAAGGCCTGCACAGCTTTTAATGAGCAGAGGTGTTTACATGCCAGTTCAGATTTGACGGTGTGCAGCTTCAGTGAATCCACAGAACAATTTAATTGAGAGTCTCCACTGCTGAATTAAATATTGTCTTCTGTTTTTCCAACAGGGAGGAAGAGTTAATGTACCTTGAATTCATTTCTGCTGTAACAGAAGATATCTTGTCCAGGGGGCACATCTCTGACAGGTTTTTTTTTTTCCTTGTGAATTGTTTGCTAAACGTCAACACGTGTGTGACTCATAGTATGTTAGATATAGACGCTTCTCGATTAATTCTTGGTTGATAGATTGGATGCGTTCGTTATGTAATATGTTTCAAAACGATCCAGCCTCTGAATGATTACTAAAGCGTAAATGTCTGTGGTTCTGTTCAAGGGTCCTAGATCGGGTGATGAAGCGTCACATTGACATGAACCTGCATCGGCTCGATGAGGTCAGTGCATCATGTTCATGAGTAATACACCAATAGAGCAAGTTTCATTTATGGCTTCTTTAGATGTTCTCATACTTGTTTTCAGGGTAAAATGCGCCACCTTCTGGAAGTGCTGCGTAAAGATTTTGAAGAGCCCGTCAACATATCCACCTCTGACCATGGGCCTGAAAAAAAGGATAATGATCTTCTTGATTCAATGTTTTCACATATGGCACCTGGAGGGAGACGAGTGAAGACCAAAGAAGACAATGAGCCGTTCACTTATGTGTCTCTCATTAAACACAGCGATTTGCCTGGCTGGGTTGATCCTGTCCTGGCATCGACACCCACATGTTCTCCTGAAAGAACTAGTTCGGTCAACATAAATGAGGAGGACGGGGTGAGCGACAGTGAGGCAAAAGGAACCGGCTCTCCTTTACTCAGTGACGATGTTACCAATAATAAAGGCAATAGTCCGAAGAATTTAAATCGGGAAGACTCAACTGCAGCAACCGATGACCACGTTGAAAGCAACGAGCACAGCACTGTGAACGGTGATTCGAATCAAGCCAACTTTGATGGACAGTTGAAAGAGCTTGAAGATCTGGGGAGGAGTTTGTCTGCGTTGCACGTGTCCAGCGATGAGCGCCGTGAGCACGTGGAACCCGCCGAGGAGCAACACCCAAATGTAGCTACCTCTGTTAGCGACGATGAGTTCTTCTGAGCGTTTCCATGTGTGGGGTTTGAAAGTTACTTTATGTTTTAATTCATAAAACGGCGAATAAACACAGAATTCAGAGTAAACACACAACAGTTAAACATTTCCGAAAGTAGAATTTAAAGAAATGATGACAAAGCGCTTCTTTTTCGCGTCTTGCAACAGCCCACCATGAAGAAGTGTTTTAGTTTTGTTGTGCTTTTTAATTATTATTTTTTTTTTTTTAAAAAGCTCAATAAAAAATATCAGTATTTTATTCGGGATGTTGTAAATTGGGTACAGACGTGGTCCAGCTGCCACTGACATTCAGAGTTATTCTCGATCCTTTTTTAAATTGTCACAACTCTAATGGTTCCGTAATTACTGCCTGATTAAATGTTTGAATCATAGGCATCCTGTAGTTTGAGCGAATCGCCCGCTCACGGTTGTAGCTGTACCTTTTTAACATTTTCAGATTATTAGAGAGCATTGTTACAAGTAAATGTTTTATCAGGTGTGTTTAACTTAACATATGCCTCTTACATGTAGCAACTAAGAATCGACTGTAACCAAATAACTGTGTCTTTCTATCGCAATAAAAGTTTTTTATTCTTATTTTTTGTTATTCTTCCTTTCATATGCTTTCATTTGAGTAGTGCGACTAAAAGAGACGAATCACTCAGCCTTCAACCAGTGCAATATGACTACTTTTAAGATCACGTCTGTGATCATTTTGCAAAGAAATACTGCATTGCTCAACATTACGTGTATGCGATTACAGCTGTCGGGTGAGGTTAGTCGATGCAAAAGGTAAACAAACAGGTCTGCAACCAGCAGTGCGTGACAGCTGTCCCATTTCTGGCATTTACAGCGCTCAGCATTCCAGCTATCTGATGTCATGGCACCGAAAACCTCCGTGTATTCCTCCGCCAGGGTGGTGCTATAGTAACTTTGAAACCTCTTTCCGAAGAAATGCAGGTAGCCATCCAGTTTACGCACACTTATCGTAGCGTTTAAGCGTAAACCCTTTAGCTCGCGCGTTAAACGACAGCCGAAAACGCAAACACTGAAAATATAGCGCCGCGGATTTAGACGGGAAACACTTGTTGCTCTTCCAATCCCAGGAAGCGAAACACGCTTGGAACTCGAGTGAACTGTTGGACCAAGAGGCATGGGGTGCTTCGTTAGTTTTGATCCAGAAACAAGCTGCAGGCAAATAAAACTGCTTCAAATTCCCATAACTATTTAGATAGTCGTATGTCATAGATCTCGATGACGGAATTTTTAAGGACCGAACAATAGTTGGACTACTAAAGTGCATCTGGTGGCTAACGGTAACGTTGACGTTTTTTTTTTTTCTCCCAAAATATTTACCGGCGACGTCAGCCTCTCAAAGGTGTCGTCTATTTGCTGGAGGATAGGTTAGCAGGCTAGCGTTAAGGCTAATTCATGGGCCATTTGGAAAGTTACAATGGGAAGTAATTGGTGTTCCCTGCATAAGTTAGACACAAGATTACACTTCCTAAAATGTAATAGACAATAACTTTAGTGAAATTGATGATAAGTTCAAACGCAGTGTATCCTGGATTGAGGTAAAAAAAAAAAAGAAAAAGAGGAGCATGGGTTGTATAGTAGGTCGCTGCGTATCGAATGGGGTCGCTTTAGTTGGTGTTTGGACCAGACTATTCTCCGGGAGGGGATTATCTAACTACAGGCTTGGAGAAATGATTTAGAACATTCTGAGCGTAGTTTAGGTCAGACAATCCTCTCCAGTTTTCCCCCCAAGAATGTGCACAGTTATTCAGAGCGTCAGCGCACAGGACTGTCTGGTTTAGAGAGGTAGATGTAAACACTGTTGGTAACATTAAAGAGGATTACCTTACGGCGGGCCAGGTGTTGGTCCTGACCTGTGTGTCACTGACACTCCACTTAGGAAGAATGATGCTAAATGCAAACGCATTGTAACATTTTCTTTCGTGATGAGTAAGACCAGACTTTATTTGTCACCGGGGCTGTTGATTTAGTTGTGTATTGTGTTATTTAGAAAATGTTTTGATATCTCCTTTCCCCAATTATTATTATTATTATTTTTTTACCTTTCAGATTTGTCACCTAAAGATGAACCTCGTGACTTGTAACATCCTGACATTTTTCGAGTTGACAGCGAGGAGAATACTTTCTGTGGACTAAGTGAAGACTCTTCCTGTTAGGAACTGTGAAACATGCCCTTGCCATTTGGCTTAAAACTCAAAAGGACTCGAAGGTATACTGTTTCAAGCAAGAGCTGTCTTGTCACTCGGATTCAGCTTCTCAATGGAGAGTTTGTTGAGTTCACGCTGTCTGTGGAGAGCACTGGACAGGAATGTTTGGAGGCAGTAGCACAGAGACTCGAATTAAGAGAGGTATGTATAGTTTTCTTTCACTACAAGTGCTGATTGTTCTCGCACATGGATTCTTTTTAGGACATCAGCAAAATATTTCGGTTCGGGCTCTTCTCGGCCCGCATTCCTTCTTGAAACTGGTAAAAGCAGGACAACAGAGACTAAGATAAGCAGTTTGTCATTGTTTGCTCGTATAACGTGATCTCTCGTGATCTTTGCCCTCCTCATAACGTGAGGAATTTTTTATTTTTTTTTCATTTGGTCGTGAATGCATACGCAAGCACCTCATCGCACAGCTAAGCAGACAAGTGGTGGTGTTTTATAAAAGTTTCCTGCAAACAGGAATGCGGACTCTAACAGAACATCATCGGTGTGGTCAGGAGAGGTGGCGCTGAGTCAGCTTTGGAAACTTTACCGTGATTCATGCTTGCATTTGGTCATTTTTGTCACACTGTGATGCCACCCAAGTTTTAAGTACTCCCATATCCAGAAGTGCCTAATTCCTGAAGAGATGTTCTGGCATCCCTCATCCTAATTTTAGTACATCTTCAGATACAAATACAAATGTACCATTTCTGTATAATCTGAACATTGTGACACACCTCCTTCATGTTAAATGTGTTCCTTAAAGTTAATACTCGCCTGGGTTTTATTTTTACCAGCATGACCTGAATTGACCAGTGACTGATGTTTTCATTGAATTTAAAGGTGTTCACTTGGGTCACCCTGCGTCACCCAGTGAAGTTTAAAACAAACGTCACTCGCCTCTCAGCCGGACATGAGCATGAAGCACACATCCACTGAAAGCAAATTGATGGACTGTTTGAAACTGACCCACATTTTTCCTGATGGGGTTCGGATGTAAGCTCAGTAAGAAACGTTTGTCGGGAGCTGAAATCTACCTTTGTGAGAAGGGAAAAAAAAAAAAAAAAAAGGACTTTGACTTGTACAAAAAAGCAGAAACCACCATCAGACGACGAGTGGAAAAAGCTTTTAGGTGGCTGCAGGAAACATTTACAGTCTGTCGTTGTTGCTGAACATTTTTCTTATTTTTTGTGTGTGCTTTAATTTCATTGATATGAAACTGTTTACCCTGTATCTGTATGACAGATTTGCAAGTCACCCTCGGTATATTCACGATCGCTTTCCAATTAAAGGCTGAGTTATACTTCTTTTAACTGCCCTTGCGCTTGCGTCTTGCGCGTATGTTAATGGCTCGAGACGTTTATGCTTCATTTTGCTTTGTCGGCGGTTGCGTGTGCTGCGTGGCGATTCACCACCAGGACAGTAGGTGGAGTAGCGGGTTTTTTTCAATGACAAGCCTACTATGATGAAAGCAAATTCACCGCCAGGAGCTCTTTGGCAAGTCTCTCTTCCATAGATTCATGCTTCTTCTTCTTCTTGTAAATAGCCGGTATTTTGTCAGATTTTCAACACTTTGGGGGTCTAAACGACTACTTTCTCGCCTGAAAATGTTTCAAATGTTGCTAAAGTTATATATTTACAGAGTTTAGCCTATAGCTTAAGGGAAATCAGCTTTTCAGGCTGGCTGATTTCGGCTCGGGCAGGAGTGAAGTGCACTGTGTGTAAACGCTCTGCATACTGTCAGATCGATCAAGTAGTAGGCGGTTTCGACCACAGCCAGTGGCTTGCGCTTGCGTCTTGCGTGAAGTTTAGAAAATTGAGGTGACACACGCAAGCACGCAAGGGGGGGCTTGCAACCGCGCAAGGGCTTGCGTTGCGTCTTGCGTTGCGTCTTGCGTTACCGACTATAAACCAGGCTTAAGTCGTAATGCACCTTCTTGCTTTCTTTGCTTTTTAGATAACGTACTTCAGTCTGTGGTACTTCAATAAGCAGAACCAGCAGAGATGGATAGACTTGGAGAAGGCGCTGAAGAAGCAGCTGGATAAATATGGGCTGGAGCCCACCGTTTACTTTGGAGTCGTGTTTTACATACCCAGTGTCACCCAACTGCAACAGGAGATCACAAGGTGACTTCAAAAAGCCTGTAATGTTAATAGGGCTGTAACCTATTCCAAGTATGTCGTGTAAGAACTGACGTTAAACTAATTGCGAGTTGACAATAACATATTTGGTCCTCAGATGTTTGCCCATTCTCTGCTCTTTACTTACCACCCTTCTCTCTCTCTCCGTAGATATCAGTATTACCTACAGTTGAAGAAGGATGTTCTGGAGGGAAGGATCACATGCTCACTAGATCAAGCTATCCGTTTAGCTAGCCTGGCAGTGCAAGGTAAAATCTTAGTGGTGCATCAGCCTTATGCCTGACAAGTCCGTTTTTTTAAGCCTGTTGGGTCTGCCAAAAATACCCTTTTTATAGAGTTTATGGTCTTTAAGTCCCAGGTCATTTGCCATCATTTTAGACAAATATCTGCAAAAAAATTGCACTGAAAACATTCCATGTCTCACAGTCATTTCTGTGAGACTTAAACCAAATTCTGTAGGTTTTCGGCATCAACAGATCATATTTTTTTTTACACCTCGAACTTTACTCTATTATACTCCGTTTTTGTGCTCCATCTGCAGCTCACAGTAGTTTTTCTTAAGAACACACTGCTTTCCGTGAGTTTTGCGGTATAAAGCATACAAGAAGAACTAACAACCTATTAAAGTGGTCAGACGTGCGTTTTTGTGCGATTGTCAAGACTTTCTGCGTGATCTTCAGTTCTGTCACGTCCTCTAACTTTTGCCCAGCAGGAAGAATCTCAAACACAGCTGGCAAAGTTATATCCGGCTTTGCAACTTACTGGCCTGGATGTTAGCATAGCAGAGCCACTGAGATCACTTACTGTGCAGCTATGTTCAAATGCCCGACCAGCATTAAACATGTAACCAGGACAAAAGCTTGATGAAACGTCTGCCACGTGCTCTTGTTATGTATTCACTGCTTAATGTGACATGAAAACTTGCAAACACTGCTGTAATGTAGCCTGTCTTTTAGTGTTGCATGGAGTCTGTTTGCGAAGGACAGTTGCAGCTTTTAATCTACTACTCATACCTAGAATACACCGGATCGCTGTATATGTTGCCAGAAGGCAGCCTGAGGCTGTAATAGTTCAGGACCTCTATGTTGTCAGAGTGAAGCAATAAATGGACGTCTCCTAAAATTAGTCCATCGTGTCATCATGTGCTACAGTCTCCCAAAAGGCAATACACCATTCTACAATTTCTCAAAGGCTATTTGTGTTGTACTAAATTCAGAGATGAGTATAATAAGATTTATCCATAGGGATGAGTCATGGAGTATGCATTGCTCCTTTTTTTTTTTTTTCTTCCTGTTGTTCACAACATCATCTCTTTTCTTGCACAGCTGACTTTGGAGACTTCAATCGATATGATTCCCAGGATTTCCTTCAGAAGTTTGCGCTGTTTCCAATTGTAAGCATTTTGCAACACGAGTCATGGCAATATTTCAGGTTTTCTGTGAGTCTTTTCGTGAGCGGCTCAACCCTAACTGTGCTTGCAGGACTGGATTCAGGATGAGCGAGTGCTGGAGGAGGCCACTCAGAAAGTGGCACTTCTGTATCAGTCCTTCAGGTGAGCGTGTTTTCAAAGCATCGGTCTGCCTGTTCTGTTTACTGATCAACAGACACCTTAGGGGGGGAAAAAAACAAAGGATTTTGGCAATTCATATTCGCATAGAATGTAGCTTGGGCAGTATGTGGTGTGTAGTTGTTTAGAAAGGAATTTTGGCTGATAAAAACTAAACTGAGTTTAGTTTAGTCTTTTCTAGTAATCTTTTTAGTTATTTTACTTAAAAGGTCTCAAATTGTTTCTAAATTGCTCGAGTCTTAATCGATTGTTTAGAATTTGACCAGCAAGTCAAATAGTGTAAGAGCTCCATGCATTTCTTGACATGCTCAGACTCGTTGTAGCACTTATCAACCACTGGCCCCTCCACGCATCAGACTGAGGATTTGAAACAGACTAACTAATGCCCACAAAGCATGGGATGAATGCCATTAAAAATAGCAGTAAGGGGAGGGTTGAAGTGAAGACGAGATCTGGAAGAAGGCTTTGGAGGCAAAAACTAAGCTGCCCTTGAGTCATTTAACCCGATTTTATTCAATCTGTTCTAAGCCTTGTTGCCAAAGATAGCCGTTTCTGTCCCATCTCATGACTGTAATTGTCACTGTGCCCGCTAGAATTCAACTTTATTTTTACAAGTTTTTTTCTTTTGTCTACTGTGACTTTTTTGTTGTTGTTGTTGTTAAATCCATTGTATTCCTGTCGAAGTATATTTACAGTATGGTAGTCTATATATTTTCTTGCCATCTTGTCCTCCTCAGAGGTTTGTCAGCCCCGGAGGCAGAAATGTTGTACACACAGGAGGTGGAGAAAATGGAGGGCTATGGTCAGGAGAGCTATCAGGCCAAGGTAGGTCTAAGGTTGGGCCTGCAGCGCCCAAACGCAACCTAGAATGTCAAGAACCAGGACACTGCCTTACTTGAATCAGGAAAAACATCTCTTTTATGTTTTTAAATCAGGACAGTACAGGCACAGATGTGACCCTGGGCTCCTGCCTCGATGGCATCTTTGTCAAGCATAAGAATGGACGTCCCCCTCTGTTATATAGGTAAGCCTGAAAAACAAGTGCATGTCATGTTTTGTTTTTTGTTTTTTATCCAGAAATCATTGAAACGCTTTAGAGATGATCCACTTCTAAATTTGAAACACTGAAAAAACTTTTTTTTAAAGTTGGGACTTATTGAAATAAATCTCTTGTGATAGATTTGGTTTTGTGTTGCAGCTGTTCTTAGAAAAAGCCGTCTCCTTAAATGCTCTGTGGAACTGAATGTGACTGAAAGACAGATGAGTCATTTAGATTGGTTTCAGGGGTTTTGAGAGAATGACACGCCAGCGGACTGAAATGAATGAATATCTTTCTACACCAGCATTATTTCTAGATAGCTGTTGATTGGCTCCCAAAACTATTAAATCAAGCAATGGTAAAAACAGTTTGAAAAAGTTGCAGGTTTTTGGACTACAGTGACATCCTGTGTTTTGTTTATGTTTTCCTTCTTTTCCCCTCTTCTTCTCCTCCTCCTTTCCGCCACTGTGTTAATTGGCTTTGTAGGTGGCATGAAATTAACAACATGAGTCACAATAGATCCTTCTTTGCCCTGGAGCTGGCCAACAGAGAGGAGAGTGTTCAGTTTCAAACTGTAAGTCTCTGCTGCCACTGCAGCGTCTCATCTCTTTCTATAATTGGGAACATTGCTGTCTTTTATTTGATTTAGCACAATTGGCATTCCGCATTCATGGATCGTACCACTGGCTGGTTTTAACAAAGCCTCTGTGTTTTTTAAGTTGTTTGGGTGAGTTCTTTGAGTCATTAAGTCGCATACCATTACCTGGAACAATGTAGAAGTATTTGAGAGTATACACAGGAGTGTTTTATTTGAACATAACCAAGCAAACACCACCTCTGTACCACCTGTCTCGCCACCTAATGTTTTCTTTTTCCTCTCTTGTGTAGGAAGACATGGAAACCTCTAAATATGTGTGCCGGATGTGTCTGGCCAGGCTCAAGTTTTATAAGATTAACAAGAGTAGCTTGTAAGTTGTTTTGTAACACGTCTAGCCTAGTTCCTGTCTCTTTGTTCCTCACTGTCTCCTACGCGAGTCTCCTCTTCGGTGTAGCCTCATGTCTGTCCTCCTCTCTCTTCAGAGAGGAGTCTGACACCCTGCCTTCTGAGGGCTCCCAGAAGTCTCTTCTCACTCTATCCTTTCCTCGCTTTCCAATGCTCTCACGTACCTCTCTGCCTTCTAATAAGGGGTGAGCATCACAGCCAGCCACCACCTACAGTTTACCATTATCCATCCCATTGTAGGATGACCCCCCCCCCCCCTCCAGTTAAATGAATTACAGATTTAGATTTGGTCGATCATCTAGAATTCACAGGGGGGGATGACCTGACAACAGGAAGAAAATCAGATCTTTATACTTTGTCTTTGATAAGTATACTCGTCCATGACGAGTTCTGAATTGTACTACATTTAGACTAAAGTATTGTGTGGAAACATGTCACACAACTCCTATGTTGACCATTCTCACGTAATTATTGACTATAGGACATTCATGCTTGCTGGTGTTCTGTATCAGATCAATCTTTGGGTTTACAGAAAAACATATTTTGATAGACTCCACCTGCTTCACCTTCTATTAAAAAGGACACAGGGTTGGGGAAAACACATTGTTAGTTATGATATGGTCAGATGAATTCAATTTTTTTGTTTCCTTTTTTTCCCCCACCAGCCAAACCCAGCCGACAGCAGTCAACTCAGTCAGACGGAGATCTTCCACTAGAATATCTCTGGTAATGTCTCCATTTTCTTAGGGCACACTTGCACAATGCTATTGCACAATATCACATACTGTGTGGAAATTCCTTTCTGAATTTTTGTAGTTGGGGTTGCACCACATGATGTTTGTTACAGTCCTTATCTATGAACAGCAAGTTCACACAGTTATATTTAATTCTTTGCTCTTTGATAGTGTTTGAATCATGTGATCTTTGACTCAATGCCTGTATTGTTGATTTACAGCCAAAGCAACAGGCCTACATGATGCCCCCTCCGCAAATGCACTACAACGGCCATTTCACTGAGCCTTACACATCATCACAGGGTAAGCGCTGATGACAAATTTGGTGGCAGCTAAGAATATGAAAATGTGTGCTTTTGAACATTAGAAGTTCTTACACGATTCCCCAAGTTTTCTTCAGTGCGATTGCTGCGTTCTGCTCAGCTATTAGTAAAAGTGTGAATTGTTTTTGATAATGATTCCGTATCAATCTCCTCCCTTTCTCATAGATAACCTGTACATGAACAGTCAGAATGGTTATTACTACCACTCTCAGACCAGCCTGGACTGCTCCCCTCTGGAATACGGTAGCGGAGGACGATTACGTAATGGCAGCGTGTACAGCGCACACAGCACGAGCTCCCTGACCAATCCCCAGCACTACCTTCAGCCCTCACCTATGTCTTCAAACCCATCCATTACCAGTGATATCACCAGGCCAGATTATGTCCCCTCTCATCGTCACAGCGCTCTCATCCCACCTTCCTATCGTGCCACTCCTGATTATGAGACGGTGATGCGCCAGAAGAATCGAGGTGCAGGGGGAGGAATGGTGTTGTCTCAAGAGCACCGTCAGAGCCACTCAATGAGGAACTTAAACATTGGAAACTCTTATGTCTACAGCAGACCAGACCCTCTAGTTTACAGCCAACCAGAGATAAGGGTAGAGCATGGTGGTACATCCCAACACCACCACTATCCTTTTCATTTGGGCTCCAGCTTCCACAGCCCTTCTCCATACCCCTACCCCGCAGAACGAAGGCCTGTGGTGGGGGCAGTCAGTGTCCCGGAGCTCACAAATGTCCAGTTACAACAGGCACAAGAGTATCCTGCCCCCAACATCATGAGAACACAGGTCTATCGACCACCTCCACCTTACCCATATGCTCATCCCCGTCCCGCTAACAGCACACCTGATCTGTCGCGTCATATGTACGTGAGCAGCAGCAATCCAGACCTAATCATCACGAGGCGTGTGCATCACTCAGTCCAGACTTTTCAAGAGGACAGTCTGCCTGTTGCGCACTCCTTACAAGAGGTCTCGGAGCCTCTTTTCAGCGGACCCCCACACAGACAGCCATACCACACTCAGAAGCGCAACTCCATTGAGATTGCCGGTTTGGCACACAGTCTCGAAGGGGTAAGGATCAAAGAGCGAACCGTATCTTCCTCAGCAGCAGAAACGGCCACCCCGCCGCCAGTTCTGCATGGCGGTCGTTCTCATGGGTCCCAACTAAATGTGTTTTTAGAACGCACAAAGACTGAGGACAGGGAAGACATTAAAGACAATGCGCAGTATGGACACAAAAAGTCTCTATCTGATGCCACAATGCTAGTTCACAGTAGTGGAGAAGAGGAGGAGTTTGAGGATGAGAGTGGACGTCACACTCCACTGTCACAGGAGGCAATTGTTCCTGAGCAGCCACCGCAGCAGCATCGCAAGTTGACTTCTCTCTCCTCACTTGCACCTCAGCAACTCACTCCCATAGAGCCTCCTCCTGCGTACCCTATAGGCTCTGCACTCAATCCCTCCATAACCAGCTCTTTGGCCTACAAAGTTCACCCCCTGATCCAAGAGGGCGAGCCCCTTTATTTGCTGTCAGATTTAAGGCAGCCCAGGATTATGCCCTCTGTGTCCGAGGGCGACCTGAGTGACCAAGCCAAGCAAAAGTCTAAGAAAGACTTGAAGAAAAGGCCTGTGTCTGATGTGCCTTCTGGGAAGAAAACAGTCGAGGGTTTGCCCCCTCCCGTGAGTGTTGTTCCCAAATATTTAGTTATTTTCTGTAACTAGTCATTTATCACATGTTCTGCACAGAGTATTAACATACTGCACTGCTTCTTCACTTATTAAAGCTACCTTGCACCTATTAAAGCTAGCTTTAGACCCTGACCAATAAGTTATCATAGAATACAGTTAAAGAAGCCCAAACAAAACAGACTTGGTTGGTTAAAAAATAATGGATCACATAAGAAAAGCTTTGTTCGCATGTGATGACCCGCAGACCTCAGTGCACCTGCATACACAAAACAGAAACCCTGCTAGGATCAAGCAGTAGCTGCAGGGGTTGTTGACAGTGAAGACAGAGAGTTATCTCAGATAGCACAGCGTAAAAGGAGACGTTACATCTCAGTCACTCGTACTGATCATCAGTGGTCACTGATCAGAGAACCAGCTTGCATCGGTCTCTAAAATCATGTATATGATCACCACATGGCAAAATCCTGATGGCAGTCTTTATTGACCATTACCTATGGAGAAAGATAGTAGTTTCAGTGGTGAGTGTTTAATTACACAACTGGATTTAGAACGTCACTCGTGGAAAGAATGTAGTTCCTTTACCTTGGTAAACCAGAAAGGCAACATTCTTACAGAAAACACCTGACAGGGCTGTGTTGTGCATGCCCTCTGGTTCGTTTACTCCCTCTGTGAGACTCGTACATCAACAGCTTTTTCTCTGTGTCTGCTCTGCTGTCACACCAGGGGATGAAGAAAGGAGCCAGGTCAGAGGTGAGGAAAATGGGCCCTCTGAAGGTTGCCCAGCTCAATGGCCTGTCGGTGTCCAGGCAGCCAATGCACGACGAGGCCAAAGACGAGCCCGAGCGAGCTTCGAATGATGAGAGGGTAGGTCACTCGATTGTTCGGATTTTTCATCTGATTTACTGATCGAATAACTCCTCCTTTGTAGCTTTACATTTATGGTTTTGTTTTGTCTTTAGACACTCCAAACAAGTGACAAATGTTGTCTAGTCTGCTGTTTAACAAGTTGATTATCGAGAGGTGCTAGATTTGTTATTATAAGCCTTTGTTATGAGGGATGCATGAAGGAGAGGGAGTTGATGCGCTGTATGCCTTCGGCCTGCAGCAGAGCTTTGAAGCCGACGTGGGGGAAAAAAAGATTGTTTTGTTCATGACAGCGTTGTACATTTCTGTTCTCGTATGTCAGTGTAAAGTGTTGGAGCAGCACATGGACAGGGGCGAGCTGTTAAAAGAGTACGAGAGTATCCCAAAGCGTCGTCCAGGAGGGGAGTGCACCATCGCCCAGCTGCCAGAGAACGGAGACAAAAACCGCTTCCAAGACGTCCTGCCTTACGACGACAACCGAGTAGAGCTGGTTCCCACTAAAGAGAACAACACGGGCTACATCAATGCATCCCAAATTAGAGTAAGTTAAGCTAAACAACTTATTACAGACCGCATGAATCAGATTTTTTTTTTTTGTTGGCCTCAATGATACTTCCCTTAAACCTTATCTCTGGGCATGTTTTTCCTGTACATCTCATGGCCTAACCCTTGCATTACTGATGACTCAGAGTGATTATATCTAAATTACCACACATCTGAATGAGCTCCTCTGCTGGATAGCAGCTGCTCATATATAGTGGATATGCTAGTCCTACATTGTCTATTAATAGTTTGCGGGAAGGTTATAACATGTCTCTTTTGCTTTAAGTCTTCCACTAGAACTCTGACTGTTTTTAGAAGGAATGCTGTTGACTTGACAAATGCTCCCCTTATTTCTCGTTTCATTAGGTAACAGTAGGTGGACAGGAGTGGAGTTATATTGCCACACAGGGTCCTCTGTCAAACACGTGTCAGGATTTCTGGCAGATGGTGTGGGAGCAGGGTGTCTCCATCATCGCCATGGTCACTGCTGAAGAGGTGCGTTGGTTCTATAATTAAACCCTCACATTGTATATTTCTCATCTGCACCTCACTGACCTTTCCACATCATCCTCTTCCTTCAGGAGAGTGGGCGAGAGAAGAGCTTCCGCTATTGGCCCCGGCTCGGCTCACGGCACAACACGGTGACTTACGGCCGCTTTAAGATCACCACGCGGTTCCGCACAGAGTCCGGCTGCTACGCCACCACGGGGCTAAAGATCAAACACCTCTTGACGGGTCAAGAGAGGACAGTGTGGCATCTGCAGTACACAGACTGGCCTGATCACGGCTGTCCTGAGGATTTCAAAGGCTTCATTAGTGAGTGGGACCAGCTTCGGTCTGTTCTTTGCAAATCTCTACCTTAACCAAGAGTCCCTCTAAGAACATGAACTCAGAATATTGAATATATATGTTTCTCAAGTCGGTGTTCTCCTCTCTCTCCAGCCTACCTGGAGGAGGTCCAGTCTGTGAGGAGACACACAAACAGCATCAGTGACCCAAAGAACACCAACCAACCTGTGCTGGTCCACTGCAGTGCCGGAGTGGGGCGGACCGGCGTTGTCATCCTGTCTGAGATCATGATAGCTTGTTTGGAGCACAATGAGGTACTGGTCCTCATCAGAGGAAATTTTAAACCCTTTTTGTTGAGCTTTGTTTTCGATCTGTCATTTCAGTATCTTAAGATTAAACTGAATCGCTTCGTCTTTCAGACTCTGGATGTCCCGAAGGTTTTGATGGCGCTGCGTGCTCAGAGGATGATGATGGTGCAGATGTTGTCTCAGTACACCTTCATCTACAAGGTCCTCATCCAGTACCTCCGAAACTCTCGGCTGATCTGATCAAAGGTTTTCTCTTGGGCAAAACGACCCCGACGATTGCAGGGTGGATTTAGCATTTATGCCAAACCGTACAGCATTAATGCAGCTACGTGAATCTGTTTGAAAAGGTAGTGGCCAAAAGTAGGACGTTGTTCTGGCCAAGTATTAAATCAAATTGAAGGTGTGGAATGTTGGATATATATAAGAAAGACGCAATGCCTCATGAAGAAGCATCAAGACTGTGACATGCCTCTGAACAGTATTATCTAAAGTTATTTTTTTAAATACATAATTGTTTAATAAAGCCCAGCACTTTCATCGCACCATGCTGTAACATAACCGATATTAAGCTGCATTTTTTTTTAAAAACCTCTAGGATAGATGTGTATCGAAAACAATTTATTTTGATTCGTCCGAGGACACTTTTGAGAATGAAAATCTATCTGAATGCTGTCGCTTCATTGGTTCTGATGAGATAAGAGGGACATCTGTGTGTGTGCTAGGAAGGCTTGTAAAGGAGAATCATCCCACACAACACCTTCACCATTGGGATTGAAATTATAGCATCTGAGATCAGGGCTGCGGAAATCGGTGTATCCGTTTAATTCAAAACTTCAATCCAAACACATGTTCGTCTGAAACAAGACACCCGTTAAAAGAAGACGACGATGGACCGTGAAGTAAAGATGAAAACGCATTTGAAAGAGGTTTAAATGTTATCAGGTTTTTGGGTCAAACTGGAATTTTGCTATAGATTTTTTTTCCTAAATTGTATCCGAGCAAGAGCAATATCAACACTGTAGAGCTGAGAGGGTGTGGTGTTTTTTCTTTTGTTTTTTTTAAATAAACAATTGTAGTTCAGTGTAATTTATTGCCGTGATCGACAATTTTTTGCAAAAGCTGCAGTACAGCAGAGCCCGTTTTATCATTGGTGTGAGAAATGAAGAACTGCTTGCGACACAGGAGGATGTTCCACAGCGTGGATGCAGCATGCTGGCTGTTGGGGGGGAGGACACGAGGTCTGATGGACAGCATGTCTCCAGTTTCAGTTTTCTGGCTGCCAGGCTTGTTTTTAGACCGATGAGAAATGTCTCTCAGCGGAGACGTTTCCTACTTTAATAAACGGCCACCAGACGGTCAGCGAACCCTCCTTGTATCATCATGTCAGAATGGAGTCGGGTCAAGTCTATTTTTTCCTTTTCTTTTCTTTACTGCAGCTATAAATAGTATATTAAATGTTGAAATCCGAATTGAATCTGTTTATGGACGCAGTAAGTAGCTGTTGGACGACTTGAATTAGCTTTTGTTATTCGTTTTGTTTTTCAAATGAAGGTGCCAACTCGAAGTAATCTTTATTTCACTTGCCCTGATTCTTTGTTTTTATTCAAAGACACACAATCTTATTAAACTGGAGGAGAATAAATGCCACAACTGATTCTGATATTTTACAGACTTGTTCTGAGACCCGTCGTGTGTGACGTGCTTTTGGTTTTATGTCACAGTTGAAGTCTGGAAGCGGAAAGCAGAGGCTTTTGTTTCCAAAGTGTAAATTTTTGTCCATGTACAGGTATGTTATTCATAATGTACACAATGTAAAATTCTGCTTTAATGAGTATTGATTACTGTACAAACTATGTATGAACTGTATGTATTAAAAAAAAAGATGGTTCGATACTGAGGAAAAATGTGAGCCACAGATGGGGCTTGTTTTTTTTAGTTTTTTTTTTTCCCACTCTTGTGCCACCTTGTGGATGTTAATCACATCAACTTAATCATGTGGTCTGTGATCTAAATGGAGACCCGTTATGTTTGTTATATTCAGGTACTGCAACTCTAAGGCATATTTTGTCAGGTCGTTATGAGGTTAGTCGACTTTTGTGGGGGGTGCTCCGGGAGTATGGAGTGCCGGACCCCTTGATATGGGCTGTTCGGTCTCTGTATGACCGGTGTCAGAGTTTGGTCCGCATTGCCGGCAGTAAGTCGGACATGTTTCCTGTGAGGGTTGGACTCCGTCAGGGCTGCCCTTTGTCACCGATTCTGTTCATAATTTTTATGGACAGAATTTCTAGGCGCAGCCAGGGCGTTAAGGGGTCCGGTTTGGCGACCTCAGAATCGGGTCTCTGCTTTTTGCGGACGATGTGGTTCTGTTGGCGTCGTCAGGCCGTGACCTTCAGCTCTCACTGGAGCGGTTCGCAGCCGAGTGTGAAGCGGCTGGGATGAGAATCAGCACCTCCAAATCTGAGACCATGGTCTTCGGCCGGAAAAGGGTGGAATGCTCTCTCCGGGTCGGGAATGAGATCCTTCCCCAAGTGGAGGAGTTCAAGTATCTCGGGGTCTTGTTTACGAGTGAGGGACGAATGGAGCAGGAGATTGACAGGCGGATCGGTGCGGCGTCTGCAGTGATGCGGGCTCTGCACCGGACCGTCGTGGTGAAGAAGGAGCTGAGCCAGAAGGCGAAGCTCTCGATTTACCGGTCAATCTATGTTCCTACCCTCACCTATGGTCACGAGCTGTGGGTAGTGACCGAAAGAACGAGATCGCGAATACAAGCGGCTGAAATGAGTTTCCTCCGCAGGGTGTCTGGGCTCTCCCTTAGAGATAGGGTGAGAAGCTCGGTCATCCGGGAGGGGCTCGGAGTAGAACCGCTGCTCCTCCGCATCGAGAGGAGTCAGATGAGGTGGCTCGGGCATCTGGTTAGGATACCTCCTGGACGCCTCCCCGGTGAGGTGGCTCGGGCATCTGGTTAGGATGCCTCCTGGACGCCTCCCCGGTGAGGTGGCTCGGGCATCTGGTTAGGATGCCTCCTGGACGCCTCCCCGGTGAGGTGTTCCGGGCCCATCCCACTGGGAAGAGGCCCCGGGGAAGACCCAGGACACGTTGGAGAGACTATGTTTCTCGGCTGGCCTGGGAACGCCTCGGGATCCCCCCAGAAGAGCTGGAGGAAATGGCCGGGGACAGGGACGTCTGGGTCTCTTTGCTCAAGCTGCTGCCCCCGCGACCCGATCCCCGGACCAGCGGAAGATAATGGATGGATGCATGGGTTAGGTTAGTCTGTCACAAGGCTGGTATACGTGGTGACATAACCAAGTATTAAGAAGCTTAGCTGCAGGTATTAAAGATAAACGAAGGCAGGTAAATGAAAGAGGGTCTAAGGTGAAGAGAGTGGCAATTCAGCTTTTTCAAGAGGGGGAGAAAGTTATTCGGACAATAAGGAGGCAAGGCAGCTTAGAGGATGCTTGTGATTGGGAGATACAGGTAGATTTAGGGAGTAGCCTCTACAAATTTAAGGCCTGATATAGTGTAGTGGTCTAGGAGTAGAATGAGAGTATATTTCATAGAGCTGACTGTTCCTTGGGAGGAATTAATAGAAGTTAGGATATGTCCAGTGGAAGTAGGATGTAGAGGATCTGTTGTCTGGGAGGGGTCTCCTGCTGGTGCCCAGAGTCAGGACTAAACAAGGTGAGGCTGCGTTTCAGTTTTATGCTCCTAAAATCTGGAACAGTCTTCCAGAAGATGTGAGACAGGCCTCAACTCTGACAATGTTTAAATCCAGGCTGAAAACAGTTTTATTTAGCTGTGCATATGACACCTGAAAGTATTTTATCTGCACTCTTCACTTTTTAATTACTTAATGATTATTTTAATGGGTTTTAAATTTCTGTCTTTTATTTTTTTAATTCCTTTTTAATGGTTTTATTGCCTTCTTGTGATTTTATGTAGCTGTAAAGCACTTTGAATTGCCCTGTGTATGAATTGTGCTCTATAAATAAAATTGCCTTGCCTTGCCTTGCCTTGCCTTGTCTCATTGTTAAGGGAGCTGGGTGTAAGGAGTGAGTGAGGAAAATAGTGAAGGAAGTGTCAGATGAGGCAGTAAAGTCCAGTCAGTGGATTTGGATTCGAAGAAGCAATAGTAGCTGGGGGCCCAGCAGGGGGAGAGCTTAGGGTAAACAGACTCTTGGAAGAGGCAACGAAGAAATCCAGCATGTATTTAAGTGGAGGGTGTGGCCGATTTGAGCCTTTTGAAACCAGGCGGCCATTTTAGGTGAGTTGGTCTGTATGGCTTTGTTTTTGCTGGCATTTTTAGTGATTGTCTGCTGAATCTGCTAGTGTCTTGTCCTGCCTCCACCTCTGGCACCCTCTATACTTTCATTACCCCCTACCTGAACCAGGGTTTGAATCCCATTCCTACTTATCTTTACCTCTTCTATTTCTACCCCCTACCCGAACCAGGGTTTGCATCCCCACCCTGCTATGACTGGTGTGCAGTTGGTGAGACGCGGGGGTAGTTTGTGGTTGTGGAAAAAAAAAAAAGTTGGTTGTGGTGTGAGGAGCAGTGATGGCTGGCATTAGGGGAGTGACTCTGGGATGCCAGTGATCACTGTCGAGCCTCCTGGAGGTCTTGTGGGCTCAACTTGACGAAACTGATGAAAGGAGGTTCCCACCTGATGACCCCAATGACATGTTAGTCAGCACAGCTTACTTATCTATATAGAGAGTATAGAGAATTATTCACTGAGTCTGGTCCATTTTTTCTTTAACACAAGTTTCTTGTGTTTACCTTGAATGAGGGAGTTCAAAGAGACATGAAAGAGACATTTATTGCTTAAAATCGGAGATGAAGGTTCCCTATCGAGATATAAATATCTGGTACAGACTAATTGGAGATGTGATACTTTTCAGTCTAATGTAAAATACATAAAAATTAAACACTTTCCTACACATTAAGGTACAAGATGCATTTGAGGGTCATACAGCGACACCGCAGCATGATTTAGCGGTCAGGTCTCGGGGGTTAGGAGTCTGATCCTCATGCGTGGTCGTCGGGCCGTTCTCTCGTCAGGTAACAGTGCCATCAATTATCAAAACGCTGCGATCGCCAATAACTGATCAGGAATTTTTCTTTTGCCAGGGAACAATTTCTCACCCGCACTGGCAACAGCGTACAAAGTTAAGAAGCACAACTTGTGGATTAAAGAACTCAACTGTAAGAAGCCACTTAGTGCTTTTGTTCTTATCGGCGTACAAAAGTAGATGTTCTTTTAATCAATGTTCTGACATGGAAAAACTTCAATCAGAAAGAGCGTGTAGTTTCTTGTACTCTTGACAGTACTGCGTTCATCAACAGTTTAAATGGAAATAAACAAGTTTCACCATTTAAAGATAATTCTTTAAACAGCACTCAGTGATAAATGAAATTACACAAATTTTACCTAATTATGTTATGGTCATTAATCTGTTTTACAGGTGAAAAAAACACTGATGAGAATACTGAATTCAGAAAAAGTCTGAAACACCAATTTAAAAAAAATATATATATAAACACAGGGTTGCATAAAATCATGTAAAAGTGGAAGATTTTCCACTCAAGGCTGTCAGTCTGCCATTTGATGAGATAAAACGCCACAAAACTGAGGTGAGGCCGTGTGAAACTGATGCTGTACAAGTACATAACTGCATGCCACAAAAAAGACAAGCAGTCAGCAGATGCTAATACTGGTATCGTCCTTTCTTTCCTCCGTGTCCTCCATAATCTTCATGTCTACCGTGTCCTCCTTGGTTCCTGCCTCCTCCTCCTCCTCCTCCCCAACCACCACCACCTCGTCCACCTCGACCCCAGCCTCCACCACCACGTCCTCTTCCTCCTCCACCATCTTGTCTTTTCTGCCAAGGTGGCATCTCGGGAGGTGGGGCTTGTATCTCAGAGGGGCGTCCTCCTCGGTCTGGTACTCTTCCCATCAGGATCTGTGGGGAGTAATATAGAGAGAGAAAACGATCTGATTTAGGCCTTTTTTTAATGATTTGGGGGGGGGGGGGGGGGGGGGGGGGGGGGGGGCAGGTGTTACTTGTTTACCTTGTTGACGGCACACGTAGTCTTCTCCCTGCTGGAGCCACTGCTGGTCTTTACCATATTGCAGATATCCTCTCTGGCAGCCAGCAGCTCGGCCATGTCCACCGTGGACTGTGGCCTCAGCGAGTGTCTCCTCGGCTGGTAGGCTCTTGCCATACTGTCCACCCTCACCTAAAAAGAAAGAAGAAAAGGCACGAATACTTTTATTAGATAAAACCATGCTGGTATACAAAGAAAGGACTCCTCTACATGACATGTGCTTATCATGCCTTGGCTCTATCTGACCATCCGAATGACTGAACGGTGACGTCCAGCCGTTTGATCAGCATCCTGCGCCGACACTCGTACTCCGACGACAGGACTTTGTTGATGTTGTGCAGCGTCTCCTGTGAGGCCAAAGTCACTTTAATAAGAACCAGATCAAGCAGACCCGAACAAAAATATATAGATATACGTGCAACGCTGACATACAGATCTACATACCCACTGTTCACTGCTAAGACATTTCTTCAGCACTGGGTTTCCAATGGAGGCATCAGGAAGATCTTGAAGTACTTTTTCAACCTATGGCGACAGAGATTCGGATCTCTTAACAAAGCGTGCATGTTTGAAATGGATTTCTCTGAGTTCCTACATTGATTAAAGTCAGTTACAGTAAGCGATCAAAACTCTAACAACAGTGTCTTTTCCCGGGATAAACAGGTAATGCGTCATGCCGACACATAAACTATAACATCAGGAAACTAAATCCCACATGATCGAAAAACAGATAACACGATGCAAGGGCACCGTGTGTAAATACAAGAACTGTAAGTACAAAGTAAACGTGATTACTGGCATTACAGGACATACTTTAAAGTAAAGTATGTGTGATGCTATACAGGCGCTCTGCGGAGGAATGCACGGTCACTGGAATCTAACTGAACTGGTTTGACATGGAAAAACAAAAGAAAGAAAATGCAACAGCAAAGGCACGTGCGTCACTCTGCTGACTGCGTGACAGGCGATGGTCTCATAACTATACCGAAGAGTTTAGGTAGGAAGCCCGAGCGGGTGTCCCATTGGATGCTCCGAGACCTTCTGAAATCCTTAAATAAGTGAAGACGAACAACATGAGGATCAATTGTACAATATAAATTAAAAAAAAACAAGAGAGTACATGTTCGTATACTGTGGTCAATTTCTACAGCCACAGAAGAGCTTTAACTCGCATTAACTTATCAAACGAGTTGCACTCCAAAAAAAATTAATCAAAAACAGATTTCTCAGTTGCTGTAAGCAGTGGCACCTGCTGGCCATGAATATAATCACACAAACAGTCTCACCTGGTTTCGGACTTGAGAGAAAAGCCCTGCCGCCTCCTGTCCTCTGGGCTCTGGCAGCTTCAGGGTTTCACAGATTGCTGAAAGTTCCTGATAAACTGGACTCTCGTCTTGGAGTTTCTCAGAGGCCCGCCTGCTCGTCACCATCTGAGCCGCCTGAAGCTCGGAGCTCAGAAACACTAAAAAAAAAAAAAAAATTTAAAAAAGGGATCAATTCTTAAATCTAGCGCCCGATGTAGAGTTCGAGGCACATTGACCGGATTGAGGAAGCCGATTACATACAGAGAAACTTGAGATGGTCTTTTGTATTTCGCACACTGCCCCTGAGAATCCCAGAAAGGGCCTCTTCATAGGGACAGTGCAGCTCCTTCAGCAAACCGCTCACCTCGACCTGGAGGCTGTCCACTTCGTCTGCAGGGAGAACACAGAGAAAAAGGCTTTAAATGAGTGAAAATGCTTCACTTCGACTAAACAGTGGGGGTGTGGCCAATAACCGGATGGTTGGTGGTTCGATTCCCACTCTCGCCACTCAAAAAGATTGGTGAAACTGACAGCTGGAGGGGCATCAATTCACCTCCTTCTCACGGCTGAGGTGCCCTTGAGCAAGGCAACGTACCCCCATGCTCCCCGGGCGCTTTCATGGCTGCCCACCGCTCCAGGTTGGCATCTGTCTCTATGACTGTGTGACCCTGTGCATGTGTGTGTCAACAGGTGCCAACCTGGATGGGTTAAAAGCGGAAATGCATGTATGCATGACCAATAAATCTGAAAAGGATGAAACTGTGAAATGTGTGTTTCAATGTTCCCGTCATTGTTCTTTTGTCACAGAGAGCGGCGTGCGGTCATCCTAATTGTTTTCACTGAAAGAGGGACACGTCGTTTATGACAGTGACACTTTCACGAGATGATTCTTTACATCCTTAAAAGAATTCATTATGTACTCAAGATTGCAAAAAAAAAAAAAAGAAGAAGACTCACAGGTTACACGATGAGCTTGAGGGGTGTAAGGGTTACCAGCTGGACATATAGAACTTAAAAACAACAACTGCATCTATAAAAATGGAAAAAGTCAAACTGAATACGGTAAGAGGCGTATGTGTCGGATTAAAATAAGAAAGAAGTAGAACTTAAAAAAATACAAAAAACGAGACGGAGTAGTTTTGAAAAGCAGTATGAAAATACGAAAAAAGATAATGTATTTATGATGAACAGTGACACCTTCAAATACATCAAAATAAGATGCAATATCACCTGATCCTGAGGTGAGACTCTCCTCCAGGTCACAGAGCGGCTTCAGTCCGTCCGCCAACCACCTGCAGAGGTCCACATACTCCGGGGAGGACAGCCCTCCCTCTGCGGCTCGGAGCAACGCCTTCTCCTCCAGCAGAGGGCCGCCATAGCTGCGGACCGCCACACACGGCGAAAATGTATTTAATACATGCAGGTGTTATTAGACCAAAGACCACACGTCCACACGCAAACGAACAGCTCAGAGTAGCTAACGGTAAACGCACAGTTAAACAGTTACCCGACACGCGCACAGTCGATTAGCTTACCTGAGCTGCTCTAAAGAGTCCAAAATGTCACACTCCATCGCTGAATGCGTGACTTATTTTCCTTCCGCGTTTATCCTTTTAAAACATGACGATGATACGGATACATTTAGGTTAACATAACCAGCAATTACACCCATTCATATTCACAACGCTATCACCTTCTCGGTGTTCCGGTTGTATACATGAGCCGGAGTGAAACACGGTCAACGACATGGTTCCGCAATGGGTTTCACGGCGGTAACCAGTATTGCATTTGAAAAGCTGTAACTGTAAAATTCGGGTATTTTCACGAGTAAATAAACATAATTAGACTTATAAAGTCTGTATGACCAAGCATAAATATGCGCAGAGTACCTCAGTTTGAACTAATTTGACATGCCTGGCAAAACGTACATTGAAACAGTTTTATTGATCATGGTTTCATTCAGATGGATGGACTTTGGAATTACTGTCTTTAAGAGCACATAGTATCTCATTGTATTATATACAGTTGCATTTGTGTGCATGTAGAGGGCTTACAAAGTTACAAAGTCCTCACCAAAGCGCGTAATTCTCTACCACAGAAGATGCTACTCCCGAATTGCCTGAAATGCCTACTTTCTTGTCCAACCTTTTTAGTTACTTAACCACACATCCCAACGTTTCCATGTTTGATTGTAATGTGGAGTGTGGTCAGAGTGAGCAACCACATCCAAGAAATATTCAGTCAGATGTGAGTTGTTGCAGAACAGCTGAGAACAGGATGAGAGGAAGAAGCTCTCAGCACCATCCCCTCATTAAACTACTTTCAGTAAATTTCCAAACTGATCTGCATCGAATATGAAGTTTAGTTTCAGTCCTGTTCTCAGCTGTTTCTGCTGATCTGCAGAGGGACTGAGTTCAAGCCTTTTCCAGGTTCCTCAATTTCTCTGTCTTCAAATTTTGAAACCAACCCACAAGACATCATTTGGATACAGACCGTGAGACAGAACAGTCCCAACCCAACACGAAGCACCTGAACAAACCAAAGACAGTTGATGAGCAAAGCTGCTTCACAGGAAACATGTTGGAAGACTAAAAGATAGTGTCTGTAGTCATCAGTCTCAGGTAAAAAGTGTCAAGAAAGCAGCACAAACAAGCGGAGTCATAACTCAGAGTCAATAAACTGCTTTGGGACTCGGAGATCATATGTTCAGTCATGCGAGTGCTGCTTAAATGTCTCCAAGTTTTAGAGGCCAAAGTAAGAAGTGAAAATCTTTAAGTCGGAAAGTTTCATTCTCTGATTTAATGGCTCAAGCTGTTACTGAGCAGCTTTTAGTTTGTCAAGATGAAGGATCAAAGCTCTTAAAGAAATAAACTCTGCAGTTCAGCATCTGAACAGAATGGAACCAGCTCAGAAAGGAGACTGAAGCTGTGATTTGGTGGTTCAGACAGATACAGAGCAGCTTTGGGAAGCAGGGGGAGTGGGTTCAACTCCTGTGGATGCTGATGGCTTTTAGAAAAGGAAGGAGAGGACTGAACCTGCATAAGATAAGATGAAATAAGATTAATGAAAGGTTTACTACGATCCTGGTCGAGCAGGTAGCTTTGGAGGAGTAGAGAGATTACGTAAAGCTGTGCAGTATGAAAGTTACGTACGAAAAAGAGTTTAATCAGAGCAAGACGCCTATACTCTGCATAAGCTTGCAAGAATCCATTTTCCGAGAAAGAGTTTGTCACCAGCCCTTTAAAACAATTCCAGGCAGATCTCTGCGATATGCAGGCCCTGGAGGAACACAACGATGGTTATAATTACCTATTAACTGTCATTGACGTATTTTTAAAAAAAAAAAAAAAGGCGTACGTTCATGCTCAAGAGAAAATCTGCTGCAGAGTTGGTGAGGGGTTTTGAATCTGTTTTTAGAGAAAGTGAGACCCCTAAAAAAAAAAAAAAAAAAACCCCTTCAAACAGATGCTGGTAAAGAATTCTTTTACAAGAAATTTAGGGCTTCACTAGAACGCCACGGTATTGAACATTTTGCTGCGCCTAGTGAAGTAAAAGCATCTGTGATTGAGAGGTTTAACCGCACTTTAATAAAAAAAAAAAAAAAAAAAAAAAAGGGGATGTGGAAATTTTTTTACTGCTAATAACACACGTCGATACCTGGATGTCCTGCAGGATCTTGTGAAAAGTTACAATCATAGTTACCATTCAAGCATAAAAATGATGCCTATGCAGGTGACTGGGTTAGATTGACGATTAAGTACCCGTGCGGTTCTCTGGTGGAGTCTTCATAACTTTCCAGGAAGAGAGGGGAAGATT
Organism: Odontesthes bonariensis; assembly: GCF_027942865.1. Lineage (NCBI taxonomy): Eukaryota > Metazoa > Chordata > Actinopteri > Atheriniformes > Atherinopsidae > Odontesthes > Odontesthes bonariensis. The sequence goes on from NC_134522.1 coordinate 18,390,715, forward strand.
TGACGGGCTAGTATACACCTGCAAGCTGTCTCTGGGGTTCTTAAACAACATCAGATAATTACTGTTCAAACTAATGGTACGACTGTACTTCCCCTGATGAAACGCGTTCTGAGTCAGCATCATGACGCTCATATTTCTATGATGTCTGTACTGTGTGAATTTTCACCACTTCAGGATGGTCCGAGGCTTGAAAAATAACATTGTCCAAAATAACCAAGTCATTTCGATCAGGAGGAAACAGATTTTCATCTTCAAAAGAATGAGACAATCCTTTCACAAACTTAATCTTTTTATTCATCCGCTGCAGTTCAGCATGCAGAGGTTGGAAGGAAGTGTAAATCCATACAATATTTTCAGGTACAGCATCCATCACATGGTTACAATTTTGTAAAACAGTTTTAACAAAGAAAGATTTCCCACACCCACTTGGTCCCACAATCAGACATGAAAAGGGAGTCTTTAGTCTGGGGTCAAAATCTACCTCTTTAACAGAGGACTGTGACATTTTTCCTATTTCAACTTTCCTGTTTTTACCTCTTAACCGATGTTTCAAAAGTGCTGAAACGTTCACGTATAATCGACGGAGGAATTTGATCAGCGTTGTCTACAATCTCCTGATTCAAACCCCCTCCATGCTGCTGCAGCTGCAAACTCCTAACTAAGGAAGAAGTGAGATTTCTTGACACTATCTGGAGACTCGTTTGATAGTGATGAGGTCACAGGAGCAGGACTTTGCGCGGGTGCATCTTCTGACTCAGTTTGACTGGTGAGAGACAAGAGTCTATTTAAATGAAGGACTGCTTATTCTAATTTATGTAAGAAAGCGGCTTGATTATTTTCAACAATTTCATCTTCTTCCTCACTGTCAAACCTAACACGATTTATATTACGGAGTGCAATGATAAGCTCTCTAAAGTAATCTGATGGATGAACCGCTATGGGGATGTTTTGCAGGTCGTTTAATAATTCATCTGGGATAACTCCAACTGTCTGATTATCCATGTTTACACAGAATTAAGAATGGTTTGGGGAAACAGTAGGAAACAGGAAAGTAGAAAAATAAAAAAAATTCAGTTTGTTAACTTTTAGAAAATAACCTTCAAGTCACGGTTTATTTTCCGTAACAATATCTGACTTGTTGCCAGTAATGCGAGGGCTCTTGCTTTGTGACGATGTATTGCTGCGGCTTCTTTTCTACTTGAACCTTGGATTTTAGGCCTTATACGGTGGATGCACAGCATCACTTCTGTGATAGAAGGACAAATAAACAGAGTATTTTTAAAATGTTAACAGGTTCTGTACATTAGGTTGGAAGTAAAAGCAAAGAGAGAAATTGTACCTCCGATTAGGCCATGAATAACTAAAGCTCTTGAGCGTATTCTGTTGCGACGCCGATTTGTCATCACAATCTTGACAGGAGCTACAACCTCAAATTCTGTGAAATAGAACGACACATTGTTTAATAACAGAAATTTATTTATTTTTAATAAAATAGATAGATAAATAGATGGATACTTAATTAATCCCGAGGGAAATTTAAGGATCCAGTAGCTTATACAGTCAAGTGCAACAGACAGACACAGAATACACAAATCACTGATTACAAATCAGAATACAAAATACAACACTAGTGCAACATAACACACAACCACACTCAACACAGCATACGAAAATCACAGATCACATACACAAAACAAGGAATGAACAAAAATGTACAAGAAGAAGAAGAAGAGTGGGATGTTAGCGGATGCAAATGGTAGGGAGGTATTTGTGTCAGTGTGAATAATATATATATATATAGCCTATATATAAATAAAATGTACTCGCTGTGGAATATGTATAGACAACATTACCCGGTTAATGCTCTCACAAATGGTCAAAGCACACAGTTCATTTGAATGGTTCTCGTTTGAAAGGCTGCTTTTTGTCTACACAATCGTGTGTGTGTGTGTCTCTCTCTCCCGAACGTCGTTTACGTATTGCAATCATACTTACGCAGTACGCACACACATACACACATAGGAAATCCGGTTCTGAATTCAAACGTTTTTACCGCTAATGTAAACTTATTCAGCGAGAGAAAAAAGAGGCATGAAAAATGAATAAAGAATGAAAAAAGTTGTTCAACTTACCCGGCACATTGTGCTGGATTTTCTGAGCTTTCTCCTCTGCGTCCTCAACAGGAACCGAACTTTCCGCCGGGGTGCAGAGCTGGAATATCTGGGCCAGGTGAGCGCTGGTACGGGGTAGTTGTTCTGACTTCAGTTCATCGTGCTGGATGTGGGGCACCGTAGGAGCCTCTGAAGAATTGTTATTACGAACGGAGGTGTTCTGCGTATCAGAGTCCATGGTCCAAGCCTTCTCTCGGGGGAATCCTAGGACTAAGTGTTCAAAGCACCATTTTTTATAGTCTTACACCCCCACACAACAATGCAGCGATTGGGTGACCAATCGCTGTAGGCTACCATCTTTACAGCGATTGGTCATCCTTACTCTCCTTCTCTACTTAATTATGATCTATGAATCTACTTAATTATGAGCTGAAACATTGGAGGTTCTTATAACCTACTCAATAGTAACTACAGCCCCTGGCAGTTCCGTCTAACAGAGAGGATGCAGGCTAAACTTAGCCTTCAGTCAGGCCTCTTGTGAAGTAAAACAACGGAGCATTCTCTTGACTTGAAACCCTGTTCACAGCCTCACTATATGAATAGTCTGCTTTGTCTACCCTCAATGTCATCAGAAGAGGATTTAATTTTTTTAAACTTTTATTCACTCTGGGCTAGTTAATATGTGTGCAGACTCCTATTTAGAAGTAACCTGCCTGACTAATATGAATGGTTTAGTATTTGCTCTTGGATGAAGTTTCCCTGAGATTTAACACAGAAAACTGTCAGCGCTCTGATAAACTTAGTTGTTTGTTTTTGGCTGTGTGTGTGTGTGTGTGCGTGTGTGTGTGATTACCTTTATTAATAATACATTGCAATGAATACAGCAGATCATATTGAATATAGCTAATTAGATGTTGCGTGAGTTATAAGGGTGGGTTACATGGTTCCTGAAAATGTTCTTTACACTGCTCAGCTGAAGACAAATAAATCTTTTAGAAGCAAAGTAACAAAGTATGAGGGTTAACACAAAGCCGGACACGTGCATGCCACCACATGCAGAGTCATGCATAGTAAATAATTTAATTTTCAACTGATTGATTGTTTCTTCCTCTCCAGCCTTACTCCCACCCCCTCCTAAAATTAGCTACAGACCATTCATGCTTTGTGGTCATGAAGTAAAACAACGGAGCATTCTCTTGACTTGAAACCCTGTTCACAACCTTATGATATGAATCGAAGAGGATTATAATTTTTTTAAACTTTTATTCTATTTGCCCTATAGATAGAGGATCTGCGAAACTGCCAAACTACTATTTTTCTTAAACCCCAGCCTCAACTCATATGAGATTAAAAATGTTGTCAGCATTTGTTCCTAAAACTTAAACTTTCCTGTTAACTGTTGTGGTGGAAAAATCTTCCCTCGCTTCCTAATACCTCTGATGAGAAATGAAATATAGAGACCCCTGATGTTTTTGCCGGCCGGTCAAGGTTTTTATTTTCGTTGCAATGAAAAGGTCAGTCCTCAGACAAAGGGGGTGCAAACCATTTATACAGGGAAGAGGCTTTGTTCTTTCAAGTGTGTATTCTTCAGCCGTCACCTTACCACACCCCCCGGGGAAAGTCTAGCACTTTGGAGAGGATGCAGAATCTGGTAACAATGGTCATTCAAATGATTATTGTCTCTGTGTAAATCAACAGACAAATAGTTTGCAGACATTGGATTTACAACAAGGTGTCATTTAAGAGACAAATGGTTAGCAGACATCGAATTTACCATAACACTGTTCTTTCATTTACACAGGAAGGGTCTGCAAAGCTGCCAAACAACTATTTTTCTTAAACCCCAGCCTCAACTCATATGAGACTTTAAATGTTTGTTGTTCTGTAATTAAACATTCTTTCATTTTATACTCAATAAATATATTACGGACTCCTTCAGGGTTTTATCCATTACCAAAACCCCACCCTTCTGTCATCTCATTGGTTCTCAAAGTCATGGGTTATACATTACCTCCCCCCACACCTAATTAGTTTATTCTATTTGCCCTGCAGGGAGAGGATCTGCAAAGCTGCCAAACAGCTATTTTTCGTCACCCCTAGTCCCGACTCATACGATACTTAAAATGTTGTCAGCTTAGCTCCTAAAACTTAAACTTTCCCTATTCTGTAATTAAACATTCTTTAATTTATACACTCAATAAATATTTTGACTTAATCCATCCCCTTACCCCTCCCATAACCATTTCCCCTAACCCCCCTCCCCTTTTTTTTGGTTTAAAAATTTGAAGACTGAGAAAAATTGAGTGGAACCTGGAAAAGGCTCCAACTCAGTCCCTCTGCCTTCTCAAGCTGCTCTCTAACAGACAGAGCTGTTCTTCCTGACAGTAGGATGGTCTTTCTTGAAGGTTTTGTCTCTTTAATCTTTTGTCTCTAGTTTTGGTCTTCAAATTGGAACCTGGTAAAGACTGGAACTCAGTCCCTGAGACCTCCCAAACTGATCTCTAGCAGCTTGTGCTATCTGACCACACAGCTGGGCTACTTCTTGAGCACACTTCAGCCTTCAGAAAATCCCTTTCAGACTTACAGTTTTTCTCTCATTTGATAAGAGTGGCATAACACTCTTATAGTTCAGCACAACACCATAGCTAACCTGTAAAAGCAATTATCTCTCCCAAAACTGTTCACCCATGCTTCAGACCTGATTTCTTTCCCATGTAAAGAGTCAGTGCCACCCAAATTGCAAAGATCTTTCTCAATTGCTTAGGCTCATTTCTTGAAACAGACTGGACGTTTTCAACACTCTTTAGTACTTTTTGCAAAACTAAACTGAATGGTTCAGCAAAACACCATGGTTCACCAGCAATAGCTCAAAAATATACATAGCACACATATACTGTATATATAAACACAAACAAAAAACAAAATTATGTGGCCTACAGTACTGTAAATAAATCTGCAGCTTACAGAAAACACTGTAGCAACACTTTACTGGTCGCTGTTGTGCCCCCCCCCCCCCCCCCCCCCCTCAGAAAAAAGCAGGACTTTGTCTCTCACACCAAGTAAAAAGAAGATCTGAGTCAGTTCACTTTAACTTCTGTATGCAGCAAATATTTTACAATAGAGGATTACAAGGAGGCAACATCTGTTTTTAGGACCAGCTGCTGTGGAAAATGATTAGCACTTATGGATATCAAGTTCCATAAAAACTACTCTGTTATCAATCAAACATTCCTCCATAGATCAATAACCCAAATCATGTCTCCTATTCAAGATGGTGAAGACTGAAACATATTCCATTTTATATCAGTTAAGGGGCTGGTTACACCTGGAGAACAAAACAGTTACTCACACCTACCTTCATCACGACGTTTTAGTTCTTTATGGTCCGACACACATAAATGGAGAGAAAAGAAGAAGAAACAAAGTGAATATTTAATATTTAAAAAAACACACCATAAACAAGCTGGAATTAAACTCTCTCTTTCTTTAAAGGAGACATATTTTACCTATTTAAACAATTTAGAATTGGTCTATGTGCTATACAAAATATGTTCATGAAGTTCTTTGCACAAAATCACTCTCACATAAAGAGATTTCACCAGCTCTATTCTTGCCAGTTTCAGTCTCTCCCAAATTGAGCCGTTTAAAGGGCTCTGTCACTTTTATGCAAACAAGCTGTTGCTGGCCCCACAAACAAAAAACAAAATTATGTGGCCTACAGTACTGTAAATAAATCTGCAGCTTACAGAAAACACTGTAGCAACACTTTACTGGTCGCTGTTGTGCCCCCCCCCCCCCCCCCCCCCCCCCCCCCCCCCCCGCCCCTCCCTCATGACCTCCTGGCCGTCCAGACGTTGCTGTCTGTCTGGCCACAGATTCTCATCAACATTGCAACATATTTTCCCTTGCAATGCAACGCGGGAAGAAACGCCGTGCATGCCGCAACCATCCCCTACACTGATCTCCTGTAATATCTAAACATGCAGCGTCCATTGCATGGAGCAGGGATCTTTGGTCTTGAGCGTGATGCTCATACACTCTCCACCTCCAAGCAGAGAAAAACTCCTCAATAGGATTAAGGAAAGGGGAATAACATGAGATTCTATATGGTATTGATGGTATCATGTTCTTGGCCCATTTTGACAATTGAACAGATTATTGTGCATGTGATGACTTATACAATGAAATCATGCTGACATATTTTGGATAGAAGAACCATTAGACCAAGAATCAACAAATCAGTTCAGATCACCAAAATCTATTCAACTTGGAAAATGTGCTAAATGTAGGCAAACTGTGCAAACTGTAGGCTACTTGTACTTAATCTTTTGCAGAGATGCACTGAAATAATTGACACATGTATTAAGACAATTGCAATGAGAATTGCCATTCTGTTGTGAACAATTGCGAGGTGGTTTGAAGATTTGTCCATGTTATTTTGATAATGTAATTTCTGTTTCTAGAAATGAGCCAAACCAATAGAGAAAAACTGTAAAGCGTTCTGCTAACAGCCGGAGCTGTTGAAGCAAGCAAGTAGATTTCTTTCTTAGAGCATTTCACTCTTTCTTTCATTCTTGGTGGCTTTGACAATATTACAGGAGGGCTCTCAGTCATAACGACTCTGCCTTTCCTTTCCTAAAATATCTGCAACTTGTGAAGATTTGAACCAAAAATCTCTGCAACATCAAGCTTCTTTCTAGCATTCTGAACTATCTGGTCTGGGATACTTTTACTCTTTACTTTGAGAGTTAAGCATGAACATGTTTCAGTCACGAGCTTCGACAGCTGACAGCTCCAACAGCCTGAGCAAACACTCCTTCTTAAATTCTGTGTCTGCCATTGAACTTCAGTTTAATGACACTTATTTGTTGCAAACATCAGTGAACAAAACAGAAACAACAGTACAACATTTGTAGAGTTAATATGAGCACAGGCAGGTCTGCAGATCAAATGTACCAAAACTAACGGGAACTCATTCATATGAAACCTCAGCAGCTCCTCTTGAGATCGAACAAACTCATCCTCTTAAAACTCGTGAATCCGTCATACGCTCAGATCCGGAAGGACAGCTCGCCTTCTCCGAAGACATTTTTTAATCTGACAGTTCAGTTCATGGACAACATCTAAGCAGTATTTATTTGCATTCAGTTACTCGTAAATAAAACAAGTCTGCGCTGTTATCAGATCAAATAGCTTCATATTACGTCTGTTAATATTATTTTATTTTGAAAGGTACCACCGGAAGTGTCAGTCATTTGTAATATCTCTAGCTTTACCTTTTCTGTAGATACCATTAGTGGCCACAAGAGGGCAGAAACGCCCTGCTCACAGTATAAAGACTGAATCTGTGGACTGCAGCCGGTTGCCTTAATCATATTAACAAAATGATTTCACCACATTTCAGACACAACGGGACAACAATACTTTCAGTAAAACATTCAAACTGACAAAGTACAACAATCTTTACGAGAAGTTTCATCCTTAAAGGGTTTTTACCAGTTTCTGTGCAGGTTTGAAACTGGTCCTACTTTACATCTTTTCATTGCAGTAAGCTCGGTTCCATCCCTGACAGAAAGCCCATACTCTGATCTATCTATCTATCTATCTATCTATCTATCTATCTATCTATCTATCTATCTATCTATCTATCTATCTATCTATCTATCTATACTGAGTAATGATAAGAAATGTAAACTGTGGTAAAACTCCAGCATTCATAATATTAACTGAATATGACAGTGTTGTTATGAATGCTCTCTTCCATCATAAAACCTCATTTGATAAAGATTTCCCACATTTCAATGTTCATACTGACTTTCAGGGTGTAGTTACAGCTTATGGCCACCAGAGAGAAGTATAGGGACATATCCAAAGGGATGGTCAAGCTAGCAGATACGTAATTAGATATCACTTCCGGTAAGGACATAAAAATAAAAGCCTCCCAAATAATTGTAAGCGCTTTTTTAAAATCATATATTTATGTATATAATAACGTACTTCTCTTAAGAAATGTACTATTTTTTGTATAGAAGATATTCCCAGTTCACATCTTTGATGTTGGTTGTTTTGTTTTTACTTGGAGTCTTCATTTAGAAGACATGAATCTTGAATCTAGTTTTCCGTTGCTGCCTCAGCTCATGTCCCACACTCCAGATCTGCTCAGATCCACAGGGACAGCTCGCCTTCTCCGAAGACATTTTTTTAATCTGACAGTTCAGTTCATGGACAGCATCTAAGCAGTTACTTTTGGTCTCTGAGAGAAACGTGATGTTGAGGCGCACTCAGCCGCCCCAGCAGCAGAACATCTGTCTGTCATGAAGGTGGCGTCACTAAACTGAAGAAACGGATAACAAGGAAACAAACCAAAAAAAACAAAAAACAGGGGAAAGTAGTTAAAACATGGCCTTGTTTTGGTATAAGATGTGAATAAGCCCAGTAACAGAAGGATGTACATCATTGTTTACATTCATACAAGACACAAAATGCATCTGATTCTGAGAGACTTTATTTATTCCAAATCCTAATTCCTCTCGGTCTCATCCTTCTGTTCCTCAGGGTTAATGTGAGGCGATCAAACAGGCTTTAAACAGAGACAGTGGAAACCATTTGGGTGACCACACACAAATGACCACAACTTCTGTATCCCCATTTAAAAAGGGCAAGTTGTCCCTGGAAAAACCACAGCCCAGTCCTAGTTCCTTCTTGTGGCCCCAGCTCAGTTTAGGAATCAAGGAGCATCATTGTACGCATCATCTGTAACAGCCATTTAAACAAAAAAAAAAACATTTTAAACACCAGTTAAATGTAAACAGCTCATAATCATAGCTTTGAAAAATGTAACAAAACACAGAGAAACGGACCAACTAATGCCTTCTTATCCATGGTCTACACGCTTTACATCTAAAGAAAACATGAGAAAATCACTCATCTTGTTGCTATAATATGATTTTAGGGATGTGTACTATCTTTTTACAATGAAATAAATGTGCCTAAACAGCATGACAAACCTTAGAGATTCAGGCCCTGATTTCCACCACCAAAGTGGCCTTGAGTTGGTCCTCACCTTCCTCTTCTCCAGCCTCATTATTCACTCCTTCGTGAGTTCACCAAACCGTCAGTTTTCATTTCATCACGTTAGCGGCTGAAGGTGACATTTTCCACCCACACACTGGACCATCCATCCATCCATTTATTGATTGTTTATTATTGAGCTGAGATTTCTCCAGTTTTAGCTTCTTTTCATTGGTTCCCTGTTAAATTCAGAGTAGAATTTAAGATTGTTCTCCTTGCATATAAAGCTCTTAATGACCGAGCTCCATCATGTCTAGGCTTAATAGTTTGTCTGCGCTTTGGAATAACTTCGTTATTCTGCTGTGACACTCAGGAATGTGAGCGAAGGACATGGTGTCTGAAGAGGAGTTGCCAATAAACTTGTGTCTTGGATCTTAATTGTGTATAAGTCCATAAAGTGTTGCAGATCGTTAGATTTCTGTGACTTGTGTTTTCAATAAGCTAAAATAAGCTATGTTAGCTCATCATATATGTTGTGGTTTCGAAAGGGATTCAGTTCATTATGTGAAATGGTTTTCTATTGTTGTACTGAATTTATAAGTGATAGATTTATGTTCAGGCAGCATTTAATCATCATTTCTTTCACGGTTGGAGACCAACAATGAATGTACGGTTTGTGTGATGGGCAGATAGCTCAGACTGATAAAACATTTAGGTGGTGTTAGAGTGGGGGGATCGAAGCCCACAGCTGCAGAGGCACCAGCTGGGGGGGCTGTTAGGTGAATGATTTTAACTTTGGAGACTCTGAGATATTCTTTGTCTGTTGTCCCACACTTTGCCATCAGTAGACCGACCAACAGAGCAGACTGGCCCTTTTTAGGTTGGTGGGGCCTTAAAGAGACAGGAGCTAAATCTGAGCGTTGAAGACGGATGACAAGATGAGGGGACATTTTTCAAATTTAATTTTTTGAATATCACAGCATGTGATACAAGTCTAGCAGACCTATAACCTATCAGTGAATCTACAAATTAACATATGGACAATTAAATCTTTGATACAAAGATGGAGGTCGTTTGTGCGTACGCTCCAGGCGTTACATACATCCCATTATTTTTAATGGTTTGTTAGCCTGTTCATTACTTTGTCTATCAAACCCTACTGGCACACAGCGTCGCTCCAAAATCCACCATAAGCTAAAATATTTCAATGTACTTGAGGAAAATCCCAGAGGAAAAAAACAGAAGCCGGAGTTTCACACATCTGTCGGCGGCTCTCGTAGAAATGAATGAACTTTTGGTTGACTCTCATATGAAGACACATATATGTGGAAGCAAGCTGTAATCGGGTGAAGAAGTTTCTCTTAATTCGACACTGCCAAATAAACAGCCCTTTTCTCATTACCATAACAGGATAATGTCATATTTGGAGTAAGCAGTAATCAAAATAAGCTGTATGCTGATCTTATTCACATTAAGCAGACATGTTTACACCTGAATAGGAATACTATGCTCTATTGTTTCGAGGGATATGGACATAATAAAGACAAGTTTGGATGAGTGCAAATATGTAGATGTAGGCATGAGTCGTCATTCAGACTGTTTTCAGTAACATGTAAAATGGAAATATGAATGGAATATATCACATAAAAACCATAAAACACTGTTTTATTTAGATCAAGGCTAGAATATTGTCATCCATGTACATTAAGGCAGTCTGAGTCTGAGCACCTCTGAGCCAGTTTGGCGGTGTCGGCCACCTCTGCGGATCGCTGCAAAGTAACCATGAAGTCTAAACGACAAAAGATTAAAACTCACCATTTTATTATGATAATGTTATTTGATATGTCAAATTACAAGTGTATGATGTAACATAAAAACAGTTACAAACATATGTATGCATATTTACATTATATATTTATGAAAAGTAACAAGCTACATCTGTATAAGGAAAATACAACTATGACATGAGTTATTGGTACTATAAATTTTACATCAGATACTTGGTATTCTCGAAATACCTAGATGCGTAGAAACCAATGAAACCAGAACGAGAGATGTTAGATTGTGTGATGGAGACTAGGATGGACGTGAGGCACTTTTTTGAGGTTGTCAGGATGTGAAAGCCGATGGCACTAAGAAAAACTCAAAGGAAAAACAGATGCACAGGAAAAGGAAATCTGCACAAAGAGAGTGCGAGAAGAAAGAAAACAGGCAGTGTTTACAGAATAGTTAAGAGTAGTACCATTTATACTGCAAGTTTCAAAACACAAATGTCTTCCACTATTTAGAACTAATCACATAAATGTTACATCAAGCGCTGTAAGAGAAAAAAAAAAAAAAAAAAAAAGCTTACACGTAGTATCATCAGTGCACCAAAGCATCGGAGAATTGAAATATAACCACTCAACTGCTGTGAAAAGCAACCTTTAAAAAAAACAAAAACAAAAAAAAACAATACACTGAAGAGAAACAGGTTTATATAGCTTCTTGCTTTTTTTTAAAAATCTACACAATGTCAAGAATGTACACTTGTATGCATTCCCAAAGATATGCACAATTTCCAAGATCGAAAGAGGATAAAAGACTAGCAGCAAAGTGGTTAAAACTGAAGTCTTATATAATGCAGGTCAAAAAATATATATATTAAAGCGGGCAGACACATGTTGCATATATAATACAGTACATGACAGGAAGTTGCACTGCGCTGGTTAATGCAGAATGAGAAGTGTTATTTCAGGATTCTCTACACTTTTGTATAAATGCACATCCTTTATTTTTGCTTCTCAGCCAGCAAGTTTTAATCCGGTTTTTCGCCGAGCTCCCGGTTCAGCTCGCGAGAAACACGGGGCGATCCGAGCACAATGGGAGAAAAATGACAAGCGACCAAACGTCTGGTTACACACCAACCCCCCGCACGCACACGGTGCACACACACACACACACACACGCACACAGACAGACACACACACACACACACACACACACACTCGGGGAAGGGAAGGGGCCACACGGGAACGCACATACATGCAGTGACACCGGCGCACCCACTCACATGCACAAGTGTCATGGCAGAGCAATCAAAACGCTTCAAAATAAGCAAATGAGCGCTGTTATATGCTGTCGGGAGAATTAGGTTTTTAACAGTCGTTCATAGCTGATTTTCTCTGTCAACACAATAAAATTAGTGATTGTATCTAGCAGCTTTATATGTATATATATATATATATATATTTATATATCAAACTTTAGAAACAAGTGGACTGCCACTACTGTACCGTGTTAGAACTATCCTCCTTTCTACCGTACAAAACTAGAGAGAGACTCTATTTGAAGCTCAATAGTCATTATCCACCACAAAGCCCTCTACTTTTCAATGTGAAATAATACTAAAAGGTGACCTATGTACAAAATGCTGTCATTAGAAGCTACAGTATATGCTGACAGCGACGATAAATACAGCTCTATCTTTAAAATTTCAAAGACCAAAAAAAGCTGGGATTATTATCAGTACTTAAATATAGTGTTACGTATTTACAGGCGTTTTAGTTTGGTACCAGGGGTTGGTCGACTACCTATATAGCATTAAAGTGTCCTGTCCCGCCACTGCAGAGAGGTCAATGCGTTTCCCCACGTTAAAGATTTGCATAGAAAGGAAAGGGAGCATTGGTCGGCATGGAATTTGGAAAGCAGATGATCCTCAGCGTACAGGTTTTTTTTTTCTTCTAAGAAGTAAGAGTGTCTGGAGGTGAGAAAAGATGCACATCTGTTTGTAGCTGCATTGGGTTGCACTCTGGAGTATTAACAGTTAGTGTTCATTTATAATGAGTCGATGTTTTAGGAGGCAATTCAGACGTCACAACTGAAGTGTCGCCCCCTGCAGGAACTTTGTTCTCATCTAAATGTTGTGCAATGTCAAATTTTCTTGGTATTCTGAGTGAGAAAAAAAAAAAGCTGAAATACAGTGTACCTGGACCCTGTTTGACCAGAGGATTTTAAAGGAGTAGTTCAACATTTTGGGGGAAATGCCAAGTTAAACGAGTCGACTGATGGGACCCTTGTGCCAGCAGCTGGCTAGCTTAAGTTAGCACAGACATCAGACGCAGCGAGCCTGGCTCTGTCCAAAGGTTGTGTGTAAAAAAAACGACAAGCTGTGATTTCACAGGGGGAACATGTTGGGGACCATTTTTAGGGCATATTTAACAACTTCAGGAGTCTTCTCCAGATTGGTAGACAATCTCACATGACAGCAGAACTTCCCAGGACCAGAAGTAGTCCCATACATACACCCTTGTAAAACCACAGATGTTGTTATATATTTCTTAACGGATTATTTAAAAAAAGGACTACATCCTTATTAATTGACTTTAGTGAAACTGAAGTTGCACTCTAACATTCAAACAGAACCAGGAAAGCTGCTTCCACCTGTATTACGTCTGCCTTGATGCCAATCAAACGACACAGAGGAATGAGGGCGGCATCAATCTCATCCAGGTGGTAACGTTTCTTTGTTCACTTTAAATCCCGTAGACAAACGTGCTTTGAAGCTCAGAGTCGAAGCCTTAATCGCATCGTCAGCGGTGACATTACGGCACAAAACCCAACTGCGGACATGGAGATGTATGCACACATGCACCCATACACATGTATAACATGTTTTTAGTAGCTAAGATACTACTCAGCGTTCGGAAAACAAAAACAAAACACTCATTCATTCAGGGCCTGTTAAATGAAGACACAAGAAAGGAGGAGTGGATGCGCTTTTAGAGAAACAATGTAATACTACATTTACACAGTATATGCAGGGACAATAAACACTGGGGGAGGGGGGAGTGAGTCAGAAGACAAACATGGAAATTTGGAGAGGGTGCAGCAACCAAAGCTTGGAGAGCAGCGCTTTAAGGACGGGTTTCCCCCGATCTGAACTGAGTGTTGAATTTGTTAAATTCATCTACAGACTAATTCTGTAATTAGAAGGTTTCTCAATCAAAGAATATCCTAATTTAAGTGCCTCATCATTTAACCAAGGAGCGCTGTAACCCCTTGCTTCACCAAAGCAAAACTTGCTGGTTGAGCAACATTTTCGACCTTTGATTCGAAACTAATTACAAAAATGAGCAGGAAAACAAAAAAAATAATTAGAAAAATAAAATAAACCAAACCATCAATTTCACTACGGCAGTAAATAAGAGGGCTGCAACATTTTGTTGATGTTAATGAAACTGTAATGTGTTGCTTTCAAAGTAAATGGGTGAAGAGGTTTTCATATGCGACTTTCCTGAGGAGGAAACTGGGGAAACTAACATGGTGACTTCGTTACCATTTTTTCCCTTCTGATCATGGAATCGATCCCTTTGTTTTGGAATGCAATCAAACGGCCACCTCAGAAAAGAAGATGTGAACACAATTTAAATGTAAATTTCTATGCCAAGTGTACCTTCAAAAAACAAGCTGTGAATATTAGCTTTTTCTTTCTCTTTTTCTTTCTTTTTTTAAACGAATAAAAAAATGATTTGGCCCTTATATCCACCGCAGCAACATCGCTCGAATGTCAAAAATACACTAAAAATGACAGATAATATACCACGAGAGTCTGGCAAGGTAACCTTTACTTGAGGAGGGGGGGGGGGGGGCAATTTAGTGCACTTTTTCTCTGTCTAGTAATTACACTGTTAGCAAATGCTTAAGCCATGACGGAAAGGCCACTGTTACCCAACTGCAAATATACAAAGAAGCAACAACATATCCCTTTTAGCAGACTCAAACAGCAAGTACTTTCCTCTTCAACGCGGAATAGTTTTGTTTTCTTCTTTGTCATTAAGTTGTCTGCCGTCTGTACAAAAAGACATTTTTCCTTCATAAAGTTACACATTACTTGCAGTAGACTTCTGATATTTGTGGCCTGGCTTTGTCAATGTATGGGAGTGAATATATGAGAGTTGTGTGTGTGTGTGTGTGTGTGTGTGTGTGTGTGTACAGATGCGTGTAGTAACATCTCCCAAGTCTGTTATTCATGATGTCTCCGCCTTCTTATCATATTAAGCTCCTGCACTTAGCTTGATGCTCAGAGCCCCCACAAAACATATGGTTTGTCCTCCACTGCTGCTTGTCGGCGACAAACACAAACTGAAATCTCCAAAAGCCCTCAGAGCTGGGGATCAACAACTTATCACCCTGTCTGAGAGGGGAATGAAAAAAGGATGCCGGCTATTAATTTTCCGCTTTTATCCACTGCCTTTGTTAGCTAGCTTTGAGGGTGTCCCAGTGTCCGGCGTCGGGTCACCCTGCGGCCTTGTGCTTGCCTCCGCAGCAGCGGCAGGCCTCGCCACAGTGGTGGCAGGCGCGCAGAGGCAGGTAGCAGCACATGCAGGGCGCGATGAAGGACAGCGCCACCAGGGCAAGCCAGCGCAGACAGAACTGCTCGTCAGATGTGTCACATGAGCAGGGGTCTGAAAAGTCACCCTCTGAGTCGGACATACAGTGATACAGCATGCTCTCCGCACACAGCATGCAGCTGACTTTGTAGATGCACTGCTTGATTGGGTCGGGGGCATCTTGGCACTGCCCCCGCCAGTTGTCTTCGTGGTTGAACATCTCTCGACAGTAAATGCAGCGCGAACGCTCGCCGTCTTCTCTTCGCCGACGGCCCTTCTTTGACTTCAGCAGGGGAGACGGCTGAGTCTTAATGGCTGTGTCCTTGCCCAGACCCAGGCCCATACCTGTTCCTATGCCCATACCAGGGCCAGAGTGGGAGTCCACTCCGGGACCATCAGGGAAGAGGTACTCGCCCTTCTTACTGTCCAGTTTGTGAAAGGAGGTGGGGAAGTCCAGTTCCTCACGCTCGGCATCACGTCTGCCCATGACAGGGTGGCGGTAGTCCTCGTAGCCTCGGATGAGCACGTCTTTGCGCGGGTTAATGCGAACAATCTCCTCTTCGTCCATGCGAAAGCTGACACGGCGAGTCGACTTGTAAAGGGAAAGAGGACAAACTTAGTTGGATTGCTCGACATAAAAAAGCAATAATCAATTCAGCGGTTATTCCAATCGAGAATGTAATCACAGCAGTTAGTTACGCAAGTTATATCAGAGGCACACCTGTGGAGGCAGGTAGCGGCGGTTGTCGTCGAAGGGCTGAGGGTGGACGTAGTAGCCCCTGAATGACCCGGTGGAGAGAACATTGTTCAGAGGAGAGAAGGGCTCTTTTATTGGGGTGCAGATCGAGGGAGGCTCATCGCACACCTGGACACATACAGAATCGGTTCAATGTAGAAAACAGCTGTGGTGATTTTTTAAAGAAAACACAAATACATCTCAACTTTCCTTTGTACGCTTGATATAGGTTTGTGTTAGATCAGTGCATTTTTATAGCATAACATTTAAGTTGTCGTCTGTGTCGGCACAACACTGTGATGACCTTTCTGAGGAAGTGCGTGAGGGCAGAGCTAAGGATTTAGGATGTCTGAAAAGTCTGGGCCCTCATAATTATAAAGAAAGCATAAAAATCAAACAAGCACAGGAGGCCTAAACATTTTTCATTGTTATATTCTATTATAGGTTACCAATTCACATGTATAAATGATCGATCGATTCAGTTTTCCCGACCACAGCTTTCAGGTTGCGAGCGAGCGTGTTAGTGTGTTCCACTTTAACCACCAGGGGGCATCCTGCACCCACGCTTCCCCAAATGACTGTGTTGTGTGGTGATGACTCAAGGCCCTTCTGTTAAGAACTCAGAGTTCCCATCAGGCTTGCATGTGTTCCCACAAACAAACAAAAAAGGCTCTTAAAAAAATGTGACAAGTGAGAAATGAAAGGAAATATTCACTCCACCTCATGCCAATTAATCTCATGCCTGCAAGAGGAAAGCTCACTGTTGAAATTAACCAGGATGAGATGTCTATAAATACGGTGTTATAAATGTTGCAGATGGATTCAAATATAGAAAAAATTTTTCCTTTAGATCAGGAAAAAACAAAACAAACTTGCTCAATACTTCAGTACAAAAGCGAAGGCGATTTCATGACCAAGCGTGTAACGGTGATTAGAGATAAGGGGGTGGATAGTCAGCTATTATCAGAGGAACCTTGTAATATTCTGAGCAACCTTCTTTGCAACTTCCAGTTAGTTCTTGAGCCGAACATGAAAACATACCGAGGTATCCTCAGACAACTTCGATCCAACCATATGCAACCACAGAACACACAGGCTAGCTGTCCCTCTTTTCCCACACACCTCCCGACCTCATCAATGCAGGGTTAGTCCTCCTCTCTTCTCCTTCTCCCACCCTCACTCCCTCTCTCCTCTCTGCGTGTGGAGGAGGCTGCTGGCTCTGGTTAGTCAGTGCCGTGTGTAAAGTAGCCCACGCCAGTGCTTTAACGCACAGCGGAAATCTGGTTTGCTCCCAGCTGCTGCTACAGTAATTACTGTCCTGTGGTTGCTAAGAGATGCTTCCTTTGATTTCTTTTTTTTCCCCCCTCTCTTTCTCTTCTTTTTCCCCTCACTCTCCTCCACTTGCAACCCCCCTCTCCCCAGACGGCTAACACATGGTGTGTGTATGTGTGTGACTTTGCTCTTTTTTCGCCTCCAAACATACCGACCGGAGTAGCACACACATCCACAGCGTCTGCAAGGGAATGTGAGGAACAAGAGACAGTGGAGGGAGAGAGAAGAGAAAGAACAGAACAGGAAAAAATGAGATTGTGTTGTACTCATGTGAGCGTCTGTGCGCGAGAGCTGGAGAAAGGAAGAAACACAGAGAGCACAAGAGGCCAAGAGTCTGCCGAGGGAATGTCATAAACTAGCTCCAGCTGGAGAAATGCAGCATAGAACTTAAAAAGCCAGATGACAGCTGTGTGTGTATGTGAGAGAAAGAGGGAAAGGAGTGAGGGGTGGAGAGGTGGTGTGTACGGGGGGGGGGGGGGGCCTGGTGAAATGGGAAACAGACTTGGGCTTCCTTTTAAAGCGCTTGCCTAAGCCCCACCATTCAAAGGCATGCGTGGGGGCCAATCTGGAGCTGATCTGACCCTAGAGATGTGGCTGGGTGAAGGAGGAGACGAAGGGAGAGGAGGTGGAGGGAGCCAGGGGCAACGTGGCTCCGCACCAACATCAGGGATACATGCACTTCCACCCTCAAAGGCACTGGGGTTCAGGACAGGGAAGACTTGGTTCAGGCTACAAGCACTAGCAGCACTAGCTCTCTGCATTTGCAGGCACCCCCATTCCACTGCCGCATTTCCAATGCTGGTTCACAGCCCGTGCTTCATCTCAAACCGCTTCTTTGCATTTCGACAGCTGCAGAACCAGTTTTTAGTCCCGAAAACTAGTTTGAAGGCAGCACCAGCCCCTTGTTGGGTTAGAAACAGGAGCTCTTCATGTCAAGGGGCTAAGAGTGGGATTTTGGTCAACATTTGGGAAAAGAAATCCTGTTAATCCAAGGAAGAACAAACGGAAACAGAGCTTTGGTGAGGCTGTGAAGTCAAAGGACCAGTGAAAGCCCATAAAGTTATCATTTGTCAATTTTGCTCCCCCTAATTTTTCAATATTAACCACTTGGCGCTGAACACAGAATGTGTAGCAGCGCAAGGCATTCACAAGCACCATTTGAAACTTCCTTCCGTGTTTAACATCCCAGCACCTATTTATAAAATCCTGTTAAAAATGGTTGCTTGGCACAGACTGATGTTTGCAACGTTGTTAATAAACTGGCAAACTAGAAAGACAGAGCAAGGGCGACAGTGAGGCTGCATCTTACGAGTCCAAGTAAAGTATGCATGTAGTTTCTTTACATTTAAAAAAAAAAAAAAAAGTTCCAAAAATCAATAAGAAAAAAAGGGGAGGGTGAAAAAAGAGCCATGAATCGTATCATGAGTCATGACACAATCTTTTTTTCTTTTTTGGTGGGGGCAAGTTTGTATTCTTAATCAGTTGTTGTTAAGCATCAGTTTGAAGGACAGCGTTCCTAACATTTACACCACTTAGACAGCACCAGACGATTGCAGATGTGCAAAGTGTAACTAAAGATAACTACACCTTTCATGTTCACATGTCAAAGCTAGAGCTAAAAGTATATTAGGTTACTAAATGTCAAGATTGAGGAAGACAGAGACTGGCTTTTTATGCTAAACTAAGCTAACAAACCGGTGACTGTCGAGATGCTATTCTCCATCAATACTCTTGCCCAAATCTCAGCTAAAGGATTCATTCACATATTTCCAAAACAGTCAAACTATGACTTTTAGCCACTCTGCTTTCTACCGGCACGACAGAGATCAACATACTGAGGAAATCGGAGCGTTTGCTCTGTGACGGAGGCGGTAAAAGTCAACTGACCAACAAACTGTATGTGTACAAAACTGATAAGAAAAAACTTCCTGCCAGCGCTAAATTAGATGCGGATGTTTTCCTGTGGCTTCGGAAAAAGGAAAAAAAAAAGAAGAAGAACACACTTTACTTTGTGCTGGTGGAAGGACTGCAGTGGTAGGGCATAATTCATGGCAATAGGTCATCACAGCTGAGTCGGGTGTTGTGCAACCACTTTATGGGCAAAATATGTTGCATGTGCAAACTGTATGTGGGTCTATGCGTGTTGGGAGTGAGAGGAAGACTGTGGTAAGCCTGTGAAGGGCATACATGTGGGTGCTCTGCCTCAGTGGGCAGGATGTGGGTGGAGGAGACCATCCTCAATGCTGGTTACACACACACACACACACACACACACACAAACCTCATTATAGATACACTAGTCAAAAGTTTGGAACAATGCAAAGTTATTATGAAACCAACCCATCTTTAGAGATGGCTGAGTCTAATCAAGAAATTAAACAAGGCTTGACGGTGACCTCACATAGTGATGAAACAATGCTGCGTTTCTGCAAGGCCAGAGCTACTCCACAAATATCTGCCGCTTCTAAAATAGCTCACCAATAACAAAAGCAAAGGTCTGATCATAGCATTTTTCTATATCTTTGTATTCAGAGGTGCAACTTCATAGGCCAATGTCAAACTTAATGTGTGGTGGTATTTGCTGGTTTCTGGCTGCAGCACTTGCCTCTGGTTCACTTCTCTTTCTCTGTGGCCCAGGTCTCCGACCGCAACATTCGGATGCCAAATCACCATGGTGACACCCTAAGAGGCTCACTGAACCCCGTGAACACCCCCCTTCTACCACTCTCTAGATTGCACCCCCTTGCTGCCTAGCAACAGTGGTGCCATTGGATTTCTTGTATGTTCGGGCTGATTCCTTAAAGAGGAACTTTGCCACAAGAACAGTGGCCCTCTCTCCTTCGCTACTCTTATCGTTCACATTATAAAAAGGTGTCAGCAGGTCAGAACAAATGACAAGCGTCAAAAAATCATGGGGAGGTACTGTGTGATCATTTAAATAAACTATTAAGGAGAGCTTGTTGAACTGGTGGGCCAATTTCAATAAAGACAAAAAAGAAGGCGATGCAGTAAAACTGCCTTTTAATGTAGTTTTAATGTTACTATTTTAGTCGCTTGCATGTTGGATCAGCTCTGTTGTACAGGCCGTACTTTTGTACAAACCAGATAGAATCAAAATGATCGTATCTGTGTTACACGATGACAAAGCATCATCAGTTTTCAAGTTTCAAAAAAGTGTCATTTATTGCGGGACCTTTGCAGCAGTGCATTTCTACATTTTGTGTCACCAAGTGTGCATTACAAGAACTGCCCTTCCTTCCTCTAATGTACCTTCTCACCTACTTTACAATCCTAAGTAGAACAGGTGACTGACTTTCCGCTAACAGTCCTGATATCTTAAACAAATTAACGTGGGTGTGTTGGCCTGAACTGTATACCTGCTGCCTTCCTTTGCTGAAGAGAACACGCCATTAATATCGACAGTCAATATTTTGCAACATGACAGATGCCGAGCACAGTTAAGGTGCACTATACATGTGCTGTACTGTGCAAAAGTTTAACATAATATAATCAGGGAGGGGTCAGTCAGAGCAATAAAGAAACATCAAAGATAAAGAGGAACTGCAACAGATTGTGTGACAAACCAACCCCCAACCCTGTTTGTCAGCGTTAAGGAGACAGTCCAGTGTGACATGAAACGAAAGAAGTAAATGAGAAAGCCCAGATGCACACATCTGAGAGATGCTTAAACTCTCAAAACATGTATGAGTGCACCAGGAGTAACTGGTGCCGCTTTAAAGTGCAAACGTTGTCACACGGCCTTTTGTGGAGAGCTCAATTGACAGAGGCAATTATGATCGCACTGTGAACACATGCGCTGGCCAACACCCATCTTTACTTCAGGGTCTGACTGCCTTGGTTAAACACCAGTAAGTCTCCAAGAACAACAGTTAGGAGATAAAGGCAGGTGTAAGCACCTGGCTGGGACATATCAGGCCTTAAACACATCGCTCAGGCTCCAGCTATGACCTGCTGTCTGTTGAAAAGTGTGTGTGTGTGTGTGTGTGTGTGTGTGTGTGGGGGGGGCAGCAAGACAAACCTGTCGTTGTACACACACACACAGACAGACTAAATCTGTTACCCAGAAAATTCAACCTTGATCTCACTCACCGGTAGTCCTTCCTCAGGAATATCTCCTTCCCCGAACGGACGGCACCCTAGAAGATAAGAAGAGTACAAGAAAGAAAAGTTAGATCATTTTACCAATTTAAACCAAGTGGGCTCACGGAGTTCAGTGCATTACATTACATACAACATCTACATACAGTATAGCACCGTGTGAGTGGCATAGAAGGGAACTTTACCTCCAGGGGAAACTCAGTGAAACCTATACCAGACTTGGTCCACAACAGTCATCCACTTCCTTGTACTAATATATTTGGAAAACATTTAGCTACATTTCTCAGGAAAACTGTTTCACTACCATTTCACTGTCGACAGATGACATCTCCCCTGCTAAGAATGTTTGATATTTACATGGGTGATTCTTGTAAGGCCAGAATAGGTCAAGGTTTTTGCTTTTCTCTGCCTGTCACCTAATGGGGAAATGAAAGCTGTTTTGTATTAGTGGGGCACACAGAAGTTAATCTAATATGCACGGCTGGAATAATGCAACTCCGACCTCGGTTAAAATGCCATGTGCCATTTCCACATCCAAAACACTTCCCTTGCTTACGCTGGAGTCGGAATCTCAGGTTTCAGATATCAAGCTCAGCATGTGGCGGCTTTTTGCGATTAGGAATAAAAATGCTTCGGTGGGTGGGGGTTGTAGACACAGATACAAAAAGTTATATTCCTACACACACACTCAACAGTAAAGCAAAGCCATAAGACTGTTTTGGACTAGTATTATAGTTTTAGCTAGCTTCAGTTAACAGGAAACAGTGATGTATGTACAATGGGATAAGCAGCAGCTGACATAATTATGATCAAACACGGTTAAAAGGCACATTGTGTAGAATATTAGTGATTACTGCCTACAAATGCAGCCTTTAAAGTCAGTCCTTCTCCTCCCAAAAAATGCTGCAATCAATATATCTCTGTAGAGGGATGCCAGAAGTAGATGAAGATGAACTAGATCACTTAATCTTTTATTCTGTAAGCTGCCTTTTGGAGATACCTTTAAAATGACCAACAAGGAACAATCATTTCTTGTGTCATTTGTTTTGACATTTTAAGGTAAAAGGCAGACAAAGGCTAAAGTTAATATGTCAATGTCTCTACACAACTACAACAGACATTATAAGACGTCCACAATCTGCTGATGAAGTGTGCATGTGTGTGTGTGATGGTGATTTAACCCCACTGCTGTTTTATCTAAACGCCATCTGCCTAAAAGTTGCAACCCAAATAGCCCAAAACAATGCAAAAGAAGAAGAAACGAGAACCACTGTTACAGCTTGACTTGGCCATTTGACTGGACCACCTCGTCCTCGTAAGAGTATAAATACACAGCAGCAGAATTGAGTTATTGGCTGAAGTGTGTCTGACGCCGCGACTCTTTGGACTGTGTGACAAAACGCAGAAGACATTCTGCTGCTTCTAACCGTCTCTGCGGGAGATCATCGTACATGTAGGAACAGCTTTTGTCTTTAGGTCCCTAGAATGATGAGTTTGGCTGGGAATGCTGCGGTCATAAAAATCAGGATTTTATTTGAGCAGAGCGTGAGTCTGGAAATGCTTTAAGAAACCACATATTGATAACAACGCCTGCGTGGGCTGATTTTTAATCACAATGTCCGATGTGCTTAGCTGTCCCGTAAAAGAATCCGAAAAATATTTGAATGAGAGCTGCTTTCTTGAGAATTCGGTTTTAATACACAAATATGTTTAACTGCTTTTTTCAAAAAGACGGACCCTTCGAGTACTTTGGAACTTTGCGCGGAGCGTCCGGGCCCATTTGAGTCTAGCTGAGCACTTCCATGTTGAGGCTAAAGAGCTGCAGCCGCATTCTTTGTGTGTTAGTCCGGTTCAAAGGATCTTGATTCTGTACAATTATGATCAGGCTGAGGTGTTTACATGCACTTTAAAATGTAAGTAATAATAATTATGTGAAGAGAGCTTGACTGACAAAACACTTCTATGGGTTTTAAGACATGATTGACACTCATTACTTTGGTATATGTTTTTATATTCAATTAATTTTCTTTAAAGACAAACTAAATAGAAGAGACAACGATTGAAGGAATGATTTAGACACGTTTTGGATAAAAGGGCTTCCACTAGGACGTGGGGGGAAATTGTTTCTTCTTGGGGCACGAAGCAGATCCTTTTGAAGCGCTGTGCCATCTTGTCTGTATTCAGAGAGAGAAGACAGCACTACATGCTAATGCCATCTTTGTCACAGTGAGGACAGAAGAATTCACTGGGCTTGTGATAGAGACAGTCAGTCAGTGCGTCTCTGAATCACAGGGAGAAAGGTGTGTGTGTGTGTGTGTGTGTGTATGCATTTCTCCAGTACCAAGAGAAAGAGGCCTCCTGCAGCACGGCTCTAGCAGTGGAGCTAGCAGCGGAGCTGCCTGAGCCATGTGCCCGCGTTACCATGGCAACAGAGGACTGCAAGACTGATATGCACACGTGCGCGCACGGGCAAAAACATATTCTCTCTCTCGCCCCCCCCCCCCCACACACATTCACACAGCAGTCCAGCAGCACAGCGATGCAACAGGAATACAGAAGAACTTGCCTGCCTGTGCTGAGGGGAGGCATTACACAACACTGGCAGAATACAGAGGATGCCAAGCGGACGAAGGCAAGGACAACAGGGGAAACTGAGAGAAAATTCAGGCACTGGGGAGTCAAAACCCACTATAACCTGCTGTGGCTGACATTCACAGGAAAGAGCTGAAGTATTTATTAGCAGATCAAAGCTGCGTCGCCTTCTCTGCGAGTTGAGGAGAGCGTGCATCATCGCACTGCCCTGCTGCCAAAGATGTTCAACCTTCTGTTATAAAGGATCCCGGCTCTGTCAGTTTACTGTCTCCAATAGTAAACGTAATTACAATACGACTGTGATTATTTTCTCAATTTCTCCGTAATGTGAAAAGGCAACATCTTTACCATGTTGTTTCCCAAAACTAGTTTGTCCACCATCATACATGTTTGAGAAACTGACAAATATATCCATCTGAGAGACCGTACAAAGTAATTTTACTTATAAATGATTTAAGTAATTATCTAAAAACAGCTGCTGAACAATCCTCCAACTAAACTGGTGAATATGCCCACCCAGCTAGCTCCAATCAAACAATCAATCTGATGAATGACCTTCAATACAGCTCTGTGGGAACATTGTTATCTTTATAGTAGGACAATTTGCCTTTCTTCGCTTGCCCCATGTATATAAAATATATGAAGTTAGTCCTGCAGTAAAATGAACCTTTTACCTAGACATGGCGTGGACTCGTGCCCAGGAAGTTCAAATCTCAGATAAACGTTTGTGGGTAAGAAGCGACTGATGCCCAGCAGCGATAAGCCTTTATACATTCTGCTGCACCTCCTCTATGCTCCCCAGGGTTCCCAGGCCTAGAGAGTAAAAGAGATTATAGCTCCCAAGCCAGCCAGCTCGCCTCTTGTGTAACATGGGGTCTGGTGGCAGATTGCTGAGTTGGCAACTCTCCTACTAATTGGATGACTTTGCAACCTCTGGCTCTGTACAGAAAATTATAGCTTATCAGGACCCAAAGCTGCCAATTCAACTCCACACAAAAGTAATATCTAGTTTAAAAAAAAAAAAAAAAAGAGTATATGCCACAGTACAGTGCCAGACCAAACCCTTTCTGTCTAGTCTTGCCAGTCCCAAAATGTACTTACTTTTACCCTGAAAAGGACAAAAATCCAATCTAGTCAAATTTCTTCTGACTAAAGTTCAGCCCTATCTCAGGCTGCCACCCGATCCAAGAGTTTCTCCTCTTTTTTCCTCCTTCCCATCATCTCCAGCCCTAAAAAACCCACTCTCTGGGCAAAGCGTTGCACAGCCAGCCTCTACAGGAAGTGGCAAGATTATCTGTGCAGCTGGGATTGATAAGATAACACAGGAGGGGTCATGCTTGGGTTCAGTGAGCAGGTAGCGGTGGTGGTGGAGTCATAGAGGCTAATCAACGCAACCCATCTCTCCTAGAACAGAGGCTAGGTCAGCCATTACAGAGCGAAAATAAATAAGCAGAAATTACAGGCTGTGCCCACCATTCATACCACATTTATAGGCAGTCACCCAACTTATTTCACATGCACTGAATGGCTTCCAATACAAACGCGGGAGTGTGGTGCAAAGTTTTAGGGCGTTCAAAAACATATCTGATGATTAATTGATAGGGTGAGAAGTAAAAAATTCTGTGGGTTGCAGATTTTTTAATACTGAAAAATAAAATGACTAGCCAATTTGGGTTGATGGACTTTGCCGCTAAAGTTTTACCGACTTAACTGGTTTAACTTGCCCTAAAACCCAAAGACAGACGCAGACAGCACGATACACACACACACACCTTGGTTTATGTCCTCAATGGCCCGGCGTACACCCCGGTCAAAGGCGCGGGCATCGGCTGGGCTCTGGAACGTCAGTCCAAACTTCTTGTCATTGATCCTCCAGTGGTGGAAGATGGGGTTAACCTTGTTGTATATCAGGTCTCTCTGCAGAACACACTCCAGTACCACCTGAGAACACACACAGTTTGACAGTGAACAAGACTTATTTGCATTCCATGATATTAGTATGAGGATTAGAAACTTGCGACTGTGTGGTTCAATGGTTTCAGGAAGATGCTTACTTGGGAACACACAACTAATCCTTCATCCAGTTCCTTAAGCTGTTTAAATGTGCCATATTCAACCATTCTAACGCAATACGAGTGTAGGGGAAAAAAAAGTTTCAGATGTCTGCATCTGGAATTACATGTCACCTCCAGAATTTCCAAAATGGAAAGAAAAGCTACCGTAAACCAAATAATTCCCCGGGCTTTTTTGGATAATTTGTAAAACACATTCTAAATGGCAGGGTTCTCATTACAGATGATGTTGAAGTTGAAGAGGAGTGGTGACAGGGGGGTGGGGGTGTGTGGGGATGCTTGGAAGCCAGGAAGCCCGAGAGCAGGGCAGAGAGAGGCTGCGTTTCCAAAGCCTATTATTAATCGGAGGTACTGGGCCGCCTCCTGGCCTTCCTCTAGGCAGTTTAAATGAAATGAGAGACGGCCATTACAGTCTGCGAGGTTTTTACAGACGTGCACTCGAGGTGGCTGAACCGGGTGTGAATGTGTGAGCGTGCTCGTGGTAATCTACGCGAGAGAATGCATAAGCACAACAACTGGTGTGATAAAAAGATCAGTGACCCGAGTGCGACACTGTCCATCTTCACGGTGCAAATGCCTAGTTGGAGGATAATACTACATTAGATGAAAGCAGATGGCACCAATCCCCCTGAATCAGAACAACAGCCAACATATGCTGTTCTGTAAGAGAAGAGATGATGATAAATATATACGCGTCTGTCAGAGGTAAAGCACACAGGTCTGTATGTCATTCTGTCTGTGTGAGCTACTTTGTAACCTCAGCGCAAGCGTGCCAAAACTAACAGCATCCATCCCCATGTCGCCATTGCATACCTGCCTTCGAGAAGAAAAGCAGGAGCAAAGGTTATCCTTTTTTTTTTTTTTCCCTGCCCAGAACTATGGGATGAGAGGAGGGAAGATGAGAAGAATGGATGCGAGGAGATGAAGTGGCAAGGAAGGGGGAGGAGGGGTCCACAGTGCCTCTGGGGGGTGAGACTGTGGAGGCGAGACTGAATGGAGCCGGAGCAGGTAAGGTGAGCGTGCAGCAAGGCCTGACAGAGGAGGAAGTATCGCAGTTGCATGGAAGGATGATACTTAACACCACATTCCACAATGCGCTCAAAGAAAAGAGCAGAGGAGGAGCCACCTTTCCATTAAAAGAGACAGAAAGGGAACACAGGCAAAACATGTTAAAGGAGGAGAGGGACAAAGACACACGGAGGTGAGACATGCAGAGTAGTGAAAACATTGTGTGAGAGTACAAAATAAATAAAAAATTGGGGAAGACAGATGGAGACTATTTAATTGCTAACAAGAAACCAGGTGGTGAGAAAAAAAAAAGGGCTACTGTGTGCTGTTCTATGTATATACACCGCCTTTGCTTTCAGAATTGCTAGTCATTTCAAAACAAGGGATAAAAGGGTATGTCATCTTAATCAACAGTATAATACAGTTGTTTTTATTTTAAAAACACAAGAAGAAAAGAAAGTCACCGCTACATAAAAATGCACCATTAAAAAAATAGTGTACGCATTATTGTTTGTGAGGCAAGATGCATTGGGAGGTACTGGTTCAAAAAGATACACATTCAGCCCCCTTTACTGAGACTGAAAGCTAATAAAGCACATTTTACTGACCAATTTAAGTCAAAATAATCTCATGACAAGGCTAACGATAGAAATAAACCGTATTGAGACCTGTGCCGCAAGGAAAAGCTATTTAGAGGAAGCCTGTGCAACACCACATTCACAGCTTTATCAATCAGAGGGAGTTGAACACTGCCAGCAACAGAAAGTGAGGTGGAGTGGCAGAGAGCTTAGCCAATGATTTGTCATAATCCGAAAGCCAGTATGGTAAGTAATCACCAACCAATTAGATCTGTAGTCTTAAGAGTCAGAGAATCGGAGTGAGAGAAAGAAAGACGGAGAGGAGGGAGGGAGCAAGGAGGAGAGTGATTGGTAGCTATATGGAGAGCCAGCTGAGTCATCACCAGCACACTGTGTGCCGCATCACTGCGCTTATAGACAGAACCCCTCCACCTTTTTTTTCTTCCGTCTCCTATCTATGTGGCTCCACCTCCATTTCCTGTTCTTTGACTACACACTATTCTTTTCTGAATTCATCTCATACTGTTTATGTCTCTTATCGCCCAACTTCTGCCCGCCAGAACTGAGACTTTTGCTTCTGAAATAAATAAATCTCTGATCCACAACGTTCCGTTTAGGAATGGATTTTATTTTCCTTTGATTATACAGTTTTGGTTTCGTTTACCCATTCTGTCAATTTATGGCTGGACCTATACATCAAAAATGATTCCCTTTAGAAAAACCAAAACAGTATATACCCAACACTTGGTAGACCATGTTCATTTCCTGCATTTTAGACATAACAAACACCCTCTCAAGCATTCAAGAAGCTCTTCCTTTGCCCTATATTCATCTCTCAGTATCTTCCATACAACATAATTATAGTCTTTCATTTACTTATGAGATCAACATACTGATGTTCTGGTTCAAAAAACACAAATACTGTGGTAACCAGCGTTAACGTTGCCGCTTTGTTTTCTAACATCACATTCTGGTGTGGTTTTGATTGTAGTTGGTGTTTTCTTGAAATCCACACTCTGCCTTTTCTTCAGATGCCCTCAGACTGTCGGTAGCGCTGCGGCTGACGCCAACACCCTGGCACTGGGTGGCATCTCGACAGACCTACATATGGTTGGGTGTTTGTTGTGGTGGCTGGGGACTCCGGCGGTGATAGGGGTGTTTCACCACATCCCAGAACAGTTGCCGGTGTCTCTGAACCATGTCTGTGCCATGTCTGAATAACAGCATTCCCGTCACACCCTTTTCCTGTGCCACACACACGCTTGGATAGCAACGCACAAAACACAAACATGCCGTAAATACAAAACACACATAAAATGAGTTCAGCCAAAGAAGATTAAAAAAAATAAAAGAAGAAAGAAGATGATTTAGATGCCTCTGTAACAAGCTTCTAAAGACCGCTCGTCGGGAATCACCGCATTTTATTCATCATGGAGGCCATTTCTCCCGTCTAGCACACAAACAGATTTACACACTGTTGACCACAGGCGGAAGATTACCAAAGCACATCTAGGAATGTTTGTGAGCTTTACTGGAACGACTCCAGAAGCCAAACAGAAAATCAGCGCTATTGTTGGTTGCGTGAAGAGACAGACTAAACACGCCATTTGCAGGTTTAATTATCTTGTGCGTAAGTATGACACGCTGCATCAGATGACAGGTGTAAAGAATAAACAATTCAATATATCAGTGTTTAGATTGATCTCCAAACATGTCACTTTGTGGTGAATCTAAAGAAAAAAATAAATAAACACACCCTTTATTGCTGCGAAGACCACTGTGATGACTAATAATAACAATGATTTAATAATTCACATCTCTTTAGGCTTTCTAAGTTGCACGTGTGACATGTTCACAGCAAAGGACAGTCATGCAATGTCATTGCAAATGTGCCAATGTCATAGTCATAGAAGTACTAAATGGAAGGAAACCATTTTTTTGTATGAAATTTGTAAGTTTCAACTATTTGTAAATGCTTATGCATCTACAACTATGATTATTCGATATGGTTAAAATTATGAAATTAGTCCCGTCATTTGTACAAGGCCTACGAATAGAAACCTACAACAAATGTTAACTGGTTAGATTAAATAGGCCAACAAAGTTAATTAGCTAGTGATTATTGTCAGCAAATGCAGGTCCAACTGTGTCGATATATAGCAAAATATATTTTAAGCAGAGAGAGGATATAAAGTAAGTGTTTTTAATTCTCACACACACACACACACACACACACATCAGTAGAAGAACTGCCGTGTAAGGTGCAGCCCTACCATTCGGAGTAACTTGGGGATCAGTGTCTCACCCTGGGACGCAGTTTTTTCTTATTCTTTTGTTGTATGCTCAAAAAAGCAGGGCCATAATTTGCTGTCTTAATTCAATGACGCAAATGGTCGTAAGGAGAAAGAGAAGTTGCGTCTAAAAAGGTAGACAAATCCATGTGCACTTAAAAAAAAAAAAAGCATTAGTGTGAATCTTAAGCCCATATTTCCATCTCTTTTTTCCACATTCACTTCTTGAGTAATTTGCCCTTCTCCCTGATGATGTCATCATGCATCACAGCATCACGCAGTTTGCTCCTATTTTCAGACACCTGCGCCATGGAGGAAAGCCAAAAAACCCACTTCCTGTGTGTGTGAGTAAGAGGGAGAGAGGAGGGGAGTCTGGGAAAGCGAGGGTCATGGTGATCTCATTCAAGAAACCAGACCATTTCTCCTTTGTACAGATGAATGTGCATTAAAAGGAATGTCTGAATAGAAAATCTAAATATGTCAACTAGCTAGTACAATCTTTATTAGCAGTATGAACTTATGCAGTGTAACAAAATCAGATTAGATGGCTTGAGGTTCTCTTACCAGTTTGTCTTTGAGCCTTTCACCCTTGATGTGGAACTCCACAGTGGTGGGACTGGGACTAGGACTGGGGCTGGGGCTGGGGCTAGGACTGGGGCTACAAGGGCTGAGGTTGCTGCCACTTCCTCCACTGCCTCGACTGTGGGTGCTGCCGCTGTCCTCCGCCCGGCTGACCTTATAGACAGTGACACAGCTAAGGCCTCCACCCCCTAGGGGAAGCCACCCACCGCTGGAGTCATCCCGAGTCATGACCACTGCTCTCACACGCGCATAACTGTCACTGAAGAAGAGGATGGGAGGAGGGGTGGGGGGGTAAAGAAAAACAATGCGGTTAGTTAACAAAAAAATACAGCGCCACAAGAACGTTTTAAAATTTTCTATCAGAAATATTTTCTTTGATTATTCCACCTGCACTACAAAAGCATTATCACAACTACAAAGCCTCAGCCTACATGAAATATCAGCCCACATAGCACAGCTGAACCACAATATGAGCAGTAGAGCTGTCCCGAATGCCATGTTTGGCATTTCAAAGCTCTGAACCCAAAAATCCCATAGCATTCTAATACAGATTTGAATGTTGACTACCATAGCAACAGTTGAAGATTCACAGATTCACATTCGCATCTAGGTCAGCCCTAACGAACGAGGTGTAACACAGTGCTTACAGGGAACAAAAAGCGTAGAAATAAAGGTATCAAACTGTACATACAAGCAAAAAGAGGATACAAAGAGATGAGATGGATCTAAAACAGCTTTGACGTATTATCAATAGGAACATTTAACACAGTTTAACAGATGCCATGTAAAACGAGAATCTGATAGAAAAACCCAGAGAAGGAAAAAAATAAAACAACATGTGAAAAAAATCTGGGGAGTGGGAAAAAAACTATTTCAGATAACCTGCCAAAAATCTGCGACAAAACTAAAAATGTAATTGAAGACAAATACTTTACTTTTCATTGAAAAGGTTGAATAATTAGTGTTGCCAAACAATCTAAATACAACTTGTCCAAATATATGAATAGAAGATGAAAGGAACATTAAGATTAGTACATATTTATTGGTACGTGCAGTACATCCCTCGTATATATGATATCACAACAGATCAGTATGTTCACGAGCATGTTTAACCCCAGCCAGAGGGTGAGTGACCATGTGGTCAAGTTCAGGCTCCGGCCACTGCTGATTTCCAACCTTTCCCCCCTAAAGCAGGTGGTTTTAAACAAGATGGCACATGACAGGGGCTCAGGCTCTCAATGCCCTCTATCCTTTGAATCACAGGGTAAACACTCTAAGACAGCCACTTAGATAATCTAAGTGAAGGAAAACACTATCAGTAAAAATGCAAAAATGTGTTTTGAAGCATGAAGGGAACAGAGGTGGATAACTCACTGTATTAAATAAAAGCTACGTTTAATGGCTGACATGACAGTTTTTCCCTCTCAAACGTACATCAGAAAGGCATTCGAGAATATAGTAATAAAGAGATTATAGCTAGAGTTTGATCAGCTCAGAGACATCATTTATACCATATATACAGAAAGCAGTTGTATTTTTGAAACAAGTAAAGTCCAAATGCAAAAGAACAGCACTATATACAACTTTTATTGAACATTAAAGAGAATAGAAGTTTCCCCATTTTATTGTGCAGGTTTAGGATACAATCATAGTGTTAGCTCAACCAAAATCAGACTTTTAAAACATCTGTAAACATGAAACATCTTACTCAGACAAAGTAAGCCGAGCCGAGCAGATGCAGATGGGTCTTGAATCACTCTTGCATGTACTGTATATGCTCCACTAAACTCAAAAGGTGTAGGAAGTTCCACGTGCACCCCAAAGTTCTATCTCTTAGCATCTTTTTTTTGTAACAGCAAAACGCCCAATAAAGGTGCTCCAATTCACATTTTCTCCCGTTTCTTGTCATGTCTGAAATTGTGACTGAGAAGCAGCCCATTAAGACTCATTTCCAGACTGTCACTCTGCTCTAATAAAAGCCCTTTTTTTTAGAACTGCAGCATCATGTAACTAAAATCCCCATTGCCATATTTAGTCTATCCTTGCATGTACAATTAACGAGCGAGAAGAATCTCTTGAATGCTTTTTCCAGACAGTCCACAGCGTTGCACAAACTTTGATCAATAAATGGATTCCCCTCCATTCCCGGGCATGTTTACTGCAACAAGAACTGTGGTCCAATCAAAAGGCCAGGCTGAACTTTTACCATAGCTCGAGTCAACGGTTTGTGTAAGCTGCACAGAGGTGGATGTCATTTGTCCAAGATGGCAAGTATTGGTGAAATGCAGGTTTGACCTCAATGTCTAAGCCTACTATAGTTGAACAGAGGCATTGTTTGTGTTTATTAACATTTTGCCCCAGAGTTATTGATCTGAGTAATTCAAATCTGTAGCAGAAGGAGGTGCTGTGCACTTTACCCTTCAGAAGATTGACAGGTATGTGACTCTCTGTACTCTGTAACTTATCCAAACAAATTGTACACCATGTGGCCTCTTAACTCATGGTGAAGATCTTGAAATGATAGCAAGCATGTGTGTGGACGTGTCCACATCGCTGTGCTCACGACATGTACTATTATGCAGGTCATGTATATAGCCTACATTTTGACGGCACAGATGCACATACATGTGAGCGTGAACAGCCAGTCAGCAGTCAATCAATTTAATCAATCAGTGCATTTCTAAAACCGATGCATCATTTTTAAAATGTGAAGCCAAATCTAAAACTAGAAAAACACTTGTGTGCCACAAAGGACAAGAAGTCATAACTAAAACTGCTACTGGCAGGATCACAGTTAACAAACCGCCACATAATGCCAGTTTGTCAGTACTGATTGTGAAAGGGTACATCATTTTACGGATTTTATACACACCGTAAATCCAATTATCTATCAGGGGAACAAAATTATAAACCAAGTCGTCCGCCACTACACTTTTCTCCCCGTTCACCTCACCCGGAGTCAGATGTTCCCCTGATTAGGTAACACTGCATCGGGCCACCGGAAATGACAAAGGTTAAGGTGTGCTGAGGGCAGCGTTTTGCACAGACTGCTGGTCACATATTACAGACAGGAAAAGATCAGAGAGCTTAAAGAAAAGAGCTCAAGAATGTGACGGCCGGATGTCTTTCTGCGAGTCGCTCTGGTGAGGTTAACCGATAACGGTGACGTCGTAGTGTGTAAGATGTTTGAAAAGCAAGTCTTCTCAAGCTGTGGCCAAATCTGAAGCAGTGACTAAGGGAGCCAATAAAACTAAAATACAATGCATAAAATTATTAACTTGTAGCTCTTATTGCCTCCTCTTAGTCAATAAGGCTGACCCTTGGTCTCCTACCTTCCACACCCTTGGCAAGCCTCAGTATACAAGTTCTTGGTTAGTAATTAATCTGAGAGTCAGTGGGCATTAAATCTGAAGCTTTCTTCTTTTTTTTTTTTTTTGAAAGCTCCTGGCAGCCTGTGAAGTTGCCAGAAGTTCCCTAAAATAATTGAAAAGTGTGACAGTTGGGACTCCTTTTTTTTTATAAAAACCGAACATTTAGCACAGGCCATGTCTGTTTAGAGTGCATTTCAGTGCATTTGCATTAATAAAAATCTAGAAATCTGTTCTTATGAATTGCTGGCATTATTCACCCCACTTTCCACTCTTCCTCTTAATCATTGGAGAACATATTCACTGTATTGCACCATTTCAAGCCTTCTTTACACTAAGATTTAAAGCCACAAATGGTCAAGATCTGAGGAAAATCGGCAGTCACAATCGTGTGTGGACGCCACAAAAACATGATTTGTGACACTCGCAGATGCCCCAGTCCATGATCAAATAGCCTGCATGTTCAATATTATCCAGGAGTCAGAGGAGGAGGAGTGTTAAGGCTCTAGCATGGTTGCTGCGTCTGCTCGCGCGAGCGGTGTTGATGACGTCACAAGTTCGTGCCCGCCATAGGACCCTATATAGTGGCGCAAGTCGTTGCGCGCCAGTAGTTGCAATTTTCTCCGTCACAGAGGTGGCGCTGCTACGTGAAGGTTACCGCTATTCTACAACCACGAAAGTGGAGAAGAAAACAATGCCGCTGTCAAGAGCAAGAATACTGTAATTAATGATACTGCTGCAGTTTTCGGATCATTTTAATTTTTTAATTCAGTTAATAGAGGTGAAGGTTTGAAGCCCCCGGCATCAACAGAGTCTCTGCCCTCTTCTTTGCCTTCACGTATCTGTCCCGTAGCTTCTTCCACACATTCTTACAGAACTCTCCCTCTTTCCCCAAAGTTCTGCCCATCTCTGTGCACCAGTTTGGGGAGTTTACGTGCTCCCTGTGCTGTTTCACTGCAGTTTCGTACAGCTGCCTGTACAAACGCACCTCCTCACTGAGCCTGGTCTCACATCGGTCCATCCGGTTCGTTGTGCTCGGCGCCGCCAAGTTACAAAAATCGACTGGTGCACGACAACGCGCTGCGCCGTCTTTTCAAGGGAAGCGCCAGGCCTGAAACGTCATTTTGACGTCACGGTCCACCACCGCCGTGACAGACGCGGCAACCATGCTACCGCCTTTAAGCTACAGCCAAAGCGATTGCAAAAAGATATAGTCAGGGATAGGACGGTCCCATGGAAAAGGAAAATAAGAAACAAACCACACTGTAAATCTCCTGAATCCGCAGCTCATGTGAGCTTAAGAGTAAGCTGAAGCCAACTGTGTTGCTCTTCGGTCACAACTTTAATAAAGTCAACTTTCACACCGTTGTCGTCTGACCAAAAACAGAATTGTTTTCAATGATAAAAGCCTCAAAAACACCAACTTCACTGTACATAACAGGAGGAACGTTGTCTGGTGGACACAATAGTGATGAGCAGCTGAAAACCCAATTCCCTCAGAGGTTGGTAGAGACCACAAGCTGATCAAAAAGAAAAGAGCATCAAAGGGCAAACAAAAAAACACAACTTGCTCCTTGGCTGCTGGGTGTTTTAATAAGGAAATACTTGATACAGAAAAATCTAAAGAAAATAGATATGATAAAGAGATGGACATTGTAATTATGTGGTAGCTGATATTCCAGTTCACCTTTACAGATATACCACAACTTAAAATACACAAGTTTTTACTTGTGAGTCTCATCTCTGCTACTAGCCTACTGCTTCACATTAAAGCGATGTAATCAGTGCATTTTCTTTTTTTTCCTTTTGCGAACTTTTGAGGTAGCCAATAACAATACACCATGCTGTACGTAGATATCGAAGAGCTGCGCACACTTCTATCCATTTCAAGGTGATGCAAAGCCAGCTGTCCGCATTTGCAAAAAGCCAATCAGCGTTCAGAATGGACAACTACGGGAAACTTTCACTTTCTGTTTGTCTTTTTACTTTTAGAATTCCCAGGATGTTATCAAATATGAAGCAGTGATTTTGACCCCAACTTAATGATGCTGTTGATACAAAAATAGAAGAATTTTTCTGCATATAAATGAGTATCAAGATTTAAAAAAAACAAATTATTTACAATTATTACAATTGTCATTTCTCTCTAAAATGTGCTGCCAAAGGCTTATTTGACAGTTGTGGGCCATGGGAGACTGACTAAACGATACATACACAAACAACTTCCTCTCTGCAAACAAACATAAAAACATCCTCTTTGGTGACAACTTATGACAGTAGTGTCACGAAGAAACACCACAAGAACTCCAGCCACACCAGAAAATGTGCTTTTGAGCAGTGGAGCAAGCAGTGAAAGAGGGAACCGCTGCTGCCGTTAAACCCCTTCCTGGACCCCAATAAAGGATGCGGGTGATGGGTGCAGAAGGGGCTGTCAGTCAGACAGGGGTCCCTGGGGTGAACAGAAGGCAGGCGGTGGTGTCGCTCAGCCATGATCAGGGCACAATGACCAGGGCCTGACCCTTCAGGCCTACCATCACACACATGCCAGCAATCATGACACTCGCAGGGGGGGGTGCAAAGGACTTAAGAGGAAGTTAAGTGACGAATATATAAATATGTTACTTTTAACTATCCCTTAACCTACTAAAAAAACTAAAATACACCAAAAACCAGCAAAGAACAGAGGGGCTCTTTTCATTCCATTTCTGTCTTAAATCAGAGACCTTTTTTAAGATATACTGTGGCCAAAAAGAGATATTTCAGTGTGATCTGAACGCACACATACACACATGCGTTCAGTTCAGAGTGGGATGGTGGAGACAAAGGCCTGCCTCCACGCCTCTTGCTGGGAGCACACAGTCGAGTGGACACACAATTGCGAGCGGAAGCTGATCAGCTGGCCTTGGCATGCAAGAGAGATGGGGGTGGGTTGGTGTGTTTTTTTGGGGGGGGTTGAGGAGAAAGAAAGGAGTCCCCAATTCCGAATTATTCCAAGTTATTCTGCTGGATGACTGACTTCATTTCCGACCAAAGCAGGAGAAAAAGACAGAAGGAGGGGTGAGAGTGCAGCGGAGGACAGTGGGGGGAGGCGGCTGTGGATGGGAGCAAGGTGAGAATACATTTATAAAAAAAGAAATAAATATCAAATTTCAATTTAAGAATAACACCCATCTGAAGAAAGAGATCTTCTATCAAAATGTGTATGGATTTTTAGAGAATGTAGATAATAGGCCTATAACATAATAAATTTTAATCATAAAAGGTCAAAATCAAACGCACTGTAATTTGTGTACAATTTGGAACACGAATTGTAGACAAAGAAGAGTATTGTATGGTTGTAATATTTATACAATCTGTACCTTTGTACACTGTGCAATTTGTCAAAGTGAGCACAGATCTTTAAATATGGAGTATGTGGTTTGAGTGGATAAAAGAATCTGTGAATATGTATTAAACTTTAATATGATTTGGTAAAGGAAACTACAAAAGCGTGAAAACGTGTATGTAAGTGCAAAATAAAACCTAGTAAGTTTTTTTTATGTCTGTTTGGAAATAAACAAATAAGAATAAAAGACATAACATGACATAATAAAACTGCACTGACTTCGACAGAATGGGTAAGCATTTACAAATATTTGTACTGAAGAGAAGAGAAGAAGAGAAGAGAACATGTGCAGACCAAGCAGCCATAGGCCTCGGGGCTGGTTGCTCCAGTGTGTGGTGGAGAAGGGGGATCCTGGGACAACCATTTCCTAAGTGGACAAAGTGGCCGTTTGTCTGCTGCTCTGGGCCATGGCTCACTGGGTTCCAGCATGCAATCATGCTTTGCTCCTGTCTCAGCCTTGGGCTTTCCACCCCAAAGGGGAGTGGTGGAGAGGAGTGCGGAGGGCGGAGGGCGAAGGGGGCAGCAGCAGGAGGAGAGGGAAAAGAGAAAGGATGTAGCCTGAGCCCTGGTTGCTCGCCAAGTCACCCTCCCTTTCCTCCACTCTGTCTCCCCCTTCTATCCAGCCCCTCCCCGGCTGCCTCTCTGTATACAATGGCCGCTTCTCTGCTGAAATTTCACGTTATTGGATCCCGGGCCTGGAGTTTTGTCCTCCCACAATGTCCAGGCAGCGGAGCATGCTGCAAGGGAGACACACTCTGCAAGCTAAAAGCTGGAAAACCATTCCTCCTTTCATTAGCATCTGAAAAGGAAAGAATAGTCCCCCTTCCATCACCTCTTTTTCTCCTTCCTCCATCACCCCTTTTCCACCCCATCTCTCCCCTGTATCAAAACCAGTAGAAGGCTGTCAAGCTTGGTCAATCTCCACTTGGATCCTAGGACTTTTGAGGGGGGGAATCATTAAAATGTCATTGGAGAAAATAAACACAAGCTACTTATCCCAAGCCGATTCTATAGATTATCCTCCAAAAGGAAAGCAATCACGAGTAAAGTAGGTGGAACATGGAAGATGGCGAGAAAAGCTACTTTGAGTGTGACTCATACTCTTTGCTTACTAGTATAGGACCATCCACAACGGCAGTTATATTAGACAAAATGTGATATTTGTTCATATCAATAAACACCTTTCGCCTTATCTGAAATATAGTACTGTAAGTCTCAATGTATTCACTGTAGATTCATTTGCCCAAAGCTGTACATTCTAGTAGATATAAATAACAGTTTAGAAATGTAACCAACCAAATCATTTCACTCCAAAACAAAGACCGGTAACTTAAACATGGCCGGTGGCAACTTAGATGTTGAAGCTGTAAGAGGACAAAGCAGTGCAAGTTCTTTCACTGCGACTATGCCTCACTGAAGAAATAACATGGAATCTGGGACTCGGCCATCGATTCCAGCAGTGCATCTAATCTAAATGGTGCAAACAAGCTAGCCAATTAGCCACAGTTCAAATCCCCTAAATAACCGGGGGCAAACTCAAGGGCAAAAACATACCCAAAACAAACACCAACATGGCCTACCATGGATGCAGTGCAAATTACGACATATGGTCAGAGCATAATACCCTTTAAAAGGGACTGTCTGTTAGCCATTAATAAAACAGAGATAATTATGGGACAAAGAGAAACACCAAGCCAGCATCACGAGCCTTCTTACATGTGCTACAGTGAAAACTAATACGCTGGCTATAGAAAGAGAAGTGAAAGAGAAATTTGCCCTATCTCCTCTCAACACCTCAGGCTGCTGGTGAGTCATCTCCCTCTCAAGAACATTCAGCTTAGCTACCAACTGACTCAGGAAAAGGAGAAAAAAAAAAAAAACTGAATAAACCTACTCTGCTGCTGCACGACACAGAGGATCTCAACTTCAAATGTAATACTGTCCTTCGACAAAAATAGTATGACAACAATTTTTCTGGGTTTAGCCACATCTGGTGGTATCTGTTGCAACGTTTCCTGGGCTTAATTTTCCTGTAGTCTGAATGAAAAGTAGACCTAACAAGGACATGAATGTCAGAAATGTTCACTAAGATGACATTTCTAACACTAGTTTTCAAACCAACCCCTCCATTACTGGATTGGGCCTGCAACCCCAACACCAGTGTTCTATGTGCCGCTGAGCTGTTGTACGATAAATCAAAAGAACCCCATATGTGTATCAAATGCCAAAAAACTATTCTCAAACATCAATCAGAGCCACATACTGAGATGATCTTAATTTGAACCACAAGCATTTGGAAAATTAAAACCTTACGCTTGCCATTACAAAAAGAGCAACCACGAAATTCGACTGCTGCGGCATCTCTGGTCTGCTTTGATGTAAGAGTAGTCCCCAAGGACCTGGCCGAGTAGCTGTGGGAGAAAACCATCAATACATCTCAGGAGCTACTTAGGAACAATAAACCGCCAAACCAAGATGATGGCCCACGGATGTTAAGAGAAACTTCTATGACAAGTTGTAAACTATCACTGAATGCCAAGTTGACATGGATACCATAACATCATCAGCAGCATAAATGTCAAACGCCAAACTATTAGACCATCTTGAAAAGGAATTAAACTCTCGTTCAAGTAGCTCTACGCTGAACCAGTCTCTTGGAATTTGAGGAATCAAGAAACTCGTTTACCAACCAATAAAGGCCCCTTTCAAGTACTAAATATAGGCACTGGAGAGGACAAAATGTGATCAGAAGTTTACAAAAGCAGATAAAAATACATGTCCTAACAGCCCTCTAATTTTGATCATTTTTTAAATCATCACTTATTAAGTCATTTAGTGTTACGTTTGCCTAAATTCACTCATCTGGGATTCGGCCGTATCTTTCCCAGAAGCATATACACCCGCCAAATGTTTCCAGAGAAATAAACACACAAGTGTGTGTGTGTGTACGCGCACACACAGAGAAACACACACAGAAACCCCTTCCTGTTTTCAAAGAGTTTGGAAACTCAATCAAAGACACAAGGTTTAGGATTTACATCTGTGCCCTTTAATGTCTGTGGCCTCACAGGAAAGAACCATCTTAGCACAGCTGCACCAAAGAGCTTCCAACAAGGCCCAGCCTTCATGCTCCCGCATGTAGCACGACTGAAAACAATATCCACAATTCAGATACTTAGTGCTAAAAGCACTTCTTAGAGGCATTACGATATGGTCTGTGAACATCAGAGGCCCTCCTTGATAAAGAAATACAGACAAGCCCTGCCATGTGGGTGCTATGTAGAGACAAACACACACACACACACACACACACACACACACACACACACACACACACACACACACACACACACACACACACACACACACACACACACACACACACACACACACACACACAAAAGAAAAGAAAAGAAGAAAATTAGCTCGTCTACTGTTGACTAAACAGTCCACATACACAGCTTACCTCAAGATCAAGACTTTGTATTAAAAATAGAGAAATTGGTTTGAAATACACTGCTGGCATTTACACAAGTTTATGTATGCTCCTAAAATACTTGGAGAGGAAATGAAAATCATGAGAGAGAAGTGGCTCAGGGTTTAAAATACACATAATCCAAACCCCAATCTGGCCATGGGAATTGAAGAGTCCTCCACTACACACGACCTGTTTCAGTGTGCTAGCCTGTCGAAATGAAATACATCCCAACACCTTCAGAGAATAATTATCCTTAATGACACACAATCAAATAGTTTCTAAGCAAGTAAACACTGGAACATTGATTTAGTCTACATTGAAAAATAAAATAAAAATTTCCAGAATACACAAAACTTAACTGTAAGTAATTAAAGGTAGGGTAGGAGATCCTGGATTTTGAGTCCAGCGAAGCTGCATTTTGAAAATACACAGGTAAAAAGTCCCAACCCTTTTCTTCACTTTCCCCTCGAAGGCACGCCTCTAGAGTACATGAACGTGCACGAGCAAGAAGGTGCACGAGCACGAAGGTGCACGAGCGCTGTTCTGACAACAAGCATCGATCGCTGCTGTATTTAGTATTTAGTATATGATAACTATACGTTTAATAATGCTAGGTGCTAGCCAAGCTGGCTCTAGTTTTGCTTCCTGCCAAGCTTCTGGACGCGTAATTCGTTCACGGAGCATGGTACGCGCACAGGGGGGGGGGGGGGGGAGGGAGGAGCAGATTGCAGTTTGATAGACGGCATCAGTATCCAATCATTGTGAACGGTCCGTTCAGTATGATTGGATAGTGTTTTTCCTAGATTGTACGTTCTAGAGGCCACTAAAACTTTTCATATTAATGTCAAAACTTTTAATTAATTGGTTGCAATGGGGATGTGAAGAGTATTTCAAGCAATATGTAAAAAAATGTTCCAGAAAAAGATCCCCTACCCCACCTTTAAGTTGAATTTTCCACAAAAATGCTGTTAAAAGTGGCCTTACTTATATTCATCAAATGACACATTTCATTAGGCCCTGTAAACTACTGCCACAACAACAAACACTTCCGCAAAAGAATACAGAAGCAAAACCAAAGACGTGTTCAGCTCCTCAGGAGTTTGTCAGGGATGTGCCTGTAGCTTAGAGTCTGGCAGCTAGAAAGGCTAAAGGTTTGCGGAGGTCACATCCAACAACTGGCAGTAACCCCAAATAATGCCGTCTATAAAAAGGTCCAGGAAATTATTTAGCTTAACGTAAGGGCCACAGGATATAGGCAATTACAAAGGCCATAAAGCACCAGCTCTAACAGCTGAAGGAGCCATCTCCCCTTGTCGTTTCAGGACATGATGGGGGTTGTTTGTGAGGAATGTTTGGAAAGCTCAGCAACAGGAATGGCAGTGCTAAACAGGCCACAGGTGATAAGATCGAGACACCCACATTGGCAGATAAGAAGCTGACTTGTCAAATCAATCACAAAGATAGAATGAGGACATAGAAAAAGGGAATCACAGAGCCTGACTGGCAAAGGACAACACCACAATACGAAAGGAATCAAGAAAACAATGAGGCCAGACATGCTCAATGAAGTATAAAGGCAACTGAGATTCACTGTGCAATTTTTACTAAATCAGTCTGTAGGCCCAGATTAGCTGAAATCTACATTAACATATGATATTCATAAAGTGGGGGATAATGAGGATTTTTTTTTCTTCTTATCCCTGTGCTTTTGTTCTCTTAAGAAAAAAACGTGGCTTGTTAATCAAAAAACGTCATTTAGCAGTGGGTTGTCACATCAAACAGCAAAGCACGCATTGACCATGCACAAAGTGTCTGTACTGTACACAGATAAAATATATAAAGTACACTGCACTTCCACGCACTACCGTCCAAGTAGAGAGAGGCATTTCCGAGAAGCGCGACACTCGCAGACGCAGCTTGGACAGACTTTCATAACATCTCCCATTTTCCCCAGCATTGCCATTGCCCCGTGTGCAATATTCTCCTCAGCCTCGCATCACACCGCTCTCCCCACACCGCTCTCCCCACACCAACACACATGCCAGACAAGACGCAAACCAAAATCTCACAAGGTTTTATGTGCGTTCCTGTCATTTCAGCCTTGTGAACACCACTGCAGCAAGGCCAAGTAGCATGTTCTCAGCCGAGGGTGTGCTCTATGTACACCACCTTGGCTTACCACCTATCATTCAGACAAAACCACTTCAGGGCTATCTCTCCACAAATCTTGTGGAAATTTTCAAACTAAACGTAGAAATGAAGGCTAAAGGAGTATAAAAAGGGTTATTTTCCCCTTCCATAATTATATTTGTGAATGGTTAGATAATCAGTATAAACATTGCGCACAATGTTTGTATGTGCTATTAAAAAAGCTGATTCTCACCCCCCCCATTTAAAAAAAAAAAGGTTTTATTTTTTTGCCCCACCCCTCAACAGGTGAACACATTTTCGAAAAACGTAAAAGATGTCTGCTCAGATCGGAGGCTCTACCCTTCCTGCCAGCACCACACACAGAGGTTTATTACACAACTTACAACACAAATTAAATCAGGATGGATTCCCCCTTTAATAACACATATGTGAGAGGTTATGTGTGATCTATGTGTAGACATATGTCTAATCCGTTTGACCTGACTCAATATGAGAAAAAAAACAAAGAAAAAAATAAACAAGTGTCTGACATGTGTTACATAAGAAAACACAAGTATCCTTCAAGGACAAAATCTCATGCATTAAATCAGTCAACCTCACAAAAGCCAGATAGATGGAGAAAGGGGGGGCATGGGTGTGTTTCTAACATCACGCCATGACACTGTAAATGGCTGAAAAGGGGCATATGACTTCCTCTGTGACAGGCACATTATCGCAGAAAAATCCACGGATACGGGGAAGAACCTTCGCTTACATTGACATACTAAAAGTTTGCGCAGCGAAGTGCAGCGTTTTAAGGAAAATGTGACCGTTGTGTGGTCGTCGGTGC
The DNA here is from genome assembly GCF_027942865.1 of Odontesthes bonariensis. Classification (NCBI taxonomy): domain Eukaryota; kingdom Metazoa; phylum Chordata; class Actinopteri; order Atheriniformes; family Atherinopsidae; genus Odontesthes; species Odontesthes bonariensis. The sequence goes on from NC_134522.1 coordinate 18,434,729, forward strand.
AATGCGAAACAGTGTACAGTGCTGTGAATGGGCAGGCAGGTACTTTATGAATGGAGGGGATCATGTGACCGCAGCACCTCCCGAAGCAGATATTTCTCACTGACTGTCAACAAGCGCTCACAGGGGAATCAGACCATTAAAACAAAGCCAAAATGCGACGAGAAATGGGCGCGACGTGCATTAAAGCACGACACGCACAGATTACCATTCATGTCCGCGGGTTGTCAGGATTAGGGCGTGAATGCGATGTCGTTTTCGTGGGTTTTTATGAATGGGGATTGTGATATGTAAATGAGTGCGATTGAGAAAAAAAAAATGGGATGTTCGGCTTTTCATTGTCGCAAATAAGCACGGAGAGCTTTCGCCGAAGAAAGGCTGGATGAAAACACATCCGTGAGCGGCACGATTTTAGTCGATGGTTATGTGTCGAAATCATGGCGGACAGCCGCTACACACGGATATAGAATGTAACGCTGTCTGATCATGATGTACGGAACCGGCGTGGATTCAAAATACGTTTAAGATGGATTATTGCTGTCTCCTCTGAGTGATCACCCCCCCACCCCTAACTGCCTTATAACTGTCGATACGCGCAATAATATATATCAGGGGCTTATAATTCCCCACCTAACTGAATCCCACATAAGCAAACATCACTACACCTAAAATACTGCGGCCTAATATGATTCTCCCAGTATTTATGTTAGTTTAGCTCTATCATAAGATTCAAAACAGTAAGGATGAGATTGTTATTGTCTTATTATCACTATCATTATGGATTTGTCCCATTGCCTGACAGGTATTGTTCCTATTTATCCCGTAAGGTAACCCCTTTCTTTGAGCTTACAAACAAACCCGAAGACAACCTTTTATCGCTGATATCGGCCAAGTAAGATGAAATACCAGCGGAGCCCAGTTAAAAATGTCACTGGGAACTGTGGTAGTGCAACATGCAAAAGTGTGTGCTAGTAACTAAAAATATGTGAGCGCTCGTTGCTGAACTGCATCTCATACATGTTAATAGTGAACATGTGTGTAAATGTGTACAGACAGTACTCACTCGTTGTTTGGATTTGTTGAATCTTCACTCATTTTCTTCCTCATGGGGATCCAAATCCTAGCAATAGCATCGACGACGCAGTGACGGCGGGATAAAATGCCACAAAAATCACCATTTTTCCTTCACAAGCAGAAATGACCCCTATTTAGGATAATAAGTAAACGATGTACAAAAAGGGGGCATGCCTAACCAAGCGTCCCCGTGAACACCAAGCGAGCCTAGCCTAGCTTTGCTGGCTGGGACTAAAGTTAAATCGCGAGGAGGAATGACAATCGTTGATTCATTTTATCCTCCCTGGAAGTAAAATCCGACCAAAATAACCGAGCCAACGGCATCATCCTCGTTAACAAACACAAATCCTCGCTTTGGAGAAAAAAAATGCGAATAGATCCTCAGAAAATGCAGAAATTGTTGTAGACAGTAACGTTTGGCAGGTTATTTATGGCTGACTGTCGAGCATCCATTCGCCAACTTCAGGTCCAGGACAACACTTGAAAAAGCTCTGTGCAGCGTTGCTCCGTCAACGTGTCCGAGTAATTTGCAGTAAAGGCATCCAAAGAGGGGAGGGGGTGAGGCTTAAAATGCTTTCAGTATTAATAGTGATGTGTTAAGTAAAAGCATCTAGGCATGAAATTTCCTTGAGAAGCTGCTGGACATCTGCTTTAATCGAACTCCATTTTCAACTCGGGGGGGAATGAAACATCGGAAAACTGGGCGGATGTGTCGACCCTCGCTTGAGAAAATCAGATCCTTCCGCGACGTATTGAAAACATATTACTTTCGCCAAAAAATATGCACACCCAGCACTGAAATTATTTGACCTGCTTGAAGAGTAAGGAATGCCGCGATATACCACGTTCCTGCGTGCCCGTGCGCGTTGAATTATGAACGTTTCTTTCCAAAGTTAACCTAAAGTAGTCCCCGCACTTCCCAAAAGAAGTTTCCCTTCAATCACGCATTGATACTAGAGGGAAGCGTCTGTGTGATAGCACGCGACGTAGAAAATAATCTGGAGGAAGGACTCAGGCTGACACAGACGCTCAGCCATTAACAATTTTTTGCCCCTTTCTTTCATGAAACGAATTTATCATGATCGACGGCACCCGGCCCACTTTTTGAAATCCTGATGCAGAATCGTGTGGAAGCGCTGTAAATGTACACAAGCGAGACTGCCACAGCACGTGGAATTACATCAGACCCCCTTCACGATTAATGCAACCAAAGCCAAGTTGTTATTTCTATCTCATTTGTTGTGTATTAATCATGCAGAAATAATGCTTACAGGCACAGTTTTGCGTCAGAGTGCAAAGTGAAAGAACAACACTTCAGAAATTTTGCATATTTTCTTTAAAACATCTTATTAATCAGAGAGAGTGGAGTCACTTATTAGTAGTAGGCCTACAGTTGGCTGTGATGGTAATTTTTTTATTCTTTTTTTCTTTTAAAGACATGGAGTATTCTGTATTCCATGAAGAGGGGTTTTGAGTTCTCACTAGCAAATTTGTTTTGGGCACAATAACACTTTCAAGTAGTTCTAGCAGCATAGCATAAACTGTCCCACCTGTCACCCCAAGCTTTTTTTCGAGCACAAAATAAAACTATCGCTGGAAGTTACGAGGAAACCTTATTTGCAAATGTGTTAAAAGCCTTCCAGAGTGAATCGGTAGCTTGGTTGCATAAGACTTAAATGCTATTGGATTTCTGTGCGATGTGGAAAGGCAAGAGATCAGGCTAAATGATTCTGCCTGTTGTCATAGCAACAGCATGTTGTGTGAGAAGTTTCTTTGTATTTCTATGGCTTTCATACAGCTTGTGCCACAGACTTATGTTGAAGCCATATAGAACTCCCTTCTATGTCGCTGTATATAGACACAACCTTAACATATTGGCACATATTAAGGACTTCCTTATGAGTTTGATCAGGTATTCTGTCTGAGCTGTGTGCTTCTTTGCAGTTGGTTGCCCAAGAGCAAAGGTGAATCGTCTCTTGAGGTTGTTTTCCTACCAAAAATACTGATGTCAGCCTGATATGAATGTTGCATGCACTTATTTACTCAAAAAAATCTGTATTTCCATGAAGGCTCACGTTGGGTAATCAAGATACAGAAGACTGACTGTCTCTTACAAACCGTGGTCACTTTCTTTCACTTCTTCCTTTTTGAAATTGGGTTAGCATTTACATTGATCAAGCTTGCAAGCCCAAATAAAGTGTCCCTTGTTTGAAATAGAGCAGAAAAAAAAGCAATGACCATGAACTTTCCCACTTGCATGCCTTTATCCTTTAGAGTATTTTGAGTTCAGGAAGTCAGCATGCTTTCTCATCTCACAGATGCAGATGACCCGCGTGCATTTCCTGTGTTTTTCACACAGTTAACACCACACAATGTAGTGCACTTAAACAAGGCAACAGGATGTTTGGCTTATGAAGGCATCCCTTCACTTAACTCCCAAGTGCAATCAAAGTCACAATTCTCCTTAAGGTTGTAAACAAGCCAACATTCCATCACCAAACAAGCAACTGCAGGAAAAGGGATGCACTTAGCTTAACACAAACCTCATTCAGAGCAGAACTTTATTTGACTTTTAAAGAGGACGGTTGGAATTATTTCCTGATTTTAGTTTGATGTGACCTGTGTTTTGTTTAGTTTCAGTGGTCATAAAGCACTGATGCAAATTTTGCAACGGGACAGAATTTAAATTTGCAACCCTGTCAAAATGATATAGTAAGATATTATGAAAATGGCATTACAAACCAGGGGGAATCGCTCTGATTTGGAGCCTCAAAAAGGGTTTGAATGGTGAGATGATCAATAACTGAAGGTATTCTATTTAAAAAAAAAATCTATTGGGTTATCCCTCAAGAGAACGTGAGGAACAACCATCTGGAATGACAAAAAAAAGGGTAAATGGATAAGTTATGACTCTATACATAGAGGAACATATCCTTTCTAAATGTAATCAGCAACACATATGGTTACTCTGTTGGGGTGTCCTAAATGAAATGACTTAAACATTCATCAGTAATTATTTGTCAAAGCTGAGCAAAAAGGTCAAACAACTTCTGTTTGTCTACTCTGTATACTTTTCAATTGGACTGGATTGTTTGGGTAATGTAAAAGAAAAAAAGAAGAAAAAGAGATGAGAAGCTTGTGCTGGGTTTACGTCTGAGGTCAACAAGACTTTCCATATCCATATGTTGAATCAGGTCTGAATGACTTAAGTGCTCAAATACTTTTTCTGGAGATTCATTCTATAACTACCATTAGATGACCTCAAAACACAGGTGATATGATCAACACCCAGCCGCATACGCAGTCTCTGATCACAAGAGAGAAGAAGTGAAGCACTTTCTTTGTACAGTAACTATAGAAAGGAAATACAGTGTCTGTGTATTGTCTGCAGGGACCCCAGGGCATCTGCAAAGAATGACTCAAAATAGCTGATGACAGCTCTTGGCAAATAGCCTAATCAGAGTATCATTTACCCAAAACTGCATTTCTCGTAAGCTACTTTTAACTGCAACTTAAGTTGTTGTGTGAACTCTGGTTCTCAGAATAGTAAAATGTTGTTTCTCTGAAAATGAAAATATAAAAATATTGATAGTTTCGAGAGAGCAACCTCCCAAGTTATACCTAGATTAGACCCAATTGGACGACAACCGTGGAGTCCTAGCAATCTTGGCCAAGAGGTGTGGCTTAAACAAGAGGTGCTGATTTTTGAAGACCTGGCAGCTGAATACAACAATGCATACCTATGATTAGTGTGGGCCAAGCCTCGGAAGCCTGCAGCTTTTAGGGAGGCTAATTGCAGGGTGGTGAGTAGAAAAGGTGTAGTGGTTAGAGGGGAAGGAAGTGTGAGGGCCTTCAGGCACGTTTGATGTGCAGTGAAGCAGCTTTCATTCTCTGACTTTCTGACTGTCTGTATGCATATGATTGCGTAATTGTTCCTTGGTAATACTTTTAAAGTTTCTTATCGAAGTTGCTGGAGGGGATTTTCTTTTTCGGGTTATTGTTTCAAGAATATCTTGGGAGTGAGATGGACATGGATAAGTAGATGAGCAAACTGTGTCAAGCTTAAAGAGCTGGTCTTGTGACCATGCATGCACAAGGATGCTGGTTCAGATGGAAGTTCATTACGGCGTCAAATGAAAGTAATGCATCTCTGGAGTAGTCTGAGATCTGCACATTGCTGGAGAGAATGTGTTACAGTAAATCATATGATCTTTTCATGCTCAAAATGAGCAGAAACAAAAGTGTACATTGCATTGTTTGTTTCACACATATGTTAAACAGCTACTTGGATGCTATAGATTAAATATCTTAAGGCTACTTCATTTTAAATTCTCTATGAGGTTTAGAACCTACCTTGGTTACATTTATTTCTCCGAACCTGCTGTGCAATAAATTTGAATGAGTTGCTAATGTCTGAACTACAAAAATAGGAAACTGAATTAGTTTCAGCCACAGTTGGCTTTTTCAGTGCTCGAGACTCAGTTACTTCCCATTGTTTGTGTGTTGTGCGTGGGCTTGATTGAAACCTGATCTAGCTGGGGAAGCTGTGTTTAGGGTGAGGTGGACAGGCCTTTGTTACTGCCTGAGGGGTGTTTATTTGGGCGGCTTCAGTTGGCTTCTCTGTAATCATCATCCAGCCCCACAGGATAGAAGGGATTAATGAATATGTTGGAGGGGAAGTAACAGATGACTGTTTACCATTCTCATGGGGATGAGAAGGGGACAGCATGAGAGACAGGAGAAGGAGACGTTTGGAGAGTGTGCATGTGCATGTGCATGCGTGTGTTTATGTACAGCGTTTAAGATTAAAGGTAGCCTAAAAGGCAGATTTTCTCTACTCTAATGAAAAGGAATAGTGGAAGTTTTTAAAAGAAAATATATATATAAATATAACGCTACTACAAGTAAGTAGTTAACATAGTTTTTTGTTATATATGGAAAGAGCTTAACTGTCCCTGGGAGGGGTTCATTAAGGAGAACTTGATACCAGATTCCAATTCTTCAATGAACAAAAGTAGACACACCATTGAGTCGACCTACGGTTAGAGTTCGACCTGGCCATGTAAGTGGACAACTGTCATGGTCGACATAGATACATGCATAAATAGATAGCATGCATGACACTGCAACACTGTGGACTATGGGAGAAAACAGTCAAAAAACCCTCAAAACAGGAAACTGTTTTAATGAGAGCCGATGCGCTCTGATGCATTGTGAAGCTGCTCAGCGATAGACAGAATCTATGCAAAGTATTTTTTTGAAAGTTTCAAATGGTTTCCATGGAGAGCTTCCTACATGGATTGCCGGCTCAGTGGTGCATTAGCAGAAACAGTTTTCCATGTTTCCCCCACAAGATACCCGGATGTTCAGAACGCTTCGGTAGTTTGGGTCATGTGGAATAGGTGCATAGTGTTTTCATCAGCTGAGCCAGTACGGGTTATCCACAAGACCTCCATTTTTCTAATCCAACTGGACTCCAAGTAAATGAATTATACAAATGTTTTCTGACAAACTCGATCAAATTCTCGAATAAAACACATTTGCAGTAAGATTTTTGTTCATGATCAGGACTGAAAATGAAAACTCAGTCTCATTCATTTAAAAGACCTGCAAAGAGTAGGCAAATTAGTATGCTGACATAAAAAGTGACACGTTTTCTATTTCCCGTTGGGTTTTGTCTTCAGCGTTGTTCATTAAGGCCCTGAACTTTTCCTTGTTCTGTAACTTCACACCAAACGTACATACAGCTGCAAAGGTTCTAAAACAGTGGCTGGAAATAAATGCTGTGTATACTTCTTCTCCAATACTTCTTCAATAGCATTACTCTCCAAGAAAGGCTTTTTACAAAGGTGAAATCATTTCTGAGGAACTTGATTCTGACTGATCCCTGTAGTGGAAATCACTAAGTTCCTCTAAAGCTTTCAAAACCTTCCATCCATCCATCCATCCATTATCTATACCGCTGAATCCGTCGATCGGGTCGCGGGCGGGCTGGAGCCTATCCCAGCAGTCAATGGGCGAGAGGCGGGGTACACCCTGGACAGGCCGCCAGTCCATCGCAGGGCCACATAGAGACAAACGAGACAAACAACCATGCACGCTCACACTCACTCCTAAGGACAATTTAGAGATGCCAATCAACCTAACATGCATGATTTTTTGGACAGTGGGAGGAAGCCGGAGTGCTTTCAAAACCTTTGGTTTGTAAAAAGGCATGGTTTTGCTACAAAGCTAGATGACTGCTTACAGTGAATTTATATTACCGTGTATCATCTAACTCTCGTCAAAGAAGCTTATTTCTAAACTGTAACAGACCTATACCTCAAAAATGCAGAGAGTGGAAAGAATGTTTTCACTGGAAAAACAAATAATCACTGTTCAATCATTGTTCAATGATTGAACAATGATTGTTTATGACTGTAATGTTACCACATGACTGAAAAGCTCTTTGAAAAGTCTATAAGGGGTGACATAAATTAATTTTTAAAAAGGATGTCAATTAAAGAATTGATTGAGTAATCTAATCAGAGTGGATTTCATTCAAATTGTTGTGATATCATCTGTTTCACAAATGTTCCTTCACAAAAAAAATCTACTCATAAACGCAGACACACGTACGCCACACATTTTGCTATATAACAATAACCCCCCCCCCCCCCCCCCCCAACCAGCATCCCAACCCTACTCAGCTGTCTAGCCCCCATCCTCATCCCTCCTTTTCTCCCTTATGGCCTACTCCACTTAATCTTCCCGCTCATCTGGGAACCACCAGCACCCCTCCATAAAGAGATGTATTGTGCCCAGATTATTTGATTGTTTTCAGATGTTGGAGCATTCCTACACAAAAGGGGAAGGACAGGGTTTGTCCAAAAGCCCTAGGACACACAGGGAGGAAGAGGGAGGGGGCAAGAAGGGAGCGGACACATGAGTCAGGAAGTGACCCCTGCAACGCCAGATTACAAACAATGTGCTCTCTCAACTTCTGCAGTCCTCGCTGTGGAACATACCACTTCTGTGAGAGCTAAAGGGGTGGCTCTTAAAGGAGGAGGGAAGCATGGTTTCAGTTCTCTCTGTTGCCTTAATGCTGCATCCATTCAGTGAGTGGCAGAGGGAGTAGGTGGGGTGGAGGTGGTGAGGCCAGGAAGGCACTTCACTGATGAAAAGTCACCACATGGAAATGGATGAGAAGTGGACTGATGGGGGTTTTGGTGGGGTGCTGTGTGAGAGATGGGCGGGAATTGGCTTGCAACCAGTAGACTTGAACCAGGATGTAAAGAGGGAAGAAAGGGAGGGGGCTGAAGGATGAGACACAGGAAAGGAGATGGGTAATGTAAGAATGGGGGAAGTAAGCGTAACGTTGAGGGAGGAATGACAAAGATTAACAGACTGATTCAAGCTTTGTCAAGCAACAGAGTAAAAAGACAGAGAAGAAGCATGTAATCAATAACCTTTTTTCTGTCTGATGGAGACATATTTCGAAGGGAAGCCGCCTGTTAACACTGAATAGAGCTTTTGTTGTGTGATTATTTTACTTGTTATATTAGTCCTCAGACTCTCACGCTAAACATCAACAGAGGAGTTCCATTTCCTCTCATCTATCTATGTATAAGCAACATTTTTACCCATTTAGCTTTTCAAACCTCACCCTATAGAACAGGTGATTCTTTTTATACTCATCTTGTCGACATTGAGTTTGTTCATTAAAAGACAACCTGCATTTTGTATTATTTTTTTTTGGTCAAGTGTATAGAGATTAGAACCAAGGCAAATCTTTGAAAAATGAAAGAAAGGACCCATATGGTCACACATGCACACACACACACACACACACATACACACACTCTCCACCCCCGTCTGCACTGTCATGAGTGACTCACCGTGCATCGCAGCACCGTACGAACTTCAAAAAGAGACTGGCTGTACATTCACAGTGTATTCAACCCCTGCTCTTTAAATAGCTCAGCCTCCTCCATACATAAAAAAAAGCATGCATTAAAAATGATTGAAACATACAAGAATTAAAGAGGCAGGGATCATGTTTTCACATAATCTGTTGAAAAACAACCACACAACACTGATGATGCTGGTTTTATTTTAAAGCTTACATGAGCAAGGTAGCACATATATGAATATATGGGATGCGTGGGATACCATGCATGCGTGCGCCTACACATGATGTATTTGTGAATAAGCCTAGATGTGAGTTGTTTAACTGTGCAGTTTGTCTAAATGGGAACATGTATGTGTAGTCTGGAATGCACCTGGCCTGATAGGCAGGCAGAGGAATGCTGAATACTGTCTCTCGCCCAGGGAGGTTGGGCTGGAATGTGGCCCAGGCCCTAATTCTTCTCTTCACTGCACAGCTCTGGAGAGCTGCAGGTTCACACGCACACATGGATGCACATCCAGTCCTAAAGCCTGCTTTTGCTCACAGCCAAGGTTCCACGTGCACATGTGTATTTATGTGCCTACAGTAGGAGTGAGTGTTGGAGGGGGGGTGTAAATCTGCTTTCCTGCTTTGCCGTAACTGCGTCTGTGTATCTGCACACGCAAGTGCTTGAATTAACAAACTTCTCTAGAGTGCAACCTGAGAGCAATTCATTTTTTCTCTCTCGCAGGAACTGTGTAATTTTCATTGCTTCACGCATTGTTATTAAGTTGTTCCATGGTGCTGCAAATTCCTACCAACAAAGCAAGCTCACTGCTCCTTTTAAAACTTGCCAGATCTCCTGCCCCTTCACTTTAGCCCCCTCAGATCCCAATACACTTCACCCAGGGTCGCGGCCTCAGCACAGCGTCCGAGTAACCTATGGAGTTTTACTGAGCAGTACAAAAATTCAGATGAAGTGCAACCACGACACAGATTTTAAATGCAACTAACTGAAACAAAGTGTGATCTAAATTTTGTTGTTTTCTGTATAACTCAGCATTTTTCTTGACATCCAGCTCCAGTGTGCTGTGCATGAAATCCTATATCCATTCTTTACTAGGCCCGCAGAGTTGCCTCTGGTCTGAGCTCACTACATAACACTGAGATCAAAGAGTTAATTAAAGTGCTGAGGAAGTATGGGGGAAGTTGGTCTTTATGGTATGTATGTCTGTCATCTGCCAGCCCACATGCAGACTGGAAAACTAGGTTTCTTAATTGAGTGGGACTAATTAGTGTGTTTCCTACAGCGGGTATGGTTTATCACAGGATCCTGACAAATATGTCTATCATGATGAAGTTCAGCCTCCTTAAAGGGTCAAGATGTCAGGAACGATGTTTGGGTGGTGCTGTCCAGAAAAAACGGATTCAGTTGAACAGTATGTGTATATATTTCCACTGGTGTTAACAAAAAACGCAGCCGTGTTTTCTGTAAGTTTGGCCACAAGGGAATGATAATACCGCAAATCCAATCACATGCTTTCAGAACAACATGACTTCAAAAGTCCCTTGACATGATTTTAGAGAAAGGAAAACAGCTGTTGTATGCTCAGAATTCACCGGAGTTTTTTTTTTTTATCTTTGTTTTCAAAAAGAGGAACCATCAAAGAAAAGAAAGAAAGTAAAAAAATTCCACATAGTACTGTCATTCGGAGCCAATTTACTGCATGCCAGTCTTGAGACTTGCAGAGCCAATTGATTTTAGCATTGCTTTTTTGATTTCCTGCTCAGCACCAGGACCTCTGGATTTTCTTTCCTTTTTTTTTTTTTTTTTTTTGAATGGGACAAATAAATAAAGCTTGTGTAAGAAATGAAGGACAAAGGACATGAATGACAGCGTATGGAGGCAAAGGGGTTAAAGTGGCAGGAGTAATTCTACTTTTAAAGACTGCTGCAATGACTCTGACTGTGGCCTGAAAGCCAAATCAAAGTGTTTCCATTCACAATGAAAGTGGCTTTATGTGGGCTGACTGTAGCACTGAGCGGTGTGACAGTTTCTTGTAACACTGGTGCCTTATTTATCTGTGTATCATAATTTTCTCAACTCCCTTTGTATATTATTTATGTGCAGGCCCACAGTTTATCTCCATATGTGCTAGTGTGAGGGGATTTATATTTTTGGAAATATCATTAGCCTGTTCATTTATATTTTCATGCAGTTGAAGTTTAACGATTTTACTTGAATGATTTTGTGTTGGATTGTTTGTACATGTGAAAGTGGAAGGGGATCACGTGTAACTATGTAGGTGTTTGAATGAACAAGCAGCAACCCTGTTGCTAGGTGAAATATGAATCGCCTCATTATGAATACTTTCTTTTGTCCTATACTGCCACCAAGTGGCTGCAAGCATTAATGCAAATGTGATTTATTATGTGCCATAAAATGCAATGCTACGTACCACACTGTTTCACTCTTGCTCTTTTCTAAAATGAGGCTAAATAAAAACTCCAAAGAAGAAGAAAATGTCCTCTTAAGCAGCATTCAGCTTACAGCTTTGGGATATTAATGTGTGTAATGAATAATTGTCCGTATTGAACAATGAGTGCTGTAATTTTGCCTTTATGTACCATCACCACACTGTTTTCTATTGCTATAAAAGGCAATTTATGCAACTGAACATTTACACTTGGTATTTTTGTAGATTAAACAACCAGTTGTTTTATTGATCATGTTAGATATACGTTTAACTAATAACTGGAAGTCACTGTAGGGCTTTGGTTTGTTTTATATGATGATGTTCATGTGTGCAGACATTGTCATTGGTCAAGGAAAAACATTAGGAGTTTTTTAACAGTTTAGTAAGTTACTTTAATAGCACGTTAATTGTGATCAGCTCAAATCACACTTAGCCATTTACTGCAATCTTCTATCCTAAGGCTTTCTTTTTTATCTTATAGTTCATCAGGATGTAACATATGGCAACACATTCATGCCCCCCCGCCCCCTTTAAACTTTAAGTAAAATCATTAAAATGCATCAACAGTAACAAGCAGAATAAGACAATTGAGAATGCGTCAAATTTATTTTAATTGCAAAATGAACACATACATTGTGGCACTAAAATGCATCGAGAACAAAAAGAAAACTTTTCTGAAGAAAAGGGATGATAAATTAGTAAACTCATCAACAAAAACAACTTTGTTGTTTGAACACCAGCATACATAAACCACACTTTAATGATATTTTCTACCAGATAAAGCCTTTCTTGGGTTCTTTGTGACTTTTGGTTCATGTATTTGTGCATGCATGAAATAGCTCAACACTGTTTTTCCTTGAGTCATTTGGAACACTCTAGACCGCATAAAAATGCATGGTGTTGCTTCTATGTGTTTCAGTTTCTGCATAATGGTGCATTAATGATATTAAATAAGGTGTATTTAGTGTGCCCTGAGAAATTTGATAAAACTGACGGAAGAATCAGAGACGTAATTGAAACCTGCCTGTACATAGGATACACTCCAGATGAAGCAAAGTCAAATATTTTGCTTTGTATGACCTTTGTAACACAGTTACGCACATCTAGATATAATTCAATGTAAGTTCAAGCTACCTCAACATTATGATCTCATAGTATAACTGTGAATTTTGACAGATTATTTGAATTTACAAGCTAATAACAAGGAAACTGAAGAACTGAGGCTGTGTCAACACATATCAGCAATCACTTTTGAATGATACAATCGAAACTTTGAAATCAGCCAGATGATTTTCTTTTAAATCTTGTTTCTACCACATCACAGATGAAAAGATTACTTTAAGAATTCTTAGTCATAAAGTATTGAATAATGAACCTTTTGCTGTTCTGGTCTGTCCCTTTTTTGTGTCCCCAGAAACACTGCTGTTGTTTGTGCGTTGCAGTGGTATTCTATATTTGCACTTATGGTTGTGTTGTGTGCATTTGCTGTGCATGTGTTGCCAAATTGATGATGTTTTCCCAATTGATACAGCCACTAAATACAGCCACTATACAGAAATCAGTGAGGAAACAAAGTGTCCAAAGGTAACCTTTAATTTTTTGTGTGTTTTACACAGTTTATCTGAAGTAAATTTAGCGTGAATGCATGGTTGTTTGTCTCTGTGTTGGCCTTGTGATGGACGGGCTACCTGTACAGGCTGTGCACCCCCCTAGCCCAATGGGATGGGCTGAAGCAAGGTGAAGGGGTATGGAAACTGAATGAAAGAGCCTCTCAATGTATTTGGTACCTATCTTTATTGGTTTACTGAAAACTATTATGATAATAATAACAAAAAAGCCCAAAATTAGTAGTTGGAACAGAAGAGTTTTGGCCCACTACTGACTTATTTAATTAATGAGATGCGGACTCAGAGGTGTAAAAAGCAAACTTGATTTATTCACAAAAAAACAGGGATTAACAAAAAGCTGAGCCGGATATCAAAACGAGACTGTGGGAACAAAACCATGAACATAACTGTGACTAGAAAACAAAACAAAAGACTTGACATGACTTGGAAAACCACTTATCTTGGATACGTGGCATCGTGGCATGAGGGGTGAAAATTAGGGAAAAAAGGATTTCACAAAATGACAGGGGAGCCTTGAAACTAAATAGGGAACTGGGAGTGATTGGTGACTGAGTGCAGCTGGGGACAATGACAAACAGGTTACGTGAGTGAAACTGGTGAGCAAACAGAAACTGTGGGGAAGGCAATGGCAAACTAAATACAAGACATGAACTCAAAATCCAAGACATGACAACCTAAAACATAAAACTAAAAACATGGGGAAAACCCCATGGGCGTGACATCAGTGAATCTTGTAATCAACAACGTGATTCAATTTCTCTAATTAAGTTGCATCTATCGAGTCTGGTATTATGAAATAGCATTTGTATAAAACTCAGATCCATGTTGCTTGTGATAACAGCACAATTTACTTTTTTTGCCTCATTGTTCTCTCTGTACTGTGACGGGAGGCCACCCTGCAGCCTGTTGCCCTCAAATTGCATAGATATCAGCTAACTAATGTTGTCTGTTATTACTACACATTCTTTCGCTGTATTTTGTGTTGTTTTACACTTGCGCCTTGTACACTGACAAGATGACAGCCTGCCCTGAACCTTTACCTTCACCATACCTATTTGGTATGTCATTCACTTGTGGTTTTACACTGTTATAATGACCCGTGAAAAGCTCAAAATGCATTTAAAGAGCACACCAAAGAGTGCTCAAAGTGATGTGCTTTTTATACGCATTGCTATGAGTTTATATTGATCTTCTTCCTCTGTTACCTTAGTAAATTTCTTCTCTTCTTCATCACCTTTAATAATTTAGAGCAACATTTTAGCCAGTCAAAACAAATGAGCACGTTACTCGTGAGATGTCAATTCCGTCCAATCATGCAACACGAGGTGACATACAGTACCCTCATATTCTATATAAATCAAACACAGCTTGCCCTGAGTATTTATTATCAGCTATTTGCTTTCATCATGTAAAGTATTTAGAATAACATCAGAATCATGTTCTTTAAGAATATAATTAGAAAAATTGTGTTATAACCGAAAACAGTCTAGTCTAACAGATAGTCTAACAGAATATGTTGACCATAAAGCGTCTCGCTTGATGGAAGTGAAGAAGGAATGTAAAATAAATGAATGAATGTATGAAAGAACAAATTAATGGAATCTCATAAATAATCATTACTTTAAGCCTGGCGAGAAGCTTTTAGCATTCAGATAGAAACAGGAAAGAAGGAATTGTGAGAAAGGGACACACAGATGACATTATCAGAGACAAACACATGTTTAAGATTGCCGAGGAAAAGTTTGCTTGAACTGATTGAGAAATACTAAGCCCACACCCTAACATGTGAAATCTACAACTGCGTCCTTGAGGCACTTCACCAGCTTTGATCACTGTGATGTCTTCATCGTGTCGCCATTAAGGGATGAGTGTCACTGTCATTTAACACACCACCTTGCCAAGAATCTCAGCAGCACGTATCCCAGATACACACAGAAGCTGTGATCCTACCCTCAAGTCTGTTTGTTCTTGGCAACTTCCTGGCAAAACATGTCCTTTATTTGGCATCGAAACCTCTTTTTTTGGTGTCATGTATGTTTGCTCCAACTGTACTTTTACAGTGAGATGAATGAACATAGTTGATTTTCAATGTTCTTGATAACTTTGGTGTCGAGGAGAGGAGGGAACAGCAGGCCAGATATCAATAAGACACCACTGGTATTTAGAAAAGAAGTAGAGAAAAATGTAACCAGGTGAACAATTTAAAGTGGGGATTTTGACGGGGTTGATGATCGACATCTGTGAGTTTGCTTTGAACTTTGAGTCCTCCCACATTAACATTTTTCTATCATTACCTGCTTTTTTTGTCTTTGAGAGAATATGGATCGTTTACATTGTTTTAGATTCATTGAGTGTCGTTTCCAGAAATAAAAGGATTTATCTTTGATGTTAATGAAAAAAAAGGAGAACCATTTATTTTTTCAAAGTTTTGCTATCTTATCTTATCTTGTACGTAATCAGTCGCAATGGAATCCTGTCCCTCGTGGAATGGTGAGGATGATGAAAGGGATCCAAGTGGGGTTTAAATCTTTTATTTTGAACTGAGACTTTTCTGCTCTTTTGCAACACCTTTTTTTTTTTTTAAAGATTGTTTATTGGATTTGAGTGTCTCGTACTATTGCTCGAATTGATGCTATTAGCTCTACTGACTTTAGAGAATTCTTAGGAAATTCCTGACTCTGCTTTCCACTTTTCATCTCAAATTTCAGCGTGAACCTCCCCTTCAGTGTCATGCTCTATTTTTGGAGATTTCACGTGCATCTAATTTATGTGTGCCAATAAATGTATGCTTTCAATTTCCAGTTGTATTAATCAATCTTTTTCTTTTTTTTAATATTTTTTTGGGGCTTTTTATGCCTTTAATGATAGGACAGCTGGAGAGAGACAGGAAGCAGAGAGATGGGGAAGACATGCAGCAAAGGGCCGCTCGGAGCAGGACTCGAACCGGGGCCAGCTGCAGCGAGGACTGTAGCCTCTGTACATGGGGGGGCTGCTTAACCCACTACGCCACCGACCCCCCCGTATTAATCAATCTTATGTGTAAGTAGATCTGCAGTTTAAGGAAACACCATAAGTCTTCAATAGACTCGATTTAAGAAAAAAACTTTTGCAGATATTAGAGAATATTGTTTACATGATATTGTCTGTCAACTGTTTCGTGATCAATATTCAGATCATATTATTGTGGCTGTGAATGATCATGCACTGTATAAAAAGACTGTCCTCCAACCCGAGATGCCCCGATGGGTCTTTTGTTCATGCAGGAAGAGACAACTTACAATTATGCTTAAAGAATACGTAAACACGTAATGCAACTCAAATTAGACTGAGAACTATTCTTAATACTGTTTGGAGGAAATGTTTGTTTTTGGTCTCTTTTAAAAGCAACACTTTCAAATCTTCCAGGAAACAATAACGATCATTCTAAGTGTAACTAGGACTGAGTAATATTAGTTTGAATTGATTTTAGCTTTCGCTGCAATCATGGTTGTAGATGACTATAGTTGGGACCTGTTAGCTGGAAAAAGAAAGCAGGGCCTGAGTCTGATGCCTTATCACGTTCTCGTCCAAATTTATGACGATATCTTAAAGAATGGATATTTTCATGGGTACGCATTTGCAATTTGGAGACCATTAGTAACTAAAGTTACATATCAAGAATAAAATATCATAACTAAAGTTGATAAAGTGATTAAGTATTTTCTTGGCTGCTTTGCCATATTTTACTCTCTAAAGTTCTCAAACAAATTCTGGACAACTTGTTTGAACTAATTATGCAGAACAGTGATAGCTTCCAGGAGTGGCCTCTTTTAACTGTGGGTTATTCATGGTGATGCTGACGCGCTTAAATGAAACATACATTTGTTGATAGATTTCACAGGTTTTTTGATGCGTCAATCATTACCATATTTTTTGCATCTGGCTCAGTAACTACACTTAAAAAGAGCAGCAGGCCCTTACTTCTAACTCGAATTTCAATCAAATGATTAAGACCCTGGCGCCATTTTGCCCACCATTGAGTCAAAAACAAATTGGAAGGATCAGTGGATGTTCAGTTGTATGAATTTCTCGCCCAACGTCCCAGCAGTCATTGAGCTAGAGGCAGGGTACCCCCTGGACAGGTCGCCAATCTATCACAGCCGCACAGAGACAAACGAGACACACAACCATGCACGCTCACACTCACTCCTAAGGGAAATTTTAGGCTCACCAATTAACCTAACATGCATGTTGTTGGACGATGGAAGCCGAAGTACCCGCAGTGAACCCACGGAGAACATGCAAACTCCACACAGAAAGGCCCCCGTCCGGATTTCAACCTGGAACCCTCTTGCTACGAGACGATGGTGCCAACCACCATGCAGCCTGCCTTTCCAACAGTATGTAGCTAAATTAATTTCATTGCAAATATATTGATCACAATAGCTGTTTTCATCTACATTTAGATGCAATAGGTCAATATTCAGGTTAAGCAGTGCTGTGATGAGATTAGTTATACTGATGTTTAGAGGAGGAACAACAGAGAGTCAGATCCTGGTGGCCCCCATCTGCATGGTGGTGACTAAATCATCTCATTGGAAATCTCAAGCCCTAAGGCTCCTTCTGCGGACATTTTCTCACTTTCCTGTCACTGGACTGTTTCATTCCTGATCCCAGTGAGAACTCTAACCTGAGCATAAATCTTATCAGACACAGCGATTAAAGACACCTAGATGTTTCTGCAGGGCCTTTTGACCAAATTGAAGTTGAAATACAGAATAAAAATAAGAAACTAGCTCACTTGCAGGGTGACCCACTAACTGATTTTGAATTATAAATATTTGTTTGGTGAGCGAAATCATCTGTGGACTGCGGTACACAAACCCGCAGAGATTTTGTTCAGTTTGCTTTTTCATGTATTCTGGTGAAATATTCTGAAATGACAGTAGCTGACCAGCATTGTTGATGATTAAAGCAAAAATGAAATGAAATGTAATATCTCTTCATACACAAAACAAACCAAGGAGACCAGTTTCTGGTGTTTGTAAAGTCAAATCGCATTGTTTTCAGTTACTCAACAGCAGATTTTCTGCAATGCAATGAGCTGAATGTTTTCAGTGTATGACAGGACTGGACTGCAGGCAGATCACTTTAGCGGATAATTTCATGAAGTATGGCATACTGTTGTAAAATATGCAGAAAGTGCTTTGACACTGACTTATTGTGAAGCTTTCATTGAAAAGCTGTCAACTCAATGGGAGCTTATTTGCTTCCGAAAAACTGAGCTCTGTTGTTGATAGAAAGACTTTGCAAAGTGTGCATGTGCATTAGTCACATACATAACATAGTTGGTGATGTCAGCGAAGTTAATAAACTCAAACACATCGTGTCAGAAGTTATGTTCTACTTGTTTCAAAAAGAGTGATCGAAGTTTATTTGCTCCAACCTAATTCAATCTGAATGAATGATTTTAGAAAAGAATTTTAACAAAAACCTTTGTTGCAAAGCACAACGCTTGTTTCACGTGACATGGGTCTGTATGCACATAGGGAGATAAAGGAGGAACAGAATGAAATGCAGATGATGATTATTTGGTTGTAAAAAAGAATAACAACAGACTTTCAAGGTGACTCATTTAGTACTGAGAGAAAAGAAGCTGCTGTTACCCTGCTTGCCTTTTTTTTCTTACCACCCTGTTTGCCAGGGTGTGCTTCCCTCCATCCTGGCAGTGAGGGGGACAAGGCTGATAGACGTATACTGTCTCCATGCACTGATCTCTACCTCTCTCACTAAGAATATGCTACCAGGAAACATGTGTTTCTGTGGCTGAGCAAATATGTAGCTTTGAAGGTCAAAATGTGATAGAATTTATTTATTTATTTGAAGTGCTAATTGTTGATGCAGAAAATTAATTGTGTAATCAGTGATCAGCAGTGAGTTGTTTTTTTTAAAGCAGACTATGGATTTTATCAACTTACCAGTCAGCACAAACTAGATTAGATGCATGCAGTTTGTGCAGTCTGCTTTGCAAATGTGTTTTTAAATGCTTTGGTTAAAAAAACAACTAATTTGAGGAACCACGTTAGCTGTTTTCATCCTGACCTTACGTCAGAAACTGAAAGGACACAGCCAGCCCAACCAATGAGCCAAGAACCGAGGAGGTGCTGAGAGCCTTAGAGATGGAGTATATTCACTGAAACCATGACAGCTTTCATAGCTCAGGTCCACATTTGTGGAGAACTTCAGGTTTCACCAACTACTGAATATCTAGGAGCCTCAGCATAAGCTCCCATCAGAAGCCTTTCTTTTAAAGAAACAACTCCTTTTGAACACTGCAGTCAAACCAAAGCCTGGGCAAATGACTTTGTGAGTAAAGCTAGTTGTGTAACCATAACATGTGATTCATAGATGTTATGGGTGACTGACTTGTATGTAGTACACAGGAAGACCAGTGCTGAGGTGAGTCAGACAGGCTTCAATATTGAAATGAAGCAATGTTTAGTAATATTAAAGACAATTCCTTGACTTTTGAAAAGGGAATTCTGAATGATCTGTCTGCCTGTGTTCCATATGAAAATGTATCTATATGTAGCAGTTGAATAAATTATAATTGTTGACATTACATAGAAAATAGCTTAACATCACAAGCATAGAGAAGTATAAAGTCAAATTATTTTGGACCCTCTACATGGGTGCTAGTTGTGTTTAAATTTGTAAGGGAAATATTGCCTGTTCAATGGAGAGCAACAGACTGTAATACTCAGATTCCTCTTGGGGATTTGTAATTCATATCTTTCTATTGTATATTTGAGTTTTGTATTTCAGTGCAGAAATACACATATTACTAGTAGATACTAGATAATATGATAGTTATGAAATTCTTTAGCTGGAAACATCAAATCTCTGGCAACATATATCTATATAAACACACATACATACATATGTATATATATAATATATATATATAATGTGTATACTGTATAGTATACAAAGAGGAACATTATCATTTTAAAGTTTGGCATTGACTTTATTAGGTGTCTTTCTGTAAATGATTACACATTATTTGAATAGTAGCATATGTCAGGAAGTCACTCATCATCCATATGGATGTACTTCCAATCTTAATACTTGACTTCATGTATTGGACCGAAACCATCCGGCAGGCTAAAACCTAAACTACAGGTGAGGATTTGATTTTGATGGACATGCAGGCTATTCAGAAAAGCTTCCCATTTCTTTGCCAGAAAACTGGTTTTCAAGCACGAACCTCGTGCCCACCAAAAACGATGAGTAGGTCCTACTTGCAAGAAATATATTCTCATTGCAATTGTTTGCAAATCACTTCACCTGTGTGCATTTTGTTGATGAAAAGGTGTGAAGAGATACTGAGTTATCATCATTCTCCATAATTTTCTGTTTCTGAGGAGTTTCATCTGGTTTTTGGACTTGTAATGTCTATTATCTCATTACAAGAGCCTCTTGTAATGTCTATTATCTATGTGTCAGTATGACTGTTTGCAGTAATGCAAAATGTCCACTTGAGGGCGCCATTGAAACTACATTGAATCACACTTTTGTCGGGTTTGAATTCTCAGTGTGATGTTTGTAGAAATCAGTGTTATATTATGAGGTATGTTAATGTTTTTCTATGATATATATATATATATATATTTTTTTTGTAAAGCTGATATTATACATGTATAAAGTGATAACAATTACTGGTTGTGTCTGAAATCACCCTGTTTTCTCATCTAATTTACAACTGGCTGTATGATGGAATAGTTTAGTTAATAGCGAACAGTACGTTTAGAGTCCGAACACAATATTTCGCAACATCCGTGTGGGCTGGTTATTGGCACACATAATTTAAGTAAATCAGTTTCCAAATTCCAGAAGCCCTCAGCCTAATAAAATGTATAATTGGTGTATCCAACTCCACCTTCCTACAGGTCATAGCAAGAGGCAGCTCAAGAAATGTGCAGTTGGTACATTGGAGAAATATAGAGTCCATCTGCATTCTTTTCAGGGGATTTATAACATGTTATTTTGCTTATCAAATGGCCTGCTCCCAATCCAGCTCAATAAATAATCAGCTTGTACAGGGCAATCAAAGGTGTGTGCTAATAAAAATGAAATAACTAGCTGTTGCACGGTGCCGCTTGCTTATCTGTCCATGTGCTTTGAATTTCCTTTATTTTGCACAGTGACATCTTGGTTTTCCAAAAAAGATGTTGAGGCATCCTTCACCTGATGGCATTGGATTATTTTGCCAGCACTATAAGTTTTCAAAAATTTCATTATCTAAACTATCATTTATAGTTCTTGATTTAAATAAAAGTGAAAAAGGTAAAAACAAAAATTGGCTTGAAATTTTAACTGGTAGGTAACTTAAATTGGGCAAATTCAGATTGTTGAATGAAAGCCCCCACCATGGACTTGTGGTTGCTTCCTTTCTTAATGTGTTTAAGCAGGTTTGCGAGCAGGTTCAAAACCCCACCAAGGCTCGCCAGACCTGCATTGTGGCACATATGGAAGTTGTAAGCAGTTTGATTGTTGACCTTTAAAATTATGGACCTTTTTAAATAGGTAGAAGTTGTGGTTACTTTTTAGTGTGATGTTAACAAAACGATTTATCAAATCTAAAAACAAAGCATGCATTGATTAAACAAAATATACAGTCAACTGATTGAAAATAGAGATATAAATGAATCTTTTGAAAATAATTTTTTTGTTTCAGATTAAATTCAAACACTCAAATCAAATCAAATGGTAAACAGTAATCCATGAAGACAACATGGCTTTGTATTAAAGGCAGCAGTTGCTTGCTTTAACCAACTTTCTTTATAAGGGAGGAAATATTGATTAGATTAATGAAACATATTTTACCACGACAGCATGCATTTTGTTCTAAATGATGCTGCAATGTATGTGGTATTTAGCAGTGTAGGTGTCAAAGTAACATCCACATTAATTTGAGGATCCAAGGATTCCCATGAGAATGTTGCCTAGTTTGTCTTCTTTTTGTATTGGTAAATCCCTTGGTAAATGATGCACATACACATGATGACACACACTGTGTGTTAAAACATTTTTTTATTCATCAGATCAGGCCACCCTGCTCCACTGCTCCAATCGTCCAGCTCTGATGCTCACACTGTTGGTGTGTTTGGCAGTGGGCAGGGAGTCAGCATTGTCACTCAGCACAAGATGCAGCAAGTTGTGATGCCCTGTGTGCGCTGACTCTGGATATCTTTCCATCAAAGCCAAGAATAAAAATTTCAGAAAACACAAAACTTTAACTGGCCAAAATTTTGCCTATTTAACCAAATTTCTACATAGATGGGAACACTGGAGATGTTGCCTTTTCACATATAAGCCCAAAAATGCATCCAGAGCAGCCAACCATAACAGGTCAAATAGGAAAGAGAGCTGTGTTCCTTGAAAACTGTCTATATTTAACCTAGGCTAGGATGAAGGCAAGTTTTGTAAATAGCTTGTTGTTTCAAGCTTGTTGTTGTTTTTTTCCTGAATTTCGTCTCACTTTATGTTTTTTTAAACTTTTCTTGTAGTTTATTAACGTATGAATATTTCACATATCCTTTCTTTTCATTTTTACAGACATTTGCATGCAGCCCAAACTTTGAGTTTGTGCAGAATCGACAAAAGGCTATCCCTTTTATGCGCTGTATTTCTTTGTTGCACACATTGTTTTATTTTCTCTTTTTCCATGCTGTGCAGCCAAATATAACAAAGAAACTCTTTGCTGTCGGGATGTTCACGTGGAATTGCTGACATACAATTGTACGATTATAGACTCAGTATCATGTTTTTGATTTACTTGCAGGGAGGAAAACTATTAAGGTCATTATCAAGTTACCATTAGGATTTTTGTGGCTGCTTTGCAAAACACAGATGTTATGTAGGCCACAATTATATAAACTCTACATTCAATCATCCTATGTTCCCACTCCTGAAAGTGTGCTGCAGTGACTACGCAGGGACGAAACCCTCAGCTCCCAAAGAGCAGAGCTCCAGATAACTCAGGCGACGGTTTCTCCTCTTACTCTCTGAACTCTGGTGATTCACCTTCAACTACAGTCATAAGAGGAGTGGGAGGGGGAGGAAGTACAAGGAAAGGAGGGAGGAGATAGTGGAGGCGGGTTGGGGGTGGGGGAGAGCCACATTAAAAGAGGAAGTTCATCCTCTGATAAACACATAGTGACACATCCCACTGGACTCACTGTCTGAGATGGCAGCCCGCTCTAAATGTGAGCTTGTCTGAGCTTCAGCACTACAAGGAGACAAACCGCATGGAATTCATGTTTTGTCCCTAGGTTGTTCGTTTGAGAGCGTTAGAGGATTTGAATGCGCCTCTCTGTACCGCACAGTTTCCATTCAAGGGGCTCTCCAGACGCAGTGCCGCTCTTCGCAGTAGACATGCATAATCACGGCAGAGGGGACAGGATGAAACAAATACAAGATGTGTAACGCATCATATACATATGGCTCTTTATATTGTACCCCTTTCAGGTAATCTTAGGGGTGTTTTGGTTTTAAGTTTGATTTTTAGTTGTTAGACACAAAGGAAACAGCCACAGCTCAGCACTTCAAAGTGGCCCCTACAATCCCACATAGACCACATTTCAGTGGAGCATGCCGCACTGTGCTACAACTGTGCTACACTGTGCTACAGACAGACAGGAGCTGTTATGAAGACCATGGCTTCTCATTAAAAAACACCACTGTTTCCTCCATAGATTACAGTGCTGAGGAATAACTACGCAGGGAAGACACCCTATGCCACTTCTATTGCTGGAAGATGCTGTGTTACATGATTGGAACTGTCAAATAAAGCACACACTTGGAGGAGTTTCAAAAAGGAAAAAAAAAAAAGAAGAAAAAAACCTTTTTAGTACAAGTGATTGAAAGGTTGTTAAAAGAGAAATCTGAGTTTTCTTGATGTTAAGAGACTTTTACCTTTTTATTAGGGTTGAACCCTTTCAGCCTGGTCAGAGCCTTTGAACAAAAAGACCAAAAAAGTCTAAGCTTGGCTGTCAAAGCAAAGGCTAATACCCAAAAATTTGTATTGAGGGAATATATTGTGTTTTAAAAATCTGGGATCTATTGCAGTGCATGATAATGTACATTGATATTTGACAAAGACATACATCCAGTAAGAGTTAGTCTGTGCTTGCTACTACTTCTGTATATTTCTGTTGTTAAAGTGGTAGCGAGTGCATGTAAGGACCTAAACCCGTGACTCATGTCTATTTAGTACACCTCACTTCTTGTTATAAGACCTATACCTCTGCTTTGGACCTGAATTTGCACTTTCACTGTTTGGTGTTTTGATGTTGTTGTAGTATTGTGATTGTATTCAGGATACTTTACTTGAAACTGTTTTCATAGCGTCACTTAATTGGAGACATCAGACTTGTCAGACTTGTCAAACTTGGTATGACAAGAGGGTAAAATGTTGCGAGCGCTTCTCTGGAGAGTTCAGGGAAATTATTTCATGGAGCCAAGGGTGGTGCACTTTCACTTCCTGGTTCTAATGGAAAGTTTCAGGATCCACGAGAGTCAAAATTAAGCTTTAACTACTGGTTTTGTGAAGTTTTTGGATTACTCTAATATGAAACACCTACTTTTCATTTGATGGACTTAATAGTTATTGGATTGCTTAAGTACATTATTGTCAGTTTAAGTAAATTGTGTTCTTTGTCATTTAAAACTATCACTGAGCTACCAGAAAGTTTACAAATCCTCTCAGTTAGATATAGGCTCTTTGTTTGTGAGCAGGTACCTTCCCATTTTTCATCTATTAAGAGAGTGAGCAGAGGATTTCTCCTGTGACCCAGGAATTCTGTGCTGATTTGACGTTATATATTACAGCTTTGTTCTCCAGCTAATGACTAAGTCCTCTCACGGTGACCTGATGTGGACTATTGCATGTGATGGTGTGGCTGGCACACAGGATAAGATAAGCAAAGAATTTATCGACTAATCAAAATGCTTTAAACCCACAGTCCTTAGAGTCCACACATACTATCTATAACAAGTGACCGTAAGCTTGGTTCAGATGTGATTATCTTAAAGATAATGCAATTTAGAACAGTGTCAAAGGACTCACAAAAGTGGAACATGTAAACACGTTAATTGACCCGGGTATTATAGCTGTTTTCCCAAATTTGTCCTCTGGATGGCAGTGTCAGGCTGTGCTACCAGCTGTCAGCCCCAGCTCTCTCTCATTAGTGAGGTCTAGCAGGCCCCCTCCGACATGTCTCATAAATGTCAACACCAATACAGCAGGGGACAGTGGGCCTGGATGTAACAAACACAGATGCCATGAAAGTCCACTCTGTCTGTCAAATCAATCACCAAGGCAAGCCACAAGCTACATGTTCACACCTCACATGGAAACTACCTGCAAGTTGGCATTTAGTTAGTTGAAGACATAAAGAATACATCCTCGTAGGGCTGTTAGGAATTTTTTTGATCTTGAATGCAAAATGGAGTTTGTAATATTCAGTGGACAGACCTGGGCATTCGGCTTTGTAGATTTCTAAAAAATTATTTTACATATACTGTATGTGCTTTCAGCAGTTCTCTTTATTTTTGCCTTGCTGAGGCCAGTAAGTCCCCTTCACAATACCTTCCATGCCACCCTGTTCCCTCTCTCTCTTTCTCATCTTCTTCTTTTTCATTTCCATTCTCTTCCTCTTTTCTTTCCCATTATCAAGCCTCTGCTTACACTCTTTTCCATTCTCTTTCAATCGGGCCACAGGAGCAGGTGGATTGGAGATAACTTGCGCTGTGCTTTGTTTTCACCCCGACAGTGTCATTAATCATTGCCCAAGCCACACTTCAACGTATAATAATAAGGACTGGCTGCTGTGTGGGGGCTGCCGCCCAATTGCCTTTCATTGCGCGGATGCCAAATTGGAGGTGAACGGCCATAGCCAGACACTACTCCTCTGTCCCCAGACTGTCTCATCATTTAGGTATTTATCCATCTCAGCCTTGTCTGTGGAGCTTCTCCGTGCCCTCCCAAGAGGCCCAAGATTGTTAGGGGGAGGATCAGATTTGTTGCTCTGGCTTTTTGGCTTTGATTCTGTGCCTATAAGTTAGGGATTAGAAGCAAATTTCCCACAGGGCAGTGCTGGATTTGCTGGTGTTTAACTGTTTAACCTGTCTTACTCTTGCGTGGCAAAGGGGTGTGGGCAGTTGTGAGAGGGAGAGGAAGCGGGGTTTGAAGAGAGACCGGTCAACAGGCCCAGTGAGACCCAGGTGGGTTAAGTCAGAGTCAGGGCTGCATTGATGGGTGAAGCTGATTTATCCATCATACTGCCAGTGGAGTACAATGAAAGGAGGAGGCTGAGAATATACAAGAGGCTATCCTGCCTCCTGAATATCATAGACCAACACATCTGAATTGTATTGGTTCTCCCTCAGAAACAACAGCTAATTTCTAATAAACAACAGTAAAATTCTGGTGTACTTTTCAGGTGTTCCAGTGGTACGTTAGTTATTCCCACTTTAAATTTTTAGATGTCTTCACTGAAGCTGATGCCTGGATCAATACATTTAGCCACAGAAACAAGGTGAGAGTTCTGAATCTCAAAAGGTCCATATTTTCTAGCTTCTGTTGAGTGAGTTGGAGCTTGGTTTACGGGTATGCTCAGAGTTTGCTCTGTAGCCACCGTTTGTGGCCTGTACTCCGGAATGGACAGAGGGGCTGTCCTGTCAAACATAATCCAGGTGGATTACAGTGATCTGAGGGGAACTTTGGAGCCTTGACTGTGATGGTGTGTTCTTTTGGCCCTGTCATTTTACCTTCAACAAACAAAGACTAAATCCTAGGGTTTACATGTTTGGATGACGGTAGAAAGTGGTCTGGGCTTTGATCTCAGCCATCGCTGTAACTTCTTGCCTACTTTGCTCAGTAAACAGGTGTGTTAAAAAGCAGTATTTGGAAAATTTCAACAGAGGCTAAAAGCTTCTCTTATTGCATTTTTGTCATGAACATAACTCGGTCCATTAAGAAGTTATTCATACTTTCATCACTTTTTGTGTTTCACATATCTTAGTCCACAGTTTTACTCGCAAATGGTCTCATTTTGCTCTTTGAATCTCTGTCTATACATATCTTGTGAATTTCTAAATCATAATGACATGTAGACAGTAAAGTTCTCTGTGCCTCTTTTGGTGCTTTAGAAATATACTGCAAAACCATATTGATCTTTAATTAAAGAAGCTCTTAACCTTGGCTGGGCAGAGGACCCTGAGGCCAGTGAGTTAATTAATGTACTAATAGTCATAATATTTGTGCTGTGCACGGGAGGTACATAAAAGATTATCTATTGTATGAGCAGTTTATCAGCCCAATGATGCTGGAGCCCCGTGCTGTGCGTATATCAATATTATGGGCAAAAATCTGCAATACAGACAGAAGACGAGAGAGAGTCAGTCTTTTAATATCTCCCTCAGTTCATCAGCAGTTTAGCAAGGCCTCATTTTACCTCCCGGGATTCTTCTCTGATCGTAACCAGGCGGCATCGATGGACCTTTACAGCCACTAATGCTTTGCTACCTTGACAACACACAGCAGCTCATAAGCCCTCTAAAAGATCCACTTTTCTCCAGATGAGTCAGGGGTCCCACTCCGCCATTTACCCCACGCTCCCAAGGAGGGTGTCTCATCCTTGGATCAAAACCTCATGCTACTGACCTTTCGGTTGCTCCCACCAAACACCACCACCTCTAATAAACAGGTCCCACTGAGGGAGGCAGTGAGGGAGATGGGAAGAATGTGTGCGTGGGGGCCCAGACACTGTGATATCACCCTTTATAGCTTTATTGATTTCCTCTCAGGATGCAACTATTAACATTGAGCTGCTACGGTAGCTGCCGCTATGTTGTTCTCTGCAGGTAAGACCACTGGCTCACACCCCAAGCCTTACAGATTGCATATGGGAGAGAAAGTGGGTGGGGGAAGCACAGGGGGAGGCACATGCTTTTATAATTAAGGTCAGCTGGGATGCATTACAGCATTTGGAGGTGTTAAAACGGGCCCTCCTTGGAGAGTATGCTGGCATTGCCCACGCTCGTAAATTAGCCACACTCCCCGCAGAACAGGAGACTGAAGAGGATGGGGGGGGTGTTAGGTAGATGACTGGATGTAGACATGAGAATGGATTTGATTGTATTGAATTTTTATTTAATGCCTCTTTGCCCTGACATCACAGATTTCTGTATGTGTGTGTGTGTAAAAGAGAACCATATGGAATGTGTGAACACTGAAGTCCACTGGTTAGTTTTATTTTGTGTGCATCATTTAAATTTGAATTAATTCTGTCTACATACTCTTTCATGATCTTCACAATTTTGAACCAATATCACAAAACATGTTCATTGTACAGTTGTAAAGAGCATTTTCATTTAAAGCTAAAGGAAAGTTGGTGCTGTCAGTTGAGGATTTGTCATTGCAATATATGATAGAAGCACCTCTGTTTTGTATCTTATTCTATAACACACATATACAATATGTAAGCCTATAATCAGTCAAAAATATCAGACAAAAGGACATCATATGTATTGCATGTTTAGCATTCCAAAACCTTCTTAAAGAGTAAGATAATGGACAAATAGATGGATTAGATTAAATAATGGGCAGGTAAGTTAATGGATGCCCTCACAGAACGAGCTGAGAGGTGTGGGAGCTGACTGGACAAACAGAGTCTCCATTGAGGTGGACAAAACAAAGCAAAGTCCTTTAGATTCACAATGGGCACAATGTCAGTGAGGATAGGGTGGGGAGCTGGAACAAACAGAGCACAAGAGTTTCACAAACAACCTGCCACAAGGCATTCAGTAGGACAGGTCCAACTGCGACATCCAACTCACACTCTGAGCGAGGGGTGAAGCAGGGGTCACCTTTCTCGTGCATAGGGAGAAGTATGACGGAGAGGTGGGAGGGGAAGAGACAAGGAGGAAATATCAGGCTTTTTTACACAACATCTTTATATAGCTCACTTCTGAAGTCAGGTTTACGTAATGCTGTTACGTGGTAAAAATAAAATTGGAGCACATCTTTTGGAGTAGCAATGAAAGATACAGGATGTGTGTCTTTAGATTGTTTCCAATAAGCTTTATTCCATGGAAGGTTTTAAAGTAAAACATAATTAACAAGCTGTAGGGACCATTTTTGGCTGTCCATCTGTGTGTTGTACATATTCCCCAGATAGAATGTTTATTCCCCCTCCATCAATTTACTGCAAAGTCCCTTAATTGCAGTAAATTGTGATTTTTTTTTCACGCAATCAATACATCTCCCAAGTATATATTAATCCACAATTGCTGGTTCATGACATGTCAGAAAGTAGTGGAGAACATATCCAGATGTGTTACCTCTCTGTAAACATTGTCAAACAGTCAGTTAGTCAATAAAAAAATAAAATTCAACATACCACTCTGAGAGATCATCAAATTTTCACATTAGAAAATTGAAATTTTTAATATATGTGAAACTGGTACATACATTAGGTATCAAGTAATGTTAATGTCAAGCGATTCATTAACTGTTTGACTTTTACTACCTTGAAAAATTATGTGGATAGATTCCATTATACGGTACTCTATTAGAATGGCTTGTTATCAAGGATTAAAAACTGGTAACAATAGATTATATTTAGGCCTTAATGGAAGAAATTTTGACAACTAATTTTGAGAAGTAAATTTCACCTTAACTGATTACACTGTGGCACACTGTTAACTGAATCAGTCTAACGCTACTTTGTAAATGAAGGCAGCCATATTGGATTTTGAATTCAGGTTTGTGAGCTCCTTTCCTTTTGAGTTGGGCTTAAAGGAGAATTCCGGCTATTTTACAAACATATCCCATCTGTTGGATAGCCAGGAAAGTTGGCCAAAGGGAAAAACGCGAGAAATTTTCATGCCCGCTGCACAAAGTTGTCCAATTGCGCTGATTTCCATGAAAGCGGGCTCTATCGGGCAAGCGTTTAACCTTTCCTGAGGCTCTTAACATGTATCAAAATACTTTTTACCGAAATGGCCATGGTGTCAGTAGCAATACAATTTAACCCAGGGGCTAACCATACCATTAGCTAGCACAGACATTATACATTTTGAGATTTCAAAAACAGCGCACCTACCTCTCTCAGCTTCCGTGTTCCACAGGTGTGCGCACAAATCGATCGCCGAAGTCATACACTATAGTATTCCAAAATTGTCTTTTTGTCCACCAAAAAACGACCCCCGGGAACCGAACTACACATTGCCATGTTTGTTATTGTTTCCTATCGAACAACTGACTCGTTTCAACACCCATTTTCGCCGTGATGTCATGACGTGTCACATGACTGCTTGAAGGAGCGCACCTTCGCCCATTATTCAGCTGCGGGAGATAAGAACCCTCGGGATTTTATTGGAAGCACGTCCTGGACTTGAACAGTTGAAAAAATGAGAGTGTGTGCCTTTCCGAATTGCGGCAACATAATGAGGAGGTATTTGGCCTTGACTTTTCATCGCCTTCCCGTCCGCAACCGGCAGACCTTACCTGTGGAACACGGAAGCTGAGAGAGGTAGGTGCGCTGTTTTTGAAATGTCAAAATGTATAATGTCTGTGCTAGCTAATGGTATGGTTAGCCCCTGGGTTGAATTGTATTGCTACTGACACCACGGCCAATTCGGTAAAAAGTATTTTGATACACGTTAAGAGCCTCAGGAAAGGTTAAAAGCTTGCCCGAAAGAGCCCGCTTTCATGGAAATCAGTAGCCTGGGAATTCCCATGCTGCTTTGCGCGCGATTTCATTCACACTGCAAAGGCAGCCTGGAAACCACCACCCTTATTTTTGCCTGAGTTAGGGAACCAATCACAGAACGGGGGGGGGACGTCTATGCGCGACAGCGAAGCTTGTAGAGTGTTAATCCAACATGGCAGCGGACACAACGTTACCGTCCGATACAGCCTTAGAAAGTGTTTTAAGTAGCTTACATACGTCATCTGGTATAAGTGATACAATTGGCTATGAATCGCGTGCAAAGCAGCATGGGAAGAATCAGACGCCATTTGATAGACATTCGTAGCGCCCAATAAACGGCTCTAGGCATTCGTAAACCACGCCTCAAATACGAGAAAATGCACACCTAGTTCCCAGACCACCATCTCATCGAGATGTGGACGCGTCAGCCAGGCTAGGAAATCAGCACAATTGGACAACTTTGCGCAGCGGGCATGAAAATTTCTCGCGTTTTTTCCTTTGGCCAACTTTCCTGGGTCTCCAACAGATCGGATATGTTTGTAAAATAGCCGGAATTGTCCTTTAAAAGGTCAGTCCAGCAGTCTCCCCACCAGGTAGTGGTCAGTTGAGAGCTCTGCACTCTTCACTTGAGTGGCCATGACAAATGGCTGCAGGTCTGATGATGAAACAACAAAATCAATCATCCACCTGTTACCTACGGTGGCCTGGTACGAAGTACACTTAAGGACCACCTCCTTATGCTTGAATATGGTGTTTGAGATAGAAAAATCCAAGATTTGAAGGTGATGGGCAAAAATCCTCCAGAGACTTCAAGAGGGCCGAGCAATCTGAGCTGCTGTTTGGAGCATATGAACAAAACAGAGCCAGCAGCCCTCCTACAACTTGCAGCCGCGGTGAGGTGACCCTCTCGGTCACTGGGGAGAACTCCAACACTGAGGTGCTCAGCAGGCGGATTGAGAGTATTCCTGCACCCGCCTGACACCTGAACGCTGTGGTATGAAGAGTCTAGCCCTTCTCCAGGAGTTTGGCTCCAGAGCCCACACTGAGTGTGGAGGTGAGCCCAACTATGTGTAGATAGCTCTCCACCTCACACACCAACTAAGGCTCTTTCCCAGCCAGTGAGGTGACATGAGACGTCCCAAGAGCCAGTCTGTGACTCTGGGAATCAGCACAGCCAACACTTTAACCTGCTGCTCAGCTCTGACTGCACCCAACCTTGAATTTTTTCCCGGCAGGTGGCATCCTGTGGCATCCTATGGCATCCTGTGGCATCCTGTGGCTTCTTCGGGCTCCTTTCAGCCACCAGCTCCCCTCAGGCCTGGCTCCATGGGGGTGCCCTTCTTTTCCTTTTCGGACAAGGTAACTTTGATAGTGTGGTTGCCTCTCCATCAAGATCTTTCTCAGTATATTTAGTGATTTTTGAAAAGAAAAAATCCAATTGTTAATCTGAAATCAAAGTATTAATCAACAGATTAATCCATTACCAAAAAATCTTTTAGTTGCAGTCTAAGATGCTTTAAGTATTTGCTCTAATCATGAAATGGTCACAGAAAACTCTGTCTTATCCACAAACACAGAGGTTAAAGTCCAGTAAGATGGATTCTTTTGTTATCCAGATTTTGCCAATCTTTTCATAGTGATAAAGTCACAGTCACTGCAGTCAGTGCATAGTCATTAAGAAAAGAAAACACTGTATTAATGCAAAAATCTCCATTTTCAGTGGCACAACCATTTTTTGATATTTGGGTTTTGTGTTGATTTCAGTTTGTAGGTAATAACTGTGGCCTACATTGACAGCTTGCAGATATCCAGTCATCACTCTGGCCCTCCTGAGACTGTAAGCCGAGTGCCAAAAACCGGACAAAAACAAGAGTAAAAAGAGCCCGCTAAAGCCTATTTTATGACAGCAGTTTTTCTTTTGTTGCTCACAAAGAGAGGGCAGTTCAGAAAAAAAGCAATAATGTAATTAACATTCAAAGGAAACAATCTCTTTCGGAGAAATCGCAATCAAAAACATTTTAGAGGAAAATCGAAACATGGAGATTTTAATTTTCCACAAAAGGAAATTCACAATGAACCATTCAAAACACAGAATCAAGCAGATTTCCTCCAACCAATTAACTTTAGTATTGGCAGAAGCAGAATAATCTCATGTTTTACATTCAAGTTTCATGTTTGAGACTGCTGAGAAATTGTCTAGGGATCAGTTAATGTAAAGAACATGTAATGAGGAAGGTGGTGCAGAGATTCTCATTATTTATTCACATCATTGGATTGCTTGTTGCATCCTCAGCTCACCAGGTTCAATGAGCTTTAGGCCTCTTGTGCTTTTTGTTTCTTAATTCATCTTATAAAAGCCGAATGCCACTGTCTACTTGAGAAAAAATGGGAAGGAAATCTGTTGAACACTGCTGAGCTGTCACACAAAAAATATAGTAATGGACGTCAACCTGCCACCACTTTTCACAGGTGTTTTTTTACACCAGTATTTATTTCACCATTATGTTAAATTGTCCCTATAAAGCCACACTTGGCAGCACCATCCACTGCATCTCTTTGCGAGCCACTCAAATACACCACTTGGGGTTAGTGTGTTCCGGGGAACCATTACAGTTGCTTTTAACTGAATATATAGACTGTGCCTTTTTCTGCAAAAAGGAGAAGCATTATGGAGACAGTTCTCAGATTTTATGAGTTGTCATGGTAATGTTGCTGTGAAGTTGTTGGAGAGTAAATTGAGGACTTGGCTCTGTTTTGATCCGGTGTTTGCCTGTGTTGGATTAAAAGTTAGGCTAAAACAGTTAAAAAGATAAAGTTTACAGACAGTGTTATGATTTACATAGTTTTCCCCTGTAGCATCCAGAGACAGGGGCTGCTACAGCTTTCAAACATTTAACTTCACAATGGTGGTCTATGTTCTAGATGTTCTTTCTAATGTTATAAAAATGGAGACATATTGAGTCTTTCAAATATTATGTCTATACAGCCAAAGTTAAAGTTAAAGTTGATTTAATAAACCATACAAGTCACACTAGTGAAGCTTGCATTTAATCTTTTTAAAATAGGGGTTTTGCCTTCAAAGGTATTTTGCATTGTATCTCTCCCTAGTTTGTTGCAGTGAACTGTTTGGTATGCATTTACTGGTAATAAGTTTACAATAAGGCATAACAGAAAGTGTACATCATGAGAATTAACACTATAACCCCTTACATTTCTATGATATATGAGTTGCGACTCTTGGTTTTAGTTTCCCCCCCTTTTTGTGGTCCTGTTGTGATCTAGAGGACTGTTGACCACAAGCAGGCAGCCATAAAATGAGGGGCCCAACTCTGTTAAGACCACCTCCATTCATGGCCCTTGAGCCAGTGGATGCTAAGTGGCAGCCGAAAAATCATAGCTGTGGGATAGAGCACGCCACATTAGGAGAAAGAGTCTGCCCCCCAAACAAGGGTATCGTACAGAAGAAATGGAGTATCAAAGGAAAAAGGATCTCCACTGAGTGTGTCGGCTCCTGTTGAGGGACCAGCAGGGCTCTCGCTGATTACTATCGTCACAGCAGAATTGCCACAATTTATCTAGCATCTCAATGTTACAATATTACATTTTATTGACACTGTGGTAAATTTTGGATATTCAATTTTTGGACATGTTTTTAATCAATAAATGTTGCAAGAGATGGAAGTAATTAGCCTACATGATTTTTTTTTTATATATATTTACCTTTATTTTGATTTATAAGCATGCCAAAAAAGTTTCTCAAGCCTTACTTTTTCTGCTTGCAGAAAGACATTTGGTCCTTCATTTCACCCTTTGGACAGATTCTCGCCATGTATTATCGCTGAATTTCAGAGGCAGGACATTTTTCTGCAGCAATTTACACTCCCACAATTATAGCGCTCTTGTGCAGATATGGTGTTGGCTCCTCCTCCTTGACCTTTGGCCTTTGTGAAACAGGCGAAAGTGTGTTTCCTGATTAACGGCTGGCTGAGCTACATGGCTCCAGCTCCAGCACCTTGTGTTCCCGAACTGAGGTGACAGTCTCACAGGCTCTTTATGGAAATTAACTGCAAAACATAGCCAATTAGACCTGCGTTATTTAGAACGACTCAGCTTTTCACCCTGAATAAAAGCAGGCCCAGATAAGACCTGTACACTCAGACACTACAGAAAATTAATGTGAAGTTGGTGGCCTGCCAGTTAGCCAGTCTAACTAAAATGAGGACATTAAAAGCATGAAGGCAAGTTTTTGTATAAGCTGTAAATCATTGCCAAACAGCTCACACAGTGATTAAAGGGCGGGCTTGTGATTAACTTTAGTGACATTTATAAATTGAACATATTACAAGATGAAAATGACCAGGTTTTTATTAGGCAATGAAGCAGCAGAGTGATGTTGAATGTTATTCAGTAATTTGAATATGTTTTGTTCTTGTTTACAGCTAAGTTGATGGACAGAATTTTCCCAGGTTCTGGACGTTTTTTTCTTCTAAATGTGTAACTGGGAATTAAGCATCTGCATAACGCCTTTTCACTCCACCAGCTAAAGATAGGGCTCTTAGCACGATACGCTGTCTTAATTTTCCCTTTCTTGGGTCACTGTGGAGAGCAATGGCACAAGAGTGAGGAGGAGGGTCCTTACTCTATGTGCAAGAATACACTGTGGAAGTTGCAAAGGGCAGAGTCTCTAGGAAATCTACTCTTTCTTTGAAAAAATGTCACTGGGGAGATAGGAGATTGGCACCACAAAGAGCTCAAAATAGCACGGGCTGCTACGCGTTGTCAGACAAGATTTGGGCTGAGACATTGACTTTTGTTCTGCAAAGTATTGGCCCCTGACAGGGAGATGGGCGGTGTAAAAATTGTGATTTCTCCTCTTCTCCTGGTTATGTGAAATACATTACCCTCCTGATAATGCATGCTGTTGGGACTGAGGTTTGTAATGTCACAATTATTCCTCGTCCGCAACAAAAGAGGTGAATTTAGGATTGGGAAGTAGTTAGGGAATGGGTAATTGTGGATATTAGTTCTTCTGTGTTGAGGTGAGCGAAATTTGTGTTCACAAATGTAGTTATTTAAGATATACGGTCAAGCCCAGCAGATTAGGACAGACCGATTCCAACTTTGCTTTTCCCATATCTCCATTGTGCCCACATTTTACCGTTCTTTCCTCTGCCTTCTCCATGATAACAAAGGATTTATATATTTTATGCAGGTTTGCCCCTTGGTCACATAATAGGATTATGAATAATTTCTGCAAATTTACAAAAACAAATCACATGCCATGGCTTAGAGTTTGCTTATAATTTCACCATAGCTGATAGATCAAAGCAAGGCGCTGGGACTGCAAAGCCAGGCAGAAGTTTGACCCTAGTCAGGAATTTTTAATGAAAGGGTTAATCTCCTCAGAGGTGACCATTCAGGAGCAAGCAGTGTGACCAAATGAAGAATTCAGGTCTGGGATAGGAGGGAGAATAGTGGTCTTGAGGGTGCTGTTGGGTGACAGCGAGGAAGCTCTGAGTTGAAAATATGTGATGCTGTATTAGAATGCATCTGATCAGGCCGTCGCCCCAGTTCATTGCTAAAAGATAAGGAAAGGTGGGAAAGAGTAAGATTGTTTTAAGAACCTTATGCATCAAGATTCAAGGCAGTCTCATGGATGATCACAAACAAGCTTGCATGGTTCTGAACTGCCAGATAAAAAGTGTATGAAATACACAGACACACACACAACTTTACCCATTAAAACAGCTAAAAACCCTTTTCCCTCCCAAAGTACCTGAACATACTTCCAGTCTTGGCTGTTTGGGATTAACTCTGTTGTCAAGCACCTCTTGTGCTACTGCAAGCACACATGCCCTCTTGTGAGTAATTAAACTTGAATATCTTCCAAAAGGGAAAAAAAATTAAATGCTTTTCCTAAATGTATAAGGCTTGCCTGGTTAAGGAGGTTTAGAAATCTCTTCATGACATTGGCAAAATAGGCCTCTTTGTAATTAGGAACAAATTAAATTGCTTATCACTTACCGAGTTACTGTGCCAGCCATTTGGCCACGTTCAGTGGGATTAATCAGGGCTATTGACATTACATTGTTCCACAATTATCATTCATACATTTCATGGTAATTGGACTGTTTTTTTTCCAACAGACAAATTAAG
Source organism: Odontesthes bonariensis (assembly GCF_027942865.1). NCBI lineage: Eukaryota > Metazoa > Chordata > Actinopteri > Atheriniformes > Atherinopsidae > Odontesthes > Odontesthes bonariensis. The sequence goes on from NC_134522.1 coordinate 18,471,687, forward strand.
GTGCCTATGTAATTCCAGACAAAATAAACGTAAGCAAATGCTGACATTAATCAAATCCCTGAAATAATGCAACAACTGCAGCCGATGATCACAAAACAAAGTGCTACGGTGAAACATGAAATATGAGAATGTCAGGATTCTCTTTGTGGGAAACTAAAATGCCATTTTATCAATTCATTTATGTGAATGATGGTATTTATATGGAGTTGGAGATATATTCATGCTTAAGTGCATCAGCAATTAAAGTAACAGGTTTAAAACAACATCCTCTAAATGTTTGTAAATCTGATGACTGAAACTAATTTACATCTTTTACTGTAGGTATCACAATAAGAGTGTTGCTGGGCTAGCCTTATTAGGATAAGAACAAACAAGAAAGTGACATCAACCTAATAAAACAAATGAAAAACACACACTGCACAGAATGTAATCAAAACTTCTCCGCTTTCTACATGTGAAAATTACATGTCATTGTCCTAATGGCCTGGGGGGGGGGGTTGATAATGGAAGACTTTGCCTAATGTTTCCATAAATGTGTTAGGCAAAGTCCACCCGGATGTAATTGTATCTAATATATTTACAAAGGATTGATCTCCCTCCCACGACCCACCCACCAGGCAGCAACAAGCGGCAGTCGCAGTTCATCCCGGTCACTGTATGGGTTCTGTGTCCACTCTGTTCTCTTTACACCAAGCAACAAGGCTGAGCCATGGAAAGTATTGGAGTGCTGCTTAATGAGGTAATTAGTCAAAGGCCATGACGATCCTGGGAGGCTAATACCTGTGACCTCTTGATCCTGGATTCCTGACACACGTCTCTGGAGACTGTACAGGGAAAAAAAAGTCTTCTTCAGTCTGATGCTCCGATCGGTTTTTGCAGAGAATTCGTGATATTCCACTTCTCCAAAGGAAACTTTGGACCCAATCTGAACAATCCCCTGTTTCAACTTGTCTTTGTTTAATTACTGCCACAGTGGGCCTGCCCCCTTCCATTCCCTGAAGAAAAAATAAACCTGAGAAAGCTTAAACTACTTCACCTGTTTACTTTGGGGGGAAACACTTCTACAGAATAGACAAAGGTGGTGAAAAGGTACAAAAAAAGGAAAAAGGATGAAGAACACAATACGCACAATATTTTTTCCCTCTTCTTTTCTTTTTATCAGGTTACGTGACTGGAGGCTTCATTAATCACCACCTCGAAAGCCTCTGCCAAGGGGAACTAACTGCATTTGGCCCAATTAGGCACTGAAGAGACAATAGGAACAGCACAAGTTGTGCCTCCATGCCAGGAGCCAAGCATTGCCTCCCTGTCATTACCTCCAGAAAGGGAAAAATTAACCCCTACCAGCTTCCCTGCTTTCCTCCATTGATCCAAGGCTTTTGTGGTGTCCCTGGAGCGTGGCAGACAATTACAGATATTATTACATCTGCATTGATTCTTTTAAAGAGAGCAGAGTGTCTCGAAGCAATTAAAAAAAATTACACTTTGGAAGTGGGCCAATTAAAATGCCCCTGGCCAAAAGGGTGGCGGTGGTGTTGGTAGCAATGGGGGGGGGGGGGGGGGGGGGGCATACATCACTGTCAGAATGTTGCTGTTTTTTTCTTTTTAAAAAGTCTGCATGGTTAAACTTAAAATTGTTACACAAGAAAACAGACGCGCAAACAAAATGCTTTCACACGTAATCTGTTCCTGGATATATTTCTATTTTTTAGCAATTACTTTTTTTTTTAAAAGACAGAAAACATTTGTCACTAACATTTAATTTCACAAAGGTTCTCCCATCTGCTAATAAGTGACCATTAGTGAACTATACCGCTCAACGTGCTGTCACAATCAGTGTAAAGGAGTTTCTTTGAGGCATATCTCTGGCAACAGTGCAGAGAAAGTCTGTGTTTCTGTTGTTAACTCCTTTATTCCTTCTATTCAGTTGTGTCCTCACCCTGCCAGTCTGAAAGGCTGAACAGTGCAGCAAAGCAGAGTGTTTTTTTTTTCTAACTATTGACCATGTCTGTAAATCTAACCAAGCAGTGTGAGGCATTTGTGATTCAAAAGTCTGGAAATGCAGTCCCAATGAAACAAAGAACAAAAACAGTCACATTCAGAGTCGAGTCTCCCTGATGTAAATCTAGTGGCTTAAAGGCGGGGTAGGGGATCTTTTTCTGGAACATTTTTTTACATATTGCTTGAAATACTCTTCACACCCTCATTGCAACCAATTAATTAAAAGTTTTGACACAAATATGAAAAGTTTTAGTGGCCTCTAGAACGTACAATCTAGGAAAAACAGTATCCAATCATTGTGAACGGACCGTTCACAATGATTGGATACTGATGCCGTCTATCAAACTGCAATCTGCTCCTCCCTCCCCCTCCTTCTCCCTGTGCGCGTACCCTGCTCCGTGAACGAAGCTTGGCAGGAAGCTAAACTAGAGCCAGCTTGGCTAGCACCTAGCATTATTAAACGTATAGTTAGCATAAACTAAATACTAAATACGGCAACGATCGATGCTTGCTGTCAGAACAGCGCTCGTGCACCTTCGTGCTCGTGCGCGTTCATGTACTCTAGAGGCGTGCCTTCGGGGGGAAAGTGAAGAAAAGGGTTGGGACTTTTTACCTGTGTATTTTCAAAATGCAGCTTCGCTGGACTCAAAATCCAGGATCTCCTACCCTACCTTTAAGCCACTACAATACCAATATCCTAACCTCAAAATGAAGCTTATTTCATAGCTTTCGCAGTCAGCTCCTGTAATATTTCTTATATACGAATAACTTTTTCACTCTTAGATTCCTCTGTATATACACCTTCCTCTTGCTTGGTTTCTTTTACTGCAATTAGAAATAGTCGTGGAATCACTCTGTGTTTTTGTTTTGTTTGATCTTTCCCCAAAGCACGCATACCAATAAGACACACACACCCTTTTCTTTTTTTTAAATGTTTTTGGGGAACAGTTTGAGTTGAGCAGGTGGGCTCTGGGATTATTCAAACCAGCTTTTGAAGACGTAAACAATACCTCCAAATAAAATAAAAAAAAAGAAGCAATCTTTACAGAGACACCCAGTCACTTAGAAACCCAAAAAGAAAGGCTACAGTTTGAATAAACAGCATTTGGCGCCTGAAGAAAAAGGACAATGAAATTCTGAGCTGCAGTCGTTTTATCACACAACACACTGCATGTTTTTGAAGTGGAAAATCGCAGTGTCTTTAATCCATGGAGCATTCAAATAAATTTATTTCTCTCGGATTAAAACCAGTAACAAAAGCAGGCAGTTAAAAACAAACAGCTCGAAACAAACGGCAACGAGGCTGAGGCGCTCGGCTTAAGGGTAAGCTTTCCATACATCGTGGTCTGTTTCATTAGCTGAAATACATTATTATTGTTTATCTATTGAGCTTCCTGATTTAAGAAAAGAACCATGCTTCCCCTTTGGATTACAAAGTTAGAAAGGTTCAGGGGTGGCTTGCCAGTGTAATCCACAGAAGTCTTTTCCAACAACAACAACCTCCGGAAGACGAGGGGAAAAAGTACTTTTCAACACCTGAGCACTGTGGTGCATTTGATTAAAGAGAGTCAATTTCAGAATATAATCAAAGGGGAAGTGTGTTTGTAAGTGTTTGTTTATAATAGACTTGTTATTTGCAAAGTTCTGGCAAGGTTTTGAAGAATTTAATAATCTCACACAACTGTAAATGAGGGACATGAAAATACTGGACAAAACATCCTCTTACTGGCCTCTGGAGAGTTTTTGATCACGTGGATGTTCACACATTACAAGTTAAATTTTGACGACAAGCTGTTGAGATGCCTTATCAATCATTGTGTACCTCCTTTGTATGGTACTGCCTAGGTCTAAAATCCTGTTAGCATGTAAACCTTTTGTGAGGTGGCTAAGAAATACATTGAAACCTGATGACGCCTGAGCACAGCACTTCATCATTGCTGGTTTTAAAGGAGTTTCAAAAAATTTCAAATCTTAGCTAGAGTTTGCTACCTGAGATCCACACACATCTTTCACAACTCTAACTACAAAAGTTGCATTTCATTAGTGGCAGAAAAAGGTGAGCACACACTTTAGAAAGACCAGATGAGCCTGGGCTGGTTCCAAAACAGATCTGACTGGACTCACATTCCACTGGGGGAGATGAAGGGATGGGGAGGTCTGTTATGATCTGGGCAGAGTGAATATTCACAGATATAAATGAGACAGTTGGCTTGTTTCATTATGAAATATCAAAAATTCACCTGGAATAGTCGCATTGGGTCCTCTTTAGTTGGCTGACTGTAAAAGCTATTGGTTACAATTCAGCAGTTATAAATTTATGATTAAGAAAGGGAATTTCAGAGAACATAACTGAAAAGTGTCCAGAATATTCCACTGGGTTTTATTCAGACTGTTAGCTGCTGGTAGACAGCTCTGATTTACATTAACACTTTGAGTCAATATTGATTTCAGACAGTCAGCTCTGAGAACCCCCATGAACTGAAACAGCCTCAAAAATAAAACTTGAAATTTTAAGTAAAATTATGGGACCAGCATCTCCTGACAGTCGCTGTGATGACACGCTTTCAGATCCAATTTGGAAGAGTTTGAGTGTGCCGAAATGTAAATGACTGGACACATGGAAGCCCAAATGGGAAGCTAAATTCTACATGGGTCAAAGAGAGGAAGACTATAGAACTGATAAACAGAGGGTAGATGGAGGGAGGGCTTCTCATGTGAATTGCTCAACCCCGGACACACCATGCCACTTGCATTATGGTGACTGTTGCATCAAGGGGCAATGCAAGGGGGCCCAGCTTTTTTTTAATTTTTTTTCAGTGCACCACAGGGTCTTTGGTCTTCTCTGCAAAAAGATGGAATTACACATCTGATTTGCCAAGTGAAAGTAATGATCAGATCAAATTTTGTGTTTTAGTGTTTGAAAAACACTCCAAAATGTGAAAGTACACTGTGGTAAAATGACTCTCAGAAAGTTTGCTTTTGTGCAAAGTATCTGACTTACGCCTCGAGCTTGTGTTTATATCATCCATCTCACCATTTTACTGCTTGTCAATGTTGTCATATCTCCATGTGCACTTCATTCACAGTGTTTGGCGTGCCTGTCTGGTAAAGCTCCCTGGAAGCTCAGAGCAGCCTTTTAATAGCAATGATGCCTTCTTGTTGGCCAGAAAAAATGATCATGCAACCATATTTGTGAGTCATTTTTGAGGTGTTGCATGAAAATCTGCAGCAATTCTTTTCGTCACGCACAGGATCAATTAATTACTTTGTTTGCCAATCATGGGTGATTTCAAGTGACCATAAACACATCTTTGTGCCAGTAAGCTGATCCTATCTGCAGTCTTCATCGTATACTGTGTTGCTATGGATGATAAAAAAAATATTTTGACTGTCATCTTTTTGAAGAAAAGCGTTTACTGTGAATCTCTTCCAATTTATTTTGTACCTGGTGAAAAAAAGAATGCAATTTAATGCTATAAAGACAATAATTGAATTAGCCATATATTGAAAAAAAAGGATGTGTGTCCAAAAGGAAGATGTGAAACTGTGTTATTTGTTTCAATCTTTGAAGACAAGAGCAAGAAAAAGAAAAAAAGAAATTGGTGGCTTTCCTCTCTTCTCCGGAGAAACAGGCAGGTATTCCAACAAGAGAATCAAGTTCCCCCTGCAGCCAGTAAGTGCCAAGCTGTGTCAAAAATGACATGCATCTCCTGCTTCCATGTCATGCCATGCATGTGATGTGATGGGCGAATGAAGGCAGTTCCTGCAGAGAGTGGTAGGGGGTCATTATTAAGCCTCTTAAATTAGCGCCCCCTCCCACATAGCCCTTGCCATTTTTTCAAGACCCACAACTGCTCAAAACCCCCACTGAACTCAGCACATTAGACTTGACAAAGAAAATTATTTCCAAAGTTTACTTATAGCAAACTCATTTCATACGAGATTGAATTGTACCTGTATGGCATGACCCATTTAGACTCAAAGTCACACATGGATGCTTTGAGAACCTATTTGAGCAGAACAATGCTGTTAGCTAGCTACGGCCTGAGCCGATTGCATGTCCTATGCAATGCAATTTACATGTCTCTCCATCACATTCACTTATATGGTTCAAGTCACACGACCATTTGGATCACTCATGGGGGAGGGGGAAGAGAGCACAGCACTGGTATTATACCATTTGTATGTATGTTCTGCTGCGATATTGAGTGGGTGGCAACAGCAGCAGAAAGCTTAACCTCCATTGCCCCTGAACACCATTCACAGTGAGCTGAAGACAAAATGATAAACCCACCTCATACCCCAGCCTTGGAAACTAACTACTTCTGGCGCTTCTCCTCCTATTTTGACTGGCAGATCCCACCACTCCAGCATCCTTCCGACCCATTTCAGTCCTCTAATATCCTCACATCTTCAGCCCAAGGTCAGCAGCAGAGGGAATGACTGATTCTTCATCGTGTGCATTGTCTCACTTTTATTTCAAACCCATTTCCTCTCTCTCCACTGTCTGTCTTAGATTCTGCGCTTCGTAGTTGCTTCCTCTCTTTCTCCCCTCATCGTGTATATGTATATTTCCAAGAGGGCACATAACTGGTATCTGGGGAAGGGTAAGGAGCAGCGGGGGAAGGAAGCCATTAGGGAATAAAGAGAGGTGCAGCCTCAGAGCCGAGCTTCACAGGCCAGTGAAGCAAATCAAATTGGGTCTTGTTCTGCAGCAGGACACACACACACACGCACACACAAAGATTTAGTGTCAGTAATGGGGGGCACATAGCTAACAGGAGGGCCTTGGGGACATAGCAGGGCTGGGCATGTCTGAGGCAGGCCCACTAAGGGATGCAGTTGTGACCCCTAACTCTCCAGAGCCACAGGTGTTCTTTCACTAGAAGAATCGGGAAGAGTGATTCACAAACACACAAAACAAGCTGATTTCAATATGCGTTTTTGATGAATTTGTAGAGTATATCAAAGAGCAGTGTTTTAACATATCATTTTTACAATTACAGTTAATTTCAACTTCATATAAACTGTATGCTACAATGCATGCTATATATATTATCTTTGCCACAGGCCTCCATGGTTGCCCCAAAACACCGATACATACATACCCATATATCTATGACCCATCTTGAAAGATTTACATTTAAAAAAAAAAAAGTGCTTCTGGCCTCAGAGCAACAGATAGGCGAGCTAAAACAGTAGTGGCTGGTGGCTGAGGAGAGCGTGCAGACACACACAATTTTGTTCTTATCAGTTCCACTCCAAAACGGGATCAAAATGACTGAGGCTCAATCAAATGACAATAGGATCTTAGTAATATTCAAACCAATGTTTGCACAATTCTTACCCACTGACTAAACACGAGTATTATTATTAAATAACAACCCAAATGCTGTTGTGGAACCCTGCGTTTCAATTTGGACATGTGAAAGAAAAGCATGGCATCAGGCTGCCAATGTTATGTCAGAGAAAAACAGCCCAAGTAGGCACAAATGATAAAGTCCACTTTCTTTTACTCCTCTTAACCCCTTTATCAGAGCTGAATCTGGATAAACACTTATCAGTCTTTATGTTCACATGTTTTGTTCTGCAGATATGTTTTCCCTTGTCTTAAACAAGAACACAATGCCTCCACTGAGACACTTGCTACAAGAGTATAGCATCAGTTTGAGGAGTTTCACCACATCATCAAACTGATTCTTCATCAAAACCAAGTGCAAAGCTAGCCATTTTACCAGGCTGCTGTATTTCAGTTCCATTCATGTTTACATATCTGTGTTAATACACTGCAATTCTACACTCTGGATTATGTTCAGTGAAGTTTTTTTTGTCATTCTCAGATTGTAGCTTTGCTGATTAGCATTCTGTCTAACTAGCATTGGTGGGATAAAAAGGTCACCAGTGCAATCCTTAAAATAGTTATTAGTTAGTGGATAATGTCAAATTGCAGAACGTTTGCAGAAGCTTTTCCCTTGACAGCTTGTTGGAGCTGAATTATCAACTCTACAACAACACCTGCCAAGAACTTCAGCAAAATGTCAATATTCTATTGAAAATGTTTACAAAAAAATGTCATACTTGATGAGTATGCATTTTCATTACAAAGTTTTGTTTTCTTCTATTTTTTCTTCAAAATCTCAGTGGAGGTGTGCCTCCCTTGCTTCCTATGAGGAGCCATTGCTGAGTTTGAAAAGCAAGATAAACAAGCAGCCTCTCAAGAAATGTAAAGTAGAAAATCTTAAGATTCCGTCATATATTGTGGAGCACATCTTCATGACAGATTTTATGGCAAATAGCAATACCCATCCACCACCTTTGCATTAATATCTCATTTATGACTGCTCAAATCCTCTGTTCCCATAATTTTCTGACCAAGATTTAAGTTATTAGCAGGCTCATCACAAAGCTTATGAATTGGCAGAGGACTCCAGGTAAAGGGCACTGAAGCTTAATGAAAAATGAGATGGAGATCCATTCTTGGGGCTTTAGTGTTATTAGAAATACATAGCACTCGCACCAAAACCTTAGTCAATATAATGTTCATTGCCATCTATATGGTACCATTGCCTGTGGGGCACCATTCATTCACAGAGAAATAAAAGGAGATGGGTCTAAAAAAAAAAAAAACATGAAATGCTTACACTCCATTCAGTTTCTTTGAAAGATTATCTCTGCACATCACTTGGGTTCAATTTATTATATGCCAGCAGAAGGGGGCACATGTGTGATGGATGGTTATCTGCAAATGGACTTGTCGGTAATAGAAAAATGCTCAGGCTTTAATTAAGGAAATCTGGACAAGTGGATCCAGAGTGGATTTGGGTGTTTCACCACATCTGTATGGGCACAACCATTCATCAGAACACATCACAGGACAAAGGGTAGATAGAGCAAGAGCAAGTTGTGTGCACTCATTCTTAGGATACATGTATATATATAAAAAGATAGTCTATGCATATACCTTGCATTTTTTCATCCCACCCCTCAGAAGAATGATTTCCTCTTCGGATTGTGTGAGTGTTCACAGAAAAGGAGGTGTTTTGAGTGTCAATCAACAGTTCATATTCACCAAATATACCACACATCTAACACTACATTCAAGTATAGGAGCAGGCTGTTAGAAATGTGTGAGGAATATGAAAATCCACACTAATGTAGTACTTTTGTCTCAGAACATTTGAACATTTCAATCCGATTTTACTGTCTGAGATATCATCAGGAAAATAATCTTTGAGAGAGTGCCACTGAACCTCTTCAGTAGTAACAATTACGATGTAGAGCATCCTCTGTGATGCTGAAAACTAAACTGATGGTCTACTAAATTTTAGAGACCTATACTAAATGGAAGCAAAAGCAGTGTCAGAACAATATGTTTCAACAAAAAACACACAGCACCATTTTAAACGATTTCTAAACTTTTAAGAATTTTTCAAGTGCTTCATTGTAGAGTAAAGATTTGCAGAGATTCTAGTGTGTGCTGTAACTTATGAGCACTGATTCTATAGTGACCAATACTAATTAGATTGTGTAAATAAAAAAAATGTAAAGGAAAAAAATATTTTATGTTCTTTCCAGGTCTGGTTTTTCCCTCTATCACATCAGTTGTGTGGTTTTCTCTCCAGTGAAACAAATTCTATGCAGCTACTTTTGTTTAAAGGCATGCCAATAATGAAGAGCTCTTCAGCTAAATACATCTTTATTCTGCGATTAACGATGGTGCTTGAGGTAAGCACGGGTGTGAAAGGAGGCTGCGGCCCTTCAGCGTCAAAGCCTTTACAACCACTCTGCCATCAATCAGGCCTTGTGTCCAGTAAGTGCTGCTAACATTTATGAAATATTCATCAGCCATTCACTTTTGCTTTCAACTAAACACAATCATTACATTGAGGCAGCATTGTGTCACGTCTCTTAAAAAAAAAAGAAAAGAAAAAAAAAAGCTACAATCATCTTGCTGAGGGGAGGAGAATTAGTGAATGCGTTTCAGCTTTTATGTCAGGCATCCCATGGGTGGACACTTTTGTTCAAGTATAAAAATGCCAGTCAATAGTCTTCTCCTTCAGTAATGATGTTGCCTTATGTTTTCAGGAGACTTTTCCAGATGCTTTAATTACCACACTGTGTTGACTGATGATTATATCACTTTTAGAACATTTTTGTGATACATTTGTTGGTATCCCCAACAATGTAACCTACCAAAAAATTTGATTTAGCATTTTCCTATTAACCACAGTCCATCTTTATATTTCTCTCTGAGTCTCACTTTTGCACGACTGTGATTAATGTCGTTATGATAAAATGAGTAGATGTTCTCATCAACCAATCAAAGACCCAGCAGATGAAAGGTTGTGATATTCATCAAAATTCACTGACAGTCAAACACACTTCTTGCCTGACAATGGCTATGTTAAATTCCACCGTGTTCTTTACCTATTTGCAATTCTTATTGCTGTGAGAGAGTTAATCTATCTCCAGAAATAACTCATTGGACGTTACAGCTTAAGCGAAGATGTCCTCAGTTGCCTGTCTTGCATTTTAAACAGGGGGCATAGAGCCTTGGTACAGTTTTCCAAACACAACTGAGCTAACACTGATTTATTGCTCCAGTTTGTATAACTCATATTAGGAATTCATGGACCTGGCAAAAGGGATTAAAGCATTTATTTCAGGCAGGGAGATGATCCTGTCATTAATGGTCGATACTTTCATCATCGTTTAAACCAGAGGAATTTTCCCGGTGACGAATCATGGCGGACACAGCTATCAGGGTTGTGCAGCTGTACTCGTTATCTGCCGACGACCCGCTCTGCTCGGTGAACGTGGACCCGCACCCATCAAACTTGGATTAGTCTGTCAATCAAGCCCTGGCTGCGTATATTGTGTTACAATTTCCCCCAAATGTCACCAAGATCAGAGTAATTTCTTGGCTAATTGCATCTCGTCTCCCTTTAATGCTGCACATTTAATGGTTTTGTTACATTGCGTGACAAGATGGTGTTTCTCTCATATTGGCACGGTGATGAGCAGAAAGAGAGTCTCGCTTTTGTTTAGAGAAGGAAATGAAAGAATAAATGACTGTTAAAGTTCAGAGGGCGTATTTCTGAAATGGCAGCAAACAAAGAGAAGAAACTGAGAAATGATCCCAATCTTGCCATAGCATGACATCAATTACACCAAATTCTCATTAGAAGGGCTTGCTCCAAAAGTCGGCCAGCTTTGCCTGGGTTGTTTTATTCTGGAAGAGGCAGCGTGTTATGCTTAATATCTGTGTCAAAGCCAGCTCAGAGCAATACTGAGGATTTTCTCTCCTCTGACACCTACTTTTCCACATGCCACTGACTTAGTTTAAACATGACAAATACAATTTCAAGCATTTTACTATGTCCATGTGGTTCGCAGTAGCTAACAATAGCAGGCTCAATTCACCCATTAATTCCCTCCTCTTAGAAGTCTCTGCTAAGGGAAACACTATTAACCGCGTTAAATAAAATACTGAAATACTAATTCCACCGCACATCATCAGCAGGATTACATTCACAGTATGTGTCAAGTTACACTGGAGGGACTCACACAAACAATTACTAAAAGTCTGTTTCTCAAATTCCTCAAAGGCCAAACATGCAGGAGAAGTGGGGGACTGATTCATTACTGAACCATTATGAAGGGAATTCTGTGTTGCATGTTGGGAGTACAAGGCTGACAGGCCTTTAACTTAGTTTGTCTTTCCATGACTAACACAAACCCCTATTTTCAGGAAAGCAGATCAATGAGAATTCAATTTATTTTACTCCCAAGCTTATCTATAGCACAGTTACATTTTTTATTCTAATATAAATTTGATAAACAACTTACAGCCTAGACGTTGGACGTGTGTTGGGTGCCATCTTAACACTTTTTGAATTTACTTGCTATGGTCGGGTTATACAAAACCAAGGATAAAGTAGTCGACGAGACAATCCAAAGTACTCAGCATTTACTCTACAGCACCATTTATCAGTGGGTGGATGAATTAAAGAATCACCATTAAAACATTCAAGAAATTTACATCTACGATTACAAGCTATAAATACAGAAAAAGAGAAAAGAAATAACAGAGCAACAATAACAAACACTTAACTGCTTTCCATTAGTGCACTTAACCTCCTCTTCAAGGAGAGCAATCCCACTTTACGTTTCCTGTGGCTAAATGTGTGTCTCTAATTCACAAATGAGGGGACGTTTTGAGTGGCCCTCTGTCTCCCCGATGAGCAAATGCTGCAATTAACTTTCCCTTCTCTTTTCTAGGGGGAGAAGGTGTTTTAAAGACATTAGCCCACAGTCAACAGCATCTTCAGGCTAGTGCTAAATTTAGGCTGTCTTCTTCTTTTCCCCCTGTAGTACTTAATATTACAGTGGAAGATAATAGACCACTTACGTTGTATTATTCAGGGTTGATTTAATGGAAAAATCTAAGAGAAGATGGTCAATAGACCTTAATATTGTTCTCAACTTTCAGCAAGTTTCTCTCTGCAGTAGTGGACAATTTCAAGCTTTGCCTTGCACCACTTTGCAGCCAATTTAACAGAGTTACAATATGGTGTTAGTGTCACTGGATGAGTGTAAATGGTGAAATGAATTTACGGTGTAAACAAGTTTTAAAGGTGAGAACCTTCATGGAACTTAGAAGACAAAATAGCAATAATAAGCAACATGTGTTTTCTGCTGACAGGACTAAATAATAAGCATGTGTCAAGATTAAACTGATTTGGTCCTGTAATGATCTCACTGCAGCAACACATGCATGTGACTGTATAAGTGTACTTTGCCATGCGTGTCCATGAGTGCGTGTGTGTGTATGTGTCATTACAACAGGAGCTGGTTGCATCCAAGAGCAAAATGGCTGCATAATTGGAGATGCCCATGACACTGTGCGCTCTGTAGGTGTTTTTTTTTTTCTGCATGTGGCCCAGACTCTAATTACTGGGGTTTCAGCGGGGAGGTAAGGCAGACGGTGAGGAGAAGGAGCCCGATTCTGTCAACTGACAAGTTGCACTGTCTGAGGTAAAGCCCGGCAGCCGAGAATCCCTGGAGTGAGCTCGGGAGAGACCCAGGGACTGGTCATATCAACAAATCTTAATCAAAAGCCTGAAATTGTCAGCTGTCATACACTTTTTGTGATCTTTGATACCTTGCTCCTCTTCGGAACTAGACTGACAAATATTACCTCGCTGCACACACACACACACGCGGACGCACATAGAAAAGCATATGACAGTGCATGCTGACATAATCACACGTGGCTTACACATGCAGCCACTGTCTGTCTTTCTCAAATACACAATGTGCACAAGTGCTCTCATGCTGATTTGTTGGGTTTTTTTCACACAAACAGAGAGAAGCATCAACCTCTCACCAACTTCTAACGTTGTATGGAAGGTACAATACCGGTAAAAATCTTTTAATCTGGGATTATATTATTGATACTTGTGCCTACATTAAGGTGGCACTGTAACACCGTTGCTCTGTTCCAACCATTCAGTGTAACATACTAGATTTTGGATTGTAGCCAAACACTTTCAAAACTAAACCTTTTAGTTTAATGAGTGAAATCAACACTTTTAAGTTCCAACATTACATCCTCTAGCTGAAGAATGGAACATTTTGGTTTACTGAGTCAGGTCAGTGGCAAACAATACCATTTGATTTTGCCCCAAGTCCCCTTTCAACCAATCTTAAACTTGTGCTTCAGTTCAGAAGAGGATGGGAAGGCTGTGGCGGCTTTGATCGACCGACTGTTACTAAGAAGCTTTGAGGGGGTTTAAAGGACCTAAAATATATAAAATGGAGGGATCAAGAGCAAGCAGAAATTTGACGGTTCAGAGGCAGGTTAAAAAGTAAGAACATTCCCATACAATATATATCCAGTTAGTGCATATTAGAGGATGGCAGATGACAAAAGCGGAATCTAAGAGCCGATTAGTCCTGTCGTTAAATCTTCACATGAGAGGAGGGTAAATAAGGTACCATACTTTGTACCTTTCTGTCCTTGAAGGGTAAAATGGAAGCCTACTGAGTGGTCTAAATAAAAGCAAAAAAGAAAATAAAACCATGTTGCAAATTACAAGTTCAACCAGTGAAGGAAAAAGTTTTATTTTTTTCTGCGAAGCTCAGCCATGGCCTACTTTCTTACCAAAACTAGCAGAAATGGTGCAGTGCTGAAAGAGGGAAGTGTGGACATCTGACAAAGGATCAAGTGTTATATGTGTACAATACCAAACAAATATGATATAAAGCCTAAATGCTTTTTGAAGTCCTGCAGTTAACCAGTATGACTTTTTATTTATTTTACTGATTGATCAAAGAAGGTACCTCCTTTTAACAAAAATGAATTGTTAGATTTGAAATATATATTAATAGACAAAATATTATTACTGGTTGAAGGAATATTATGATTTCTAAAATTCTCTTTTGCTAATAAGGCTGCACTAGCAGAGGCCCTGCCCTCAGTAATATAAGAGGCTTGGACTGTTAATGATAACTGTTATTTATTTGACTGCCTCCCAGGTTTATTTGGGCCAATGTGGCACCGTGAACCTCTCTCACTTTGGTAATTAAGCTTGTTGATAGTGCAGGACGCTTACCTGCAATTATGCCATTTTAATGAGCTGCAGCGGATGGAGAAAGGGCAAGGCGCAGTCAACCAGAGGCAGCAAAGCATTGGTGTTTTTAATAGACACTTAAATACTGTTAATTTAGCTCCCAGTAATGGGGGAGACTGCTCGTTGGAAATATCTACAGTTCCAGGCATGGCTATATGCGAGGGGCTGAGGGGCAGCAAAGGGAACGAGGAAAATTCTTGAGCGAGACACGGGCCTCTGTTCGTGCACAGAGGAGGCTCTCCACATCTTCTGCTTGTTATCGGAGGCAGCCTTGGTATGTCTTCAGTTCTGAAGAAAGTTGATGGGTGTAGGCAAAGGTCTGGCAGGCTCTCACCAGCTCTCGCTCGCAAAATGTGTCAGTGTCAGGTCGAGTGCTGGATTTTTATAGAATAATACCAAGGTTTAAGGAAAGGGAAAAAACAGTTAATAATATAAAACACTTAGCAATATTTACCTGTTTTTTTTTTCTAGATTTTTGTAGTTGGATCTTAAGATTTGCACATGTTTGAGTCTCAAGTGCTCTACGTTTAAAAAAATAAATAAAAATAAATGCTTTTACTCCTCTTCTGGTCCAACATACATATCTGCTCATTTTCTCTCACCTCCTTGCATGTGTCACCTGTGCGAATTTCTATCCATACACAAAGCAGTGCTACAGTATGCAGGTTATTATAACTCGAGCGCTGCAGCTCTGGAAGGTGGTGTGATAACAGTCATTAGAGATAGCCGTGGGAGGACACTGAGTCTTATTAGAGGAACATGGAAATTCATTGGCAAAACAAGCACAGTCATTAACAGGTGTGAAGCTATGCAAATACATAAATACACCCTGGTAGCCCACCGTTCTCACACCTGCATGGGTAAAACAGCTGCTTATTAAACCCAACAACCCTGCAATTACGTTAGATGAATCAGATTTGATTGCATTGAATGGGAAATGGTGAGTAAATATTCTGTGCAGGATGCACATTCACCTGTTTTAGATTTGATTTAGTGCTAGTGATTAATTTACGATTAAGTTACAATTTTCTTTTTTACAAAAAAAGGTAAACCTGCAAAACATCATGCAGGAATACAAATAATAATACCTCTAGATAACATGGAAGTCATGCTTAAATGACTTAATGCTTAAACTTTTTTCCACCTTTTGAAGTTGTGGGTCTTTGTTGAAGCTGCTGTTTCTTCTTTTTCCTTGTTGTTTATTCTAATGAAACCAGTACAACTACAAAGCAGTGGCAGAATCAGATAGCTCAGAAGACACTTTCCTGTGTGACACACTTAATGCATAACATGCTTCATGTGAGAGCTCTTGAATGGGTAGCTTTTTGAAATGTGCCTGAGTGGCTCCCTACTGAGCGGTAAGCTAGGTCTTTGATGTATCGTGCTGTAATATGGTTGTTATCCATAATCGGCTTGAATTCAGGCGGGCCACTGGTGAAAGAAGTACAGTGTTAGTGTGTACTTGTGGTACATCAAAATGTGATCGCACTCCCATAAAAAAATATGCCACCTTTGCCCACAGCGACCACAACTAAACAGCTGGAACATTCCTTTTGACGAAGCACTTGAAAATATGCATTCACGTAAACATTAAGTCTCAGTAAAATACAGTTGTTTTTATATTTAGTGAGAAGAGAAAGCACAATAAAAGAATGAGAACACTGGGTATGATTTAAATCCTGTGGACTTCTGAAATGATGCTCAAATGGATTTTTTTTATGCTTATGCAAATTCCCATTCCTGATACCATAAGTTTAAACATGAAATAATCCCGATGCTATCACATTAAGCCGTGATTTGAAAGGTGGGAGGCAAACAAGAGTTTGTGATACACATCAGTATAGGCTTTGCAAGGAATATGGAGATTATATTTTGCATTGCATGAATACCAATCAACAGTTGTGGAAACAAAGAAGTGTTATGAAATATGAACCCTATTATGAACTAAAATGAGACCCCTAGTAATGGGATTTTAATGTTGCACCACAAAGCAGAGCATTTCCTGACAAACAGCTAAGGAAGTGACTTAGTCTAGAAATTTTAACATGTAATAATCCAGGAGAATCATTATTGCTGTTGTTTTGATGTCATACTTCATGCAAATAATATGGGTGCTCTACAAAATCAAAAGCCATCACACACACTTGTGCTCATCCATACGGTTCAAAAGACAGTAATCTGCATTACCTGTATAATGAATACTGTAATACAGACGTTTCCATGCGGCTGTTACATCCTGTAACAGTCTGATAGGCTGCCTAGAGAGAAATAAATAAAGTTAAGCACCCAGATTGTGGTTGCTCAAAAGATCTACAACATTATTACTATCTAGCCTGTGCTTAGGGTTTTAATTTAGCAGTGATAATTTGCTTATGCAGGTCTCCACTGTTTAGAATTTTTTGTTGCACCGACAGTTTTTAATATAGTGCAAATTTCCCACTGAGCTTGTTTATGCCACCTGAACAGGATTGAAAATCAGCAACAAGCCAGGCTAAAATCAAAGAAGGAACTAGACATACGGACAGAGGTCTGCTTAGAGACAGGCAGACACATGGAAGGGAATGGATGACATTGTAGGCGTGGTTGGGGGGGGTGAGTGTTTGTAAAGAAGAGTAATCAAACTGCAGAAAAGACCAAAATATAATATTGAATGCAGCTGACTCTCTGACATTAGCCAGACTATAATAGTTAGGTTTGAGGGGCCATCCTCATTGAGGCTCACAAGAGTGAATGGAAGTGTACTAGTTATGCATCATTACAGGGGGAAGAGCTGTCCACTTCCTGCTGGGAAGAGATGCCCTCTGCTTTCACACTAAGCGGAGTAGTTCACAAAATAACAGCATACCAAGCGTCTGTCCCCCTCTCTTTGACAGAGGGCTCATATGAAGAGCCCGTAGAAAAGGATCCGCCTCCATTTAAACTTAAAAGCAGGCATCTAATTCGTAGCTTACAAGAGAGAAGTCATAATAGTACACAGTTAAAAGATAGCAGACAAGGAAAAGATGTCAACAGGACATATAAATGTGCAATTATACTGGTAAAACATGCAATTTGATATTTTTCAACTGAGAAATGGCATACATGCCAAGATTTTTATTTCATTTATGAGATGAGACACAAATTATGTGAAAAAAAGCCCTGAAAACAAATACAATTTGGCTACCTTTTCTCTGTGCGAGCAGGCACAGGGTTGCCCCTACGCATCATCAATCTGTATTGTGAAGAGCTCCTGAGGTTTTTTTCATCACAGTCTTATCCACTTCAGAGGTTCAACAGATTAGCGATCCACTGGGGTGCAATGGCTTTTCAGCGCTGTGCTTAACGTCCAATTTGAAGTGTCTAAGAGCATTCTTGTCATTAGTGTTTACTCGAGACTGTTTTTCAGAGAGCCCAGACTGAGTGTGACATTAAAGACAAATAAAACTCCATCAGCCGTGTTGATCTTTTCCAAGGCTCTGGAGAAGCAGGCCCAACATTTTCTCTTGGCAGACAGCGGCTTCAGAGGTTATAGATAGGCCAGCTTGCCAGTGCTATTATTTACCAATGGAGCAGAATGTCAGGCCTCCTTTATACCTCTTTTTTTTGTCTGCTTTGTTTGCTCTCCGTCTTTGTGAAAGGGGGCACTTTATGGTGGTGAGTGGTGAGAGAAAATATTTCTATCTTGCCATCAGTGGATCAATGGAGATGTGTTTACCTGTCCAGGGGCAATATGTTCACTTCATAATAATGGATATTAAACAGCTTGTTGACTGAGAGCTTTTGTCCTGGTCACTTGTCAATCCTGTAGACACTGCAGGCCAGTGTAATGACCCACATTGCTGCTGTGGGGTTAGCACTGACACCTACAGCACCAACAGTGGGTCAAACTGTCAAACTGACACACCTTCCATTGCTGGACAAAAAGAGGATATGTCGGGTCAATGAGATTCCTAGTAATTAAACTGATAGGGGTCATTTTTGGTTCAGACTTTGAGGTTCTTTAGGTTTAAGTTTGAAGGTGTTTGCTCATCAGGCTTAGTGAGGGGGCTAGCTCAAGTTTCTGAAAGGAGAGATTTGTTGACATGGAATGCATATTTAAAACAATGCATCATCTTGACTATGGAGGACATTTTGTCTTTTTAATGTAGAACTTTTTATTAATGGCGCAAAAATGGTGATCAGAGCATTAAGATTTCAGTAGCCACCAATTATACTGCACATAAACTCAACTTTACAAATGTTAAGCTGTAGGGAAAGTATTAATATGTTGCCAGAATCATGATCAATGACAGATACCTGCTGAACACTCGTGCAAGTCAGCTAAATCCACCAACCCCCTCCAGTTATAAGAGCTCAGAATGAACCATCCCTTTGTTTTTAATCATGACTCCATCCCTTCTCCATAATCCAAACGATTCTTCACTGAGTAATAACTTTATCTCATGTGGAGCTGATCTTTAGCTCGTCCGTCAATAAAACCGAGACCTGTGGTCATTCTGGGGCTGCTGGAGTACTTTGGGGAATGCAGAATCTGGCTTTCTAGCTACAGCGAAGAGGTGTGATGGGAGCAGCAGAATGAAAAGGCTGGGTTTGTTTTACATAAAGGCTGCAGCCATAAGGACTCAGCAGGACAGGCGGAGAGTGGCTCTCTGGGCCTGATAAATCATGACCTGCACTCATTCATTCAGCACATTCAGACCCAGACATGCATTTCTCTTCCAGTCGGCTCTGCTGACTCCTCATTTCTGCTTCTGTTTAATATGTGACCCAACGCGGGGATTTCAGTTTCTCTGCTCAGGCGAAGAAAAAGTAAAGACAGTATAGTAAGAGACTACTTTTAGATTTGAAATTGAAAGCAAGCTTAGAGACAAGACATTTAAACTTTCGTTTCACAAATCCACAGAAACTACTGGTGTATATTTTTCCTTTCTTTCAGGTGAATGCCTGGCACCCTTAAGGTTTAATGGAATTCATCGTAGTGAGTGACAGGTTTTGAATAGGCTCGAGAAAATGGGGAGGTAAAAGGGGCATTAGGCCGAGCTAAAGAGGTGGGGGTTGGCTAAAGACTGACACCATCTTCTGTCCGTGACACAAGCACACAAACACATGCAAACGCACACACAGATTTTCAATAAAGGGTCAAGGTAGACTAATTTGAATACATCTGTTGTGTGCATGCGAGTGCATGTGTATTTATCTAATGGGCAAAACCCTCTTTTCACTATGTTTCAGTGGCTGAAAAACTCTGCAAGACCAAAGGTTTTGTGGTTTTCACACGAAAAAAAAAAAACTTACGATGACAATTAATTGTGTGAAATTAAACTGAAAAAAATGCATTTCTATGTAAAGAAACTCAAGTCACAGCTTGAGAGCACACTTATTTTCTCTCTTGTAGAGGTCAGGGCAGAAGTTGGCAGTGATGATTGTTGGTTTAATGCTTGCTGGGCTGTGTTTACTTTCCATACAACATTACCTAATTATTTAATCCAAGTTAGGCAACAGTTGATTTCCACATGACAACCAGTCTCTAACCTTTGTGACTGCACTTGCCTTTGTCTGATTTTTGCCAGGAATAATGGTGTCTAGCAGCACAGTGTCTTAAGCAAAATAATGCACCAAATGAAGATAGAATTGAGACAAATGGAGCAGTCAGTAACTTCTGGCTGATGTTACCAATAGAAAAAGAACATTTCCTTGGATAGAGTGAGTCACCATGGATCGGTCCTAAATAAACATGTAACACTGTAACTGCAAATGTTGAGAACTGGCTAAAGCCAGGATTTCTCACACGCCAAACAGGCAGCAGTCTGTGATAAGCAAAGGCTTCCAATGTTATTAATTCGTTATTTCTCCTGTGTGTGGTTCTGGGCAGGATTATCATGTTAAACACACAGTCCAAATTCCACTGTAAACATTTGCAATTAATCTTTTAACTGCACCCCCCTACCACACCTTCCACCCAAATGACTGTTTTACATAAAGCTGATCAAATTAAGTTGTTTGCAGTGTCCAAATTCTGTTGTCACTTTGTCTGCATTCATTTACTGATAGAATGACATTTTTCTTTTTTTTCTTGCTTTTAGAATATTAACTAACCATTTTTGGAACGAGTTAAGTTTCTCTTTTTTTTGTCTTCCGTCATTTCATAGGGTATAGGTGAGAAATTCAGCTCTGAACCAGAATATGTGTCCACAACAGCAAACAGCCAGTCTGATTTATTCGAGAGTAATCCTTTAATCTGTAGTTGTCTGTACCTTATTAAATAATTCAGTATAGCCCGTTAATCAAAAGCTTGGAAGAAATTTCATATTTTGCATAAAACCTTTAAAGCGACTGCTCCACACAATGGTCTACCTCAGTCATTTTGATCACAATGACAGGTTCACATCCGAGGTAATCCCCAATCTATTTTGGGGCTGAGACTGAGAGTGATCGGTGTCTGTAGAAAGTCTCGAGCATGTTTTTTTTTTGGATTGGGAAGACCCACATGAAAATGAATAGTCAGCTCAACTGCAAATCAGAGCAATCAAGCGACATAACAAATATTTAAGGTTTTAGGAGACCGTGGCACAAATTTTTTTAAATCATTAATTGATTTATAGTTGTTTTCTTCTGCACATCCTGATTAATGATCCAGCATCTTTATTATAGGTTGGGTTAGAGTTGACTGAATTAAAATGATTCATGACATAAACAGGTGGCATATTAGTGTGATAAAAGTGTCGGTTTTCAGCGTCACAGTATACATGTTTCAGCATTTAAGAAAAAAAAAAAAATTCTATCATGGCTTTAAAACTGTAGCCTATTGAAAGCTGTCAGTTACTTGCATCTCCCTTGTGATGGCCTAAGGGAAAATTAGACATGAAGACATCAGGAATCCAACTGACTAATGCCTGGAACAGTATTTTTACCGAGCAGTGATTTCTCTGGGGATGACTGACAAAAACAAAGAATCTATGGAAGCAGCTTCTTAAAAAGCAGCTGACCTGCATCTGCATAGTGAACCCTGTCCTGGAATGAAAGTTTTGACAATGTTCAAAGAGAACGTGATGGAAAGCAGTAAACCATGAATGCTATTTGAGGATATATAATGCTCTTTTGGGAAAAGGCTGTCTTAGTAGCAGACCTTTCCTTACTAATTTCAGTAATAGAGACTTAAATTGGTCGGAAAGCTTTGGAATTAGATTTTTAAAAGTATGCATATGTGCTTCATAATGAGCTCCAATTAAAGGGTTCTTTATTCTGATTTCCCACTATTGATGCAAGTACATTCATAAACAAATGAGAGCATTTATAAGCTCAAGTGTATATACTTTATATAGAACTCAAATTCCACTAAGCAGATACACCCATGTTTGTTGAATTTAGACGTGAACATTCAAGCACTTGACAAGAGCAAACTTTTCTAAATGGCTTATGATGGACAATTACAGAGCAGTGGTTTGTTGACACTATTCGACATATACTATGCATTGTTAAGGCCAATAGTCCACTATTTGCTGTACTGTTCGCCAACAAGCTTAGAGAGAAAGTCCAGCCAAACTTTCTAATCAATTGAAGTTCAGTGGTCGCTGCAGGGTTCTGTGTCTCAGGGGTCACAACTACAGGCACACTACGCCAAAGTGAAGGTCACTTGGTTTATACTCTAACAAAAGAGTGTGGTTGTAGAGAGAGGGACTTTGGGGTCAAATGGATTACTAAAGAGAGGGCTCTCTGTTTTTTGTTTAATCCTTAGAGAATAGAAAATACTTTGTGTTGCCCTCCATGCAAGGGAGATACAAGTGCTGACTTGCATCGTAGTTGAAAGTTATGTATATGGAGATCGAAAGTAAAACTTTTCGTAGGTGATGATAGCACTTACTTCATAACTCAGGTATGATTTCAGTCATTTAGGCCAAGAGGGGAGTCAGTGTTCTGAATCAAAGACTGTGTCTGCGATGTAAATATCCACAGACTGGGATTACTGCTGCGACATGTTCCAGCCAACTACACAGCCCAGTGTGTTGAGCCCTTTTTACCTCCCTGATAGAAACTTTGAATGGGTTATATTTGTAAAAGTAAGAGTTCAGTGCAGTGCAGTGGCTCAATGCATGAATGTTAAGAATGACAAAAAGAGGATGAAGTGACAGCCATGTTGGACAAATTAAGGAATTGCTTTATTACTGTAGCTGATTGCAGGAATGCAATGCGTTAGCCATTCATTAAATTCATTAACTGATCCAATAATCTCATTAAACTCTGTAGGTAAACTATAACGTGTAATTTTGTGTCTGTTAAACCATATTTTTTTCTTTTTCTAGAAGTTATAATGTATAACATTTCAGGTGATCACTTAGCAGAAATGCACTATGATATTCAAAATAGTGTTTTCTATCGTGCAGAATTGTGTGATAACAAGAAATGTTGGACTTTCATTACCTTTGAATAAGGGAATTCAAATCCAAATACACTGCAACTTGCACTCACCCTCATTTCCATGTTTTACTGAATCTAAAAATAGACCTTTTAATGACTTTTGTACTTGGGAGTTTGGAGGGAATATTCACTTAGTTCTAATTTGCAATTTATCACCTAGATATCACTACATCTTCAACACTTGAACTTAAAGAGTACTTTTTGTGTTGGTGTAAACAGGTGCATGTTTTTAATTACAAGGTCTTGTGCCTTGTAATTAGAGCTGATGTGACAGCACAACAGGGGCCTAAACAATACGGGTACTTTTAATGTCATGCCCTATCAATGTATGCCCTTTCCTTGGTCCTAAGCAGAAAGTCTGCAGTGCAAATGTGTTGATGTTTTTTTTTTATATGATAATATCACTTTTCTTCAACGCGTATAATTACTGTGTGCATTCACTGTCAACAGTCTTCATCGGAATTCTGCAGAAGGGAAACACAAGCGGCCCCCTAGATAGTTGATGAGGTTTCCCCAATTTTCCTATGTGCAGCTATACCTTTTCGAAGAGTTGAAGGTTGTTTACGACGTAACCATGGCAGCTAAATCCAAAGTTTCACAAACTAACTCTTTAACACCACCATATATTCCCATTTCCACCCTCTTTTATGGAGGCTGTATTTCTTGATGAAAAGATGACAAATTGTAGGAGCTAAAAAGTGGAGCAATTCCTCCCCATAGTTCTAAAATTACATTGTTACTCAAGAAATTTGTAATTTACTGATATGCTGATCTGGCTTGCACAGTTTTTTTTTTCTTTGTTGCTAAAGGTAAAGAAACTCAATCTTAAGTGAATGAGTAAGAGCAGGGAAGGCCAAGAAGACAATGGATACAGGCCAGGGGACAGGGATCTCATATTTAGCCCGTGATTGCACTCAGGGTAGACAATAAGTAAGATTCATTAGGTCATTTTTTACTTGCGTCTGCCAAGAACTGGAATGAAATGTTAAATGTTTCATGGGCTAAGAAAAGGGCAGAATTTGTCTTTGTGTTTGCCATCAGAGAGAGATAGTGAAGAGGAAAAGTGAAGAGAGGGACCGTGATAGAAATATATGAAACAATGAAAATAAGAAACAACAGAATTTGAGGGGGATACAATAAAAGCAAAAGTGAGTCTGTAGAGGAAGGAAATGTGGGGGAGTATAGAGGGAGAATAAGTCGGGGAGGGAGTGAGGGGGAGCAAGAAAAGGAGGGAGCAAGGCTGGGTGTTTTGGGCTGCCTGATGGATGAGGGTGTAGTGGGGTTGGTGGGGGCGGTGTCTCCTGAATGATGATGGCCTAATATCATCATCCCCCTGTCAGGCCTAATAGGCTTTCCTTGGTAGAAATCACTCACACAGAGCCGCCATAATGCCCAGGCCCGTGACAGCATCATCCATCCACTCAAGCCAAGCGAATGTCTCCAAACTAATAAGGAAATATATGGTTCAAGGAGATCTGAAAAATTAAACAGGTAGCTTATGAACAATTTGTTTCACAAGGATGTTTATTATATTTATTGAATGTTGTATAGCGGGCTGAGGTGTGTCTTGTGCCGTGGCTTCATGTTTGAGACTTTGGCTTGAAATGCTGACACTGCAGGTCTATAAAATATGAAGTAAATCCTGCCTCCTGCACCTCCTCTTCCACACGGCTGGCCTTGTCCTCCAGTACTGCCGAGCCCCACTTTTGTCATTCCAAAGCAAGCTAGAACAGGCCTTCATCTTGGTAAGACTACATTTTCCGCTGTTCTGAATTGAGAGTATGCACAAGCATGCAGGGTCATTAACGCTTGGAATAAAAATACCTTTTTTGAATCTTTATTCCCCGATCTAACAGCCTATTGTTCACATCTTCTAAAATATTCTAATTTTAGTGGCAGAGCTTTGGAGGAGTCACCCATTCCTGTTTTCCTCACAGCAATTCTATCTGCAGTACACCTGTCATTGCTTTCCCTCAATGCAATAGCTGATCACAGCCCACTTTAAACATGGTTACTCTCCTCTTATCTCTGCCCATACCCCACCGATCTTGCTATCTCCAATCTCTGCTTTAATCATTTGACACCTTCTCAACAATCTCCCTCCTCCTCCCATCCACAAGAGAAAACTGCCGTCGTCAATAACGATGAGAACTTTTTCACGGTGTGCTCTTAAAAGCTCCGTCCCATCAAAATGGTCAGATTTCATTATCGATTGTGCACTGTAAAAAGAGACTCTCTTGCACATTAAGCAATCACTGTTTTGGCTTTTCTTGAAAAGCTATACATACATTTCTAACATGGCAAGAGCACATTTATATTACAAGGCCTCCACTGTCTTTCTTATGGATATAAACTAATTATTTGAATAATTTTCACTCTTTCTGCCAGTCAGTTCTTGAAGTTGAAGCCACAGGGATAGAAGGATCCTTATACAAATATTCACACATGCACACATAATTTGTGCTATTATTTTCACTGCTAGAGCCAACTAGATTTGTGGTATTTATTTTCTTTTTTTTCCACAGTAAAACAGACATATGGCTATTCAGTGGATTCAGCATTAGCCAGCTCCCTGTTCTTTGATTAACATCTTAGTTTAAATTAACCTCGGTGTATTCAGCTGCAACTCAGTTGTGTTCAGCTTTAATGCTGACATACACTCATCCAAAGCCATGTTATCATTGTGCTCGTGGCATAAAGTCCACGCTTCCTACGCCCCTATCCTCTCGTAGGTTGAACCTGCAACACGGAGAGTGTGTGTTAATAAGAGAGGGCTTGGTGAGGTGTGTTGTGAGGCCATTGTGGTCTCCACGCTCGCTGATTTTCTTTGTGCCATAAAAGCCTGGCGATACAGTAACAGCCAGAGGCAGAAAGGAGCTGTCTGTCGTCGAGATGGCTGGTAACACTTGTTTCACCCACCCTTCCAGGGGGCCGTGGAGAATAGAAGAGAGGCAGCTGGTAGACTTAACAGGAAATGCAGTGGTAACAGTGTCAACAGCTGCCCCCATGGCCACGCAAGCCAAACGGCTGGCAACAACAGGCTATATGAAAAGCTACATGTTTGCATAGCTGCGGGGATTTGGTTCGTACGGCATCCCTGTGTATTGCTGCGATACCAAATGAGCGCCTTTGTGTGTTTTCTCATTAGAGCTTTATACTCTAAGCTTTGTCATTTCACAGGTGATGACAACATGGACGCCAGTGAATGTTGAGTAAACAAGAAAAAAACAACAGCTGAAGAGGATCATACCACAGATGAACAGAGGGAGTGCTTTAACTGTTGCTTTTATGCATATGATTACCGCTTCAGTCCTTTCTTTTCTGACTAATTTTGATATAGTAAAAATAACTGTTGTAAAAAGCCTGAATCTTGAGAAAGAAATGAAAAGTTTTTCTAACCCATTTTTGCATAATGCGTGTTGCGCAGTTTGTATAAAATGAAGATAAGGGCACAAAAGCTCCTATTACCCGTGGCTGCTCCAGTGACCTCAAACTTAGGTCAAGACGACCCCCTAACAAGTCAATAAATCACAGTGTTACCCTTGCTGCCTGATCCCTCCTTGCTATCAGTAACTTTGAGTGTCCTTAGCATTCTTTTACTTCCTTTGCTCCTTGCTTGACCCCCCCATTCAAACAAACCGCCTGTCAGCACCGCAGCGACAGGTACGACAGCTCCAGCTCAACGTGAGGAGTGATTTCCCCCGAAAAGTAACACTCTCTCTGTCCTCGACTCTCCGTCTCCGGCCTTCTGATTCTCTTACCTCCTCCTTCTCTCCCTCCCAAGAACAACTTGAGCTCCACTCTTGCCGTCTCTTCCTTTCTCTACATCGCTATGGAATCCTAGTTTGTAATTATCCTGTAAGCTATTTGAAGATGGAATTTGTTTTTAGCCTGTTTCAACATTTCATGTGAGAATAAATCAAATAAGGAACATTAAAGACAGCAGTATAAATTCCAGATAACTTTATCAGAGTCTTTATTTAAGTCTTACTTACATCCAATTTGCCAGGAGCTTAAATTCACCCTCACAGGATCATTGTTGGACATACATTTTTTAATCTTGTGGTATTATCTACCATTTGCTAACTTTAATACCTTGCTGGGATTCCTCTGCATGAGAGCTTAGCATGTGTCGGACTTGAAGATTTGGACCTCCCTTTATGTACAATTCATTACTTTAATATGAGAGATTCATTGGGGTCATCTTGGAATGAATGTAGCCATTAGTTTACATTCTTTGTCGTCATTAGAAGAATAAATATCAACGGGATTACCTCATAAGCCTCGGGAAGATCCACCCCGCGACCCCACCGCTACCCAGCCTGCAGACACGGAAGAAGTATTAAAAAGCTATTTCAGTTAGTGTGTAAAACCCAGCTGTGAAATGGTCTCTATTTTTCAACTGGGTGAATTATCCAAGATCTCTTTCATGTTGCAAGAGAGACCAAGGCGCTTTCTTGTTGGGAGCAAAACATGGCTGTGATAATAGGCAAGAGGAAGGCCAACAGACAGTGGATTCTACTCTCAGTGACCTTAAATACCTTATCTATACCTTTGAAGCCCGAATGAGGTGATTGGCAGGTCAATTTGTGATGATATCGGTCGATGTACTTGGCACTCCTTAATGCTCTTTGCTTCAGATAAGTCTGCTTAATATGAAAACTGTCATAATTCCTCCGCCTTTTCAGCAATGTACATTTTCCCGGGGAATCATCAATCCGGTCACCTGTCAGAGAAGACATGTTAGGATTCCCATCCAGCTATCCGCCCTTCTGTGATTTCACTTTATGGAGATTATCCCACACTATGCAGCAGTCAGGATTATTCCTCTGGTATGTTAAATCATAGTTATTTTACTTTCCCGAACACTGTGTGTTAACAGAGATAGGAAGAGCGAACGAGACATCCGGACCTGGCATGCGCATGTTTTCACTGTGTCCGCTCTTTGTCCAGTCTGCTGTCAAACCCATCAAGGTCCCACCTCCTCTCAGTCGGTAGTTTCCTGTGTAAATTAACAGACTCAGTGGTGAACTAGATTCCAATTCTGAAGCAAAATAGAGTGTGCAAATTAGCCATGTTTTTTAATTAAGCCCAGTGCTCATTGCAAAGGCAGAGGGGCTATTGTTGTGGATGGGGCAGGTGCAAATTTATTCTCTGGGGAAGTGCTGCAATGTCTGTCCTCCAGCCGAGTCCCATCCTCAGCCTAATCAGTCCCCAGCTTGAGAAATGTCCACATTTTGTCACTCTCTTGCTGGGAGACACTGCTGAGAATGGACAGAAATTATTCATTATTTGAGGGCTTCATTTGTAACATTTCCATTAAAAGGTTGCCACCATGCAGATCTGCCCAACATTTGAATTTTGATAATTATAGTTGCCGGACAAATGTATTGCGCAGTCGTTTTGTGTCTCTGTATGTCTGTGGAGATCCTTTTGGTGTAGCAGCAAGAGTCCTTCGTCTTGACGCTTTCTGTTAGGGTCCCTCAGGTATTCTGCCGCAGGATGCTGTCAGGTTCTCCCAGTGGAGCATTACACGCTGGGAATACTTTCTTTTTTTTCTGTGTTCTTTTCAGGCATTATGTTTGTCTTGATGTTATGAAGATATTAACTGTCTATCTAGAAAAAATGATAAAAACGATTTGAAATTCTACATCAAATTCTAAAGTGGGATTGAACTGAAATGAAAAAAAAGAGAGAAGGCAGACTGTCTTTTGGGTTACAAGGACAACGTTGGCCTGTGTTTGGGCTCTACACATTCTCTGTGGGGTCTTTGATAAGACAAAGAATAGCCACAGATAATGAGCTGCCTTTAATCATGGGAGATGGTACTTTGAGATGCATTGCGCCGCATTTGCAGGATATCGGAGGAGTGGGAAGTCTAATTACAGTACTACAAAAAAAATCACACAGCTTCCTGTCCACTGGAACTGACGTTGAGTCCTAACCAACTTTGACAGGAAGTGACATTTAACATGTTCTCTGTTCTGAGCTCTGCAATTGAAAAAAAAATCAAAAGACAAGCAAAGAGAAGAAAAAGAATGTAGATTCATTAATATTTTTCTGATCAGAGAGGCAAAGCGATCTTCGTTTTAAATTTGAAAGAAATGGACGCAACTACCAGCGCCTATCGGATGGACTATACTGCTTTACAGTTGACAGAATATACTGTGCATACACTTTGTGAAAGTTTTCAAAATGCAGCTCTTGACAGATTTGTGTGAACATTTCAAATACTTATCAGATTTTACGTTCACGCTGACAAGAATAAAGATGAAACGGTGTACATCAAAATAGAAATCCGTCAGAATGTGAGTCAAAGCTGACTTTAACTCAAACAAGCTCTGACTGAAATGAACCGGATAGGATTCTTGTAAAAAAAAAAATTATAAAAAAAATCTCAAACACAA
Source organism: Odontesthes bonariensis (assembly GCF_027942865.1). Taxonomy (NCBI): domain Eukaryota; kingdom Metazoa; phylum Chordata; class Actinopteri; order Atheriniformes; family Atherinopsidae; genus Odontesthes; species Odontesthes bonariensis. Next base: position 18,501,124 of record NC_134522.1, read on the forward strand.
TTAAAGAAGGAGCAAGTACATCTCCAAGCTGGCGACACAAAACAAAGCATGTACTCATTCCTTAAACACTCATTTCCGATGACACCTTAAGATGGTTTAAAAAAATTCAACATGAAACTCTAGCTTTTTTGTAGCTTCTTCTTGGTCACTTCAAAGAAATCCAAATTGTTATCAGGCCACAATGAAGTCCACATTTATGTAACAAAATCATCTTGATGGTGAGATCATCTTTCTTTACCCCACTGTGTGCAGTGCATTCCATTAAGCTTAAATAGCTACCTTAGATAAGTCATCCAGTCCCTCTACCATTTCATCCTTGTCTGTATCTATAAGAAGGAGAAAAAAAGATTTGTCCCATAACCCTGTGTGATCATTTGCATCTAAAACGATATTCGACATTTGTTATTCCATCAATCAATACCATCTCTCCTATTCTCTGTGTGCATAATCTCAAAGCCTGCATGCAAAACGCTTAACAATAACATATATGTTATACAAGAAGCCATATATCATCCCTGGACGCATTTACATCCTGTTAACAATTTCTCAGGGCAGATTAGAGGGCACTGAGACAGCAGCTCAGATCCCATGAGAGGAGGGCTTTGGGAGCTGATAAGGCCAGCCATGGGAAGGCAGGATTAATACATATGACCAGGACACATGGAGGCTCTCTGATTATTCCAGCAGAAAAACGTCCCTATCCCAACGGCCCCTGCGTGATTAAATACAGCCCGGGTGCGGACAGGGAGGCAAAGGGATGGGGAGATAACCTATTTTATTTATGCAAGCCGGTTAGCTTGGCAGATCACGTCTGAGGATTGTTCACGCTACAGGGGTGAGGAATCTCACCAGGGGATCTCACTCCTGATCACACGCAGGACTGCTTTGGCTGTCACTTCTACACCTTTCCTTCTTCCCTGCAGAATGTAGATCAAACATTCCCAAAATATTTCACATTTCATGAGGATTTACAGACATGTATGATGTGAAAGACCTCCAATGTATTTATACTTCTGAATGCTATCTAATTAAACTAGGGATTATTTTGGCCACAATGAACGAGCACAATTGCATCCTTTGTATTTGATTTGTATGGATAAAACGTAGACAGAAGAATCTTTTACTTTCTTGATCATATACCTAGTTATTTCTATGCTTTCAACATTTGATTAATATCACAAGCCCTTAAAAAAAGCCCTTAAATATTTAAATAGAGTTCAAGGTGAAGCTATTACTTATCTTATTTTCATCCAATAGCCATAAACACAAATATTAACATTATTATATGGAAAGAAATACTCAATTTCATAATGAGTTGAGCCCTAAAGAAATAAATGTTTGGATGTTTTCCTAAAAAAAAAATAAAAAATCCTTAATTACTTTTCTAAATAGCAGATTCATTTTCAGGTGCCTTGTTAATCCACTGGCCCCTGAAGCTTCTTTTATTTAGTGAAAAGAGTCAGCGTACAATGGCAATAAACTTCCTCAACTACCTTCTGAAAATGGGGATCTCAATTTTTTTAACGTATATATGAGCAACACCCAGCTTTGTAAAGTCACGGAGATGTTCAAAATAAGTGACGGAGCCACAGGTTCTACATGAAACACGATATTCCCACTCGTCCGACTTTAGTGGCTGCATCCTTTACAAAGACTTCAGCAAGTTTTAGCATTGTGGTAGGTCACCATAGATTCTGTATGCAGGACTTTTCCGAGCAGGGATTACCTAATTAACTTCTTCAAAAACATGTACTCAGTACAGATTGAATTCCTTTTAGTAGTTAGAGAGTGTTTAATTAATTAATTGTGTTAATGACCCATTAATGGTGGTGCATGAGGAGTTCTAATGAGCCCCCTTAATTAAATATTATCTCACTGTTTAATCAATGCGTTTAATTATTCACAAGATATTTTCTGTGGAATCAATTTGGTCCTGGGTTGCTGGAGCAAAATGCTGATTGTGTGCTCCCTTACTGATTCATAGCTGAATTGGTCATTCAGCTTAAAATCCTCTTTTAATCATGGGGAGTATAAGCCATTTGGCTCAGATCCATATGTTTTCATGTGAGAGAGTAATTCTTATCATTTTGATATCAATTTTAATTGACCCCAGGTCACAGATTACATCAGTTTCAAAGACATGTTTTAAATTAGGGGTATGAGATGTTGCAATCATATTACCTTGGTCGCGTGTGGCCCTAGCCATTAACAGAGATATGTTGTAGGATTCCACATGCTTTGATGTATTACTGGAAAGTCTTGTTATTTTGTCATTATTCAGTTTGCAGTGTTTGGCCACTGACAGCCTGCCTTTTGTTTTTTTCTCTGACCTCTGCAATATAGCTATGCAATGTAAAAAACTTTGTGCTGGTGTGTCCATAACCTGAGAACAAATGCTTGTGGTCTGCCTGCATATTCACAACGTTATGCAGCTTGAAGGCAGAGACACGTCAGGGAAAAAGCAAGCATTTTTTAAAAAATGCTATCACCAAGTTTCTCTTCATCTCGAGTCCCTGAACCTCTGAACCTCTGCTGTTCCTCTCCTCCCTCCTTCCCCCTCTTCTCCAGAGCAAACTGGAAGACCTCAGTCATCATCCTCATTTTAGCTCAAATTTGGTGGGATCAAAGGTGGCCAGCTGGGCGGGGGCGGGGAGCAGATGGTTGCATGCATAGGGGGACCATGCAAAGGCCCTTCAGGTTTTAACACCTCCTCTCCCCTGGGTGCCCGGGTGGGGGGGATCCGGCTCGGGGAACCTACCTGAGCTCAGTGGCATGACCAGCAGGCTTCCACTGCACCACCCCCTGCTTTGCTCACATATGGCGCCAGCCATGGGGTCCTTGAGCTGGGTTTCTGACCTGAGGAGAATAAACTGTGGAAGGGGCAGGGGAAGGTAAGCCGCGCTCATTAGGATGAGTGTATGAGAATGAATCCATTCATTAACAAAGTCAAAGTGAACTTTTTAGGGATAAGGCTTTGATATGTGGTATCTTAAAACTTGCACGTTTCAATAAAACAAATAATTGTGAAATTTTATGAATAGACATAAAAGGGAGTAAAGTGCATTTTCATAGACTTCAGATGTAGCACGTGTGTCTCTTTACATCTGGTAATCCACTGTTTTTGGGCTCTGTAATGGCCAGGCAGTGGCTGGTTACAGAGACTGCAGGTGCTGAGGCAGATTAATCCCTTGCCAAATCACCTCCGCCTCAGCAATCTTAAAGTTCCTGGAAAAGAGCCTGCTGGGAGCATAGAGTGGTACTTGTGGTTTGGGATTATGACTTTCAGACTTGTTGGCCTTGAGAACACAAATATAGCCTCTTGAATTGAATTTGTATAGGGAACAAGTTCTGTGAAGGCAGTGGGATAGATTCATCCACCGACCAATGTTTTTTTGGGGATAACTATTTTTCCATAAATCCATCCTAAGTAGTCACATTCTCTTTGTGGCTAATAGGATCATGATGGTAATAATCTTTACAAATCTGACAGAAAAAAAAAAGAATGTCCTGGCCTTCAACTTCTTCCTTTCGGTAAATGAACAATTTCAAGAGTCTTTCCTGTGGGACAAGGTGGGAGGGACTCATACTGGCAATGAGACAAAAAGTAAGAGGAAAAACAACATCAATTTTTCAGGAGATGGTTTGACCAGTACAATTATACTATTTGTCTGCATACTGGCTGCAAATGTAAGTGATTAGAACACCAGAGCAGTTTAAAAATAAGTTAAACTCATTGGCCTATGCTTAAGTAAGTAGTAAACACACTATTTCACTCTTTTTATTATTCTTTGTGAACACTATGCATAAAGAAAGGCTTGGTTTTAGTTCAGATTTACAGTAAGGTACTCTACAAAAGTACAAATAACCCAGCCTGAAGCCATCATTTTCACAGCTGACTGAAACTTCAAAGGCATCTGATCAGATATTGTTTCCCATTCTCACCTTGTTACCACACAGTCGGTTCTACATAACACCTCGATAGCCTTCGACACAGTATGACCAGACAAACCTCTTATTGTCACAACAGACTCTAAAAGTGCTTGAATGTGTTTCTACTCTGTATTTACTCACCTGGTTCAATGTACAACCACTTATCATTTTGTCCATCGCAATTTAAAAAAAAAAAAATGGCACAAGAGAGAAAGCTATTGCTTGGTCCTGAATTTAGATATTTTTTCACTCAAACTCGGCCTCATCAGATTAAAGATAAGGATACTATGACGACAAAAAAGTGCTGCTTTTCTCTGTTTTGACTGTATAGTTTTATAAATTAGAGATTCAGCTAACAGCTGTTTCCATGATGGATTCATGTGCAGATGTCAGATAAATCATATTTAATAATCGCTTGACCTACAAATGTAGAAAATCAAGAGAAAATGCTCATCAAGAATCCAAAATTTCATGACTTCTTGAGCTCTTGGAAACCCAAATTGTTTTCTATGACTTTACCATTTCGGTGTCATGTTTTAAACTGAACCATACTACATAACAGACCTAATGAGTAAATGGCGAGAATGAGGACATCTCTTAACATTTACTCGTTTTCACAATACTTTCACAATCACTTGTGTCCAATTCCACAGAAAATGAAGGTATTGGCTAAGTTGTAACCAAAATCGATCAGAACAAAGAGCTGCCAGACCCATTGCATTCTGGGACAAAGGTACCATCCAGAACCCATTTATCTTACACCATCACAGTGAAAGCAAGGAGTTAATTTAGCCGGAATGTGTGTTTTCTTTCTATGTCTTTTGTTTGTGTGGCTGTGTGTGCATGTGCAGATCTGTGAGTGACCTATTGTGGCCAGACACCTGCCCACAGGCTCCTTGTCTGACTGATGAATCAGTGTCTTCAAGGTGTCTTTGAAGAAGTCTATTGTTTTCCTTTGTTCTACAGTCTTAAGTGTCCTGTCCTGTGTCTCCTTCTGCACACTAAAGAGAAAATAAATCCACTGCTGACACTGGCACAATGAATGGCCCAGGCAACTGTCCCATCAACTATCTCTTCCAGCTCAGAAGTGAAAGAGAACATGATAAATGATTTTGATCAGACACATGAGCATCTCTTTTCCATCGAGCCATCTTTGCAAAGAAAAAAAAAAAGCAACAACATAGCACCCCAACTTTTTTCTCATTCTTATTCAGTTTTCTCTTTTATTCACTTCATTTGATTTCTCTCTTATTTGTGATGTCACGCCTGCTATCATTCATGTGATGCATGGTCTGTCAGGGCAGATTAGATGCAGGGGCTTGTGTCTTGACAGCCATCGTACAGTATCAATATTGTGACGTTTGAGGAGCTACCTGTCCTCACATCTCTGCAGAGTGCAAAGACAATTGAAAAGAGGAAGCGTCACAAACCTGACACCCGAGTCACTTCAAGGAATCCCTTTCAAGAAGAAATAAAACCTCACCTGACAAAGCAAAGGTAGTCCAGGACAAGAGTAAATAGCATCAAACAGCAAGGGTATTTCCACTTTCAACAAAAGGAAGCACACTGTCTGGAATTAATATAGGTTCAGGAAAGTAAATTGATTATGTCCCTAAAACTTATGTTTTGGTGCAGAAATTTTGATGCTGTTGTATGTGATCAATTGTGCATTTGGCTTTAAAAAAAACAAAAAACAAAAACGAGATGAAAATAATTCTGGTTGAGTTCAAAGCAAATGCAGAAAGCAGGCAATCTCACTGAAAGATTGAGCTGATTCAGGGCCAAACAGGTGAAATGCAAGGGATTTTATCTTAATGCATGGAGGTGCATTTTTCAAATCTTGTAACATCAGGCATTGCTGCCTTGGGTTTTTCTGTACAGTATCTGCCACAGACATTTTTCAAAGTTTGACAAAATGTAATAATTTTCTCTATTATAGTACTACCCATTAACCCCAATTACTCTTCCAGGAGGCTATCAAAATTACTCATTTTTTTTTCAGTGTTCTAATAATTCCAGCTGGTCTCCTCATCAGCCACTTTAATCTGCGTAAGTTAGACTGGGATGTAAGCCAAATGAAAAAATGTAACATGAGGTTAATTACACTGAATATAGTTTCCATGCATGTCATTTGTCTATTTTCTGCCCTTTGTCTTACTGCTCCAACTTTGGAAAACGTGTCATTAAAAGTTAGACATTGCTTTCTATGTAGCTAATTCCTTAAATTTGTGAACCATTGGCCTGTGGGAATTACATTTGCCAAAAACATGGAGACAAGGACAACTGCCATAAGTCTTTTACCATTTTATGGTTCTTATGGTTCATGGTTTTAACCAAATTTTCTTAATTTTAACAGAAGACATGTAATTTCCTTTTTAATCAAATCTTTTTTTAATTCTAATTTTGACCTAATGGTGGCTCTAACCTTCAGTCTGAAGAGTATCGGGGGAGCGGTACACTTTAGAGTCCGAGCAGAAAGCCACAAAGGTCCAGGTAAAGTGAACCAAGATGAAACAAACAGAAACGGAACGTGACAGAAAAAATGGGGGAAAAAAAACTTAAGAAAAGAAAAAATCCCAGGGTGATTACAAGATCAGCATGCCACGGCACAATTACTATCACTTTGAATTTGAAATGGCCATTTAAAGGGCAGTAGAGCATCCTGGAAAATTAAACCGGAGCCTAATTAGCACACTCAAACCTGACAACGGAGCAGCTTTCAGCCTGGCTGAGCAAAGCAGTCAAGCAAGAGGAAGTGACTGACTGAAGGACTACGGAGGCCCTGCCGCTCCTGCTCTGAACCTATCACACACCCAACTGTGAGACACACTAATGTACACGTACACGTACACACACACACACACACACACAGACTGCATAAGCACTCACACTAATTTTCTTTCAATGTCTTGTGATTCTATTTCCAGAAGAAGTTACACTGTATTATCCAGGATATCAGGCACAAAGTGTTGCTTATTTATGGAGAAAAATTGTTAATCAATGATATAAACACAACTTATAAACTTACTGTTTCATAAAGAATAACAGCATAAAACCATATGTCAAGTATGATTTGAATTAAAATAAAAGATCATCATGTGGACATTGACATTGAAGAACATTAAAAATAACCCTTTAGAGACCAGACATTTAAGGATAGACTTTAAATGTTTTGTAAAATTTTCTCTTTTATTTTCATGTAAAAATTAATTCAAGTGTCAATGGGACGAGTTGATCGGTCAGAATCTGTGCTCACATTCATTTCTTCTATTGGAATTAATAGATGCTAGACCTGCTGGTAGGGTCAGGTCAGAGGCAAAAACCACAGATAGAGGACATTAATGTTGAGTATGATATTTTGTTTGTCAACAGCCTCTGGCGTGACTTCTGTTATGAGTGGCATCGCAATCAAACTATATCAAAAGTGATTTCATGATGTTGTGAAATAGTGTGGATCATGGGAGTTGTTACCTTGACAACCACTGCTGATGAATATTTGTTCTACACGTCTGAAGGAGGAAAACACTGTCTTGGATGAGGTCAGTTTCACAAAATTTCATTAACATTATGCTTGTTATTCAAATAGTCCTCCAACTGAAAAGTTAGATTCATCAAATAACCATACATATCTCAACCAACTTTGAGATAAATTCATTAGTAGCACTGCCCAGCGCTGTTATTTCTCTCTAAAACGATCATACCAAAGTAACTTTTCAGAGCTTATTCAGTGTTGTCATATATTAGCGTGTTGATATTGAAATAGAGTGAGTATATAGCAGCTGTCACATTTTAATTCAGAAATTTTACTTTACCCTCATAAGAGTGAGCTCAAGGATAACCGCTAATGAATTGATGAACTGTTTGACCAATGCAACTGTGCCTTTGCTGTAATGTAAACACATGTGGGCTGGACACTTTGAGTGTGCCTCGAAGGTAAATGAAAATCAGCCAAACAAGTTTTCTGCCTTCCAGACATAAAGAAATTATCGACTTTTCTCACTTGCTGTATATCTAAAGGTTATATGTAAGTTGCAAACTGTGGTGAATTTAAAATTTTCTGGCATGAATGATAGGAAACTACTTTTATACCTTTTGCTCAAGTATGACTTCTGTTTTCCGCCATCTGCCAGCAGCAGTTGGGTCAGACTGCGACCCTCATGACTCCTCACCGTTAAATTAACTCTACTCCCAGTTGGGTATTGTGCAAAATGTCAGAAGCAGCCTCTAATCCTGTCTTGTAGTCTGGTTTTTCACTCAGCTCCAGTTTACCTGTCCTGTCCTGACCAATCTACCTACATAGCAACCTCAGCTCAACCCTGCTGCAGGTGCTTCTGTAGGGAGAGAGAGCACTACTTACTTCCCCCACCTGTAAACTTTGCAGACCAACTGGAGACCAACAGAACAGTTGCAGCAGGAGAGTTTTCGTATTCGACTAAAACTTTTGACCATGAAAGTGGGTGAAAAGTGGCACTGCAAAATCCTGCCGGAGGGTTGGAAAAGTGCTGAGGGGAGGTGAAACAAGACGGTGTCAAGACGGCTCTATCTCTGGGTGCGTATGTGTGAGTGTGATTTTCACCTGTCTCCCTTGAGCCCTCGGGTCTTAACTGAAGTCTGGTCAAAGACAAGAAGAGCCCCATGGCAATAACTGGCACAGAGCACAACAGGTCAACTTAAAGATTCACTTAAAAACTTTGCTCAGTGCAGGTAAGTGTGATAGGTGTTATCTGGGTAGTTACAAAACAGGATGTGCAAAAATTTACAACTACAAAAAAAGCCAAACATGAAATAGAATGTCACGTATACTACTGATGTTATACACTATTGATTTTTGCTTGAACAGCGGAGAATATCCTCTGGGCAGATCAATTCAAACCTTTTCCAGAGACCTACACGACCTCAACATACCACAGTCGTGGAGCACCGGCGTTGTCTGAAGGCACAACTAATTTGATTTGAGTCAAATGTGGGGCTCAATCACTGTCTATTAGCTTAGATTTAATTAACCCAAATTGCGTTATTGTGTTTGATGACAAAGGGATTTCTGTGTGGGAACCTCATTGTCAGATCATTGTATTCTTGTCTCATTCAATTCAGTCCAAGGTTGACAAAGAGAGACCAGCTGCCAATATGGACTACACCAGGAAGCAAAGATCCTACATGATTGTTAATGGACAGTAGGTATCTGAGGAGAAACACTGCAAAACCTGGTTGTATTTTAGGGTGCTTTTCAATAATTCAGTCTAGTAATAAGGCAATGAAGCCTACATTTAGGGTATGTCCAAATTAGTCTGCAAATAAATCTTGTTGGCTCTCCCATTTGTGAATAAAAGGACATTATATTTAGGAGTTACACAGTTTTAATCATTCTGGCTGACTTATCACACAAGTATCTTGTATTTCAAATCAGGTTTCTGATGCAAGTAAAATTAATAGAAACACTGACACATAAAGAATGAAAAATACAAATTAATCATCTTCAAATAAAATCAATATAAATACCATTAAATTCCACAAGATATCATTTCACCTCACTCTGCTCTTAATGCCTTTCTCTCATCTGGAGTGACGAGATTCTTTTTTTTCCTCCACTGTGACACGTTGTAATTGACAAAGCCTGGCTACACTTTGCCAAAGAGCATTGAGCTGCTGTCTGGTTGAAGAATACAAATTCATCCTGAAACCGAAGGTGCTCAACAAAACTGCTGCCAATTATCTGAAGCCCTGTAAATGATAACTCTGTGGCCACTCAAGCATAAAACAAGGAGATGAAGATGAATCTCGCTCTTCCCCGTCATTTCATCCCATGTAATTGACAAGCTCTCACTCTCTGTTAAATGTAGAAGATTACAAATATGAGCTGAATCTCGAGCGCACAGTCCCTGGGCTCTAATCATATGCAGTACCACTCACAAATTAATCTACATATTTTAATAAGGTGCCAGTACTAGGGAAGGTGTGTGCAGACATTTAACGGATTATCATCCGCCATCCCTCGAGTTCTGAAATTGAATAAATATCTTTCATATAAATACATGGGAACCTCGGCAGATAGTGAGCTTTTCTCTTTGCAACTTGCTCTAACTCTCATCTCTTTTAGCCTCTTTACTTCTCTCAAAGATAAACATGTGGACCAGATTTTCAGAGGCTTTCACTTCATAAGTGGACCATAGTTTCACATTCAGGCCGATTAAGAGTTCCGAGCACTTACTGAAGAGAGAAGATGTAATTTCCTAGGCTTGCTAATACCAGCAGCTCCTGGGTTTCTTACTTCCAGTGTAATCTTTATGAGAACAGGATTGTAATACGAAGGTTTTTATAATGAATTAAACCTGCTTTGGAGTTGAGGAGGCCTTTTGAATTTAAAAATAACCATGACTAAAATAATACTATAAGTCAAGTTAACAGACGTACTAAAAACTTCCTGTAGTTAGCTTATATCTGTCCATGTAAAGCACAGAAACTAAACCAAAGCATGGTTACTTGTCAGTGTCACATTTTGCTTTTTCTCGGCAAATAACTTCATGCTATTGCCTGACCTCATTAAAGAATGGACAGTAGGGAAAAAGCAGCCAGTGTTATGTAGGCAACCTGGAAAAGTCTGTTTCAACCCAAATCGTGACCTTTTTCTGTACTAACCAAAACTCAACCTACACCTAATTGAAATGTCAATGAAAAGTGTAAAATGAGTGGAAATTGAAGCCTAAACAGTCGGTTGTGGTATTTAAACCTAATCAAGTAGGATTGTTGTCTAAACCGACAGTGACTGAGTGGAAAAAGACAACCAAAAGCAAACCAACTGTTACTTTCTGACATTTCTCTAAACATCTTTGTTGGACTGTTTTGCTGTGAATGTATCATGCCAAAACAGATGAAGGACCTGCAGGTCCACTAAATCTCTGCTTTAAGTTTTGGCTCCTCAAAGACTGAAAACTATATGATGTTGATAAAGTTCATCAGAGAAAAGATAGCAGTGTTCACTATAATAATTAGGCGTAATGACCAGTGCTTGAATTATGTGAGCAAAACTAGGATATTTTCCTTAAAAAAAACCTGGAGGCTGAAAAACAAAGCATACAACAAAACTTAAGTAGTTTTTTTTGCCTAAACATAGATTAAGAATGACCGACAGAGCAAAGTGTAAAGTAAAAGTAAACAGTCCTGCAGTGGACTGTACTTTTCTTTGTTTTAGTGATCATAAACAAAAAACTGACCCGCTCTTCTGTAGTGGAACTGCAGGTCTAAAACACACTTTCCTTCAATGCAAGGTTTTGTCCTTATGATATTCAGATAATGAAAAATGACATCCTTAAAGGATAAGGTTTGAAACATACCAGATACATGTTACCAACAATCTATCACATGAAAAGATCAAAATCAATGATGTCATAATTTTTGCTTTTCCTTCACTGGTTCATATTGATGATTTAAAATGGTTCAAAGTGATACACAACATAAAACTGGGTACTGTAGGTCAGAGCAAATAGTATTTATTTCAAAATTGTTCATTTGTTGTCGGGCATTTTAATCAAAACTTCTAATGTAATATGCAAGCTATAGAAACTTCTAATAATTCTTGATGAACATTCCCATTTTTCCCCAACAGGATATGTGTCAGATTGTAGTTCATTGTAGTCTTTTTAGTTCTTACTTAAATTCACAGGTTTCCCAACAAGAGTTGAACTCTCTGTGATGAAAATGAATGAATTGAACACCAGAGCTGACAAAAGAAAGGAAAAAGAATCCTTGTTAATATAAATGAAAACTTGCCAATATATAAAAAAAAAACTGTACTTAAAGGTAGGAGATCCTGGATTTTGAGTCCAGCGAAGCTGCATTTTGAAAATACACAGGTAAAAAGTCCCAACCCTTTTCTTCACTTTCCCCCCGAAGCCACGCCTCAGAGTACATGAACGCGCACGAGCACGAAGGTGCACGAGCGCTGTTCTGACAGCAAGCATCGATCGTTGCCGTATTTAGTATTTAGTATATGCTAACTATACGTTTAATAATGCTAGGTGCTAGCCAAGCTGGCTCTAGTTTAGCTTCCTGCCAAGCTTCTGGACACGCGTAATTCGTTCACGGAGCAGGGTACGCGCACAGGGGGAAGGAGGGGGAGGGAGGAGCAGATTGAAGTTTGATAGACGGCATCAGAATCCAATCATTGTTAACGGTCCGTTCAGTATGATTGGATAGTGTTTTTCCTAGATTGTACGTTCTAGAGGCCACTAAAACTTTTCATATTTGTGTCAAAACTTTTAATTAATTGGTTGCAATGGGGGTGTGAAGAGTATTTCAAGCAATATGTAAAAAAATGCTCCAGAAAAAGAACCCCTACCCCACCTTTAATATTTATTTCTGAAAAAGCCAAACAAAACAAGGAGGAATGGGCACACAGCAAAATCCTGGTATTATTGAGCCTGGTATTATTGAATCTGCAGCTGGCTGTTATGTCACTTGAGAGTTCCAATCCGAGGTGCAATGCAACCAGAGGAAAGGCCCTTGAACATATGCTAACGGGGCTCCCCAACCCCCATAACACTCACATTGTCCCTTGAACTGCGTGGTCCTGTGTATTAACTGCCAGGGCCATGTCCCATGATAATAAAGATGATTGATTTATGTGTTTAATGAATTTGCAAGACAGCAGAGGTGGTAAAAGTTTTTTAATTGGGATGATGCAGATAACCTGCATCAAGGTTTGCATCACTTTTTGGTTTAAGCTCTTTTCACTACTTTTCTTGACATTAAAAAGAAAAAAGACTTAACCATTAGTTTGAAATGGCATTCTATCTGTGTTGATATTTGTGGATCACCTGTATACACTGGGCTCAGTTTTTTTTTTATCCGGTCTCTAAACAATTTAATACACACATGTACTCATGTGCCATAAAACACAACTACTAAACTTGCGACTTGAGCTAGTTGTTAACCCTCATAAACATACCAATTTTCCTCAAGAAACCTCTCAAAATTACAAGCTTCTTTATTTTTTAAATAAATAGCCTGTGGAAGTCAATCAGAGTCAGTGGGAAGAGTTATAAATAGTTTTTTATCTCACTTTTCATAACTCCTGAAGGAATATAGCCCAATTACACTTTTGAGAGTCACTTTTAGCGGCTAACGGCAATGCGTATCGTTATAGTTTGCCATATAAAGAAGGAACCAGCATGAAAAAGGACAAAACAGAGGAGGTCACGGATGCTTTGGATTAAAGATGGGAGACAACCACCAACCAAAACTAAAGGTCTACAACTTCTATTTGATTTCTTGTTAAGTAACTACTGTTTCGTCTTTTGATAGATACATTTGAATCTCACTCAACATCATTAATATCACTCTTCACTCAGGATATTTGTTGTCAGTCAGTGATGAACATATCTTAGGGTGAAGATAAAACAGCGACTAACCCCCGACATAACAGTGATTTGTCACTTAGAGGAATTTGACTAGTGGCATCCCATCTCCTAGTTGAGTAAGACATTGCATGTCAGTGCTGATTGACAGTTCCCAGTTCTATCAGTATACTGTGGGAAAGCTGCAGGGAAAGATAAGGACATCCATCTGTGTAGTCCTAAATGGCAGGCTGGGGTGAAATGAAGGTCCCATCCAACCACGATGATATCTGTATCAAGTAGGCCTGGATTGACTCTTACTTTAACACCTGATATCAGCTGACCTTTCAACTGTACCTGACACTATCTATTCATCTGGATCAATCTGCTTGATCAGTTATTAGATAAAATCCCACCCACATAAAAGATAACTGAAACAACACTGTAGAGCAGGATTAGCTGTTAAAGCACTATTTATGTTACATTTCCATTGCCCTGTAGTTCCCTGGGACCATTCAACCATCTTTAGCATGATTGCTAACCCTAGGGAGCAGAAATGCTAGTTTCAAAGGGAACTGTGAATTGTGTAAGAAAGAACTTAAAGGGATAGTTCGCCTCTTTTGACATGAAGCTGTATGACATCTCATATTTTCAATATCATTTATTAAATTTGACTTACCCCCTGCTGCGTCCTGTGAGCCGAGTTCCGGCCTCGTTTTGGCGTTGACGAAGGTAGTCCGGCTAATTGGCTGGGGCTTAAAAAATAAAGCGTTTTGCTTCTCAAAATAATATGTGTTCAAAAGAGTAGTACATTTGCATCACAAAATCGTTCACCCAGAAAAAGTCAGACCTCACAATCGCTTGGTGCTATTTTCTCTCCCTTCGTATCACTGCGTGCAGCCACCTGCCGATAGCCGCGCCTGTTACGGTGTTTGCTACTCGGAAGCAGGGGACTGCTCGGTCTGCACTTCGGTTTTTTTCATCACTTCTTATTAAATTCATTAGCAAGATTATCAATTAATCATTGCAGCTTAGTTGAGACCTGAAAAGGAAAAATAGAGATTTACACTTTACATATGTTGTCATAGTAGTTAGTACTAGATGGGATTGTATTGTTGGGATTTAAAAGGTTAAGTTACCTCAAAACAACAACGGTCAAGGCTCTATAAATAATTATTCTGTAATAATGTAAGGAAAACAAGCAATTTCTTGCATTAAAACAAGCCTATACACATGCTCAGCAAATATTGGTTTGGCTATCATAACTGTGAAACTATTACGTCCTAGCTTTTGTAGCTAATATTACAACTGCGATTTTTGTTGGTGACATTGCATGTTGTTCCAAATGGAGGAATTTTGTTAAAACAGGTTCCCGAAGTTAACATTATGTAGAGAATAATTCAGAGTCATGCAGAATGGTGGGATGGGGTATTGAACATTCGTTTTGCCTTAATTATAGCAACATAATGTTTAGGGTGAACTTTCTGTTTGACCAAGAATGCTCCTTTGCAAGCTTTAAACTCTGTTTCTAAGACAAGACTCCGTGAGTTTATGCCTGCCAGGCCCCACAGATATTATTTTACCAAACTAAGTGATATACCGTCTAACTTTATGTTGAAACATAAAACAAAAGAAAACGTCCAAACAATTTCTCACACTGCGTTTAACCATGTCCATGTAAATTTCCCAGGAAAAAAATGTTTTTAAAGAAAAAGGTTAATCTTTATCTTAAATACTGTGCACGAAAATGCACTTGACAAACTGAACCTTACCAGACACAGTACAACAATTGTGTTTGCAGATTTAGGTGCCCTTTACTTTTATCTCCTCAAATCTTCTTATTTGGGTTTATACCAAAGCAAAGGGAGAATTGCAGGAGGGATTCGAAGGGGTAGTGGCACAGGTGGTGGATGGTAGTCACTTAAAGTACCTTACATTTAAATCCTTCAGCATATGTAGTCTGAACCTAAGATCTGTGTCAGTGTTCACTTTGGTAATGTTATTAGCCCAGCGTTAACTTGTTGCCTGCTACAGTAAACAGGTTTGGGTGCCCTGGTAAGTGGTGCCTGCATGGTCCTGTATATATATATATCCGTGTGGAGCTATCTTGGGTCAAATGACTTATCCAAAGACTTAAAGGATCGATGGGTTTAGAGAAAAAGAGGGCAAACACTTAAACAGAAGCACATGTTAATTACAGTTTGGGTTTCACTGTGCATCTGTTGCTAGAATAACAAGAAAAGCATATGGTGAACTAAGGCTGGTAGTTCGTTTTAATCTGTGGATGCGCATTTGCATGTTTGACTATGGTGTGTTCCTTAAAAGGAACACTCTCTGAAGCTGACCTTTCAGCCAACTTTAAAGAACTCACTTATCCTGTTTACTACTAGTAGTAATGCAGGTAATCAGAGTCACTCAATTACACCCTGACCATGTGGTGATATGACATTTTTTTGTAAATAAAATATCATTTAAAATCAAGATTTATAGACCCTTTTCCAATATTGATCCACAAAGTGCTTATAAGGACTGACACAGAAAACTAGTAAGAGTAGTTGCAAATCCAGACGTGACCTTGTTTGTGAATAAAGATAAGAAAAAATCCAAATAGCTACAGGAAATGGCAGAGAGGAACAACAGCACATTTAAAGAAGAAATGAGACAGAATAAAGTCGGGGGTGTAAAGGGTACGAGAGAAAGAATTGCTTATTATCCCAATCACTGAGCGGAATAATAAGACAACAAAAAGCCTGAATGTGTCCAAAACTAGCAGTCTTCCTGCCTGCCAGTCGGGTCTGATGTGGTTAAAAAGACTTTGGATAATCGACTAAGCTCTCGCCAGCCCCACCTCAGTGACCCAGAACAGCCATCTTCCTCTCCCCATGAGACCCCTGCAGAGCAAACACTGCAGGGACATTAAACACTCATACACATTTTTAACCATTATCCTAAATGGCAAGGACTGTTCTTTTCTCCTTCCATAAGGTTTGAGCCATTGAATAAACTCAAATGATAATCCATCAATTTATTTCTACTTAGCTTGGTGAATAATGGGGCAATATCAGCCTTGGAAGGAGCATTAGGGAGTATAGATAAGTTCTTGAGAAATCGACATAATTTGTTTCAGCCGGATTTTCTTCTTAAACCTTTACACCATAAAACAATATCCTTAAGATCTTGAATATTTTCTGCTACCTCTGCACACTGCTTGCCTGTTCCTGCCGCCCCAGTTCACTCTCCTATAAACATTCACACATGGCTATGTGGCACTAACATGGGCAGTATGCCAGATCCATTGTTAGTGTAAATACTCGGGGGTTAGTATCGCCCCAGTGGGATATCATTTGAACTGTAGCTATATCTTAACCACCTGTAACATGTGAACTAAGTTTGATCCCTCAAACATTTCCCGTCCCTGAAGAGAACAAGCTGCTGTGGTGAAAGGAGGGTAAAATCCCAGTGTGTGGATTTCCTTTAATTACAATAACATTTTGCAGTTAATTATGTACAAAGTATTTCAACAGCACAGGCTGCCTGCCTGACCTTCTGTGACATAAATTATTTAAGGACATGCAACAAGTTTAAATGGTAAATTATTTAGATACAGATTAGAATAACTGCATTGAGATAGATATTATGAAAAAGTAAAAACGCATTCAAAAACTGCTCAATGGCCACTATGAAGACCTAGGAAGGCCTTTTAGTACTTTGACTTAACTTCTCTTTAATGTTATGATGCTATGAGGGAAACAGCTTGTTTTGTACTTCCCTACTATTGTTTTTTTTTTTCAGCTTTACTGTAACTCTACATATTTTAAGTTAAAATGAACTTCCACCAGCTAAATTTGTGAAATACATTAAATGATCCAAACTTACATAGCTTCTTTTATGCTCATCTTGGTTCTACAAACTGCTTTATGACGAGTTTCTTATTAATTTATTCAAACATTCATGAAGTGCTGCTTATTAAATGTGATTAAGACTTCCTTCTCTCACACACTGAAGAGAACACTGGGGGCAACGTGGGGATTCCCAATGTCTTGACAAAGGACAATTTGAATCCAGAAGGGCTGGGGAGTCCAACCACCTATTTTCCATCTGGAAGACAGCCATTCTACTCCCACGACCACGCTTACAATAGCATATTACATAATAAAAGATTTTACTGTGCATCAAGCGTTTTTATGTTGAGGTATTACCATTTTTGAATAAACATATACTGGTGGACATTCGACTACTTTTAAGGCCATGGAGGAATGTTTTCTCCACAAAGGTGATAACATAGATGGTTATAGTTTGAAGATGCAGTTTGTATGTCCGTGAGCAAGATTAAGGAAAAGAGTTGCAAGCTGGAATTTGCAAAACTATGTTGAGAAGTGGAGCACAGTGAAGGAGTAACCCGTTTACTTGTGCTTTCTTTGAAATTGCAAAATGCAGATGTAAATTTAGTCTATCTGCAAAGAAAGGACTGAGTGTACCTTTTAGGTAGAAGATCTGGGTTCGTAATCTACTGCTTTCTTCAGCTCGAGTAGAAAAGTTAGTTCAAAATTTAAAGGTCAATCAGGCAGCAAAGAAAACAGCGGCCAATTTTTGCTTCTCTAATTCTTTATTGAAGGAGGAGGGAGCAAGTTGGCATGCTGGCCACTTGTGAGAGGGGATGCGTGTGCGCATACAAGTTTGTGATTGCAAGGTGATTGTTAATTTACATCCGCTCGTTTCTGTCCCCAGCTTTTAATTCCGCCATTAGAGCATTAAAGGCGCTGCTGCCAGAGGCCCCATTATTCTGTTATGGGGGGATGTTGGAATGAAACTGTGTTATTATATAAATACCATTGCACTTTTGACTCCAGGAAGCTACTTCCTGAGGTGTAACCCTTAGTCATTCAGGGACCTGATTTACAGTAACTGGCCAGGGGTGGACGTGCTTCTCTGACACTTTATTTCACCCCTCTGCGCTCCTTCCCTTCTCTGTCTCTTACTCCTTCCCACCCTTCACAGACACCCAGGTTTCTCATCTAATTTTAGGACTGGAAATCTCACTCTTTGACATGTCCTGGGGTTGATTTTCACCTCGACCACCGGCACAGCTGTCCATCCATGTGACGTCCAGAGGCGAGATTTTCTGCTTTATTAAAAAGTGTGAATAAAAAAGAAAAAAAGAAAAGAGAAACTCGAATGGGGAAGAGACAGAGACATGCATGCACAAAAGAAGATAATGGCAGAGACTGTTAACATACATCTGTCCAATTTGTTCAGGCTGAGATACAGCCTAACACAAGCTTGGGCTTAGGTATGTTTCCTTGAAATGTAACTGGCCAGTATGCATGCTCTGTAGCTTACAGATCCACAGAAGAAAGGGTACTGTTGTGTGAATCCATTCATCTGACAAACTTCTCAGGCAATTTGAGGTAAAAGACAATAACAATTTACATGATAGAGAGGGAGAGAAGGGGAGGAAAAAAGAAGATGCAAACTCCCCGCCAATCAAACTTGCTTTTGTGTACACCACAGCAGATAAAAAAAGAACCTGACTCTGGAATCAAAAGATTAAAACAAAAGCTCCCTTGTTGACTGTCTGTAATAGCACCAAGTCTCTGGCTACTGATTATATAGAAAACAACCGCAATTACATTTCTGGGCTCACAAGAGAGAGGCGAAGAGGCAAAACCAGGCCCAGGAGAGATGATTAATATTCGTACTTTTATTCAGACACAGCCAATACACTGACAGCTTCACTGGCTCACCAGTTCTCTCATCAGCCAGCCAAAAGCAAAGTATGGCCACCAGGAAAAAAAAAAAAAAGGCTGTGTTTTTCTAGCATAGAATATCAAAAGAAAACACTGGATGAAAAAAAAAACACATCGATATCCCACTTCTTTTCCTCTAGTCGCACATTTGATGAGAGAGCAACAGTAGCATTTTAATTTAAATGTGAAAATCCCAGCTCTCTGAAGGAGAATGATGCTATTTCCCCCCTAGTGAGTCTTTGGAGAAATCTTCAGCTCCCCTGCGCCTCTCTAACTCCTAATTTATTTCAAGAGTGTGTGTGATTAGAAAAAAAACCCCTAAATTACTGTATCGCATAAAACGGTATAATTAAATTAATATTGGATGTAATAATTACTTTGTGGATTCTCATTTTTCATACACACAGCTGCTTTGTTGCCTGAACCATTAGCATTTGTCTGCTGCAATTAACAAAGGCTCTAATGAGATTTCTGCGTAGGCCCGTGTGTGTGTGTGTACGTGAGCGTGACTTTATGGAGTCTTGTTTGAGTGTCTCTGCTGTGCACGTATGAGTGCTTATGCACGCAGATTTGGCTGCACGGTGAGGGTTAGCAGGCACATAGCTCACACGTACAAATATATAACATCTCTGCGTTTCATGACACGTTAAAAGGGTTTTGTCATCCCAGGTTTTTTACGAGTATCTTAGGACAGAGTAATTTAGCTTCAATGAGAACATGAACTTTAAGGAAAAGGTGGAAAAGTTCCCACTTTTTAATGACTAAAGGTTGAAGAATCTCTGTGGCGCCAAGAAAGGTACATTACTCTCAATCCCAACTGTAATGTATTCCGCTACTTGTGAAAAATAGCTACATTTGTCTAATACATGTCATGGAACTGACTAAATTCTGAATGATGACCCTTTCCACTGATTTCATTCACATTCTCACACTCACCAAGGACATGAGTCATTTTCTTTCAAGTACAAAATGTAGTTTTATATTCGTGGTTACTTTTACATGGAGTTCGACACTGCTGTTTAGGCTCAGTTAAGGAAATCCAATTCAGACGCACTCTAAGCTTTATTTCTGCAACAACTGAATTACATCCCTTTGCAAAACACGTAAGTCGCTCAATAAGTTTCACATTCTGTTGGCAGGTTTCTGCTCAACCTCCTTCAGTGCTCCTTGAGATAACTGTCCATTAACAAGTACAGTGGGTGTCAGAGTTGTGTATTCTGAATGGCAGGTAAATCTCTCTTTTCTTCAAAAAGGACAACAGTCTACTTCTCTCTCCCCGAGTCTCCCTTCTTCTGTCTACAACAGACACACTTCTGTGCCAGTACTGTCACTGTGGATGAAAACGTCCCCTAGTTATCTGCCTGTGTAATTGCTGTCTTGTTTGGTTAGGAGATTAGAGGGCTGAAACTCTTTGTGTGGTCTTGCAGATTGAACAAACAGGCACCAGTGGTAACCCCTGTCCAAAAACCACAAGACAGACTCTTGTCTGTGTGACGATAGCAAGCCAGATGGACTGGCGCAGGTGATAATTGTGGTGGTTGGTGTGTTGATGGGCCATGTAAGGATTTGAAGATGTAACCTCATTTGAAAGTCATTCAGCTCCGGGATGTAATGTTTCTAGATGAGAGTTGAAGCCTTCCTGCGGAGCAAGGAAGAGTATTTGGACATCTCCACTCATGAATACTTACACATTACAGCTGCTGATTGTGATACATTTAGTATCAAAGAAAAAAACATTTTGTAAAGATAAATTTGTAAAAACTCATGAGATCTCTCAAGACTAGCATCTTCCTCTATTAACTGGCCTGCTCTGTTAGAACTGCTGCAACTCTCCCAAGTGGTGAAGTCTGATTTGGTCTTTTGTGTGCTGTTGCTAGTCAGAAGTGACAGCCTATATTTCAGCAGCCTGCACTTTTCCTCCCTGTCTCTGAGGGTGGTATCCCATCACCAGCACAGCCTCAATCTCAGCCTCACACAAATCTACACTCAGGTCCTTACTATTAAGGCAAATTTCCATTCCAATCCCTCCAATCTTCTTTGGCTCACATGCTTTTATTTCCCTACTCTTGCCTCTTTTTTACTTTTTCCATTCTGCTGTCCTTCCTCGCATGAAAAGCGAAGGGAACGCCAGGCTCCTCTTGTCACGGTGGTTCCAATCAGCGGGGCAAAGCTCAGGGATCATGTTTGATACTGTCAGATGGCCTGGAAAATTAAAAACCCAATTAAAGTGGCAGTCCAGAGGTCAGCTCTTCTGCATATCAAAAGCTCTCCTCTAGCAATTCTGCGCAAATTATATCCGTTAACAGCTCACTTTGCTTAGGCTGCAGCGGCACAGCACTTAGGGAGTAATAAGTGCTTTCCCCTCTCTGCGTTCCATTTCAAATGTAAGCCTCTTTGCCTGTGCAACTAGAGGAAATAAAGATGAACAAATCATTACCAAATAATTTTTTCATTGCATCTTTCTTTGAGGAAGACACAAAGGCCTGTCACTGGTATGTTATTAATGTAACAGGAGAAAGAGAACTACAGGCAGGAATCTATTTTTAGATGTTTCCACCTAATTCTTTTTCTCCTCGAACTCCTTTGTCCACGCATGATATGCTACATTTCTGCTCATATTTATCTCTAGCTTGTGAGGAATAGGCACCAAGCAAGCTCCTCATTTCTCTTTCACTTTCTCTATCCCTCTTGTTCTTTTGTGTACCCTGTTTTATCCACGATCCATTAATTCCTGTACAGTGGTAGGGAAAGGACAGAGAGAAATGGCCAGCCAAGCTTAATGGCATGCGTCTCGGGCCGGGCCATTAATATTCAGCTTAATGTTTCTGATAACAGGGCTGGGGGCCACGAGGAGCTGCCGGTCCAGACAGCCTTATTAAGCAGCTGGAGTGGAAGGATGCTTGCTCACATCAGGGATCAAATGCAAGAGTAAACACATATGCACGCGCGCACACACGCATACAGTTACACACGCCCACTCACAGTCAAGATAGTTGTCTTTGGAACTTCAGGCAGCATCAGGATCTTCCCACTAAATCGCTCCCACCATCCGCCCTCTCTTTATCTGTGTGTCAGCAGCAGCCTCAAAGGTTTGGTAAGTTGCAGTGGCTGTTTGTAAATGTATCACAGCATCATGTGACAGTGCTCTGGTTCATTGTCATCGGTTGGTTAGCTTATTAAATGTTTATGTCCCTATAAATGAACAAAGTCTTGTTGACATTCTTCTTTTTTTGTCACAGATTTTTTTTGCTTTTCTCCTTCCCCCTCGGGAGCTACTCCTCTGCATTGGGTCTTTTAGCTCAATCTCATTTACATTTAATGACATGATAATACACATTAGCAGACTATTTCAAATAATTACAGCCTTTCAATCCCTTTTTCCCTCACCTCTCTCCCCAAATGTTATTCTGTGTCCTACATGCTCTGTTCTTTTTTCCTTTAACTTTCATATTTTTAATGGAAATAATAGAAAATGCTTTTCCTCAGAAACAGTGTATAATAATGTGTCACAGGGACAGGAGGAGAGGAAAGATTGAGCAATTTTCAAAACGGTGCAGGGCAGAGGGGTGAATAGGACATTAAGTTATTTTCTATGGTAGTGGGGATTTTTCTTTTTCCATGTCATGGTGACAGGGACTTACATTGAAGCCAACAGCAGCCGGAAAGGTAAAAATTGTCCTGCCAGGTTAAGCATGGCTGATGTCGAATAAGAACTATAATTCTCTGCTATGTTCAAAGAAAACAGGCTGAAGATTCATTGTGTTATGTTCTCTCACACTTCCATGTTTCATCATTAATTTCAATGAACCAAGAACGAAAAGAAAAAGAGGAAGAGAATGGAACTGACTGATGGAAAAATATGATATTGATAAATAGCCTATGCATAGTCACAAACAACTGGGGAAAAGTTAATGGTGAAATCTCCACAGATTTTAAAGCTCAGACCCGAGAAAGTAACCGGGAGTGGCTCAGTACAACAAACGGAGTGAGACAGAGCTCAACACTCACATCTCCCTCACTGATATGGGTACATAAGCAAGCAGAAGATGCCACTTTTATGAGAACTCTTTGTAAACAAAGTTTTTAACAAATCCAAACAAACGATTACAATGTCCTATATTTCTGAATTAAAATTTCCAAAAACGTCATCAGATTTTAATCAAAGACGATAAAGAGAGAACAGATAAAAATCTGGCCAAAGTATGTGAGGCGTTGCCTGAAGAATTTTCCTCCATACATAACAGCTTACACTTGGGGATGTTGATGTATTCCCTCACATGAATTGCTCTTGTCAGGTATTTTCTAATGATTTCTATTGGATGAAGGTCGGGGGCATTTTTCAGAAAACGTTTTGATTTTAAGTGTGACCTAAGCAGAAACTTCACAGGAACTTTATGGACAGTATAAGTTTGCAGTTATCAATAGAAGGTTTGAAGAATTAATTACCAGACACGTGATAATTAAAATTCCTTTTGATATCAGGTATAGGTCTGTGTTTCTGCCCAGCCTCGTTCACTATAACAAGAACACATTCCTAAGCTTTGTGTTTGACTGTTTGTAAAGCCTAATAATTAAAAAAAAAAAAATCAGTAGTGTACCTTGTGATTTGCATTGCCAAGGTTCAGTGTTCTCTTATGATTATCTCCTCTGTGAAGTTTTATCATCTGTTATGCTGCATAGATTCCATAGATTCCTGATGAAACCCTCATTTGTGCTAACATTACATTTAGGAAAAAAAATCGCAAAATAAGCGACAGAAATTTAAACTAATTCGAGATGAAAGTGCAGTGATGTAGGCCTAAGTTATGGCTTAAACACATGAGACTGAATTCAGTTACACAAAGTGAATACTTATCACATACATTTTCCTTTAGAATTCACTTGTATGATTCAGAATCTATTGTTGCATCAACGATGACGAGTCGTCCTGGACCAAATTCAGCAAAACAGGACTTGGTCTTTCTTTAGAATGATGTGTTTTTCTATTTTCCAAACATAACGCTTCTAATTCAGTAAAAACTTTTATAGTGGTTTCATCTATCAACAAAAAAAAATGTCCTGGTTTTTTCATGGTATCTATAGAAAACTGCCAATGGGCACCAGTGTTGCACCCTTGCAATCCAATGTTGTTGTTCAGTGTTCTTCTGTCAAGTAATCAGGTACTGTTGACATTTGACAGTATCCGCCATATGCATGTTGTTGCTACAAAACAAAGAAAAAGAAAATCCCCGATGCACTCTGTTTCTCTTCTGCTCAGCAGGCCATCGGTCCTGCACACATCAGTACGAATGTGTAGCTCTCTTCATCGTGGAGCTCATACATGATTTTGAATTTGTGCATGAAAAGGACAAGATCAATCATGGTGACATATATCTTGTTCCTGGGTGATGATAAATGTTTGTTCACAGTGGAAAAACTCAATTTCAGATCTGAAGAAGCAACTACTCCATAACACTAGTGTTTCTGCTGAAGCTACAACAACTGCTAAACCATAGAATATGTTCTATATAATGAAGGAGAGCAGCCAGTTCATTCAAGGCTAAACGGAACTACAAAGGGGTGTTTATAGGCTAACAACGGTCTTGATTTTCCTTTTTTTTTTTCTTCTTTTTAAACACAATCAATCCGACTGTGGATTGGTCAAATCCAAACTCTGTGGAGATGGTCTGCAACTTTCTTTCTGGCCCGATGACCATCAACAAGGCTTTTTCAGAGTTCCTCTGAGAACAGCCCAGTCTCACAAAAAAATCCTGCAATTAGTGTGTTTGTTAACATATTCAAAACTTATTATTTTCACAACTAAAGTGTGGAAATTGTGAGATGGCAAGAATTTTTTTATAACTTGATTTCTTTGTGTAGAGAAGCATGCAGCTGGCCTGATACAAACTTATTTTCCCGAAACCCTGAATAAATAGGACAGTAAAGTAGAGAAAGTGAAAAATTGTTGCACAGTGTTGGGTATCAAACTTGGCTATCTTGCTGGACAGTCTGCAATGTAACTCCCCCTTTCAACGTTTGGCCTCGCTGGGTTGTATCTAAGTTGTGGTTGTAACAAGTCTCGTATCTTTATCTCATGTCACGCGCTTGCTTGTGCTGGCTGTGTTATAATGCAGGGATTCACCATAATGTCTCACTAGATGAGTGTTCAGAAGTGTCATCCTACTTCTGTTCTTCATCAGCGCTCAACAGGTATTTTTTCATTGCGACTTTCTTCTTCTGACAGATTTTGCTCGTGGTGCAAGTCAGCCACAGCTGTCAGGCCTGTTTTGTGTTTACCTTGCTAGCAATGATAATTGCATTAAAGCTGCTGCTGGATCTGAGCATGGCGTGAAATCCCAGCTGATACAATTTTTAAATGGTGGGCAGACTTTGCTCACTCAGTATGCACCGGTGTTTCACGTTTCACAGTAATCTTTCATGCTAACGTTTTGCTCTGACATTGACACTATAGCTTTGCAGTGAGTCCGTGTGAGATCTACAGCGAAACCTTTTCCACCACATTTTAATGGCAGAATCGGGCTATCAACCAGATTATGAGACATTTTATTTGGTCCAGAAGGATCTGCGTACTGGTGTAATTACATCTTTAATGTTAAAATCGAGTTCCTATTTATATTGGTTAATCTTTACATCCCCAGTCACAGTGTAATGATTTTAAAAGGCACCTATTTTCTTTACTATAAAAATGCTTTATTTTGCACTTTGGACCAGTGTGTCCATCACACATTTCTGGTGTAGGACTACTTTGTGCCCATGTATATTGTGAGAATCAGACTGTGACAGAGCCCTGTTTTTAAATTAAAAACGGTGCCCACTGTCTCTCAACAACAGTGGTTGTTGTCCCATTGACTGAAAACATCTGAATTGTAGTTTTTCTCTTGAATTAACTGCTAATAAATAATTAACTGCACTTTAAACAACTTCACATGCCTTTGCAACTCACAGATAGGCAAAATTACATAATTTTCCTCACTGAATAAATGAACAAATAAAGGCACAAACAAATTTAGGCAAAAGTGTGAGAGATGAGTCACATAAAACCACAATACTTTCTCAACTGGCTCAGGTTTTCCTCAGCATTTGTTGTTGTAATTTCTGAGATTCTTTTAAAGCGTCGTAAACAAAATGATGATTGTGGAACACCGATAACTGGCATATAGCTTACAATGGCCCTACTATGAAACTGCTTTGGTCAACAGCACGCTTTTGTGCACCAGTTCTTTATATGTTCATATTCCAAGCATCATGGCCCACGTGTTACCATGAGCTGAAATATACCCAAATGCAATACATCTCAGTGTTTATGTTTTAATGTGAACCCTCCAATGCACACTCAGTGTCTAGTGTTGATTTGTTACCACATCATAAAATACAGTTTGCACATGCGTGTGTTGTTTTGCACATGCATATGAGCTTGTCCATCCGTGTTTTAATGTCTGCCTGTGTTTGGATGAAGGGACTTGTTCATGAAATCTAGTCTTCTATAATGTCTCTATTTTTCCCCATAATGTTGTGTGAGAGAATTAGTCGCGTGGAAGAGTAAGCAGAACTCCCTGGTGGTGCCTGTATG
The DNA here is from genome assembly GCF_027942865.1 of Odontesthes bonariensis. Classification (NCBI taxonomy): domain Eukaryota; kingdom Metazoa; phylum Chordata; class Actinopteri; order Atheriniformes; family Atherinopsidae; genus Odontesthes; species Odontesthes bonariensis. The sequence continues at coordinate 18,527,703 of NC_134522.1, forward strand.
AATCTATTCCTTGCTGTTGCACTGTAGTGGTCAAACAAATTAAATTCTACAGCAATATGTAAGTAATTTCATGTAAATTATGGTGTTAATGTTCTGTGTCGGGCCGCTGATGATGAGCTGGTGTGTGCCTTGTCTGGTGGCTCTTATCTACAAGCAGGGCTGGAAGTGAAAAATTTACATTTGCCAAGAACAGTCAACAGTGCGGCCTAAGTTTTCACTATCGTCTGTCTGTACTTGTAAAATAATTTAGGTAAGTTAACTAGACACACAAAACTCTACTATTAGAATATTGGACGTAGTCGTTATAATCATGTGGACTTATAGATTCTATTACACCTAAGTTCCATATTTTTTTTATCTCCCCTCAAGTCTCAGCTGACGTATTTCCTCCCTTCCCTTCCTCACATTTCCTCCTCTGGCTGGGACAATTTATTCAGCCACGGAGGAGTTGAGGATTTACACTGGATTTTTGTTGCAGCCATCTATGGAATTAAGAAGTGTATCCTTGCATTTCATTAAATCCTGCCTAATGAGATGACTGTCTCTCCCCAAAGAGCAGATGATAAAGTACCCTATGCCACGGTGCATAAATTAGCATGGTGAGGTTAAATGCTGGAACTGACTCATGTTTCACAAGAGGACCCTATCCAGCAGTTAAATCAACTCGCATAAATACTGCCAACTGCAGCCCCAATTCACCTGCCTTCTTACAGCTCTCATCCAAACTAATGGATAATTTGTTGGACAGTAATAAAATCAAAGCAAAAAAGGAATTAAGTTAAGTAGAAATTAGTAGCTTTCCCCAACCTGCACAGATATCTGATTTTGGTAGCTCTATACTATAAGAAGAAGGACGATATCCGCAACCATCTTCCCACAGAAGTTGAGGCATTTTGGAATTTTTCCTTGTCCCAAGTTTAAGATTTTTCAATTAATATTTAGTTTAGCATGCACAGCAACAAACAAAATATTAAAATAAATGTAATTTGAGGGAATTGACTGCTGGAGGATTTTGAATTAAATAGTGTTGCTTTTTCTTTTTTAACTCAAAGGCACTTCTACAGTGTTATATTAAGTTATATTAGTTACAAAAGTTATATTAATCCTTAAATCAGAAACGTGTCTCTGTACCTGTAAGTTAAAGGCAGGAAATTAAAAAAATATATATATATATTTCTAATCATAATTTGTTATATAAATATATATATTTTTTTCCGTGAATGTGGACTTAACAATACACAATAAGTGGAGATGATCAGTTTAGTATTTTTAATCCTAAATTATATCACATTAACGAGGTGCCATGCATAGTTTGGCAACCTCGATGGAGGCATTTCTGCTATCACAAGTATCATTACCAGTGATGAGAAGACTAACCAAGTCCATCAGAGCAACAGCTGCACCACACAAAAACACTTTCACACAAAGGTTAAGAAGCAGACGGGAAGAGAGGAAAAGAGAGATATGGAGGAATCATCAAGGAACTCAAGAGTGGGGTCTCTGTCAGATTTGATCACCGTTTCTAATTGGAGAATGATTTTCATAAAGTATTTCAAACAGCTGACAGCCTCTCTTTTGTTGTCCACATCTACGATTCTTTCACCATATTTTTTAAAACATGCCCTCGGCACACTGATAGTGATTGGAGGGGACATTGGGAGTTTTTTGCTGATATTCCAGGTATTTTAAGCTTTTGGGTCCACATGGGTGTAATGGACTTATTCACAAGCTGTTCTTGTCTTTCTAATTAGTGGTCCCCCCTCGAGCCGTAACAAGGGCACTGACGAGAGAGGCTTTTTCCCAATGATAATGTGAATGGATACCTGCAGGGGGAGATTTCTGCACTGTTCCTCATCCTGTCAGCCACTCTGGGTAGCACTGGGGCTTAATGAACCTGAAAACAAGACACTGTGTGAGGTGAGGGGAGTGTGTGTGCGTGTGTGTGTGTGTGTGTGTGTGTGTGTGTGTGTGTGTGTGTGTGTGTGTGTGTGTGTGTAAATCCAGAAGGGTACAGTATAGTTCCTTGGAGTTGGCCCTGGTAGAGCATCTTTTTTTAAAAGAAAATTTTAAATCAAATGCATATCTGGTAGTATAATATCACAATGTGCCATATTTGTTATAAAGATGCTGTCAATTATTTGGAATTTAGCCCTTTTTCTCGGCTGTAAAGATGTAGCTGGCATCTGCACCTCATGCGAGAATCTGACTCAAACCTCACTTTCCTGCTTTACCACTGGAGCACAAGAGCTGCTGAACATGTATTGTGATATGTGGGTCCTACCTGTGAGATGGCTTGACTGATAACTTGACACCATGGAGATGCATATCTAGGATGCATGCAATGTCCCAAATGTCACGTGTGATCGATTGAGTACCGAACTGTCTAAGTGAGAGGTCATTGCTCTCCATATACAGCCGCGGGGGAGAAACGGGGACAGAATGCCTGGTCAGCACACGGTCGCATTTTGGATGCACCATTTTACCTCCGTGCCCTCCTGGGTGTGTAATGAGCTGAGTTGTTGTTCATGTAGCACACGTCACTCCTTGTGACATTAGACTTCGTCAGTGCTGCCAGAGCTGACCCGATGCTTTATCTTGGACACTCGGCCCTTCCAATGCAGGGCAGCATCTATCTTTTGAAGCTTGTTGACACTGAATGATGTGTTTGTTTATTATGGCAGATAGGTGTCATGTTAGACCCACATTAAGTGCTTGCAAAGTGAGCCTTGCAATTTTCTTCCACGGTAATAGTCAGCCAAAGTGAGGATGCAGTGATTGGGGAAATGTATGACTACAGAAAATGAGAAAACCAGAATGAATGAAGGATGAGAAGGTGAATTATGAACAGAATGTATGTGATAGAAGTAGAGATACAGAGAGAGAGAGAAAAAAACAGACAGACCGAGGGGAAGAGTGAGAGGCAGATAAGGAGGAAAGGAACCACAGATGTGGTGGGGCCTCGGGCAATACAAGTCATTATGGCGTAAACTGCTCCAGTGGTGATGTTGTGGAGAGAGCACAGAGGTCACCATCTTGGGGTGTGTCAAGCAATACATGCATGCAGACACAAAAGCAGACACACACACAGAGGAACTGGAAAGAACATCTGGATATGTGCCACCTGCCTAGAGGAAGTCATCTAGTTTACACGCAATGCGAGAGGGGGTTTGTCCCTTCCTGGATGTGCAACCTTCATGCTAGTGCGCACCACTGGGAAAGGATGGAGGACAAAGTGGAGAGTGAAGAGCGTGCAAACCAAGTGCCACACTTTACAGGGATTAAGTGTTAAGGTAAACACGGATATTGTGAGTTAGGACAGGAAATGGGGAGAATTATGCACTGGTGTCTTATTTGCAGGTCCCTATCATGTCACCGTTGCTGCTTGTTCCAACTCAGCTGGAAATCCCTGGTCAGTGGTGCTGATGCTTACCGACAAAGGCTACATACACAGCCAACTATTCAGAGGAATTACACTGAGAGAAAAAAAATGAAAATTAGATACAAAAGGCGAGATAAAGAAAAAACAAATGATAAAGGATAAAGGAATAATTGGCATTTTATTTTATACCAATTGTACTTTTTTTCCCTCCTCCTTGAGTGCAAAAGTGAGACAACAGCCACAAAATTCAGCACTAAGTATTGACCATCTGGCACCAGCCCAAGCTAGCGTGCCACAAAACAATTGCATTCATTAGCTTAATTTATCATGGTAGTGAGCTCAATTTACTTTTGCTTGCGCGAGAGTGGCTCATTAAGATTCAGTCTGCCATTTCCTCAGGCCGTCTTGTGATCTTTCACGCAGGGTTCATGCATTTTGGACCAGATAGGAAGCACTCCCAGGTTATCTCCCAGATCTAAAGTGTTTGAATAAAAGGCAGGAAAAAGAAGAGGTGGAAAGAAGGATTATGGAAGTAAATGAGAGAATGAGAACAGGATGGGGGGGGAGTGTTGGCAGAGGAGCGATCTGAAGAAGAATGCCGTTGAAGACAAGTGGGATGAAAGAAAGGCTCAGCTCTCCGTTGACAGAATGGATGTTGCAGGGCTGTAGTGGAAGAGGAATAGAGAAAAAGGCGAGGAAAGGAAGGCACGTGACTAAATGTATTCTGATAACTGAACAGCAGATGTCTCGCATGGAGCTCCTTTGTTGCCTGAACAGCAGGACCCTGCACTTCAGTGGGCTCACTTCACACTGCATTCATTTGCCTGCCAGCTGCCAATTTAGGGTAGAGAGAGTGAAAGAGGAAAAGAAGGAAAAGAAGAGAAAGGAGGGTGGCTCACACCAGTCCGTTTCTCCTCTCCCTCGGCATGTCTTGCAGATAGGCTGCCATTCCGTTCTCTCTTTCCCCGGTGGCCTGTACAATTAGCGATCTGCATAACCACCCACACCTCCACGCACTGCTCTAACAGAGCAGAGGGGGAGCTGCCTTTGTCTTTTGGCTGTTGTACAATGAGTCGCTTTGGACCTGGCTGGAAGCCAGGAGCTGTGGCACAAAACTGCATGTTCTTGATAGATGACAGATACTCTGGGAGTCTTGTTTCCTCATGCAGCTGATTTCGCGGTTCAGAGATGAACTACATCAGCTGCCTTCAACAGCTCCTTTGTAAAAACACCTTCTAAGCTTTGGCAATGGAGAAGTTTGTGAAAAGCAAGCTCTTATTATCCTCCCAGGTACCTTCACTCAATAGAGTCTCATTCTCATTAAGACCACAAAGCCCACAGTTCATTAACGCCTGGGTGAAAACAAATTCACACCCCACTGCAAAGTGATGTGGGTCAAGTTTGATGGTATTGAGGCTTTGGTGAAACTGGCTGTGAAGGTGGGACTTGGGTGACTACAACCACAACTTCACAGCTGACTTGATGCTTGTGATCCATCTGAGAACCAAATCCCATCTCATGTTCTTCTTATGAGCAAAAGGAGAAAGTGGAGGATTTCTATTTAGAGCAGTTGACAGACAATTCCAAAGAAAAAGAAGTTGTGAAGATGTATAAAGTGTAAATATGACACTATTAGCCCAGTGATTTACAAATCTCATAAACCTATATCATATTCACAGTAGAACATAGTGTTCATATCTAATGTTGAAAGAGATATTTTTTTGATTCGGGAAAATTAGAAGTTCGTCTTGCATTTGATTGCAGCAACACATCTCCAAAAAGTCGGGATGAGGGTAAGGAAAAGGCTGGAAAAGGTAGTGGTACAAAAAAAAAAAAAACAGCTGGAAGAGCATGTTTCAACTGTGTAACCCACTTATAGTAGATACACTGAATAACTAGGTTCGCTAAGAGCTCAGTTATCATAGACCTGAACAGCCCAACAATGAACAACACTAACGCAAAGTAAATTGCAAAAGTAAACTCTTTTAGTGTGTTCTGTAACAAAAGTTTACAACATTTATATGTACAATGATATGCAAAATAATAAAGAAAATAAAATGGCGCCTTTAAAATAATGAGTCTTGTTTTTTCTTAATACCAGTTCTGTTTTGTTTGTGTTCCTTCCAAATGTTCCTCTAATAGGGCAATTAGAGTCACGTGCTAACTCTTTTGGGTGTGTAGCCGAGCCGAGTTTGATGTGAACGCAATCGACGCGGGTCGGACGTGGGCGTGACGTGAGGAGTTTAAAAGACAGAATGGACAGCTGATTCAGAACAACAGCGACAGGTGAGAACAAGTTTCCCTCTGTTTTAGCCTACATCAAGTTCGAGACATTATGGCCAACTGGGGAGACAAGGAGGTCCGCGAGCTCCTCAGCCCCCGAGCAGAGGACGTTATTTACCGCCACATGTCGGGGACAGTGAAGGATGGACCTCTGCTGGAAGGGCTGGCGAGAAAGATGGGAGAGCGCGGTTTCCCACGCAGCAAGACACACCGTAAAGTAACATCTCCATGAACTGCATATACAATTGCAAAAACGAGTTCTCAAGGTGTCCCGCCATCGTTTGTTTGAAAATTTTGATGCAGACAGGTGTATTTAACCCTACCTCCGACGCATGGCTTGTGCCTACGTCATTGTACACGCCCAGCATTTTATGTGTTTCGTGTGACGCTCTGCCACTAGGCAACTCCCCCTGAACTCGGCTTCAGGCGACACGGGTCACCAACACGCCAAGCGTTCACATTGCTCGATGCGGGTCGAAGGTGCAATTTGGACCCGCTAAGGTAGCGGGTCGCAGTGTGAAAGGGGCTTATGGTTCACAGAATGATCCCGAATCACTCCATCCAGGGCTCTGAATCCTCTCCAACAGACTGGATGTTTCTAGTCTCCAAAAGACCTGACCTGTTTAATTTGATAAACAGGACCTTTAAGTAAACAATCTAATTGTTGTACAACAATAACACTAAAGTATATTGACAATGTCATCTTTAACATTCTGGCCTTGCATTACACTAAAGCTTAATAACTTCAAATCTGGAAATCAAGTGTCCTTTCATGAATCATTGGGTAATAATTAAAAACAATAACATATCAGAAATTATGATTTAAAATCATGAGCAAAATATAGTCATTCATTCATTCTGTACAGATCATGAAATTGACCCCTAACTAACAACTGAAAGAAGAAAATTCCTTCACATTACAATTTGTATGACAAAATAGTAAACTTATTCCCCTCTTTAATTCAGTATTATAACATAAATCCCACAACATTCCCTTTTACCACACGTATTGACACAAATGGTTGACCAGTACTTACATGTACCAACATAAACACAATGCTAATCAGCTAACACATGTGCAGTTTACAGTGGTGTCAAAAGTACACACATTTGTTACTTAAGTAGAGGTATAGATACTGCAGTTTAAAAACACTCAACTTGACCTCTTTACTCAAGTAAAAGTGAAAAAGTATGTGCTCCAAAACCTACTTAAAGTATAAAGTAACCTTTAAATTAAAAAACCCACACAAAAAGGTAAATGCCACTATATGAATTCGAGCTTAATTTGAAAACTGATTAGTTCTACACGTGGGTCTTGGGTGTGCAGAGTTTGCATTGCATTTTCCACGAGTCATTTTTGCACCCGACTATTTCGAAAAAATTTTGAGATAGGGCCAATGATGAGGAAGGTCTTGTTGGTCTCCGTCTCCATCTCCCAATACGCTCTCGCCTGTGTCCGACCTTTCAGACATTTCGCCATCTTTTTCTGAATCCGACATTGTGGCGTGGCACACACTTCGCGCAGCTTCGCATTTGCAGTGTGTAGAACACCTGCTTGCTTCTGACGAATGACGATTTCCTTGTGTGTCAGCACAACATTACATTACATTACGTTACGGTCATTTTGCAGACGCTTTTAACCAAAGCGACTTACAATAAGTGCGTTCAACATCGGTAGGCAAAAGAACTTCAGGTCACAAGAAATCATAAGTGCATTTCCTTCCAAAACCAAGCAGCTAAGAGCAAAACTAGTGCTAGAGTAAGTGCGATAAGTCAGGTACCTCAGCCTCTCACCAACTGCACACCAGTCACAGCGGGGTGGGGATGCAAACCCTGGTTCGGGTAGGGGAAGAAATAAAAGAGGTAAGAAAAGCAGGAATGGGATGCAAACCCTGGTTCGGGTAGGGGGTACAAATTTGACGAATAGCCTAACCGATGAGTGTTTCCGTTATATGATTCATCCAATTACACTCGTTCTCACTAGGTGTGGATGGCGCACATGACGTGAAATACATAAACATTACACTGAAGCCAAGAGTTAAAAAAAAAAAAAAACTGAAGCCAAGAGTAACGAGGCTGTTTGTTTTGAAAATGTAAGGAATAGAAAGTACAGATACTTATGTGAAAATGTAATGAGTATAAGTCAGAAGTAGGCAGAAAAATAAGGCTGCGGCTACACGAAAACGTTTTTCACTGTAAACGATACTTTTTCTTATCGTTTCGCTGTCGCGGCCACACGGAGCCGGCGTTCCCACTACCCCAAAACGATAGTTTTTGAGAACGGGTTCCAGAGTGGGAAAGTTTGAAAACGGCCTCGTTTCGTTTCCATTGTTACAGCTAAAACGTTTTTGCGTCAGTCAAACGTTGACGCTGTGAGCCAATTTTAACACTTCTCTATTGTCTCACAGTGTGGCGTGACACAGTGGCGTGTGTACTGCATCATTTCATCGTTTTCATCCGTTTTCGTCTGGACCTGAGTCTTTACAGCAGCGCGTTGCCGTGTGGTTGCAAGAATTTTCGTACCCGTTTTCAAAAAAAACCTCGTTTCGTTTTCGTGTAGCCGTAGCCTAAGTAATGGAGTAAAGTACAGATACCTAAAAAGTGTACTTAAGTACAGTAACGAAGTATTTGTACTTCGTTACTTGACACCTCTGGCAGTTTAGTGTATTCAGTGCACAGGCAAAGGTACCAAATGTTCACAGAGCACCAAGCTTAATGCAACAGTTCACTACAGTATATCTCCATATAGCTAACCCCTTCAACATATGAGTAGCAGATATCAAAAGTGCTGCAAATATCACTCTCACCGTTAAGCTTCGTTCCAGTGCTGAGCGCCGTCGAGACTCTCAGCTCTCACAAGATGAAAGACTGTGTAACCGCTTGAGCACAGTGCTAAACTGTAAGCAAAGAACTAGTTGGAGCTAAGATTAACTTAAATGATTTGCGGTACTTTTACTACAATCAATATCATACCACTTTTGTTCAGCGGAGTGCTGCCTTCAAACTGTCGCGGCTGGAGTCAATGGCAAGTGGCAAATTATTGCGTACAGACTTGGCTCCTACACAATAGGCGGAACGTTTGCTAAAAGGCTACCTGCCTTTTGTATGGTTAGATGCGGTGAACCTGAGTGCTGCCTTCATGTGCAGTTTGAATGTGTTGCTTTGAAGTGCAACTGAAGTCACCTGCTGACAGCCGCGCCTGTTACGGTGTTTACAGCTGGGAAGCAGGGGACTGCTCGGTCTGCACGGTCTACACAGCATGCCAAGCGATTGTGAGGTCTGAATTTTTCCTGGAGAACGATTTTGTGATGCAAATGTACTACTCTTTTGAACGCATATTGTTTTGAGAAGCAGACTAGTTTTGTCAATGCCAAAACGAGGCTGGAACTCGGCTCACAGTATGCAGCAGGGGGTAAGTCAATGTTCATAAATGATATTGCTAGTATGGGATGTCATACAGCTTCATGTCAAAAGAGGCAAACTATCCCTTTAACCAGGTTTTACACCTAGGTTACATAAGTATTAAGGTCAGTAACATAAACAGTAACATAAAGAAAGCACCTTAAAGAGGCAGAGTCTCAGAAGTACAGAAATTTTTTGAGTAATTTCAGAATAATCAGATCAGAATCAGAATCTCTTTATTCGCCAAATGTACAACGTACACAGGAATTTGACCCGGTGTAACAGTACCACAGAACATTAAATAAATGTTCCTCAGCATACAATTGTGAAGACTTTGAATAATCTATCATCCATAGAACACAAGATAATCAAGAGACACTGCTGACAATCTGTGTTGTGTGCTAGTATTATTCAATTCCTCAGGTAGCACTGCATTAAACACAGGCATGATTCTGTCGTGGAAATCATAGCATGGGCTCAGGAACACCAGTAGATAAATCGAAATTTGAAATTCTTTTTGGACATTATGGGTGCTATATCCTCTGAACTAAAGAAGAGACCACCTAGTTTATCTCAGCTCTCAGTTCAAAAGATGGTATCTCTGATAGTATGGAGGTGCACTAGTGTCAATGGATATGGATATAAGACAATGCTAAACCACTTACTGCATCTATCACAACAATAGCATGTGGAAGAATCCAAGAGTTAGACTGGCAGATGCAGATCTTTCACCCACTGAAAACTTTTGGCACATCATGAAACACAAAATATTACATAGAGGACCGAGGACCATTGGGCACCTAGTAGTATATACATAGTACATAGTGTAGTCCTATATCAGACAAGAACAGGAGAACATTCCTCTTCCATAGATCCAGCAAATGGTATCCTCAGTTCCCATACATGTATGGACTGTTGTAAAATAAAGGGGGGATGCTACACACTGGTAATCGTGTCCCTGTTCCAAATTTTTGAGATGCGTTGGTGCCATTAAATTCAAGATACGGTAATATATTAAATAAAATAGTAAAATGTCTCAATTTTAACATTAAACATTCAGTAATATTCGATATGTTTTCTATGTTCCATGATGACTAAAACATTGGTTTATGAAATTTGCTAATTATTTGACTCTGTTCTAATTTACCTTTTACACAGCATTCCACATTTTTGGAACTGGGGTTGAAAGTGGCTCTTTTAACTTACAGGTAAACTTAAAGCAGAATACTTTGTTCTCTAGAAACTCCTTCATCATAGCATTTTAGCCCATAACACTGCGAAACCCTGAACTTCTATTCTATTAATTATGAAGGCCATGCAGTTATGGAGAAGGCAGGGGAGGTTTGTAAGGATTTGTAAGCCTTTTATAAAGACTTGTGTGGTGTATCATACAAGTGTTAATACATGTATTGATCGATTACCACAATTATACTCACTTGTTATAGAACAAAAGACAGCAATAACAGATCCCTCTCATCACCCACCTTTATGTCAATTCACGGGATCCGCAATGGAACGAGTATTATCCCCACATCCTGAGTTGGAGAAGGGGGTGATAAAAAACTTTTTGATTAAGGGAAGGGAATCTTCTATTTCATTCTGAATTGGGAAGCAGCAAAAAGAGCAGAGGATTAATCTTAAGGCCGTCGTTTTACTGCCTATCCCCACTCCTGTCTCAGAGCTGAAGAAGCGCGGGTGAATAATGGGGTGTCCATCAGCCGTGGGCTCAAGCCCAGATTGGGATTTTCTCTGGGGATAATACAAAGCTGGCGACAATTGATGATTCATAATGTACAGTTTTAGCCTGGCGATAGCGCCAGCTATTGTGGTGGGCATTAGTATTACGGTTTCTCCAAGCGAGTTGTGACAGCAATCTTTGGAAATGTTCTCCTGCTGAGGACGGTAGACTCTCGAATTTATAAATATGTATACAGAGAATCATATATTCTGTAATTCAGATGATAAATTGCACTTGTAAGTCATCTAAAGAAACAGCCTCATTCAGTCGTACTTGCACAGGATAGTATCAAAGAATCCTTTGAAATGAATGGGAGGATCCTCCTTTGGCTGCAACCAGCGGCGAATAATGGCGCCTTGTTACATTCACTTACTTTCCTCCCTCATTTTGAACACAGAGGCTTTACACTGAGCCTAGAATAATCCTGCTAACAAAGTTGTCTGGCTCTCCGGTCATGTGAGCAGTACCTGTCGTGTCAGCGAGTGGAGGTTGAGGCTGCGCTGGGGATCCATGGAAGGGACGCTATCCATCAGTGGTTCCATTTGATATTTAATTTAGACTTTTATGAGCCTTAGAGGATGGGCCATGTCATTTTTCTCTCTATGGTTCTCTCTACAGGGATGGAGGATAAATTCCTTCCATCCATGCAGCAGCCTAACCACGGATCCCATAGATTTATAACTGTATGTAGTGCCGGTGATGATGGTGGTGCACAATTAGTGGCCTACATGCAGCTTGGAGCATACAGGTCTCTGTCTTGGTCAGACCTGCTTTAAACCTGAGCAAACTTGCTCCAACTTGGGAAAAAATCTGCAAAAAATGCACAGATTAATAGCAGATCCTAGCAGTCTTAAAAGTTGACCATGGGCATTATTCGTAAGACAGAACTGATGATGTCATATGGGTGATTTGAGGATGAGCATGCTACATCAAGAACAATTTTCCTATCTAAAGACGGCGAACAAAATCAATGAATTTAGCATCAATCAAGCGAGCTGGTGATATTAAACATGATGCTTTTTCTTTGAGTTATGGATGGAGGAAATAGTTGGTGTTCTAAGAGGGTGATAACGCGTTTTATAAACTAATTCTCTCCTAACTGTCCGTTTTAATGTAATTTATAGTTTCATTCATTACCCTTTTTGTATTAGTAATTATTTCTAAAATACCAAAGAGCCATCTTTTCTTTCCAGGTTCTTTGCAGGCTCTGATTTATCATCACAGATCTGGCCTGATGCTGTCTTCCCAAGGTGTGACATTTCAAAATATTTATAGCTCTGGCACATTAAAGGCCTTCCTTTGAAGGTGACCGACCGCTCTTCCACACCAGTGTAATTAATAGAATCTCATCTTGTCTGCCTGGTGTTATTTATCCACTGCATTCTGTGGAAACACTATGGAAAACAGCAAGGTGTTGGCAGAGCTTCTTTAGCTCATAAACAGCCATCTTATACTCCCATCTCCCAGGATGCATTGCATGAGGGGGCGACAGGCAGACCATTTCACGTCAAAGCCCCAAAAGTTTAATATTTTATTGATTAGATCTAAACCCTCTGTCCAAAGTGGCAATTAAAATTCAATTAAACTGACTGAAAGCATCATATTAAATTTCATCTCTTTATGAGCTGCAAGATAATGCTGGAGGACTTGAGTATAATCACTCCCCTTTTAGATTATATTATCCAGTTCATTCACTATAAAAGTGACACTTTTAGGTATACTTTCAATATTTCTCAACTGTAACCTTCTAATGAACACATTTTATAGCCATTAAATCAACTATTATTGGGCATTGCAATAAAGAGAGATGGCTGCTTTTTATTCCACACTCCACATTAAGAAAAGGATGAATTGTGGCCAATTTTTGCACAGGTAAATGAAATGTCAACCAACCTGTGCAGTGCTTACTAACATTACACGCAGTTGATAAAATTTTTAGTATCAGTCTTCAGTGATTAATCTTCTTTAAGGTATAAAGAAGTAGCATGATTAAGAAAATGCTTTGTTTCTTGGTTTAAAGTTTATCGTTGGGATATTTGTTTTTGTGAGATGTTAGTTAGTCTTATACATTTTAATTACGTCTTATATAAGGAATCCTGAAACAAGATAGAACTCTGCAGCATCTTTGCAAGGCTGCTCTTAGTCACAGTGGTGAATACTAGGTGTCCCTGGGGAACTGTGAATGTCTGAATGAAATGAAATTTAAATCGGTGCAATAGCTGTTGAGGTATTTTACTAAAAGAAAGGTAGCGTCTTGTTGGTGCTGATGAAAAAGTGAGAGTCAGAAGACTCGTCCTCTGGGGACTATGAATGTCTGTGCAGAAATTTCAAAACAATCCCTCCAGGTGCTGTTAGGATTTTTCTGTCTGCAGACTTTGTTTTGAAGGGCTACAAATGTGATCAGCATATCTCAATTTTAACAAAAACACAGTCACATTTTTCCATCAAAAATCATATCAGTGCTTATGTGCTGGATTTTTTTTTTTGACCAAAGCCTCATCAAAGATCTTAGGTCAGTGGAAAGCCACAGCAAAGCCATTGATCCCGCAGCATCCACCACAGCAAGCGGGCTATTTAGATGTACACGGAGAGAAGTGGGAGAGACTGAGAGAGGCTGTTATTACCGAGTGCCTCTCTGTTTCCCCCAAGACTGTTTGCTCTGTGTGATTATTCTCTCTAGCTCCCTGAGCATCCTGGCTCCTGCCTCTGTGATAAAGATATTCATTTACCTTATATGAAAATCTTGTTCATGCCGATCCCAAATGACTCTAGATAGAAGTGGAAGAAAGTGGGGAGGCGAGCAACAACGAAAGTGGATAGAAGAGGTGATAGGGTGGGATTGAATGAGAGAAAGATAGGAAGAATGACATGAAATATTAATACAATATAGGCCAGTGTGACACCTACAGTTTGTATGATAACAAAATAAGGCTTTGTCTAGAAAAATGCAGCATTTGAATTTTTATTGATTTGTGGAGAATTCTATTGCTAAGTCATACATGTCGGTCAAAATGGAAAACATAAACAACTGTGCCTCTGTTTATGTGTGCCTAAAGTATCAGACTTATCTTAATTGATCATTTTACAAATGCACAGAATTAGTCCTGGAATTTTTGATTATTACAGAAAGAAAACACACGTTAATTGGTGAAAAGTAAATTTGGAATTAAAAATAATATGGAAAATCCTTTTATTTTTTTAAACAAGAAGACTTGTGCAGTTTGTAAAGGTATGCAAATCCCCTCTGGAGTGACAACATTCATATAACTTTTACTACTTCCGAATAGCCTTTGCATGCTCTAACTCCCGATCGAATGGAGAAATTGATAGTGTAAAAAAACTAAATGAGTCCTCTCTAATGCATCCTCATGGTTAAAGGAGTAAAATGAGATGCAGGGGTTTGATAGTCACTTCCCCTCATCATGTTTCCAGCCCATCTTCTCTTCCTCTATTTTGCTTGAGTATATGGCTCTCTCATCTCAGGTTTTATTGTCTCTATCTTGAGAGTGCTGCTTTCCCCTATAACGCGGTCACCATGCGCTGCACATCAAGCAAGTTCTTGATTCTGTACTCAGTAATTTAAAGCCTTTATGGAATTGCAATTTCAGGGCTCAGTGCTTGTTTTTCTAAAATGTACTCAAGGAATTAGCTACTCCAGCCACAAATCAGTTGAATTTATGCCCAGTTGTAATACACTTTATGGGCTCATGGTACATTGCTTCAAAAACAGCAGATGTGAAATTATGATAAATATAATTAGAGTTTTTTTTCCCTCCTCTCTTGCCTCTTTCTGTCCCTCACCCTCCTTCCTTCAGTCTCTCTCGGCTGTGAGAGAGAAGGATGTGAAGCGTGTTTACTTACCCCATACAATACATTTAATGTCTTAGTAAGGGCCGCCAACAAAACCTGATTAATGTCCTCATCTCTTTTATTAAAGATAAGAGTGGCACTGCAGTCAGGAGATAGAGGGGATGCCATAAATCTCAGGCAAAATGAGCAGTCAAATAATCACTCATCAGAAATGAAATCTACATATATTAACACTCGCAGACATTCTACTGCGAATATAAACATGAGGCTTACGGGCGATGAAGCCGCCTCCATTTATCCACATACTCACGGTAAAGGGGGGGTAAAGGTGTCTGAAGAGGGTAAGCTCTCAGCTGGAGATGATGTTAAAGGGGGTCCTGTCCTGCTAAGCTACAGTCCGCCACTCTAACCATGGTCCAAGGAAGCAGGCGCACAATCATTAGAGCAATGGATGAGTTGGATGGCAGAGGCAATTAACCATCTCCCTGAATAGGACATAATGTTGATCCATCCCAACTATTAATCAAGGCATGCATTAGACAGTGATGGGCGACCTTGTGCCTTTGTGACAAAATGATTCTTCATCCCGTGTTTGGGGATTGGGATCCTGAGGTCCCTAATGCGCCTTAGAGGTGCCCCAATGAAATCCTGTCATCTATTTTGTTTCTGTCCCTGACAGCTATCAACCTGTCTTCTGCCAGCCAAGGAACATTATCTGAACTCCCAAGGCGGCTGGCGACAGGGACTAAGCTCATGAGTGGTGATAGCAGACAGGCAGATATGTAAAGCACGGATAATGTTGCCTTGCTTTTGTATCAGTATCAATCCAGGTAGAAATATGAACTACATAAGATACATGTTCACGATTACTTATATATACACGTTAGTAGGCAGTCTCTATACATATAAGCAATGGTGGAAAAAATAGTATATTTAGTCAAGAGCTTGCGAAGGTACTTGTACTTTACTTCAGCATTTCCATTTTATGGTAGTTTATACTTTGATTTCACAATATTTCAGAAGGATATGATTTACTTCCATCTCTACTACATTTACTGACAGCTCATAACATGAAACACACTGTGAAGGACTAAAACAGTGGTTTCCAAACTTTTGGTTCTCTAATGGCTTATGAACAGCAGCATATAATTGGTCATTGTGATCAAAATAGGGATGTGTATATGGAGTGCTGACAGTCTCGCTATATGTGCTTTATTACTCCAATTACTCACATAGTTTACTTTTAATAAAGGTCAAAATTATCCAATATCCTCTTTATGAAGGATTATTGTATACCTAAAACTAACAACAGAGTTTGCCTCAGGTCTTTGTGTTTCCTCTCTCTTCTACTATTAATGATCTCACAATCCTTCTTGTGAAACTGTATGTAAATCTGTATGAAAAGTAGTTCAAAGTAGAGTAGCTCCACCTCCAGCAGCTGCAACACTCAGTTTCAAAATCAGAGTTATGCCATAACTATATTCTGCTGCTAATACTTATGTACTTTTACATAGGCATGATTTTTCATGCAGGACAAACATTTTCATGTTGCTATATTGGTAATAGAAGAATTTTGGCCTGAAGCAAAGGATCCGACCCCCCCAGCTGCACACAAACACAAAACCATACTTTACAAAACTGTGATGCATCTATCAAAAGTAGAGCCACATGTGCCGTTCCTCTTCACTAACATCACAAAGGCCTCCTATGACAAATGTCCCATGTTGCGATGAATAACTTGTGGAAAAATTAAAAACAAATGCATGGTACACAATGACTCCGCTTTGTTTTGGTGTCACTAACATCTTGATAAACAAAATGAGCTTTTTCTTCTTCACTTATAAACTTCTGCTGTGCACATCTGATAGGGACAGACTGACAAAGTGGATTTACAGCAGACATGACAAGAAGTGGATTTTTAGTGGTATTCATCAATTAGAGGAAATGTCAAACCACTCTATATAGAGTTGTGCGTAGAACTAAAGTTCCACTCAAGATGTTGCCAGAGAAGTGTAAAAATGTCACTGTGATAATTACTTACTTATAAGAAGATACTGTCTCATTGATACAATGTCAAGGCAAATATATGATAGTTAATAATTCATTAGTAACTTATGATCCTGACATTATGTCATATCTTATTTTGTCTCTTGCTGTTTAACTGTGACCTAACCCTGTATCTAATCAAAAATATTAAACAGTGGTATAATATGGCCAAAAATTTCTTTATCCTTTTCTGGGATTTTAACATTACAGTCTATAACTTAAACTGTTTCTAATCAAATGCACTTTTACACATTGTCTAAATGCATAAGATGTCCAATTGACCTGCTCTGCAGTTTATTTCCATCTCTACCCATATGGCTACCTATTCAGCTGTATTCCTGTATCATGAGATCATTACCTCCATCACTGAGCCCAGGCATCTAAGAGCCTGTTAACCTGGAACAGGCCTGGCTCTGCAGCCCTGTGCTGATGACACAATATGTTCCTTGTTATTCCAGGATCATTGACGCTAAATCTCTGGCAATCAAGTCAGTTTTGTCGAAGCTCATTGGCTCAGTGTGGTCTCATCTCATCTGTGAGCTTGGAATGAAGAAAAGAGTGTTCGGGTAAGGTGGGTCGTTAGGTAGAAATCCTTTGATAATAGCGCATGTTACATTAGACCCTTATGAACCAAGCATAGGTGTTTCAAAGTCTGTGTAATGTAATTTACTAAATGGTTATGTTGGAGAAGAAATTCTCCCGAGGTGTGAAGTGTAGAGATGAACAGCTCTTTGTTCATTTAAACTTGTCACATGCTACACAGCCAATACACACTTGTTACAGCATGAACGGATTCATACATGTCCAAAACCCTTTCATTGCAGATATGAGGCTGAAAGTGTCTTATTAAATTACGTATCGTCTGAATAAATGGCTGAAATTTTGTAGCATGAGCAAAACATTCGGAAATGCCCGTTAGTTGTGAGCAAAATGTCGCATTATCAATAGCTCAATGAAATATACAACTCTAATGAAATGCTCACAGAGGAGCAGATGAAGCAGGAGGAGACCTGAAGTCACCAGCTACCCCTCATTTGAAACAATGTACAAGTGACTCTTCTGTATGTGTTCAGCAAGACCATCATCACATCACATGACCCTTTCATGCAACAGCAGAAGATGCGCTAAAAACAAATGCTTTTGGACTAATCCCATATTACAGTAAATGTTATTAATTCAAACAGAAACAGAAAACCTGGCTTTACCTTTGCATGTCCATACTTTCAAACATCAATCTACTTTGTTACATCGATGACTAGATGATTTCCCTTTTTGGGTTTGAAAAGTATTATTCAATTTCATACAATTTAATAAAAAAACAACATAAAGGAACATTGATCGCTGAGTGTTACATTTCACAACAACCAAATACACCTTAAAATATTCAAGGTTCAACTTTCATTTATTTAAAATAAATTAAATACTACTGAAATACCCATACTAGCAATATCGTTTATGAACATTGACTTACCCCCTACTGCGTCCTGTGAGCCGAGTTACAGCCTCGTTTTGGTGTTGACGAAAGAAGTCCGGCTAGTTGGCTGGGGTCACAAAAATAAAGCGTTTTGCTTCTCAAAACAATATGCGTTCAAAAGAGTAATACATTTGCATCACAAAATCGTTCTCCAAGAAAAAGTCAGACCTCACAATCGCTTGGCACTATTTTCTCTCCCTTCGTATCACTGTGTGCTGTGTAGACGTGCAGACCGAAGTGCAGACCTAGCAGTCCCCTGCTTCCGAGCAGTAAACACCGAGAAACAGGCAGGCGGCAGCGCGCAGTGATACAGTAGGGGGTACGTCAATGTTCATAAACGATATTGGTAGTATGGGATGTCACACAGCTTCATGCCAAAAGAGGTGAACTATCCCTTTAAGATGCCTAATTATGTATAACACCAAATCAAACACCAACTGAAAATTTTATCACATCCCCATCTTAGTTAGGCATGTGCACCATTATCGAACCAGTTATGTAGGTCCATTGCTGCTTGTGCAGCATACTGCTGCCATTATTAATGAGCACCCAACCCAGTCTTCTGGAAAAAATGTTTCCATTTTATATTTCTGGAACATATAATACATATAATGCCAAAGTTTTCTACTTTAGAATTTGGTACTTTTTTTTGGTACTTATTTTAACCCTTGCACACTATGTCCACGTGCCCTACATACCTCATTTATGTTTCTTACATTTACATTTAGTAATTTAGAACATATTTTTTATCCAAAGGGACTTACAATTTCAAAACAACATTTAAGTTTCAGTGCAGAGCCTCTTTTTCAACTTTTGTGACACATGCATCAGTAACTTTGGGATCCAGATGCAAACATTAGTGTCATCATCCAACAAACCAATGACAACTAGCAAAAGCAAGTTATTAGGAGATGGGTTGAAGTTGTGAATGGATCTAACACAGAGACTTTTAACTGACAAACCTGGGTTTGACACCGGAAACTGATCATCTCCCTTTTACCTTTAATATCACTGTTTAAATCTGCGGTGAGTCTTGTTGCTGCTGTTTTTCCCTCTTCTTACCCCCTTTGGTTTCACATAGAAACTAAAGCCACTTAGTTAAGTTTAGATGATTAAAATCTGCATCGTGCTTGATTAGGGTCAGGGATAAATAAAACACATGGCTCAGCATCAGATACCAGCCGAGTTACCAGGAGGTAAGGCACACACTGCTCATTTGAAAATACCAGAAAACACCAACATATTAAATGTACACAGTATATGTAAATACGTTTTGCAGAACTGTAAAGTGGCAACATATTTTCCTGGAGACTAGGCTGCAGCACCAGAACAAGGCCCTCAGACTAAACTATTAATGTTTCATTGATCTACAAAGTCAGTTAACTGCTGGGTGTGAGACGCTATATATCCTCCTGCAGCCCCAAAAGATGTCAGTCTCTCTTCTCTAACACCTTGTTCTACACCAAAGAGGGAAAAAAAGACAGATATGACCTTTAATAAATCAATTATAAATACATATTATGTCCATATGCAAGCCATGTCAGAATAAACTGGCAAATAGGCCAACCCAATTGATCGGAGCAATGAATAACCACGTTCAGCACATACATTAACCTGTGAAGAGAGAAGATGTCTTTTATTTTGCCCTCTTAGCCCAACATGTCTTTTTTGCCATGTAACTGACTCTTGAAAATTAGGAACATCTCTTATCATATCAAATGTTCATATAGTTTTACCTGTGTTCGAGACTTCCATGCACCAGGTATTGACCCTTTAAATTCCTGCTCCATCAGTCCGTAGAGCACAGTTTTCGGTGTCTACACTGTATCTTATTAAGATTTTTGGGAGGAAGCCTGCCTAAGCCTGTCCCTTGATTACATAATGCAATTCTAAAAGGAAATTTATGATATGTCACCGCTTATTCAAATTTGGGAAAAAAAAGACATAGATTCCTAATAATTTTGCCCTAAGGAAATTAAAAAAGTGCAAAGTAATCTTTTTCCATTGTAATTGATTTAGCGAGGACATTAAAGGTTTAAACTGCATGTAGTGTTGCCCTCTGAGACTCAGTATATTACCCCTGTGCCAAATCACTCAAAACCTTTTCAGACATGGAATATGGAACATTAATGGCCTCACGACATTCAGTCATTCAGACACTGGTCACATTTAGTTAATGTTCCTCCTGGCTTCATTCTGACACACCTACAACAGTGAAGAAGATAGCCTAGGTGTGCAAGATTGGATTGAGCATCAGCAGTTTGAAAAGGATTCATGCTAGTTTCTGAGATGTAATTCTGAGCTAAAGATAGGTGGAACGTGAACATGACAGCTGTTACACAAGACAGTGTCTGCTTTGGGATGAATCTGAGGCTCGTTGCCTTTTCCACATCGCTGAAGTTGAGCCACGTGAAACATGGCTCTTCCACCAGTTAGGACAATGGAATCGCGTAACTTCATTTGTTGCTTTAAAGCTGTTGTGTATTTGCTATGTTGAGGAAAACAAAAACTTTGAGAAACAAAGCACATATCTAAACTTTCTTCGAATGATGTTTGCTCCCGTTTAAACTCCACTTTTCGTGGGCGGTACTTGTTATTCAAAGCATCAGAGTAAGGTCAGTGTTTTCCTATTATTTTTCAGAAGCCAGATTTGGGCAGTCCTGCACCCTTGAGCTTATATGATTCCCTCAGCTCGTCCTCCGAAGCATCTCCAGTTTATCCCTTTCCCTCTGGGATGTTAGCCTTTCAGAAGAAGAGCGGGCCATCTTTGAGGAGGTGGCGTCACACATCTGTCTTAGCCCAGCAAAGCTCCTCAAGGAAAGACATGTTGTCAGTGCACATTTATCATCAGGCCTACCATCGGAAACAGATTCCCCTCATAAGCAATTTGACTCATTAGAGTTACGGTGCTGATTTGCTGATTGGAGTTACTCTAAGGCCACTTCACTGTGAGTGAAGGAGAGGAGAGTATGACTGAGAGGAGGGGAGGGGGAGGAGAGGGGCTGACACTTTTACAGTGATGTGAAAGCTGAGATGTTGATTAATGTGCATTGGTCCTGTCACATAAACTGAATAAATAACTATCAAACAAAAGCAGGGGGAGAGGCTCATTTACAAACCAGGAAATGAAAGTTCCATTTAGTTAGAGAATAAGACAGACTGGGATGACAGTCTGTAGACATGACTGTAAACAAGAAATCGACAGCCTAAGTCAAGGCTGTGTGCCCACAGTCTCAAAGCACCTGGGGTGGCTTTTTCAAACATTCCTTAAATTGGTGCAGTTCACTTCTTTATCATAGACAAAACATTAAGAAGAGAGCCCCACAGCCCTTCCAGCCCCTCTGAAGTCCACCACTGTGATAAGTGGACTTCCTGGTTAGCATGCAATCAGCTCTTGAAAGCCTTCAGGCTGTGATTGGTCTCAAAACAATTCAACATCCTCACATTTCCAGCAGGGTATAAAATAAATACTGTTTGTGGAATTTAAAACCCATTGTACATGCTTCAAGTGAAAGATGATGATAAGAGAATATTCCACAAGAGCTCAACCCTGTTCAGCTCATTTAGGATTGGTTGTGTATACTGATCTTCATATCCCATTCACAAACATGCTTGTTTACATAAACAAACAATATTGTGTTTGCCACCATGGAAACAGTGTTTACAAAGGCCAGCAAAATCCCCATTTAATCGAGTAAGATGTTTACATGCCTGAGAATGCATATCTCACTTGTCATATTATAGTTTCATAACTGCTGTATGTGGAATGCAACAGCACTCAACCATAAAACCGTTGTATGCAAAGAATTTTCAATATATTCATGTTAACATTTTTACTGTAAAAACTGTCTGGCATGTCTGTCTTGCGATTTAAAAAAAAAATTGTTTATCATCTTAAAAGTCTATGTTTCCATCCGTTTCCACAAACAGAACCCAAGCAGTCGACACAGCTGCAGAATGTAAGTCCGGCAGACTTTTTAAGACAAAAGACTGAATCCAATGTTGAACAGTGGAAACAGTGCCCCATGTTTTGCTTTCATCCCATCCATTAGATCCTCATACGTGACCCCTTTAGCAGTCATTAGATCATTACTTCGTTTTAGGGAGCACCAAACATCCAAGGCCGTCTGAACTTTTCCTGTGGAGCGGAGCCAACAACCACATGACTTAATAAATGGTGACAAACATAAGCCAGCACTCACACTGCCGACATTACGTGGTAAAAGAGACATGAAGCAAGTTCAGCCAAATGAGTGGCCACAACAGGATTTGTGTTGATATATGTTTATAATAGCCTCCACCTTTAAGCTGACATCGCATTTCTACTTTGATCATTTTTAGGCCATGTTTATCACATTTTTCTTGACTTTGTGATACACTTTGTGTGTTAATTAGCCATTGTTTTATCAGGTCAACGATGGAAACTGATACTCTGTCATTTTTTTTCATGAGAAAATGCACTCGTGGAGGGTGTCTCCTCTGCTTGCTTCCCTCAGCTTCTTTTTTCTCCCTAGATTTGCAGATTCCTCTTTCTGCCCAGGCATCTTGGGAGAAGTCGTTTTACAGTTCAATCAGGAATTCTAATAAACTGACCTGCGCTTTAATGACTAATTCATTGTCTCCTTTACTACCTTCATGGGTATAAAGCAGATTAATGACTTGAGCAAGGTTAAAAACAGTACCACTGTGCTTTTCCTTCAACTGTTATCAATCATCCTTTAGATTCTTAAGAGAGCGACGGAAATTGAAGGAAAATTAGTAATGCTTTTGATGGATGATAGCATAGGAAGGAGTGTACATTAGATAAGTATGGTTATAGCAATAAGTGAAAGTTGGCTGATAAGCTGCATTACACAAGGAGCTTGTATTTCAGGATATGCCCTATATAAATGGACCAGACTGCAATGTTGTATGACAAAATAGTTATAATAGTTTATAACAATATAACAGTAATTTATATAACAGTTTTAGCAAATATTCATCATCTTTTCAACTGTGGGCTCCTACTGTAATTACAAAAATCTAAATTGTCCTGAGACAAAATCTTATATGTTTCATACGATTTCCATACGATGTTTACAACAAAGGGCTTCTAGGAAAAGCTCCAAAGGAAAACTCCACAAAAGCTTGTTTTAGGTGAGTTCTTTCCCTTCTTTGACGGTTTCTTTACTTTTTTTGTTCAGAAATCCCATGGAAGAGGGAAAAAAGTGGAAAGGAAAAAAAACAAAAAGAGGAGGCAAAGGAAAATGGAAGACAGAAAGTTAGCTTGCGTCTTTGTTTACCATTCTATATTCCCTTCTCTCACACATACTCCTCTGTTGCATCTCTGGGCTCTTCCCACTCTTGGCCCAGTCATTTCTGACAATGTTAATGATTTAGTGGAGAGCCCTCCACAACGGATGATTTGTGACATGTAGGAAGGCTCGGAACGGGGGAGGACTAGGCAGGTTTCGGTGGGGAGTGTTTGGGATCCAGGGATGCCTTGAAGATAGTGATTCATTATATTTAAGACAAGTGTGACATCCTACTTCAAGGAGGCAGCACACATATGTATGGAGGGGGGATATTTGGGGTGGCCAAAGTGAGGAGGGGTAGGTAAGTACAAAGGAATGCCTTGGTGTTTTTGGAGATGACATAGGAATAGGAGGCAGACATATGGAGACGGCAGACTGGAAAATAATGGGTAATGGAGGAATTTAGCCTCAGGCTATATGCCTGCTTTGCCTACTTCTGTATAACTAGTATATTTATAATTCAAATACATACCTTTAATAATTAACTACCAGTGAATATTAAAACAGAATGTGGGGTATCTTTTCAGCAGATAGCGTCAGGTGAAAACAGTATTAAATTTCAAATTTGACAACAGCACAGAACAAAGGACCAGAGGGCAAAAACAGAAAAGCCTGTTTACATTTTTGCACCGATTTCTTATTTTGTGCTCAAGTTAAAAAAAAAAAGAAAAAAAAGAATGGCAGTCGAAATATGAGTGTGACATTTTAAAAGTTTTTATCACTTTTTTTTTTTTTTTGCATGACAATTGGTTTCTGTTTCTACAAAATGTAAATGATGAATGATCTCAGTGTTTCTGGATTAAGAAATATTTTTGCTGAGCGTGCTTACTTTTTAAATAAAGAGAATTCTGTTCCGTCTCCATGCACAATACAGTAGATTTATTGTTTCTTGGATTCATACTGCGAGCTAGCCAAGGGCAACTCCCTGGAAACACAAGTGTACAGTTACACAGTTTCCTCAGAGTGTCTCATTCAGTATTTGATTGTTGTCTGTAGTCACTGTGAACTTGTGCTCTGTTATAATCAACAGAATCAGCAGCGCCGACAGCGTTTTGTCTAGGCAAAGTATGAAGCTGCAGCGTTACAAGCACACATCACACACTGTATACCATCCACGTGACAGAGTGATAATGATCAACTTGCATTAAAAGTGCAGCCTGCTTTACATACAATTATTGTCAATTCAGACACATTTAAGCTCGCTCCAACTTGGAAATGTGTTGTGAGAGTGAGATCTGTGTTATCAGACGGACTGAAGTGCAGTGAGCTCAGAGCGTGCCTTTTAAAATAAAAAATCCCAAAGGACTGTGTGTTTTGTAGTCTGTACACAGTGGCACAGAAAAGCTCTCATAGACGGTTTCAACTGATGTTATGCAAACACCAAAATTTTGCAAGAACCAAGGCATTTACATATTCTGGATCTTAAATGTCTTCCTCTTTTGTACAAGCCCCATTTCTATCTCTGCTCTTTGATGTAGCTCATACATATTGAGGAACATGGTGAAGAGATAACCAAAGGATGATCTCTATTTGTGCATCCTCTTAAAAAAAATGGTGCATTTGTTTGTCCCATTTATATTTCCAGGGTTAATTAGCAAATGAGAGATTGGACAATTAGTTCATCCGTGGTAATTGATTATAATATTACATCTCGGTGATGATGGGATGAATGTAGTGCATTCGTTCTGTATTCCTCTAAGGAGTTAGATAATATATACAATGCTTTTGTGTAATGAGGGTTTTAAAAGACCAAATCAGCAAGGGAAATTCTTAATTCAATTTGACTCAGCGATGTACCGAATGGCAGGGTTGCGTGGATCTTAGAAAATGACAGTGTCCTTTTTGATTTTGAGGCATGCCAATACAAATTATGTGGATCACTGGTTAATTTCTGTCAGAGGAACAACAGGATGTGAACTCTGAAAGACATGATTGTATTGAGGTTGTTTTTTTTCTTGTGCACATAATTGAAAATGCATTCATTTAGTATCAACAACAGAAATAGAGTCTTGCGGTGAGAGCATAAATTGGATATTGTTTCATACATCTAAAGAAATGCGAGGCCTTAAGAATTCATCTATTTTTCACTCTTTGCCTCTTCTTTATCCAACGTCATGGTCTTTTAAGAGCAGTTGTCTCCTTCGTTGTCAGATGTCTGCAGTGTGAGGCTCAGGTATGGACCTCTAACCACCTCTTGCTGGTGGCTCTACTCAAGCTCCATCACAGTATGACAATATGTCATGAGCCACAGGCCGCAAAGCTGTGCAGAGGAAAAAAGCTGTAGGAATGTAGTTCACCTGGAAAGTTAAACAGGAAGTCCTCAAACTTCTCCCGTATTCATGAAAAACTAATGAAAAGCAGTGGCTTGAATATTACAGTGCACGTCAGTATTGATGTAAGAGAACCGGCCTTATGCTCTGAGGTGATCATCAAGTTTCTTGATGATCACCTTGATGATATTTCTCATGTTCTATTTCATAATTAATCCTCTTTATTTCTTGAAAGTCAGCAGTGAGCCTGTCCTCATTTTTTTCATCCTTGCTAATAAAACCATTTTGTAAAATATGACTCATTTCACCTTAAACTGTTCATGCTGAGGTACAGCAAGTAAAAAAAAAAAAAAAAGATTCATGTGTTAATATTGAAATATTACACTTCTTTGCCATGCTTAATAATTAATATCCCATCCCATCACTCTATGAATATTTACATGTAAAGTGTCCCTGAGAGCCATCCATATGCCAGAGGGAGGGAAGTCTATGTGTTTATGGCATTAAACACTCAATATCGTCAGCAACACATTTCGCCTCCAACCATGAAAAACACTCACTAAAGCATTGCAAGCATTTTATTTGTTGTTGCACAATGTAACCTATTCAACTTCCATTGAGACGTGGCAAGTCAAATTACAGGTACTCTTTCTGTGCTGAGGTGAAATCCCAGGACACTGCTTGTCGAGTTTGAACATGAAGGGATCAGAAATGATTTTTTCTTTTTTGTAGGTTTTGTTTCCAAAGCAATCACATTGTTCATTGAGATCACTCTCCACTTACTGTGTCAATGTGTCAAAGGTCTTGTTGTCAGTGCGGCTGGAATCAAGGTGTCATTACTCATAAGTAGAAAACGCAGTGTATTAGATTGTGCCGTGAAAGCAGAATCAGCAGTGCAGTGTGAGGAAGAGGATCCGTGCTGGTTCACAAAGTTGATTTGAGACCGCACGACTTCCAGAGGGAGTAAGACAAACATTGGACGCTATAAATGATCATGTGGTTGTGCGTTGCATTTGGCTGAGGACTTGTGCTGTTGAACATTATTGCGCTACTCAATTCTAATCCTGGTGAAAGGCTTCTCTTGATATCTCCCTTTGTATCTGATCCAGAAACAAATGCTGTGAGGGAAGACTGAAATCATGGCGTGACTGCACTGCTGGAGTACAATCACATTCATATATTTCCAACCTTTGACCTTCGAGACAGACTCAGCAGGGTCTGGGAATATTGCAAAATCCTTCTTGTGAAAGGTGCACCGTGGCCACTTTTAAGGAATACATAAGCTAATAATGGATAAGTAGGAAATGTAACACAAACAAATATGCCGTTACTTGTGAACTTGGGCATGTTTGGCTCTGTTGCTCTTATTGGTGATATTTATCTCAGAAGGGAAGGCAGAGTGTTGTTGTTTCCTCCCTGCAGGTCCCCGAGCTCTCAGATCTCCTCTCTGTCTCCTGTGTGGATAAATACTGGCTGCAAAGGCAGTGCTGCTCTTTGATATTTCACTCCTCATTTGAATCAGTGGTCGCTTTATTTGACAATGCCAGGTAATTACCTGAGTACGTAGCTTGATCATGTGAACTCCTGCAGAACCAGAACGGAGGGAGGGAGGGAGAGAGGGAGAGAGTGGTGGTGGCTGTGGAGGGAGGGGGGAGGGTATCAGATAGAAGATGGAGATGGGAAAACAAAAACAGGAAGAAGAAAAAAAAAGCAGGGGGACAAAAACAAACAGAAACTCTCTGCATTTGTTTAAGTGCATTGTTACCTGCAGGTATTGCAAACAAGGGGAGTCATGACTAAGAGACGCACTGTTTTGTTTAGCAAGTCAAGTGTGTTTTCAAAATGTTTGGCAGTAGTTTTTTTAGTGGGACTGACCCATGCTGTGAGGGGACACAGGGGAAGTCACATAAATAAAAAAAAATGGGAGAGGAGATGGTGCACAAAATCCAAATGAAGAGGTTTAGTCTCTTTAGTTAACTTGCAATGTGGTGTAAGAGAGAGACAATGAAACTGTATGATTGTGTGTAATAAACTACAGAAGAAATCAAAAGTCGATTTTAAGATGTTTTAATGCATCATCACGAGAAAAAGAAACTTTCAATCACAAGAATGTCAACATTTACAGATCATTTTCAGAAATCGTAATAGAATGTTTTTCATTTTTCGCATGCTTCTGACACAGACAGAAAGATACTGTGAACTTAGTATTCAAACAGAAAGGAAATATGCATTTTATTCATTTACAAATTTGACACAAAAAAGAAGCTTTTTTCTTGGGTTTAAGTTCAGTATTTCAAATGGCTGGAAGTGAACCCTTATCAATGATGTTTATTGAACAGGAGAGCAGTTTGCTCCCTTGTGTGACTAGAATATCAAAATGCGTCGCTCCACGTGAGTGCAGCTGCGTTGAGGCTGACTTCACTGAGCTCTCCTTGGAGGGAAGCAGCAGACAGCAGAGGCATGGACCTGGAGTTGCACTAAAAGAGTGTGCCAGCGTTTCTTTGAAAAAACACCCCTCTCCTGTAACCAAATATTGAACATGGATTTTTGTCGCCAAAAAGTTGAATTCTTAAAACATTTTTAAACACAAAAAAGCATTAAAAACTCATGTTGGGTTATATGATTGGCACAGCGGGTGTCTTGATGCCTGTCTATAAGGGAAGTGTAGCCTACCTCATTAAGGCACTATAAATAAAGAAGAATGACGGCAGGCTAAATATATCTCTTTTTTTCACAAGGAAGTTTTGCCTCTTTGTTTCTCACCTTTAATTGATTTTTTTCCCCCAATAACGCAGCTTCCTTTTGCGCTTATACTTTCTCGTCTATATATTTTCCACATAGTTCACATCTAATATTTTGAAATCACACCACGGGTTTTATGTCACTCCACTTTGAGCGCCGCGCGTATTCTTTCGGATCTGCCTGCTTCTTTGCTCTGGCGCAATTTTATTCACTTCCTAATCATATTGAAACCATGAAGACCTCCGCACTTGCGTTTGCCCGTTTCCGCGCTGGTCAAACAACAGACGAGCGGCATTTGAATTCGTTTCAAAGACGAGAGAGGAATTAAGACAATTTAATAAGAGCTTAAACCGCTGGGTTGTCTCTGCTGCGCCCAAAGACATATTTCCTCTGATCAGCGGAGGAGGGCGACTTTATTGGACATGTTTCTATTTCTAAATCCGCATAACAGCCAGCGATGCATGTATTTCCTATAATGTAGATAAGGGAGAGAGGGTTTGATATGTAATAAAAGGTGGGTCTGTGCTGCCTGTTTAAGCCCCTTAAGCCTGATAAATGATGAGCGACAGAGGCACAGCAAGAGGGTCACCGCTATTAACTCCTCGCTTTCCCGGCCTCCACTTAAACTTCTCTCAATTACATCTGATAATGTGGCTGCATGTAGGCCTTATAGGCTTGGACTTGTTCAGTCGAACTGAAACAACAATAATGAATAAAAAATAAAAAAAAAAGAGAGAGAGAGAGAGAGATCATAGTCATATCTACCCGCTGCTTTAGGCTGTCCCTAAAGCCACGTGTTAAGAGGAAACACGGGGATTACAGGCGGTGGCGTTACTAACACATGCACACCAGGTATTCTGGGACAAACAGCCAATGCAAGCTCATTAAATCAGCATTTGGTGTATCCGAGCAGGCGTTAACGACGGGCTCTAATCTCAGCGGTGACCCGCTCAAACTGTGTCACAGCCGAGCAGAGCTGAGGCTCTGCAACACAGGCTGCAGAGCAGGAAGATATGACCACCTTTAGTGTCAAGGGAAAATATTTATTTTCGCGTGTTGGAAAAATGCAGCTGGTCTCTAAGTTCGGCTGGGGGGGCTGCAGCAGTCGTGTTTCACCTGAAGTGATCGCGTGGACGCAAAGAGGAATTTGACACAAGTTATTTTCAAGCACGGATGTTTCGATATTATTATGCAATTATGGAAATGAGCACGCTGCGGCGCGCTGTGTCCCAAATCACAACACGAATCAGTTCAGTGTTTTTTCTTTTTCTTTTTTTAAAGGCTTTACCTCAGTGACAGTTCAGCTCCAAGTTATTTTAATTTCTTCAGTTTATTCATCGTGTAGGGAGGCTCACAGTGATGGTAAAAGTCGCCCACATCATATCAATTTAGATTTTTTTATATATATATACATAGATGAGACATAAAGGTGCATTTCATAACACACCTTTTTTTTTAAAAAAATCTGAGAATACAGGCCATGTGTAAATAATTGTTTTATCACATTAAACGACATTAAAAATCATTTCTAAAAATATCACACAAATTCATGAATTGGGAAAAAAAATCTTTCAACGTGAATCAAAGGCAATCCTCGACTAAAAAGCCACATCTTCCTGATTTGTGTGGCACATTTACAGTGTTGCTTTTTCACAGCAGCTGGGAACAACGTCAACGGATCAACCGAATTTACAGCAGAGAATCTGCCACGAAAAAAAATGATGAAAATCATACTAATTCAAGGGATGTCCGAATTAGAGAAAGTTACAAAAAAAAATGAAAAAAACATCTGCATTCTGTGGAATTTACTTTTAAAATTTGCTAAATTTTACAAAACAACTGAACCAAATATTTTTTCATAATGATCACAAAAACACGTTTAGCTATAAATACGTTTGTATTTGTGAATGTGTGTCGTGTGGATTGGGCCGTTCGAATTTTGTGTAATTTGTGGGCCTTTTCTCCGATTTGCGGCGAAGCTCTCGGCAGCTCCGCATCAGCTGCGGCCACCAGGTGTCGCTAGAGGGCCGCATATTTCTTGTCGAATGCACGAGGGGGAAAAGCCACAGTTACATGTTGTGTTGGTCTCCCTTCTCTTTCTCTCTGCGCCTTTCTCCCTCCTCCCTTCTACTAACCCTCTGACACCAGACTCTGAGAATCGGTGGAGGGGAAAATGAGGCTTTGGAGCTGAAGAATTTACAGTTAGTCGCGAAACTTTTACAAGTATTTGAGTTGCTCAGTCCACTATCTGAAACCCTATAGTCACATTTCAGTCCGAGGTCAAAATGAGTTCAGATGCAGAGGACTGAGGTAAGGTTATTTGCAAGAAGAAAACACCGAGCAGTCAAAATGATTTGCATATGAGCAAATGAGAATTCATACAAAATACTCCAACAAATGTCGGATGTAGTTTGTGAAGCTGGGAAATGGGTTTCAGCTATTTATCTCCCTTACACCTGACAAACCAGTGGTGATCCTAAAACTGCATTACTCTGGTGAAGCACAAAACGAAACATTTAAGCGGAATTATGCATATATATGCGCTTCTGTCCTTTTTAATTTCTCAACTCACACAGAAAGGAGACGAAAAAGCTGCTAGATGTCCACCGTCCGTGCCTCTGCCGCAGTCAGTCCATGATCCAGTCTTATCTCGGGCTCTCTATACGTTAGCTTTGCTCATTTACATAATCTCAAACACTGGAGAGGGCCAAAGAAGAACAAAGTTACAAACAAGATTAGGGCGATTTTATTTGTTCCTGCTGCTGAGCGCCAATTGTTTCTCCAGGAGTGTTTAAGGCCACTAAGAGGATTTGAAGCTCGTTTCATATCAGTGATCTTTTTGAGGGAATTAAATCAACAATGCATTTCTCTCCATATTTAGCAACAGGCTTGTGTGTGTGTGTGTGTGTGTGTGTGTGTGTGTGTGTGTGCGAACAACCGAGCCCTGCAGGGCAGCAGAGGGGGAGAGGGATTGGGGGTCCCGTGAAGAGTAAACAGGAGAGTGGAAGTTCAGCGCTGGAGCTTGCTCACATGCAGGCGGTCCTGGTGCACCTTTAGGATGTGACACGCAGTGGATCTTTAGCCTGGTGACTGTCCCAGTAGTGTTTTCCTTGAAATGGATCCTCTAACCCCCCACCCCCCCTAATGAATCCAAACGCAGCTGGCCATGTCCCACACGGACACCGAGCGCTTTAACCCTAAACTGACCTCAATTTGACACCACCAGATGAAATTTTACCGCCTGTTAATGCCATCTACTGATTTTTTCATACGCGCACCTGAAAAGAGCCGCAACGTGAAGAAATATAAAACTACTTAAAGAGTCTAATTGTCTGTGAGGGGTGTCCTCCTGGAATGATCAGGCTTGTAAACGCGCTCAGGTCATAAGCAGGGGAGTTTAAGTTGGCACACGTCTTGTTTATGAGGAAAAATTAATTTTAATTAACAATTGAGTGAATGATGATTCCAATGAAAAAAAAAGAAAAAAAGAAACACCGACCTGTGTAATGTTTCACATACAGCTGTTACTAAGCGGGTTTAACCTATTTCGCAATCAAAATATTGTTGGCTATGAAGTCATGTGTTTATATCTTCTATTAATTACTCAAATAAATAGTTTCCAAAAGAAATAGTTGAGAATTCTACATGGTCAGGAGTCATTGCTGGAAGGTTTTCAAGGATGGATGTGTTTCTCTGGAGCCCACGCCGGGCACGCATAATTAGCCTCTCCTATTTTCACACGCTCTTAGGGTGTTTACATCACTCTCCTTCGGGGCAAATCACATATTTCCACAATAAATGCGGGGAAATGCCGGCGTAATCGCAAGATCTAGAAATATGTAAACTTAAAAATGCACTCGAACATCTGGATTTTTTCAACACGCCGTACATGAGAGCAGCCTTCCTTATGAAAATATAATAATTCTGTCCGCATTTCTTGATAGTCCAGCCTCCAAACTTCCCCTCTACTGCACCGCGAAAGAACGCGCGTTCTCAACAAAAGGGTAGATACAGCATAAGGGTTGTGCTACTCACCATGGTTGTCCAAAAGAGCAGGATGGGGAAAAAAAAGAAAGAAAAAAGTCAAGCGTTAGCGCACAAATCAACATGAACGACACTATTTAGCTTATGAGAATATCAGTCTTCAGTAGCAGAGTCTGCCGGACTGGTTGTGTTTACAGAGTGTAAGGGAGAGACTTGGAGACGGCGAATGCCTTGGCTCTCTCTGCGCACAGCTCTGCTGCTCCTTCCCGGGGTATTGCACGTTGAAATGTCCACACAGCCGTTTGTCAAACCCTGCAGTCCTACACTTCCCACCTCCCCCCCCCCCCCCCCTCCTTTATGCCAACAAACATAACTGTTGTCACGGCTTCATTTATTCAACATCTTTCCTTTAAAGAAAAACAAAATATATATGTAAAACGGCTCTCTCTGTAATCGACCCGGAACAACGCTGCTCAGTGTTTTGTTTGTTGGGAGTTTATTGACCCTCCAACAGTAGCTACAACCCATCTCCCTGAGCGTGTGTCTACCTTAATCCTAGCCTGTGAATAATTAATTTCCACCATCAAAAATGCCACGGAGCTACAAATGGAGCCTTTATGTGAGAACCTATCAATACGGCCATGATGGCATATTAGCACTGATGGAGCTAAATATTAAAGGGGATAGATGACCTGCTCCTGTTTGGTGCGTAAAAGTGCTCAGACTCCAAAAAAGGGCTTCACTGCAATCGATGGCCGGGGCGTTGCTCCTCCTCTAAACTTCAATCTCCTCGCATGATTGATGATCTTGGGGAGCTTTGATAATTGACTACTCTGAGGTAAGGCACGGGTTTCCATCAAGAGAGGGGATTGGACGAAAGAAACGTACAAAATTACTTTCCCCACAAAAGCTTTTTTTTTCCTCTTGGAAAAGTTCATTTTGGGCTTAGAGGGGTGCTGCCTGCCGTTTAATTTGCTAAAAAAAAAGGAGCAGAGTAATAATTAGCTGCAAGATTAGGAGGTATTACTGAGATGTTAAGTATGCACACCGGCTTATAAACACAAAACAGACAACAAGTAAGCGCTCATGCATTAAACCCAGCATTCATATTTCTTGGCTTTTTTTTGTTGTAGGTGACTTAAAACAGTTTATTTCTCTATCACTGACCATATGGATGGTTGCGAGTTCAATTATTACTTAAGAGGTTATTTTTTTCATTGCTTAAAGATTTGGGTGCTTAGTGCGTAATTCCGCTTTGAGATTGTCTTTTTTTTGTTTTAAGCGTAAATTATAATTCATGCACCAAAGTTCAGTCTCTGTTGTGTTTCATTCAACTCGCAGCAGTCTAAGTGTCCGCTCTGTCTCATTACACCTCCTCTTCTTTCTCTTCAGGACTCTTCTCGGCGAAACAAGGAATTGGGTGGGAGTTGGAGCTTGTGTTGCTTTTAGCTTTGTTACCCCCAGTGTGGAGTTGAAGTCGTCCCTGTGCCTCGCATATACTCTGCATATCACAAGATTTGGTCTCTCCTCTCTCTTCTCTGGAGCTGTTGTAGGACTGGCTATGGCCACCACTACTTCCGGGATCCGTCATTTCATTCGCCCACCGCTCAGCGCTGCGAACTGACTCTGTTTCTATAAGCAAGCTAGCAGCCAACCTGCCAACACTCGCTGACACTCACTCATCTCAGTCTCGCCAGATAGACGAAATACCTACGGGGGGAAAGAGAAGAGAGATTCGAATCGCAATCTTTTCATTTTTACGGCTTTTTACTTCTTTTTTTTGTTTGTTTTTTACAGTGATAATAAAACAAGATAGCGATCTGGAGGCATTAAAGGAGACGCGGACTTGCGGGATGAAAACGGACTAAAAAAGATTCGTCCTTCTCTTGAACATCATCACCAACCGTCATTCATTCATTACCTTGACAACCTCTGGCTTTGATTGACAGCTGGAGTGGCAAAAAGCCATGAGACACGACAGTTTAGATACATGCAGGTTGTTGATGGGCCGATTGTAACCTTCACTTTGGCGCATTTTTTTCTTTTTTTTTCAAGGAAAGAGGGAAACCAAGAAAATTTGCAAAACTGCCTGATGCTACGATTTCAGCTGAACCACACTGGCGAATAGGACAATTCGCAAAGTTGGTTGAAAGAGGAATCTTGCCACTAAATCACTTTCTAACCGGGACTGGGATATTAAATATACGGACAGATTCAGGAGTTTATTGGAGCGCAGCCTGATGGCGCAAAGGGTAGGTTTTAAATCTCCAACACTTACCTGTTCAGACCCACTGTAGGGAGGCCCTCGTATCGCTACCCTCTTGTCGTGTGCTGGCAAATTTACAAAGTATTCATATCAAAGCTGCTATATTTGACATTTTTGCAGCGCACTCACTCTCCAAGCGAAGTGACAGCCTCTGCTCTTACCGACAGCCTCCACAGTCGTGGAGCAGTTTCAGAGGAGACTCCAAACTAATTCGCTCTTTTCACCCACGAAACTCTGCGAACAGAGGGGAGCGACTAAGTTGTAATGTTTCTGGTAAAGACAGAACCGTGTAACAGATCCAATATCGCACACTTTTGACACTTTTTCTGCCCTGGCTGCAGCGTGCTCACCCAGCCAGCGGCTTAGTAGATTTCTCCTTTTGCGTGTTTTCAGAATGAGACGGCAAGCTTTTTGTACTTTTCACATTTGCTGAAAAAGTAACCGGTAAGTGCGCTCACTTTTGCTCTAATTCTGTTCCCAGTACGATGAGCTGGCCCATTACGGTGGGATGGATGGAGTCCCGGCGTCGATGTACGGGGACCCGCATGCTCCCCGGCCGCTTCCCCAGGTCCACCACCTGAACCACGGACCGCCGCTGCACGCCAGCCAGCACTACGGAGCCCACGCTCCTCACCCAAACGTTATGCCCACGAGCATGGGCTCTGCTGTCAACGACGTTTTAAAGAGGGATAAAGATCAAATTTATGGGTAAGGTTTGCACGGACTGAATACGCGTCCAAATAGGTTTCTTGTTTTTTTTTTTTTTTTCCCCCCTCCTGAAGTTTTCATCTTTTCTGTAAGTTTTGTTTTGTTAGAGTTTCTCTCCCACCACTCATTTTAAACAGTGTTTTTGTGCAGATTTGACCGCAATTCGGAGCCCCATTGTTGGTTCGGGGAGTTTTGTTGATGTGTAATTTTACACTCATTGTACAAGGCATCGTCAAGCCTGCAGTAAGTAAGAGCCTTGAGCTTGTAAAATAATATGGAAGCTCAAAAGTCCTATCTCGAAAGTGGCAGACTGCTGGGAGCTAGAGTAAAAATCTATATTTTAACTTGATAACATTAGTAACAAACTCGCTTCAATATTACTGCCAACTGTATACCAACATGGAAAACAAGATGGACTAATTTAATCGCTTTTGTTCTCGCCTGAAATGTTTTCATGAATTGTTTTCAGTGGCACGCTCACATACACACTCACTCTCACACACACACACACACACACACAGATTGCGTTACAACGCACCGTGTGTCTTCTTAAGTCCACTTTCATAAGATAATTTCCGAACAGAGCAGGAGAGGGCAAAACTTAAAATATTATTACAGCTATTGGCCCACTGATGCGTCCACAGAAAGTGCTATAATCCACAGATGTAATCTGGGCGGTAGCGTGGAGTAAATCCACCTCAACCTTTTTTTTAAATATGTGAAGCAAAGTTTACCCTCGTTCATACTCCCATAAATCTAAATGAGAGAAATAAAAGAGCCTAAAGCCGATTTCATGACCCGAACGCTTGTCCTGGATGTATTTTTTTCTTGAATTATAATTTACACAGAAAAATGACTTTTGATTGTCTTACGATGTTGACTTACTGAAAGTTCATTTTGAACCATGTTTAATTATGTAATGGGTTAAAGCTGTAGGCCCGTTCAGAGGGGGCACATTAAACTCTCCGGTGAGGAACAACTGCAAAATTATGTCATTTTTTGCAGACCGTATATTTTCTTTAAAAATTCCAGTGACATCTGTCGACTGTGTCGGGCGTGTTTTTTTTTGTTTTGTTGTGTTCGAGTTTTCGTGACTTCCCGGTCGTTCTTTCTTTTCTTTGCACTGCAAGAAATGTCAGCCTCGACCAGTGAAATTATATCACGTTAAGCTTAAAAAAAAGGCTCAAATTTTCCCAGACATGGAGTGAAAATATTCCAGATGCCCACTCTGACTTACTTTCAACTTAAAAAAAAAAAAAAAAAACACCCCCATGGAAAGAATTGACTTGATGAAATTGTTGTTGCCCGTGTTGTCTTTGAGTTGTTGCCACTTGTCCAGGGAGAGGGAAAATACAAAAGAAAAGTATATATCTTATCGTTTTGTGTAAGATTTTAAGAGTTGGAAGTTGGAGAAATGGAAGAAAAGCGGACACAGATGCAGGTTAACGGGCCATTTTTTGCAGTGGGCATTATGGAGCCGTTGTTGCTGCTTGTACTCAGGCTGTGTTTCCCCCTCTTGCAGTCACCCTTTATTCCCACTGCTCGCACTGGTTTTTGAGAAGTGCGAGTTGGCGACGTGTACTCCGAGGGAGCCCGGCGTAGCAGGCGGCGATGTCTGCTCCTCAGACTCCTTCAATGAGGACATTGCAGTGTTTGCCAAACAGGTCACTTTTCTTTCTTTCTTTTTTTTTTTTTTTTTTTGCAACACGATAAATGCATTTTACTGAATGTTATGGCTGCGTTATGGCACGCGGTTTTCTGCCTCCTTCATACATATTTGCGCAGAGAAATTAAAAAAAAAATAATGCTGGCAATATATTTGTGTGTTCATTGCAGAATTTCCTCTTAACTCGCGAGTTTGATTTATGAAATTTTAAGATGTGTTATCTGACTACAGTCAGGGCAACAAAGAAAAAAACAAACAAACAGACAAACATTCCTGTCATTTCATGCCGCACTAACTTTGACATTTGCTGTGTTATTTTAGGTCCGAGCAGAAAAACCTTTATTTTCATCGAATCCAGAGTTGGACAATTTGGTAAGCGCAACTCTCTGTCTCTCAAGATTATCTCGCCATGCTCTCCGACAATACTCTGAAGTGTGCACAGCAGCAAATATGTGAACACAGGGTTTAAACTTCTGCACAGATATCAGATCCGTGTTGATGTGAAGCTGCGTGACCACATTAGTCTTTGCTGTCATTTTTCAGGCTTCTCATCTAAGACCTTTGCAGCTCACCGGTGTTTAATTACTTATCAGATTATGAGATGCAACTTCTTTTTTCCTTCACAGTTGGCTGTTGTGCACTCCATACTGTTTTGATGATTCTTATTTGATCATTTTGTACAAGTGTGAAAGAAATTTAATATTTTCAATTTGGTCAAATTAATTGTGATAATTTATTAATTAAAAATTTTTTTTTTTTTTGCTTTTTCTTTCAGATGATTCAAGCCATACAAGTATTACGGTTTCACCTCTTGGAATTAGAAAAGGTAAATTTTATGAATATATAGTCTTTTTCTTTAACCTGTGGCGAGCGAATGATGCCATCTTGCGTAAAAAAAAAAAAAAAGAAGCTTCATACTGATGTTGTCAAATGTGCATCAAATTCTGTGCATTGCTGTAGTTATCAGAGATATCTGAAATGCATCCGGAAAGCATTGAGAAAAAGTTTAAAGATTTTAATTTGAATAAAATATGCTGTTTTATGAAGCCAATAATTGACGCGGCTGAGGTAATTATTGATGAAATATGTCAGAGCCTCTGTGCCCACGTTGCACATTGCTATTGATCCACAGATTTAGTTTCAGTCGCTCATTATCTCGCCAGCTTACGGCATGCTGTTTATTCTTTGCCGTTCAACTTGTTGCTCTGGTCTCGGGAGAATAATAAGCACTGCAACAATTTCACTATTGTTTCCTCGCTGCCGATAATGCCCCTTAATTGGAGTTATTCTTTGACTGGCTGAAGCGTTTCCCCATCCTGAAAAGGTGTTTTTATTTTCTTCTCTATAGGTGCATGAGCTCTGCGACAATTTTTGTCACCGGTACATCAGCTGTTTGAAAGGAAAAATGCCAATAGATCTAGTTATTGACGAACGGGATGGCAGCTCAAAATCAGATCACGAAGAACTTTCGGGATCGTCGACTAACCTTGCAGATCACGTAAGTAACGCCACCTTTATTATATTCATAATGCGTGACGTGCTGTTTTTGTTCATGTCTGATGCGGATATGTATGCTGCTGGGTCTCTATTTCCACATGCATCTGACACATCAAGCATTCTGTAGAATAATCAGAGTGTTTGATGTTTCTCATAAAGCCAACTTTGGGGCTACTTAGGGCTTCTGCTTGACCCTGCTGCGCCGTCAGTAAATAGAGCATGCTCTGTTCTGCAAGGGAGATCTGCCGATCGATGTTCTGGGGTCAAAAGCTACATGTGATACAATAGACTGAGTTATTGTTTTAGTCTTTTGATTAGGAGCAGTCATGTGTGCATAATGCGTCCGTGCCTGCTTGTGAGTGCTGGAGATTTGAATGAGCGTGTTTGTGTGCGTGTGAGTAAATCGCTGGAGCGCATTATGGAGCGCTGCACGTTGGGAAAGAAAAAAGTGAGGCAATTATCTGTTACGCAGGTTTAACGTTAAAGCAGGGTATCAGTCGTGTAAGCTCTAGCTTTGGGCCAATATTTAAAAAGAAAAGGGCTTCACATTTGGGGCTACGCATGGCAGCTTGATATGGCCTGCGCATGGAGCTGTGGATTTTGCTGAAGAGGTGGAGAAAGTGGTAGCCTGCACTGAAAGCGATCTCAGAGCTGAGGGGTTTACCAATGTCAAGTTCACAAGCCAGATGATGGCTCGTCTGGAGGCCTTCCATTGCTGTTGATGTTAATGTGTTTAATTGTTTCGTATCGATTGCCGTGTGGTTTGCTCTGCAGTTGCTTTCTCCTCTGCTCCCCCGTTTTATGGCCGGAGGCTCCATAACGCTGAATTCAATTATATGCACCTGAAGTACAGTAGCTTTAAATTTGAGGATCGATTCTCTAGTTTAAATCGCGCATTTTCGGCGTAGTAAACAGAGAATATCCGTCTGGTGTATGGGTTGCGCTGACAGCGTGGTACTGAGTTGATATCTGTGAATTACTGCGTCCCGCACGCCTGTGATAGAGCTGTTAATGTTTTGGTGGGAGTAAAAATGAGCGGCTACAGAGTAACAAAGTGACTGGTTAATATCTGTGCAGCACAAGGCCAAGCCTATTAGGAATTAAAGCAGATTTAAGTGTTATGCAAAGTCTCTGCGCTACATCTGTTGGGTCTGGCCATAGGCCTAATAGTGGATTCCCTTTGGATGCCCGTCGCCTGCACTGGACCACGCAGCGCGCGGCTTCAGGTGAGCTGAGCTCTAGTTAGTCCACACAGGGCGATGCTGGGTTTTCAGAAACGGTCAGAAACGGCAACACTGTGATCCTCCAACACAAGTGTAGAAATGAGGCATGCTGTTGTTTATATTGGAGAGATTAGATAAACTGGCCTGTTTAGTTTCATGGCAGATGGTTGATACTCAAGCCAATTTCCGATGGAGCCTCCAACGCTCAGACACCAGCTTTGTCATCGCTGCTCTTGTAAGAAATATTTTGATAATTAGAAAATTAAATGTGCCAATAAAGCAAATAAGGGGCCGCAATAAACAAAGCAGGTTGCATGACAGGCTATTTATCTTGGAGTCGTTTGGACTGACCACCTAATTAGGCATTTAAGGTTTGAGGGATTTATTTCACTTTTGTGGCACCACTGAACTTTTTATTATACCCAACTACTGGCCTGAATTTCTCTAAAGCAAAGGAGAGCCCCCCCTCCTTTTTTTTATTCCTTGTTTGCTTTCAGAGCCTTGTTTGAAGTGAAAGGGAATTTTAATAATGGTTACACCTTATGGAAACATTCATACCCCAGATTAATAGTTCAGTTTTAAAAATAAAGTACCATACAGTGTGTGAGAACACGCGCCCACTTCATGGTGCTTGCGTTTTTTTTCTCTTTAAATATTTGGAGAAGGTGCAACTGTTAAGGTGATAATGTGTTCAGTGAGAAAATCAGCAGTAATTTCCATAATTGACAAGAGTGCAGCCACAATTCACAAAAAAAAATGCATTTGGTTTAAGAACTGTACTGCTGAATGAAAATAGTTTCTGCCCTAGTTGTCTTTCTTTTCCCTTTTTTAAATTTTCCTTTTTCACTTGTCTTGGACTCTGTTTTTTTATTATTCATTTCTGTCCTTGTCTCATTGAGGAGAGGGAGGCGGTTTGATAGTTAGATATGCTAATTTATTTAGTTAGAATCTCTCACGTCCATTTTTCTTTGCTTTGATATGCATTTTTAATATATAGCCCTGGGCTACATCTCGTTTGGAGAAAGTTGGTTTTTCTGGAGATGATGAGGCTCTTCACTGAGAGGGAGGCGGCACCTTGAGCTTGTTTTTATGTATGTCTCCTTCCTTTTCTGCCTCTTTCTTTTGCCCTCGTCTCCTCTCGTCTCCCCTCTTCATACCTGATAGTAGAGCATAATAAGCACAGTTTTATTTACACTTGAATGCAGCACTGTCGTGCAGATGATTGGATTATGGTATAGTGAGAGCAGGATGAGGCCTCGCTGACACTGTTGATTTCCCTTATTTGCTGGCAGTGACTATCTCAACCATGTAGCCCACCCAAGGCTTCCTAACTCATTGCCAATCCTCACATTGACTCCATCCTATTTAAATGGAGGGAAAAAAGATGTTGGATTGCACACAAAGAGAGATAGGGGGGGAAAAAGACACAGAGCTGTGTAGTTTTGTAAATGGCTGGTGTGTGCACTTGTCAATGGTTTGCTCTCTTGTCTTTTAATTAATGAATAAAATTTCTGTCTCTTCTGTGCTACATCCAATTAGGCAGACAAATAGAATTAACAGTGTCTGAGTACTATCTGTTCTAATAAATTAGCCTTTGTGTCTTCTTGTGCCATTGTGCCGCTTCTTCAGTCAGTCTTACATATCAGCAGAAGGCTATTTTTTCCCTTTATGCATATGTATTACATTGTTGAGAATGTCTTTGGATTTCTGCATGGTTCCAGATTTGTTATATAGAATTTCTGCAGTATTCACAGTCCCCGTTGCTTTGTTTTTGAGAGCTTTCCTCGGGGAGTTACACTAGTTCCCATAGTTATGGTGTAGCATATCTTCAAACTGCATAGCTAGAAATGGAGGGAAAAGGAAAAAAAGCCTTTTCTGTTCTGATTCTCGGTTACAGGTTCGGGGTCCTGTACCAGATATATGGTCAGATGTGGTGATATCAGGTTCAATCAAGTAAATGCAATCGTTCATCTTGAGCCTCAGCAATGATTTACAGTGTATTAGCAGAGATAGGTGCTCAGTAATGTCCTGTCCTATTTCTGTACGTCACCATGCACGGTGCAGCCCTCTGTCTGTGGCCAACGAGCCCTCAAGCCACGCTGGTCTGCTGAAGCGTGGAATTTCTCCGTTTTTGAAATGGTCTAATTCTACAAGCTTTGCTCTCCTAGGGGAACGACTACGTTTTGAACCTGATGAAAACTGCTGAGTTGGGCCGCTCTGACTGTTCTGCACAATTGTTTTGTGAAGTTTGGATGTCTGGCCATACATTTCTGATTTGATTAGTGTTCAGAGGCAGGGTCCTGTTGGCAGGCATGTCTAATCATCACGACTGTGGCTGAAGAGAGGCTCTGCTCACTTGTTGCATGTCCCACCCTCCCCTCCCTTTATTCTGAAAATGACTGCAATGAACATTTCCTCACTAGTCATTTTAGGATCATGAAATACTTGTACATTTACTTAGATTGAAATACAAGATATAGAGTTAACGACTGAACGGGCATAAATTTACATGCTAATTTGAAAACCCATATATTTGAGTTATTTGCTACAAGGCATAAATGAAAGCAGAATTATCCATTATGAAATGTCAGTCTTATATTGACATTTATATGCCATTTCATTTTTTGAGAAACATCATTTTGATGTATGGCTAGCCTATGAATCAAAGTAGCTTTCAAATTTTCTCATGATAATCTCTTCTTTCTGAGGACATATTTGCATATTTTGTGTGGCTCTCAACAGAGACTTCGCCCCAGAGAAAGTTTTCAAGCTTAAATATGATCAATTTATCCCTCTTGTCTGTTAAAACATGCCAGGGTGAATTATTAGCTGCTAAATTAAGGACTTTTTATATTCCAGATAATTGAGGGTGTTGTAAATACTCAGGTGTTCAATAGATGCGCACCAACATTTTTTCTGAAGTAGTTGCGTATAATTATGAGCTTAACCCAGGAAAAAATTGTGTGAGGAGTTTTTCTTTCTCTGTTTGCGCCATGCGGCAATATGTGTCTTGAAATGTCAGCTCGCCTTGTGATTTACGATCCTGTGTGCTTCTGATGTGTCAGCAATTCTGTACATGTTGAGCACAGAATCCCTGTAGCTGCCTGTCACACTGGTAGTACAACATAAACACACACCCACAAGGTTAGCCATTCTCAGCCTACCTTACGCTGCTACTACACAGACAGATTTCTTCCGTTCCCTCCAGGTTTCGAGGGAATTTGAGGGAAATTCAATGACGCTGCTAAATCAATTTTGTTTGAAATTCCTTGGGATGTAGACAGAGTGCAGTAAGGAAGGCAAGATTGTGCCAGGCAGGTGTTTGTAAATGAGAAACAGGGGACATGAGCAAAAAAGACAGCAGCATTCTCCTGCTCTCCTGTGGCCAGGCTGCACTACAAGCCTTCCTTCCCATATTGTCTCCTGCTTTTATATTAATTACAACTTGTATTATCAGCCGCCAGTTGCTAACCCCAGCAAATAGAACAGGCTGCCCCTAGAGACCGTGCTTCTTTTGTATCTAACTCACTATCTAGTCCTTTTGTGTACATTTGTGTGCTCGTTCCTGCCTGCACATATATGTGTATTTGCTTGCTAGTGTTCTTCTCCTCCTCCTGGTAACACTGCTCTTTAACACAATTAGTGAAGAGCATGGAGTGAACCATGTTTGACTCCTAATTATGCCCGGCTTCAGGGAATAGTCACATGGGCTACAGGCCTTTCTTTTTTCCTATCTAGCCTCTTCCTTTGTTTTTTCGAGGACTCCTTGTGTAGGTTGAGGAAGTCTGTTTGGATGACAGAATTTTCTTTTTACAACTTGTTTGAACTTTATCAGACCCACAGGGTTTCTGACAAAATGGTTGTGTGTGTTGCACAGTGTCTGATGATGCACCCGCCTTAGCTCAGAGAGGCGCTTTAAATTATTCATGCAGAGGAAAGGCTGTTGCTTTTGTCGCCTTGTGTTGCGTGGAAAGTTAACACTGTTGTTTTGATATTCGCTGTCTTGTTTTGCCGACAATGTTATGAATGAGCCATGGTATTAAAAGGTATTAAAAGAAGAGAGTGCTCTGGTCCTAGTATCCACTGCATTATTAATATTATTATTTGGTCACAGAAAGTGCTGCAGACCTCCTTTTGCTCTTTAAGAGCCAGACTAACAAATCTCTAACTACATCCCAGCATACAAGCACATTAAATCCACAGGGTAGCAAATCACAGCAAAATATCATTCCCTTTCACACCATTAGCTGAGGTGTCTTTGAATTTAATTTAGTGCCAGCACCATTAAAAATGACACATTACTCTGCAATGATAGCTAAATTAAGTCCTATCGATTCCACTGTTGCATTAAAGCCATACTGTGGCCGTAGCTAAGAGAACAAGTGTGTATGAGAGCGGCACGCATAGTTTTTCAGGTCTGCTTTGTGCCTTGCCGGCAGTGGGTGTCTCATCGTGAGGAAGTAGTACCCACTCATTTTCTTCTCTTAGAACAACAACAGCTCGTTCTGAGAGTACATAGCCCAGCTCTGCTTAAATACA
This sequence comes from Odontesthes bonariensis, assembly GCF_027942865.1. NCBI lineage: Eukaryota > Metazoa > Chordata > Actinopteri > Atheriniformes > Atherinopsidae > Odontesthes > Odontesthes bonariensis. Next base: position 18,572,024 of record NC_134522.1, read on the forward strand.
TAATGCATTCTGGGAGTCTGGGATTCTTACCTCTCTTTCTTCCTTCCCTCCGTCTGCCATATGACAGAGACAAGGGGATTGATGGGCTTTTCCCACATTAGTGATTTTACTCAGCCTGCGCTGTATTGAGAAAAACAGAAAATTACTATAACAACAGACCCTGTTCCCATGTGCTGATCAGTAGTCCAGGGAGTGAAAACATCACAATCACCTATCCCTTTCAAAGCAGGGACACTTTTCTCTTGGCTTACTAAGGAAGGCTAAAACCCACGCATGGGCTATTGTTCACCCTGTCTTCTTACCCCTCTCATGAGTAATTCTCCAAGCTCTTTATCTGATTGCCATCCGGTGAACAGCTGACGCTGAGAGGGCCTTGAGTGGAGCGCAGGGTCTGAAGGGTGTTGTGTGTTTCTGTCTGCTGTTTTCAGCTTCGAGCTGTTTGAGAAAACAGCCCGCCTTCCCCAAAAAACAAGCAGATAAAAGGGCCTCGCTCACAGGCATAGCAGCAGCCTCGCCTCCGCTGCAGAACAAGCAGCAGCACATCAGGACTGTGAGCCCAAGGGACCTCGGTAGCAGCTTGTCTTATAGCCTTTATTTCCCTGCGAACCTCCATTAGTCTCCAGGCTCTATCCTGTCTGTCCTCCTCCAGTACAGCTCACTCTGACTGGGGTACCAAAGCAGGCAGGCAGGCAGGCGGGCAGGCGGGCTCCTCTGTGGCGGGGGATAAGGGAAAAGAAGTTCATCAGGAACTCAAGTTGGACAAAATGGTAAAAATTGTCTTTTTCTTGGAATGTTCTGTGGGGTGTTCATTTTCCCTCTACTTTTGTATGTATGTATTTGTGTTTATGTGTGTTTGAGGGAGAAAAAAAAACACACAGTGGGAACTGAGAAGTGGGTTGAGGTTTGTGGGAAGCCTTGGTGAAGGCCTGTGTTTGTTTGGCTTGGGTTCTGCTCAAGGGGCTGCTTCTACCGGGCCCCAGACAACGTTGGACTCGCACTTGCCAACATTTTGTCATCATGCTCAGGTGACATGTTAAATTGGGAAAGACTATCTAGGGTCTACAGCTATGAGTCTGTATCAACTCTGTGTGTATTTGATTGAGCCTGTGTGTCTGCGGGCACTAGTGTAGTAAATGACGTGATCAGTCTGTCTCTCTAAAGCCTGAATGGCAGAGGAAATTCCACCTCTAGTCTGCCTTCATGTGGCACTGATAAAGCCTTTCCTGTACAGTAGAAAATCCTGTTTGCCTGTGTGCACTCAGAGGGCAGTGGGAATGCCCAGGAAAGAGAGGAAGAGGAGGGAAAAAAAGGCACAAGGAAAGGCAGTAAAGAAGAAAGTTGCCTAAATAGCTATTCATTTGTTTACGAGAATGTCTTTGAAATGACCCAACAGAAATGCAACACTTTTTCAGAGTATCTTTTTATATGTAAAAGTGCGTGCGCACGCACGCATGTATTTTTTTTTTTTTACTTCTTGCTCTATTATGTCATTAGCATGTGTGGATGAGTGTATTTCTGCAAGCTTTTGTAGTTGTGTGTGTATGTCTGTGTGGGTGTACACACATTTTTGGCAGATTAGCAGGAGAATCACTGTCATATCTTATTTTCATTTCTGACAGTGGTAATGATTAATGGCAGCTGTGGTTGTGTTTGGACTTTTTACCTCTCTATTTCTCACTTGACACGGAAGTCTCAATTGGTTATGGTATAAATGAACAGCACTGGGCTCTGCCATGTGTGTTTAGACGATTATTCACAAGTGCTCTACTTGCAGCTCTCAAAATCAACCGCCACATTAACTGTGCTGTGTTTGGCTCTCATGCATTAATGAAACACTTTGATTACAGTGTTTTGACTTATAGCCAGCTGCATTAGAGCATCATCTTACTTCCTTCCTTCCTCATCTATGATTATTGTAGCTTCTTTGATTGTCTTCTAGTTTGGAACTAAGAAGTAGGGCTCTTCTCATTGCCAGGAGAATGTAAGCAGGCCAAGGACCATCACAGCGACTGTAGACACTTACAGATGTCACTCTCATGTTTCTTGCAAACTCATATGGACTTTTTCTTTTTCTGTGGTTGTCCTCTACCCTCTTCTCTCTCTGCTCCTGCCTTGTGGCTTGGATGGGGAATGTGATTGGATGCACGGATGGATGGATGGATCCCACGCTCGCTTTCTCCCTTTTTAAACTTCAGAACCCAGCTTCCTGGAGAGACCACGATGACGCCACCTCCACACACTCAGCCGGCACACCGGGGCCCTCCAGCGGGGGACACGCTTCACAGAGCGGTGACAACAGCAGCGAACAAGGTGAGCCTACACACTCACACATGTGGATACATGGATGTCCATGTGCACTCAAGCAATAACACATAAACATACATATATATCCATGTAGGACACATTAATCCTCATGCGTGGAATGAGTTGCCAACACTTCAGTTTAGCTGTGTCTAATGTGAAATCTATAGTGAATAGATGCCTCTTTACACATGCCCCAGACCTTGCTTTTACACTTTGGATTATCCCGTTTTTTGACTCCCGTCCATGTAAACACAGTCACACCTAAAAATGAACGTGCTTATCCACTGTAACACTTGGGCACAACTACTGTAATGCATGAACCTTGTAAAAGGCTTTCCAAAATGTTGCTATTTAGAGAGCTGAACAAAGGCTGGTGATTAATTGTACATTTCTGCCAGTTCTTGCTTGAATTTAAACCATATCAACTTTGCCTGCACAACAGCCCATAATTATGTCTTGCTGAGTCTTGTGTTATCTTGCACTCGACCTGCCAAACAGTAAAAATGCATCTAAAAACAAATGTATTTGAATTCATTACAGATAGTGTGTTTAAGCCACAGCTGTCTGCCTTGCATTATTGTTTCGGCGTGTATCAGCTTTGACATGTAATTTGGACATGTTGCTTAAAATGTGCAACTGCTGCTTAGACAAAGAGAACAGACGATGAGCACCTGACCTCTCTTTTTTTCTGTCCTCGCCTTGTTTTGAATGCACCAATAGTCTCCTTCCACTGGCGGCAGAGTGTGTGTTTTTTGTGTCTCTTTCTCTATATGCCCTCTGGCAATGTCCAGAGTTTTTCATGGAATTTCATCACACTTTCTACACACACAAACTCGCTCAAGTACACACGTTCACCAGCACACTTACCGTGTGAACATGTCTGTTGTGTCTGTTCAAGGCTATCGTTTTGCCAATAAGCGATCAAATGTATCGATGGGCTGCGTCCTCTGTGGTGCGGGTGTTTAAATCATCTTCTCCTCTCTAGACACAAGCAGCAGTTGCAGCTTTTGTACAATTATTGACCACAGATTGAGAACCGTAGCTGACCTTTGTGGTTGGCTGTGTCAGTATCAGTTGGATCACTGGCTGTTGTCAAGCTAGTAGGAATAAGGAAGATAATGATAAGCTTTGATTAAGTAACAGGTGCATCTGATAGTATAGGCATAAGGAAGAGATGGTGAATTATAATGTGTTAGTTCCAGATTTTTCTCTTTTTGTTTTCCTTATTGAGTTTATACTGTGAGTTATACTGAGTTTGTACTGACAGATATTGAGCAACATTAAGTGCAAATCACACTGGGCTTACTATCACGCAGCATACATAGGGCACTCGTGTTAAATGAGAGCCATTAACAATGAATAAACATTTTTTTAAAAAAGGAATAAAAGAAATTAAAAACATAACACAAAATCATGTCAAGAGTTAAATAAGGTCAAAAACAGAGTATGACAAAGCACAAGAATTATTTCTGCGCCGCTTTTTGCAAGAGCAGCTGCATCAGGGATGAAGTGCAGCCAAAAGATGAGGGGGGTATGAGAGAAAGAAATGCACTGCCTATTGATTATCTTACACACATAAGTACAAGTGACCTGTAATCCACAGAGCACTTATCGACTCCTTTCCCCTCCGTATCCAGTAACAGCGGATCAATATAGGCCAAAGACAGTTACGGTACAGCTCCATGCACTGGCCAGCGTAGACCTAGACTAGATCATGCTAAATGCAATGTTCAGCAGCTCATAATGTTTTATGATAAAAACTAAGTAAGCAGCTCAGGAAAGAAGCAGAGGTTTGAAACAGGGAGAAGGAAGAGTCATTCAAGTACAGAGGTTAAAAAGTAGAAAAGGTGAAAAAGTTGGCAAATCAAGGAAAAAAATCTGAGAAAAGAGAGAAAAAGGGAAAGAGACCAAGGGCAACTGATTTAATGGTCTAATGAGGCCGTCCTCTAGCCAGTTGTTTTGTGTGAGGCATGCTCTGACCTTTCGCTCCGCTCGGGAGCCCCGCCGCCTCATTTTTCACATTCTTGCAATTACGTTAACGCTTGAAGCGCTCGCTGACTCCCGACTCTGGCCCTTCCATACTGACAGAGCCTTCTCTCTCCAACCTCCCCACCTTCCCCTCCTCTCTCCTACTCTTTTCCACTCCACGCATGAACTCGCCCCCTTTCTCAATACATTTCAACATAAAATTTGTAGTCCGCACTCTCAAGTCCACTGAGAAAATGTAAAATGTGCTCTTCACTTCAGTAATGGGGTCTTTAACAGCTTGGCCCCTGTTAAAAGGGGTGACAATGTGGATCAGTTAAGGAAGACAGAATAGATGGGTGAGAGTCAGGGAGGAAGGGTGAGTGAAAGATTGCGTGAGACCCATAGTGCTCTTTGGTTCAAGCTGCCGAGAAAAACATCAAAAATTTTTTTTTTTGCAGTGTACCATCTTTAAAGGTTTGCTTTATTTTTGCCTGTGACTTGCAAAACATTTAGCTCAATAATAGATCCAGAAGCTTCCCTGTGTGGAATATAAGGGTCAAGCCTAGTCCTCTTTCAAATACTGAGGCATTACTGACAGTGACCAAATCAAAAGTTTTTTTTTTTACCTATTCCTCTGCCTTTGGCTAGGAAATAAATGTCAGTAACGCTAAATAACTTTTTTTATATTTCCCAAAAAGTACTGTATGTGTAAAAAGGACTCGAGATGGTCGCTACGAACTGAGTTTAAGTTTTTGCGTCTCAACTGTGAGCATTTTTCTAAGCCCGTGACAAAAGAGAAAAAAGGTCAACAAGTTTCAAAACATACATCGTTGCACACATTTTAGCATCAAGAAGTAAACCGATAAGCACAAGCCTTCTCATAGCCATCAGTAAAGGTTGTGACACAGAATTTCCCTAACAAAAAAAAAGAATTATCACCCCCTCAGGACCAATTCTGCCCCCTCTCTTTCTGCCTCTTAGAGAGTGACCTAGGTTCTGACTAGATAAACAAATATCAACGGTTAAGGGGAGATAGTTCAGAAGGTAACACGCAATAACTTCACTGGCTCTGCATGCACATCATTTTGATTAACAGTCCTTTGGAGCTCCTCCAAGCTTATCTAGAAACATCATAGAGACATCAGTTGCAGGGAGTTAAACTTGATGAATGTGCGTGCCTTAAGATAGCACTCGTTTCCTAGCAGGTGTCTGTAATATGTTAAACACTCAAAGTGTGATGGAGCAGTGTAGGGAAATACTCTGCACATTTGCCCACACCAAACACAGTAAAGTCAAATGCACTCAGTCATAAACTGCAAATCCCCAACACTGATTTAGCCTGGTAGGTAATGTTTTCCCCCTCTTCCTGAATTTGTATTTGTGTAAATCTGAGTGTGTGTGTGTGTATGTGCACGCCTCTGCTCCAGTCCACACTTGTAATTATTAGCTATGCATGAAGACCAAATCCTTGATGACATCTTGAGTGCTCGGCAAAGGAGCTTTCTGTACAGTTCCCAGATTCTACTGTAGATGGAAATGGCTCTACAGAAGAGAGGAGAAAGCATTTTGTACATTTTCTCAGCAATTGAACAATCCCTACGCTCTGTGGATAGACAGACTCCCCAGAGAGACTGAGAGAGGCGGAGATGGAGAGGAAGGGAGAGAAGAGAGGGAGAGCTTGAGTGTTCGGCTCCAAGGGAGCATGCTGCGCTTGATGGTGTTGTGGTACATTTGCGTGTGTGTGTGTGCATGTGTGGGGAGTTTGGTGAGCCCCCTTGGCCCTGGCTAGGGGCCCCACTCGACAGGGCCTTTGTGGTTGAGCTCACTAGCGAGAGGTCATTCCTGGTGGGGACACGATTCTTGGTGTCCCAGCATGAACAAGGCTTACTGAATTCTGCATTTTCAGAACCTTTGGCTTTATCTTTGTACTTTAACAGCAATGCTTCAGGCTTAAAATGTCCCAAAAATGTTGGTATAGACAGAAAGAAAGAAACATGTAACCACAACAGAAATAACACCACAATCTCTGCTAAACACAAGATGGAAGCCTTGTTACATTTTAGTAGCATATACTCCAGCTCTGGAGTGATTGGTGAGGTGTGTCGTTGTATATAAAATATATGGTTTGTGTGTGTGTATGGGCACGCATGTGCATGCGTTAGCTGGTTCCCTCTAAGTGCCTGTTAGAGTTTAATTTAGTGTAGTAATTAAAGCTGAACACTAGCCCATAAACAACAGATAAACAATAAAGCAGACCCAAGCCCTGCTGTTTCATGGCCCTCACTCCCAGCTGTTGGAGCACTGATAATTTTCACACAGTGCCCCCACCTCACCACAACACAATACCGAAGCAACAAGGGTGTGTATGTGTTGTTAAAGTGTGCACAAGTTTATTTTAGTGGGTGATGGCAGAAGTTGAACAAAAAAAAAAAGAAAAAGAAAAAGACATAAACACTCAGGATATGTCCACTTCCCCACTGAAAAGAAAACACAAAGAACCACAGTGAAGCATTCAGAAAGTGTAAGAGGAGCAGTCTACCTCAGAAGCCATTTGAAAAACTTGCTCAGCAGCAACAGATAAACATTCATCCAAAGGCAGCCATGTGGTGCATTCAACTTAAAACTTGCCATATATATTACTCAGTTGCAAGAACTGCATTTAACAGAGAACAAACTGAAGACAAACCAGCTTAATAAGGACAACAATGCCACAGTGTTTCTCAATATGCTACCGTGTGCAACTTTAGCCTTGTCCCTACATGTCAGCCTTATGTTAGTCAGGTGTTTGCTGTGAAAACAGTGCGGCATGTCTGTCCGATGGTTTGTTGGGAAGGGGCAGGGCCATTGTTGAAAGCTGAGAGGAGTTGCTGTGGAGGGGTAGAAAACAGTATGGAGGGGATACTTTCATGATCCCATTAGCATAAAAGAGGCTAAATTATTCATGTGGAGTGCTTAATCTATGGGGAAAAGTATAGTTAATGCACATAGTTTTAAAATGGATCTCTCTCTGCCTCTGCTCTAACACCAGATTCTTGCTAGATTCAGCATTCGCGGGCATTTACGGGAACGACTGTCACTCTCTCTTGCACACACACATACACACGCACACACACACACATACACACAGACATGGTATGTGTGGGCATATGTGTGCACTAGTTTAAGCACTGCTGCACTTGAGGTTGTTTTCTTCAAGCTCTATAGCCCATCCTCCTTTCTGTGTCTCTCCATATGTACATACACTTTCCCATCCTCTCCCCTTCTTTTTCCATTTATGCTTCCATCTCTGACTTTTTTCTCTTTCTTCCTCCCTCTCCCTCTTATACTTTCTCCCTCTTCTCTTTCACCCCTCTGTCTTGCCCTCAGTTCTGTAGACTACCTGGCCCTCATCCAAAATGTGATTAAAGAGAATGATCAGCTCCCTCAGCTCCCTCTTTCCTTCCTCCCTTCTGTTCTCTCTTCCTTTTTTTAGTCTCTGTCTTTCTTCTTAGCGTGTGTTACAGATGTAAAACCACGAAGGAGAGGCTCAGTATAAGGTTGCCTGCCACTCAGCTTCCAGCAATATAGCCTTCCCACTACAATCACCAATCACCTCTTGCCCCTCTGTCCACACTACAGCTCGAGCCTTTCCCACTCCTCTTCCTATGCTCTCTATTTCCCTCATTCTGTTCTCCTCCCTGTCCCCTCTGCCTTAACGTTGGATGAGGCCTAGTCCCTCTGGTCCATAATCATGAGCAGACCCTTTGCGCGACCTGGCTTGCCTGGCCAAGCTTGGCCAGGAACTGGGTCCTGCACAGCAGGAAAGGCACATTAACTGGGTCAGCCTAATGTGCAAACTAATGTTTGGAGAACATAGGGAAAAAATTACCCAGATTATTCTGACAGCAGCTGAGGAGAATGTCTGTTGTGCGCCATTAAGCGAAAGCTTGGGGGATACGTTTTTTCTTTCTTTCTTTTCCTTCTGTTTCTCAAGTAGACGAAGACCAGTTTATCTGAGAGTGAGTGAGAGGAAACAATATTGTAGGGAAGTAATCAGGACTGCACTACAGTAAAAAAAAAAAAAAAAAAAAAAGACTTTTCATTCACCCACAGGCTTTGGCAAAAAACAAGGACAGAGTGCAGTGCTGTTGTAGCAGTTCATTATACAGTGGGTTTACACACCCATGTTCCATTGCTGATTACACCAGTGCATGTGGTGATGATGAGGAGTGCACAGGGGTCTGATGTAATATGGCTAAAAGGGATTTGAGCACTTGCCCCAAAGGGCATTTCCACGTCCATTAATGCTGCCGTCATTGCATTTTCACAAGGACGACAGTGCTTCACTTCTTTAAAGGGAGAGAATGTTTTCCCAGGAAATTTTTTGTCTTGTTTCAGCAGGCTAGCCTGAAGGGGGTCAGCCAAGAAGTCACCCTTAAGAGGTGATAATCCAATCGCTCTAGCTCTCACCAGATTTGTTTTCCTCTTGTCTGGCAGTGTCTTGGTGTGTGTGTTTACGGAGAATGTACGTGTGCGCGCATGTGTGTGTGCAGTAGACATAGAATGGGAGGCACAGACAGCAAGATGCCACTGGTTTCTGTGTCCAACCCTGGGCCTCATTCTTGATCAGAGAGAGGTTATGGAGGCCAAGTCTGTCAAAAGCACACCTGCAGGGAAACTCCAAAAACCCTGACTGCCAGCTTACACAGGGCCGTTTAAGGTGTGCTTATTTGGAGTGTAACCCTGACTTCAAATGTCCTTTCCCTCTCTTCCCCTTTGTGTTTGACCAATGGCCCTTGTGCTCTTTTACTCTCTTTTCTTCCTTCTGCCTCCCTTGGTTCTTTAATCTCTCCCACCACCCCCACCTTCCCAATTCTCCTCCCCCTAATGTCCAAACCCCACATCACAGCAAAGGTCCCTCCAAAAAACAGCACGCGGTTGAGTAGAGTGGCTTAGCGAGGCTAGCTACAGCTTGTTCACTTGCTGTGTGGTTTTTCTCTTGTGTAAACCAGGGTTTACACACTGAAGAATATTTGGAACTGAGCAAAGCAGCTGTACCCTACAGGTAGTGCTTTAACATGCTGCCATCGTCCAAGAGAGTGGGAGGATGATAAAGGAAGTGTCTTACAATCCGGGTTCTTCCTCTCTGCTGCTGATTTTCACGCGCTCATCTTTCACATTTATGCAAAGCTTTTGAGGGCATTATGCAAGATAAGCTCATTTTCTAGTCTGATTCCCACTCTAGTACATGCTTTAATGACTCTTAAAGCCAAGGGCTGCTTTTTTAGGCATAAAAGGAGCCCCGCAGTCTCTCAGTTTCTATGTAGCCAGGGTGCTTTTTCCACACCTGATCACTTTTGTTCACCCATTTTATGGCAATTGGGGAGCAGGCAGAGGTGAGCGATTTGACAGTGGTTAGCGCCGTGAGCCCTAATGTTTATTGGAAGCGAGCGACTAATAATTTTTGATTACCCCAGAGGAGGTATTAGCCACGTTAGTCAGCAAGGATAATTTCTTATTTACATCCCTCAAGCAGTGAGCACTCTGAAGGAACACTGGGGCTAAATGCGCAACAAAACGAATCAAACATGCCAAACGAGATGCTCCATCCTGGCTGGCTGCAGGGCTGAAGCTGAGAAAACCTTCATTACGCATTTACCATAATTCATTTAGAGGGTTATCAATTTGCCGAATACAGAGGAGATGTTTGGAGGGGGGAAGCAACAGTGCCATATCAAATGAAGAAAGAGAAAAAGAAACAAGGGAAAGCGAGATGAAAAGAGTAAGATATTCAAGGATAGCTCAGTGCCTGGATTTTTAAAATGTTGTTCCAATTACACACTTTTCCATGTTCTGAGGCAGAACTTGCATGTTAAATAGTGCAATCTCTTCTCTGTTATCAGTGTTACACTCCGCCTTTTAACAGTGCAGAAGCTGATTACCCTTTAATGAAAGCTGTTTGGCTCAGGAATTCTGTTCTCTACAATTTTTGCTCAGATTGAGGCTACACAGAGATACTCTAGTTCAAATATTGCCTCTCTGTTCATTGAGGGTTACTCTTTGTTTGCCTTCAACCTTGCTTCCCCAAGGGTTTTTTGTATCCGTCTCTCAGTGTGTATTTCAGGACAGTTACTACATGTTTTCATTTTTCTCTCCTGGCAACACATAATGAGAAAGACCTTTTAAAGCATCTTTCCCTCCACCATCAGGCAAGGATGACTAAGGCCTCATTTGAACAATTGGAGGAAACTTATGGAGACGGGGAGTGTTTAAAGGAATGAAAGCAAGCAGAAAACACCACTATCTTGTGATAACCAGCGCTTTCTTTCATTATCCCAACGCAAAAAACTCCACCTTGGAAAAAGTGCACTCACTGTGTGGCTTCATTCAAAAATAAAACAATGAAAACAGAAAGGTAGGAAAAGCAAGACAAAACAAAAAAAAACAACATTTTACATTTCCCAAAGTGAGGGATAAAGCTGCATTGTTTAGTATGAATACTTACTCCCAGGGATGCAGTCCTTTGACAACAGTGTCTGCAGGAGACATCTGTGAAGCCTGACCTTGTGACCCCGGAAAGAATGCTCTTAAGTTGGGGGAAAACTGCCTTTTTTCCACTGCATCATGGCCTACAGGACAGTTTAGCAGCAGCAGCAGCAGCAGCCGCAACACAACAAACACAAGTACTGCAGTAACGCAACAGCACTAAATACAGTCACTGAAAAAAGAGAAAGAGGTGGAAAAAATGTGAAGTTATATTAAAGCAAGCAAACAAATGAGGAGATAATTTGAAGGGTAGAAAAAAAAAGAGCGCTAAGAAAATGCGAAAGGGGGAGAGAAAAAAATCTGAGGCAGATAACATGTAACAGAAAACATGGACAGACTTGGCCTGAATTGTGCCTCTCAGGCTTGGCTGTCTCTTACTCCTTTGGCCCCCCATGAGATCATTTTCATCCTTTATGAGTCAAAAGGAAGCCTGGTTGAAAATGAAAGGTTACACAAGCCAAAGCCCAAGCCCTCGGAGTGGGAGAGGAGAAGATCCCCGCTGCAAGGGCCCTGCTGCTATTCAAAGCACCTGCCATTGTGTGGGTGCTCATCCAGGCCCATTGTTGTGCAGAAATTAGTCGTGCTCCCTTTGGCTCCCTTCGGCTCCAGAGGCATGCGGCAGACCCCCTTGTTGTTTTGAGTCGAGATACGTGGTTGGATAGATGCATGGCCCCGGCTACCATCACCACTAGCTGTGGCCCTTTGCCCTCTCTCCCACAACACAGTATCGTTAGGTTTTTATTCCTCCAACACTCTCTCTTGTTCTCCTCAAGAACAATATCAGGCCAACATTCCTATAGTTTTATCTCTCTTTCTTTTGTACTCCTACTCTTCTTTCTCCTTTGGTGTATATGCTTATTGTTCTTTGGAGCACCCTCATTACCCATGGTTAGATTTTAAGGGCTGCTCTCTTTGATTTTGGTCTCGTGGGGAGTGAGTGGTGGGGTGGTGGGAGCTGCAGGGCTGGCCCAGCTCATAGGGCTCCCCAGCCAGCGTCTCGGAGAGTGGGCTTGGGGGTATTGTTGAGCTGGGTACCACTGTGGAGGCACTGGTGCTACCTTTAGTGCAGGGAGTGGATGTGAGGAGAAAATTGAAAAGTCAATCGCAGATGCCGCGCTGAAAAAAGGAAATAAGATACAAAAAAAAAGAAAGAAAAGAAAGGGTGAAACAAAAGGAAATGAAGGGCTTCAAAAAGCTGAGAGCTGCAGATCACTGCTAATTAAAAGCATCGGACAAGGGGCTCTTTTTTTCTTCCTCCTGGAACTCTAATGCTGCATATTAACTTGCAAGGCAGGGTGATTAACAGCTAATACTGTGAGTTAGGTCCATCTCACTGCCTGACCAACCATTACACGTGAAGGAGGATTGTCTTTTTAGAAAATGAAGAACAAACAAACAAACACAAAAAAATCACACTGAATTATCATGATCTTCACTGGACTACAGCTGTGGTTATGAGTTAGCCAAAACATGTAATAGAGCCATTTTCATAGCAACTGATTACATTGATACAAAATGTTCAAACTCTTTGCTCACTAACATATAATTACATCACAAACAGTAGCGACAGTAGGCATGCATGTAAGTAGGTATATGCACATATTTCTTTACCTTTGTTGGATTTGGACCTTTTTTGCATGATACATTATCATTTGTTCATACTCCCTTTTTTGGTTATTGAAAACTTAAGGATTGCAACAAAATTCAACTTTGGATGGATCAGCCAGGCAGAGTAGCTTTAATCTGTAGCAAGGCTGTAGCTCTAATTTGTATTTTTTTTTCACAGCAGTAATAGGCTCCTCTCCCACTGATCCTGCCATAGCAATTTCCACATGCCAACAGCTGTCAAGCCCCTAAAATCAAAATTAGCACCATGGAATTGGGCTTTAATGAAATGACCTGCTGGATTTACCTTAAGGAGCAGGGCAGACAGTCAATACTAGCCTCGTCAAAACCATCTCTCTGCCTGCTACAGTCCCATTAACGAAAGGAAATAGTCTCGAGTAAATGTATTAAGCACTACTTCCACATTCTAATTATATTTTTCCCCTTCTCCCTTCATAATTCATTCACTCTTTCATTAGTTTTTAATATTGAAAAAGGCTTTTAACTGACTCTTCTGTCTTCATGGGGTCACCAGTTATTTGGCATTGTGTATTAAGGGGGTGTCAGAAGAGTCCGGGTTTTATTATTAGAAATAAATGTAGTTCACTGCAAGGATGGAGGAAATTATGGAAAAAATTATGAAAGAAAATTGTGTAAATTTCCACAAAGGTTTTTCATGGTAGAAATCTAGAGTTATTTCCATAGTTGCATACAAAATAATAATCTTAAGGGTTGCACAATGGAATCAAATCTCTCGGTTCCCCCTTGCGTCTGCTTTCTATAAGAAAAGGTGAATATGTGTCAAGGCCCTGTGGAGGACGTTGGTCCCTGGTTATTGACTTGTAAAGGAGCCTTTAGGTGAAGGGTCTTGACAAGACTAGAGCGGCTGACTCTCTTGTAAAGCTGTATCTGATTTCTCTGCTTGTTGGCTGTCTGAAGAGACCCACTCCACCCTCTGCTGATCACTCTTATTCACAGCTGTATGAAAAATTCAGTGATAAAAAGAATTTAAGAGTAGTTTGACAAAACGAGATGCTTTCATTCTGTACACCATGATTTCATGCTAGGGTGACAATGGGAATGAGGGTGGAGGGGCAAAGGAAGCTTAGAAGGCAGTACTTAGGTGAAGGCACTGCACCCATGAATACATGTAGCTGGAACTCTTCAAATGTATGTTTTGGTGATATGTGCAAGATGGACAAACGGGTCATCTGCATTTGTGTGGGTGTGATTTCTGAAAAATAGCAAGGAAACATTTCAGGAAGAGGGTAAAGAAAGCAAGTATCAACCAAGCAAGATCCTCACTCAGATCTGACTAATTTATGAGTGTAAACTGCACTGACAGAGAGAAATAGATGCAGGTGAAGGGAGGAAGTTTTCCTTGAGTCTCTAGAGTAGGCCAACCCAAAGCCCTGAGGGGATCTCTTTCAGTTTGAACTTTATCAGGGGCTACGCTTAATCAATACGTTATCGGAAAAAGAATTAATTACTAAAGCAGAATAAAACAGCTGCATTTTAAACCAAGGATTCATCAATTCTGTAATCTCTTGGTTACAGCCCAGGTGTCAGGAGGATCATTTCAGCTTCATGTAATGAGGAACTGTGGGAGTTTACCCCAACCCTGTCCTCCTCCTCCTCCTCCACCACTCCACCATAGCAACCCTCCAATCAACAGACTTTTTTTTCCTTATCCCGATTCCCATCTTCTCGGCTGTGTGTCATACACCTGCAATGTTCTGTCTGTTTTACACTTCACTCTCCGTTGTCCCGTTTTTAATAGACCAACTCTATTCCACTCTTTTAAACCCAAACCCCCACCCCACTGCATTCCCACCAAATTCCTGTCTTTGCAGGGATGGGACGAAGGGGTATTAAATTTGAAATCTCTGGTGCGAAAGCTGACTGGAACGGGACGTTCCCGCTGCTGCAGCCATCAAGCCGGACATACCTCTGCTCAGGCTGGGACACCGCTGGTTTTGCTAAAAGGGGGGCGCAAGAGATGGGGATGGTTGGTGTAAGACTTATAAAATAACATGCCCCGCTTAGAAAGAAAACATAAATATCCTTTTTACTGCATGAAATCAACATTGTGTGACAATTAAAAAGGACAAAAAGTTGGAATGAAATTAATGTTTTTTGGTGAACTGTACTGGGGGGTTAGGGGAGGCCACATTGGAAGTATCCCTTGTGTCAAAATAACCTTGGCCGCTGCCACTGCCATCCACCTCTTAGAGCCCTTGACCCCAGCCCAAAGCCTGTAAACGGACTGTCCTTGACTTCCCATAATGGGGGATTTCAAGGCAGGTTGAGAAGGGGTTATGGGTGATGAATTGGGTTTTTAGTGAGCTCATTAGGAAGCCAAACAGAGTTTAGACTGGCGGAGCGGAGCAACAGTGCAGTAATCAGTTCTGCTCGCTTTGTTCCCTGCCTCCAGGACATTTGTGTGAAAAAAAAAGAGAGCGGGGAGGGAAAAAAAAAAACTTCATGGCATTTGGCTGATGAGAGGGCTGCTGAGCAGAGGCTACAATCTGATGGTTGACTTGTTGATTTATAAACCTTTTAATTCGTTTACTCTTTCAACTCCCTTGCTCTACGTAGAACCCCTCCATATCTGTTAAACTCTTCTCTGATGCCACTGTCCATCAGGTGTCTGTAATAAATCCAAGTTTTCATCCTCTTTATGTATGAAACAGCATGTTTGTTTGGTTTTTAATTGTAATTGAGGGTAAAGAGTGACTCCTGTTTTCATACATAGTCTCAAACAATGGAAACTGTTCTGAATCATGAAACCACAGCCAGTTTAAACAGGGAACTACCATATAACTGCTCTGTCTAGTTTTGGTAGAAGTCTTTGATATACAATAGCTCCTAGTGGGGATTATGCAGCCATTTTTTCACGAGCAGATGGATCCATATGATTATTCTGCATGCTCTCCTTTCTTCTTTTGCTATCTCATCTCTAAAGTTTAAGCTTTCGTAACATTATCATTCTAAAGCAGAGCAACTTAGTATTTTTTTGCAAGCACAAGCTCAAAAGCAGCTTGTTTTACTAATGATCATACTTGTTTCAATTCAACAAAGACCAAATTACTTTAGGGAAATACCTGTTCTTTAATATTTAATGCAGCATCAAACCCTAGGATTTAGGTATGCTTCTCTGGATACACCCAGCCCTGTTTTTCTTTTGTAACAATAATAAATAATAGAGCGAGTAGTGTCGATATTTGCACTTTATCCAATAAGAATGGCTCCATTGTGTCATTTAGGGAAAGAAAAAAGGTACAGTCTTGGTAGACACGAGCAAGGTTTGCACTACTACAAGTTTGTAAATTTGTTTATGAAGAAATGAGTGATGGACCGAGATTACCTATGAGACCAATTAGCCCCATTCGATTCCAAA
Source organism: Odontesthes bonariensis (assembly GCF_027942865.1). Lineage (NCBI taxonomy): Eukaryota > Metazoa > Chordata > Actinopteri > Atheriniformes > Atherinopsidae > Odontesthes > Odontesthes bonariensis. The sequence goes on from NC_134522.1 coordinate 18,587,826, forward strand.
AGTATGGGAGGAGCAGCCGCAGTTTTTACTGCAGAGTTTAGAGGGCAGGGGGAGCAGGGTGGAGTTGTCAGGGAGGCAGAGAGTGTGAAATGTCTGGTGGAGACCCAAAGCCCTTCATTAGCCACTGATCCCTGTCTGCTGAGTGAGGGGCAGTCATGGGCATCACAACTCCCTTTTAGTTCGCCCCAAAAAAGCGGGGTGAGGGGGGTGGAGCGTAGATTCCCCCCATCCCCTACAATTTAGCCCTTTGCCATTCATGCAAATTGGGTCCTGACATCTGCAACAGCCTGCCTCTTTTCTTTTATACATCTTTATTCCATCTCTTTTCTTTGGATCTTTTTTGCCCCTCAAATAAAGCCTGATTTAGAAGGAAGAGCCTCATTGAAGATGACATGCATTCTGTTATATATAATCTACATCTGTGTAAAAGTTGTACTTACTTGTATTTTTATACAAACATGTAAATGTACAGAAGTACAGGAAAGTATTTGAAAACTGTAACTGTACTGTAGGCTATTATCAGATTATAATTTTATGAAAAGACCCAGAGAGGTGTAGGCAGTGACTGGTATAAAAGGCTTCTCCCAGTCCTCCCTCTCCCTTCTGGACCCACTACTCCTCTTTGGCTCCAGGGGAGAAGCTGAAAGAGGAGGGTGGCTTTGCTCCAGCCCATATTTTGGGTTATAAGGTAAAATGGTCTTACTGGCTGTTAAAAGCATGTTTTACCTCCAACACAACACTCTCACCCCTCCCCTCTGTTTCTCTCTCGGTTCCCTCTACTTCAACCTCATCCTCTATGGTAGGGATGTGCACAGTGGGGTCAACACTGTGGCTGTGAGAGGCCTTATATCGGTGGAGAGGCGATAGTTATCTTCAGCATTCCAGGGATGACAGAGAGATATCTGCCTGATGGCAGGGTTAGGGGGCTTAGAGAAGGGGTGGAGAGGGGAGGGAGAAGAGGTACAGGAGTTGTTGAGCAACTGCCCCCCCTCCACACCGCCCTCGTTCCTTCCCTCCATGCCTTTCTTACTGCCTGACTGACTTGCTTCCTCGCACATTGATAAAAAAAACCCATCTAATTAGAAGCTCTTATTCCACTTCATTTAATGGAACGCTTAATGATGTATTTTTGTAGGGAGACAACTACACATTATTTCTCATGAAAAAAGAACCACTCAGTTGTAGCCCCAAGGTTTCAGATACAGCTGTGTTTGAGACGGCGGTTTGTTCTTATTTCTCCAGGGTGACATGCTTGTTGAAGGAGACGGGAGAAAAGGGTTGTGTTTTCTCGTTCACCTTTAGCTAGTGTCCTGGTGGTAAGGGGGGTGGTAGACAGGAGGCGGGTAGTGACATCTGAGTTTGGCAGGGAGACTTGCTGAAGGAGAGAGTTTGTTGTAATTGCTCTGACAGGTTTCAAGGCTGTTAATGACTCCGGCCTGAGCGCCACCAATTTGTCAGCATGCTTGCTGTTTACTAAGCTGTTGTTTTATGGTCCAGTGCAAGGGGCTGCTGCTTGTTTAAGCACAGATCAGGAAATAATCAGCGTAAAACATTGGCTGCAGTGGCACAGCCACACTAAAACTGTTCCGTTTAGAGCCCTCATCTACTGTATGCATCTGAATAAGTGCAGGAAACCATATGGCATGTCCACACAAAGTCATAGAATCACACTGATAGCCTACTAAGAGTTACAAATCGGCTGGGCAAGTAAGTGTTTTATCATTAAAAGGATTATGTTATACTTGTTGGTACTTGACTATATTACGTGTGAAGCATATTGCTAGCATCTGGTTATAGCAAGAGGACCTGTAATCCTCAGTCAGCACAGAGCAAAGGAGGGTTAGCTGTTCCACTAGTGTGAATAGAGTCTCTACACATTTGTGTATGTGAGAGAGATTGTGTGTGTCAAAAGCATGTGGTCCCAGAGCCGGCAAAGACCCCTTCGTAAATCCAGAGTAAATAAAAGGGGTAACCAGACGGACAAAAGAGGAGCCCCCACTGCTTCTCTCATTCGCTGCCATTTGGGGGGACTGAATGTGCTAAACGGCGCTTATGTTGGCTGAAAAGTTGAGGAGAAAAAGAGGGAAAAGGGAGGCTCTAAATCCCCCTTCTTCTTTTCTCCTTATTCTCTGCAGCCAAGCCTGCAGGGATAGAGGTGGTGTAATAGGAGGGTGTTGGAGGGAGAGGTGGAGGGCCTGGTCAGAATGGTGTGTTAAGGTAGAGAATCCAAAGAAGCTTCTGCAACAACAAACCCCATAGCCTATCCATCTACTTCTCTTGTACTGTAACTCTCCTTATGAGTTTTTCTCCTCACCGTATTTGGGTGAGCTTGGGTGAACATGCCTGACGAGTTTGGGCTGACAGGGGGCGTGGGGGGTCTGTTGTAATTAGTCACTTTAACCACAGCCTCCATAAGCCACTGCTTCTACACTTTTGCTTCATTACCCTGAAACAAATGCGGGGGCCTCCCAGTGCAAAATTGGAGCACGGCCTTTAGAGTCATATACACACAATATCTAAAGCTTCTCCAGAGTCTTTTTGATTAATATATGAATGGTATAAGGACTAATCTGGAGTGCCATTCCACAACTAACCATAACTAGGTTTTAATGTGGTTTGCAGCTTTTCATACATGGCGATCTGTGAATGGTAAAACAGCAGACGGAGGGCACTCTTGTACAGCGGTAATATGTGTTACTTGTGGTTATATCCATATTACTTCCTGGGCTGACTAGACCATAGTGGCTCCCTCAGGAGTAGGTACCTCCTAGACATGAAACATGGGTTCTAGTGTTTTCAGAACTCCCACTACTCTCAGCAGAAACTGTGGGACACTTTATAATAACACCATTTTTTTTGTACAAGAACTCCTGAAGCGACCCTGAATGTGCCAACATTAGATAAGCAGAGTTGCAATGTGTTTACAGTCCTTTCCCAGCCTGATAATGAGCTAAGCCCTGAGACCAATTTACTCACTAGGAGATATATCTGAATGCATTTTTAATAACCACCCACTGGTGATGAGAGAGGGAATGTATGTGAGCGTAATGTGCTGTTGGATTCATGCTTGTTTGTTTGCTAGTGGGCTCATTCACTCTCTTACCCTCATTGCGTCCGGTCATTGTCTTCCTTCTTGCCTGATTACACTCTCTTAGTTTTCTTTGCATTTGAAAATATTCACAGAAACTTTCATTGCAGACACTTTAAGTCAAGATCTTGATAGAGGGAGGGAGGGTGAGGGCGAGAGGAGAAAAGGTTGAAGGAAGACAGAAAGAGAGAGGGGAGAGTGTGTGGGTGGGGGTGAGGGGGGCTGTCTTTTTTTTCCGTCTCCAAGGGCACTGCTTTTCCAAAAGTGCCTGGGGCTACACTCTAGCACCTCGGCTCCCCTAGGCCTTTCGACTGCCTCCTAATAGCCAACCCCCATCTGTGTCACATGGCCAGATGATGGGACGCTTCCCTGTGCTCTGCCCTGTACTTTTTTTTTTCCGCACCCAATTTTTCCAGAGTGCACATCAACGCAGGTTAGAATGGCAGAGTTGCCAGGGAACAGTCAGAAACCATTAGCGTTTGGGACAATTTGCCCTGCAGCGTTCCTTCTCTTGCTCATAAGAAAGGAGTGGGGGTGGATGCAAAGCACCAGCTCTCCTTTAGATGTAATGAGGTTGAGCAAGTTGGATCTTCTTTATTCTATTTCTACTCCTTCTTTATTGCTCATGCTTTGTCTTGTTTCTGCGCTCTCTTTTTTTTTTTCATGTTATGTCCACTCTTAGTTTTTCTTCATTCTCTGGTGAGAACATGCATACATCTGCATGTAAATAGCCATTTCAGAAACAACTTTTAAAACTGTACATAAAATTGATGCTTGAATACAGCTTGTCTGATCTGTGGACACATGTCAGTATCCATGTGTATGTAAGCTGGACAGGAGCTGAAAAGTAGGGGAGTCTGGTTTCATCCTTTCGGGCTGGGGCAGGAGGCAGCAAGCATGCTGGGTAATGAAGTGACAGGTCAGTCTGTAAATACGCACGGGTCGCATTGGCCCTGGCCAGGGGGAAGGCTATCACATTGCAGTGAAAATGGAAACGTCAATAAAATTAATCTGCCAGCCTTTTGGCCACTGTGTGGTTCTATTGGATGAGCCTGACTGCTCACAGCAGGAGGGGGATTTGGAGACAAGCTCGAAAATCAACACAAAACCTAGCGGCATACAAACAAACACCAAACTGTGTATCAACATTATTCAGTGAAGCTCAAAAGCAGAGAAACAAAGAAGGGGTGGTTAGAATTCACAGCTCACTAGTTGTGTTTTTACTGAAGTTGGAAGCAAACTGGGGGAGTTAGACTTAGCTTCCGTCTGGGTCGCATTTCTCAGGAAGCCCCTCACAGTTAGGGTAGGGCTATGGCCAGACCAAAGTTTATTGTTTTAGGCTTTCCTGAACAAGGATTCGTACTTAGCTTGGGATTTATGGCATTTGCCACTAATGAAAGCCCATTCTACAATTACAACACCCCTTATCTGTGTCCCCGTACCCATATGTCCTTCAGGAGGGCTGTTGCTTCTTTAACTTCACACAGGGAGCGCAAAGTCGGCACTTCTCTGTTTTCCTCTTTCGTGTGGCTCTGCACTAATGATGTGGAAGGAAAACACTGTGCACAGACAGAAAAGAGAGACAGAGAAGAAAAAAGAGAGGGAAAAAATGGGGCCAGAAAAAAGGAAAAGAAAGAGGAAAAAGTTAGAAGTGCGGGCCCCTGCTGGCCATGAATTCTTCATTTATTTTGCATTTGATTACGCCACCAGTCGGATCCTTTTTCTTTCCCCCTTTTTAATGTTATTAGTTCAAATATTTATGCGGGATTAAGGCTTGTATAGGTGGTTGTGATTGATGCCTCCCCAAAAACAGGAGGACATGTGCGCCTGAATTTTGAGAATGTCAGGGTCCTTCTCTTCCTTAGTGGAGGAGTTTTTCAGATACATAATTTAGATGCCCTCAAGGAAGGCTTTCAAGGCATTTGTGCCCGGGGGCAAGAAAAAATAACCATGACTGTTAAAAGTAAATCATTTTTGCTAATGCACAATTAATGCAGAGGAAGAGGAACAAGAAAAAGGCAAGGGACAAAGATGGAAACTTCAATTTGAAGGAGAAATCGTGCCAGCGTATGTTCATGTTCTCCTCATGAAATCAAACGCTGATGGACATTAATGCAGGCAAAGCCTTCCGCTGGCCTGTCATGCTAATCTTGTGGTGGAATAGGGAGGGGGGGGTCAAGTTTGGGGAGGGTGGGGGAAGCAGACGATGAGTTCATTATGTGCATCGAAGTGCAACAATGAACCTCCCTAAATCACATATCAATGCTCATGCACCTCAACTGAATGCTGTGAATTCATAAATCTGTATTACTGTACATAACCGCATAACTCAATTCTGTCCCCTTTGGCTTTCTTCAAAGGATGGAAAGAAAAATGCCCTATGTAACGTCAAGCATGCAAATTTAATTGAATTAATGTCATGAGTCCTAGTCTCTCCTGTATTTGCAGGCTCCTTGTCCATTTTTTTTTTTTTTTCTTGCTTTCTCCTCTTTCAACTGTTGTCGTTGAATGAGGACCACAGTGTTTCAGTGTCCAACCATAACAATAAAGTCATTAACCCCTGTTCCCCTTTCTTGTACTCTGGGGTATAGAGCAGCTCTACTAGGCCTCTGTGTAAACCCCTCAGTCTCTGTATGAGCCTGTCTCTAAGGTCGTCTAAATCCCCCAACCTCCACATCTTCATTGCACAACACCGGCTTTGCTGTGGCAATCTTTCGGCCTGAGTGAACCACTCTCGAATTCCTTCATCTGTATCTGTAGTATTTGTCCATTTATCCATCTTTCATGAGCCTTAAACTCAGCTTTGAACATTACAACATATCTACAGTATAGTCTATGGTGTGGTCTGAGATGTTATTTAACCCTGGGTTTGGTTTCTGTCCAGGAGATGGCTTAGACAACAGCGTTGCATCGCCTGGCACAGGGGATGATGATGATCCAGACAAGGATAAGAAGAGGCAGAAAAAGCGTGGCATTTTCCCTAAAGTGGCCACAAACATCATGAGGGCGTGGCTGTTCCAGCATCTCACGGTAAGTAAAACCATTATGCTTTGAAGATGCACACATGAAAGTAACCCATTTAGACACACACACATTCCAAAAAGCATACATAAGCACACGCACATGCACACTGCAGTTTCTGTGAGAGCAAGTGAAAGAAAGAGTGATGGCAGCGTTGTGATGCTCACCTGTCAGACGCCTGTCAGAGGGACACAGTGACCAGGTCAATCTAATCAGTCTGGACTGTTTGCCCTGCTCAGCACACTCTGGATGATCAGGAAAGGGCCAAACAATCCATGACATTTACTACAGTATGAGATGCACTGCCTGGCGTGAAGAAAGTTTCTCAGCAGATAAAGAAGAGTGATAGTTAATGGAGAACAATTGTGAGTGTAAAGAAGACTGAGGGAACAGATTTAGCAACATGTACTTCATGTCTCTTATGATGCAACTTCTCATTGGAATGAGCAAAGACTATATTTAATTATCTTTTCAGCATTTTCGCTTTTTAAATCTGACTGACTTCATGCTATTGCATTTCTTCTCCATAGCTGAGGAGAAATTGTTGGCCAAACAACTCTGACACGAGCTCATTCGCTTCACGAAACACACTCATTTGACATGACTTGGATTTGGAATTTAAGTGCCACAGTGTCTTTGTAAAAGGGGGTGGTCTTCTCACATGTCCCCTCACCCTTGCTAATGTTAGGACATTATCAGAACATCAAGTTGTATTGATTTTGCTACATAGGTCAGGTTTCAGAAGGAGGTGGTCACGCTGGGACACATAAGCTGCCGGAGCTTGTGCCTCCCTGTTCCAAAGATGGAGGGATGATGCAAAGCAAAAGAAGAGAGAAAGTAGAAGAGACTTAGTTTAGAGCTATAGTATTACAGATCATCCTCACATTTAAGAGGGTCAGGTGCCCCCCTGTGCTCCCTGGAGCCTCCCCCCAACCACCACCAAAGTGCCCACTCCCAACCCAAAGCTCTCTCTACCCTGATTACCTAACCAAAAGCCCAAGTAATAAGCGGCCAGCAAATACAGCCTAATTGAAAGGGCTGTAAATCCATTACATATTGGTCAGGGATAATCAGGAGTGCTTTAATCACTTTTATCTATTCAGGAGCAGTGAAGCTGCAACAGCAAAGCCCTGAGCCTCGCAGGCCTTAGCAGCTCCACCACGCCAGTCTACACGCTTATTATTCTCATCATTATCAAAATGACTTCACAGCTGTTCACAGCTCCATCGCTCCCTGACTGGAGACCTCTCGTCAAACTGCACAGACCAGGCTTCATTCAGAGGCTTAGGACAGGAGTGAGACTAAACTTTCATTATTATTAATTATCATTTAGGAAAACATTTCTTTCTGCTATGGGTCTTTTTTCCTCCCTTGAACATGAGCAGTGATGGTTGGAATGTCCTGTGTGTGTGTGTGTGTGTGTGTGTGTGTGTGTGTGTGTGTGTGTGTGTGAGTGGTGCTAAAAAAGTTAAACGATTTAATGACGTTGAATTCACTAAGTGTTCACACACCTTGTGTTTAGACTATGAATTTCTGTCTGATTTTCAATTTCTTTGATGAAAGCCTCTCACAATTTCAGCATTCCCTTCTGCACAGACCCCCTGTAAGAGTTGCCAACAATTTTCTTTAGATTTGTTTAAAAATTGAAAGAACAGCAAGAAACGGTAGGGAAAAGGCCCAGAGCTGGGCACATCTTTCAGAGATCTGGTGAATTCAGACAGAGCAGAGCTTTCAAGGCCCCCTTTTTTCTGTTCCTCTTTCCTTTATCACATCCCCTGCTTGTGGATGTTCTCCAATCTTTATTTGTGTCTTTTGTGCAAAGCCCTGGCCAGCCTTGTACAAATTATAATCCCTCCCTTTTAACCTGCTTTCATTTCTCTGCTTAGGAAGAGGACTAATTGAATTATCCCCCTTCTCTTCTCACCATCCAGTTCTCCCACCCTTAAACTCTCCCTCTCTCTCACACACACATACACACACCCATTAACCATTCTCCTTTCTTTTAATTTGTTAAGCAAATGTATTTGCCATAGCTGGATGCGTTTGTCGAAGGGTGAATTCTTGGGGACTTTGGCCCCTGAATGGCCTATAGCGGCATTCTGCCATTCACGCATTCATTAACTGAGGGGTGAGGAGTGAAAGGAGTGGCCTTGTATTTTCTCAAACTGAGGGGCCAGCATGAAGCTCCTCTTCCATGAGCCACAGGGGTCTCCCTACATATGTTCTCAACATCCAGCCATTGTCACATCTTCTGAAAAGCTCAAAAGGACAGGACCCCCCTTCGCACACACACACACAAAAAAAAAAAACAACACGGGCCAATAGTAACAACTGTTGGCTTTTAGATTCAGTATAACAAAATTGCCCTCTCCCTCTCCCCTCCCACCCTCCCAAGGCTTACTCTGACCTCACACTCACTTTGGAGAAACCACAGCATTGTTTTCTTCATGACAGTCAATTATAAGAAGAAAACTTATTTGAGCTTATATTTACCACCAACCCTACAATGCCACCATTCCAGCTGAGAGGAAAGTACAGTTTTTGCGCCGCATTGATCCCACAAAGTATGAAAGGGCTGTGTGGAGAGGCTGTGATATCCCTGACTCCTTTTATGTTAAGGCCATACGCACATGCACTAGAGAGCACGTGAGCTGGCAACCTTAAATGTCCCACATGTAATTGGCAAACGGCTGGACAGATCAGCTGGTGTTGGCTGGCAGAAGAGGGTCAGACTGTCTCTTCACTCCCTTCTTCTATCCTCCCTCCCACTCTTTCTCTCTAATGCCACCCCCCTGTCTCTCGCCATGAGTTTCTGGATGTCTTCCAGCCACATTAGGGGAAGGGAAATCCCAGACTGTTGGTATAAGCTTTTCAATACTACAGGGAGATTATGTTATCAGAAAGGTAAACTTCTCTGTTAGGGGTATAATATTCTGCTACACTTCAAAACATGGACTAACCAACAGAATTAAGAAAATGTTGGATATGTAGATAGAGGGAATGTAAGATAGAAGAAGAGTGAAAAGAGAGGAGAAATTAAAGTGCAAGGATGGAACTTTTTGCTACTGTTCCAAAAGGGATAGTGATAGTGTTTAGCAAAAGCAAACTCTGAAATTTACAATTAGCCCCTTGGCGCCCTTGGCCTTTCCTTCCCTCTCACCCCCTGCTGGCCCTTACTCACCCCTGTAAAGACAAGGGTCGGCCTTGCAATGAAAACAGGAAGCACTCAGATACAAAGATACCACTCTGAGCCCTGGCCTTGTCTTTTGACTAGTGTAAACCTTCAAAATCCTATGAAAATAAATAGAGGACCTCAGGAGCGAGACAAACCAGTTGAAAGTTACTGTGAATGTGTGAACTAGAAGGATGGAGGGACAGACTGAGTGATAGAGGGAAAATGGTCAGTCAGATGAGAAAGTAGGTAGCTCTTTCAAGCATCAAGCGTCTCAAGTTCTGAACTGGGCCACCCTTTGGCCTGGGTGTTTGGGGAAATGCTGTTAAGCTGCTAAGCCAGGTGTATTGGTCCCCTGGGCTCCTTGAAAGGGAAGTGATATATCCTTTGGTCATTTAGAGAGCCTTTGGAATGAGAGACAGAACTGAATGAACAGAGAAAGAGAAACGTTTATCTGTGATTAGTTGGCTTTTTTTATTAGCATAACACTTAATTGGCATTTATCTTCTTAAATGTGATATTCAAAGGAATATTGACTCCTGAACTGTATTTTTACTGAAGTTATGAAAATAAAATGATAGCGCTTCACTTGCATACCTTGAAGAACCCTTACAATAGCGCTCAAAGATGCCAGTGAAGCAACAGGAACCCTGCTAATACAGGGGATCACAAAAGTGAGGACCTTTGAGGAGTTGAGTGCATTGTGCTGCAAACATCATTAGACACACTAGTGACAGTGCTCCACCCCCCACCCCCCACCCCCCCCACACACGCACTCCCAACCCAAGCCCAACATAGCATTAGTCTCCATGACAACAGGGTGTCATCGTCAGGTCGAGCCCTCCTGTGGGAGCTGCTCTCTCTGCCACCCTTTATAGATGCACATAAAAGAGCCAGCAAGGGTCATTCACAAGACATGGGCGCAGGCAAGGCCAAACCCTGGCAACGGATGTTTGTTCCATACAATAAACAAGTGTACAAGTCCATCCCTAAAAAAAGGAGTGGGCATTTTGTTTGAGTAGACTAAACAGTCTTGTAGTATCCCCAGTTTTGTTTAAGCTCATCTAGTCCTTTTAAACCTTGTGTGCTGTTCCAGTGGATGCAGCATTTAACGGTGGAGACACACATCTGCAAACAGTTTGAAATACCCAAGCCCTTTCTCTCTTTACGCTGAACCGCCGAAAGCTGTTTATTTCATATTTGTTGGTGTGTACTATTTCCTTTCCAGTATACATGGCACAACATCTATTTATTTCTTAATAAATGCATACTTTGGTTACTTGCAATCTACTGTAATTACATTCATTTGTATATTTTGCCTAAATAGCATTACATTTGGAAGCCAGATATTTATAAAGAACTCACTCATGTCTATGTTCCAGTGATTGAGAATCAGTTTGCTTTTCCACCTCCTTAGGTTGTTTTGAGTTTGGATGAAGAGAGTGTGGAGACAAAGGAGAGGCAGGGAGTGGGTTTTAGGGATAAGAGCAGGGGTGGGGAGGGGGTAAAGAGGGGGTTCCTAAGGGTCACAGAGGTGGAAGCCTGGAGGAGGCCCACACACTAATCTGTCATGTGCTTGTTTGCCTCAGGAGCCCAAAAGTCAGTTCTCCAGTCACCCGTAGCAACCCAGGCGACGGTTTGGTTCACTGCCACTATCCAAATGTGTGACTATCAGTAGAAGACATAGGGAAAAGAGTCATCACGTTGCCACTGTGACAATACCAGCTGCTGTGTGAGTGTTTGCAAAACAGATGTTAGTGACAATATGACATAGTTTGGTGATGTTTATCACAGGAGTCATTGAAAGTCACTGGTAATGAGAAGGGGTTGAGGTTTGGTGCCTAGCTATTGTCTAGTCACTATGTTCTAATGTTGGCTGCTCAGCGACCCTGGAAAACAGAGACACAAGCCACCTCTGTCTACCATCTGTTCTTCTTCAGCCAGGCCACCACAGAGGGGATACCACAGCAATGACAGGCCCTCACAGCAAAGAGCAATCAAATGCAGAGACAGCAGTGACATGATTCTTTACTTCACTTAAGAATTTCATCTGCCTTATCAGAACATGCCAACATGTTTTTTTTTTTTTTTCCTTTTTTTTCCATAGAGTAGAAAGCAAAGAGCAGAGTGAGCACTTAGAAGGCATATCCAGTGACTTCCAGTTTTCTCAGGCTGTGCAGTTATATGAGCTGCATCAAGTTTGACGACTCATTGCAGAGGAGCTCTGCTGTGACTTCCAAGTGTCGGTGTGGTGTAGCGCTATGACTGAGAAAAGCCTTGTTTACAGTGTGCTTTGGAAAAAAATGGTAGCTGTTCCAGAGATTTAGTGCTGCATTTGAATGTAATAAGCTCTAATTCGTTTCATGCTCCGACATCAGACCTTTACACTTTGCCCCCTAATCCAGATCTGTCACAGTTCCACTTCAAAGCCAACAAACTCCGCATGGAATCTACTCACATATAAAGCATGTCACATTACCCTTACATATAGCCTGGAATGGGTGTGAGAAAAGTACTTACATGTTGCTATGATTTTTGCTTGTTTTGTTTTCAACTTTTCAGTCCCATGGGTTTGCTTATTGAAAATTAGCTTCATGCTATTATGCGCTTGTAAATGCAGGGTACATGCATAACCCCACCACTTCTTCTCCAGTGTATAGTCTCATTTTCATCCCTTCCTGTTAATTTTCATTCCTGCTGTTTGCATCTTAATGCAGGTCATGTAATGAAGTAGCAGAGATGAGTGCTTTCATTCAGGGACTGTTTACGACACATTTGAACTGAGTGATTAAGCTGGGTGAAAATCCAGTGCTTGCAAGAAAAAAGTAGAGAAACCTGCAGCACACAGCCCAGTATTAAAACAACCCAAAACGGAGGATAATGCTCCAAGAAATGTGATGCAATATACATTTCTTCAAATAATGGTTTTCCAAAGGTGGTGTCCTCATTGAAGACAAGGAGCACAGCATGAGTTTGAATGGCCCCTGCAGAGGTGACTGCACATGCCCTGACCACAGCAGACTACAAACAGAGCAAGACCTGTGGACGGCAGTCAGATTTATAAACTCCCAGCTCTCAGCAGTGAGAAAGTCATCTAAGAACACACATATACAAAGCCGACACGACTTTTTTAAGGCCTTATGCTCCAATGAGAATAGACCCCAGTTCAGGAACATTTACCTCCCCTCAGCAGTTGCTTCTGTAGTCATAACACTGATCTAGACTTGCCTGAGACTCTTTGGCAAATAGGACAGAATGACATCATTTGTAAAAAGGGACCCCAAATGGTATTCAGTGATAGCATTCCATGCCCCTGGTGGAAAAGAGAAAAAAAAAACAGGGTTATTAAGATGGTGGTTGTTGATTCTGTGCTGCTTTCCCTTTTCTTCACTATTGGGGTTATCTTACTCATAACAAAATGTATAAGAGGATTTTGGTTACACATCTTGGAGCTGGTTCCCTTAAATTACCCCTTACCCTTCCTGGGGTTCCGCCCTGTGGGCTAGTCACATGGCCCCCACGGTTGATTGCGGGGTTGTGGCAAGAGCTGTTAGAACGGTGGCTGCAGCTTGCTGGGGACCATAGAGGCCAATGAGATTTTGCTGCAGGCCTCTGAGCTGCCCCAGCTCTGCTTTGATATTCATCTCACACCAAGAGAAGGAAAATGCAAAGGGGAAACAGAGCAGCACAAGCATGGAAACGGCAAACCAGGCTAAAGAGGGGAGGGAGGCAAGAGAGAGGAAAGGTTGAGGAATGGAGGCACTGAGTAGAAATCAAAGACAGACGATGTGTTTCACTGTTTGGTTTGTCATGGGACCCTATAGCTCCACCAAATCCCACTCGTACCATTTTTTGTGATTTTTTTCTCTCTTCCTACTCTGCTCACATGCATGCTTTTGTTTTGCCCAACGCTCGGTCCAGAGGCAAGCAGTGGGATTTCTGCACAGTGGGGTCCTTATAACTGGGAGCCATGTCTCTTGTTCTCACCTCTTACCCCACTTCCTCATCTTTTCATTTTTTCCCTATTGATATCCTCTCTCTTTCCCCCTCTGAACATATGGACTGATTTTTAAGAGAGAGCCCAGTTCACATCAAAGACTGAGGCTGAGCAGGTCAATTTGTTGCTCCTTTCCCCACTTCATCCCCCTCCACCAGCCACAATGGATTCTCCCTGCGCCGTAGCCTTTTACCCAGAATGCTTCATTCTGAAAACATTTCATAGCATACATATTATTGAGCCATGTATCTTTGGTGTCTGTTCTTTATACAGAGCAGACCTATTTCTCTACATACCTCTGGATTTCTCTCGTAGTCACATGTCTCTGAAGATCATGTAATACTACACAAATGAGCATGTGTGATAGATAGCAAGCACTGTAGCAAAAATAGCTGTTCCACACACTGATAAGAAAAAGCAGATGGATAAAGAAAGTGGGGAGCCAATGAAAAATCAAATAAAAGGGAAAAATAAATATATAAATCCAAATCTGTGCAGAGCAGGTCTTGGCTCCAGATGTGAATCTCTCTGAATATTGATCGTGGGGAAAGCTAGTCCCCCATATCCCCAGGGCTGCAGCAGCTGACACACAAAGCACCTCTCTAAAGCCCATAAAACCAGCTTGTACAATTATTTAGATAAAGAGGGTGACAACAGCGGTGCATGCCTCCCAACCCAGAACCTCCTCCTTGGTTCTCATCCTCCTTCTGGCACTCCAGCTCTTCCTTTTCCTCTTTCTCAAACTGCAAGAAGATGAAGAAAAAAAAAAAAAAAAAGGAGTGTTGGGGGGGGGGGGGTTGTAATTAGCCACACATTTCTGAATCCTCCTTAATGTTCATTACGGAAACCAGGGGCAATTACAAGTTCAAAGGAGTTTAGGGCACCCGCAGCCCACATAATCAGTCACAAATTAAGCGCTGCTCATTTGTCATAGCACAGCATGAACACAGAAACACACATGAATGCATATTGTCACAGTTGAGTCATAGGCAGGCTGACAGGCATCAATTTCTATACAGGCACAAATCTCAGCTATCCCAAGGCACAGAGTAAGACTGTCCAATCCTCTTACACTCTGATGCTTTGTTTTCATTACACAACAGCAAACACCATTGACACCTTCACCTTAGCATCCTCAACATTATACCATACTTGCATTCATCCTCTTATAAGTGCCCTTTTTGCACTTAACAATCCCTGCCACCACCTGTCTCCGTTCTACTGCTTTTTTCTTTTAAAACCTCTATCTTCCTCTGTGTCTGGTTGTCCCCACCTGGCTGTATCTCTGCAACACGTGACAGTGTGTGTTTCATGTCTGTCCCTGGAGGTGTATCTCAGTTACCTCAGGGGCAGGGTCACAATAGCTAATCCTGTCTTCAGGTGGCTGTTTAGCACAGTGAGAGGAGAGCTCGCAAAACCGGAGGTGAGCTCCTGTTACAAGACTCCCTGACCAGGGGTCATCTTCGTCATTGTCAGAATGCACAGAAACATGCACACATGTCCTGGCAAATAGGAAATAAGGCTTGTGCATGCATACACACCAAGTTTAAACACATAAGCACATTGAGCCTGCTCTTGTCACAGCTGGCTCATCCTTCATCTCTCTTTCCACATAGCTCTTTATCTGTCTGCTGTACCACTTCTCATCTAGTCTTTCAGCATCTTTTCTCATTCTTAGATCAGTCTGAGTCTTGTTCGCATTAGGATTCCCTGATATGGTCTCCATGAAGATTTGCTCTAGTGGCCATGCGTTGCCTGTCCTGCCCAGCACCTTTATTGTTTAAGCTACTCTCACACAGGGACACAGTCAGGTCTCCAGTGAATTGAATAGAGCCCTATCAAGTGCTCAGCCTCAGCATAGTGGGAGAGGGAACTCATTTTTCACTGGGGGAACGACATCCATCTCAGCAGCCAAACGCTGGCTGTTTCATTAAGTAGCCCATCCAGGCAGACAGATGTGTTCACCACACAGCCATGTTTGCCTATGCAAGAACGTGTATTAACCCACAATCCTTTGGGGGAGATTAATAGGCTACCAACCCCTTTCCATTGATTATCTCCATGCCATTTTCCCCTCCTTTCCTTGGCTAGATATTAAAAACTAATGAAGCCTATTGAAAACGGGAACCACGAGTCTCTTCACGGATCATTTTAGGTTATTTGGGCTCAAACAGAGAGGAATCTCTTTAAGGCACAGTTTGAGTCGAATTAAGAAAATAAATGTGGAGAGCAGTGTTGAAGAAATAAGAGGACAAGAAAAAAGGGTGTGACTGTAAAAAGATGTGTGTTTAAGAAAACTCCACTCTGACACATGGAGCGGAGACACCACAGATGTTAGCAATTCCACAACATAGCAAAGAATTCCTAGTGTTGGAACCATGTCCTAATTGCCATAATGGAGGTGGTAAGCACTGACAGTAATGGAGTTGTGGGGATCCATCCCCAGCAACCTGAATTAGGGGCTGCTTGGCAGATCCACTTCAAGATGGCCTGTGCTTTTTTTTTTTTTTTGTCAAGACAGACTTCTTTTCACTATTTTTAAAAACCTTTTCTCACAGAATTACTTCTCACCCCTGCTGTAATGTCAGAAGTAGGGGTCCTGGGGGTTGTGGTTTGCATTGCTGTGTTGAGGGAAGAGGTGGTGTAAGGATGAGGTGTGCGGGATAGATGGGTGCACAAGACCTAGAGGTTAGTGAGCAAAGAGTTAAAAGCGTCCATGTGATGGGCTCACCTCTGCACTAGGCCTGGTGAAAGGCGGCAGGGTGCTGTTGGGGAAAATGACTTCCTGAGACATTACCATCAATCACCAGACAGGTCAGGCCCCCCAATCCTTCTATGAGGACGGACAAGAGAAGAGGGGGATGGGTATGAAGGATTAGACTTGAAGGGACAAAAACAGAAAAGAAGACTGTTGGGTAACGGCGTATTAACAATCTATTCTTCTTACTCTCTGACTGTTTTATGCCGTTCTCTTCCTCTGCCTATCTGTATCTGTTTTTATTTTCAAGTCCTCCATAAAATGGCTACCCAAGCATTCAGGAATGGCCCCTGCTGCTCAGAGTCCTCTCCTCGGCTCAATTGCATCATTAATTATTCCACAGGCAATGGGCTAGAAGCAAATCTAAAGAGAGGTAGAGAAATAGAGAGGGAGCAAGAGTTAGATGGGGAGATGGGGGACAGCTGTCTCACACCCCCAGTTGGTCTCTGTCTGTCTCTCTGTAAATGAAGGATGGTAGAGGGGAGGGGCTTGGGTTACCTCAGTTAGCGGTTGTGTTACATTCCTGAGAAGGGAAGGGGTGGTGGGGGGGTGGTTCAACGAGTTGTTGAAAAGAACACAGACGCTTGTCAACAGCCTCTGAGCCAGGGAGCCATCATGCCTTGCGTTAGGCCTGTAGGTCAATGACCTTCTGTTGCACCTAGACAGAGAGGTAGAAAAAGAGGAGGGAGGAAAAAAATCCGCCATAAGGTACGTGCCATCGCTTGTCTGAAGCAGGGGGTGTTCAAAAGTCTCTAAAATCTCAAAAGCTGTCTCTCTTACTACTTATCTATATAAAATTGTATATGAGCAGTGGCTGAGTATGTGTGGAATATCTTTCTCTGAAGCAATACAAGGAAGAGGAGAAGCAGAGAAAGAGAAAACGGCAGAGCTGGCAGTCATTCTAAAATGGCCCATTAGATTTAAGGAGTAAAAGTTCATCAGCTTTATTAATGGGAAGGTATATAAATGAAGTATGAATTACCTGACTTTTATAGAGTGGCGAGAGTGAAACTGGAGTGTCTTATGATATAATGCTTTAGTGAGCTGTTCTGAGCGCTCTGATGAGCAGACTGCAAAGAGGAGGAGGAGGAAGACAGAAAGAGTGGAGAGAGAAAGACTGAAGTGTGCTGGGGTCCCATGAGTCCAGCAGCTGGAAGGATGCCTGATTGTTGCTAACATGCGTAGCTGATCTGGTTAGCTTGGAGACGGGGTTGTTTGAAGCTTCCAGGCTTATTCTATGCGTGCCATTAGCTAGCATTGCAAAATTTGCCAACACATACATAAAAAAGTGAGTCATATTTTAATAAGTTTTTGCTCTTTTAGAAATGTGCAGCCACAATTGAACACGTCTGCAGATGCAGATGCACAAGCACATTTCTAAACACACTCACATAAAAACAGACAGAAGATGCATAAGGTATAAGCACACACACACACACACACACACACACACACACACACACACACACACATGCATGCATGGCAGTGCACAGTCAGACACACAAAAACACACATGCTCCCCACCATCCTGTAATAAGCGGTAAGCTGAGCTAGCTGATGGTCATCCTCCCATGGGGCTGCTGGGTTGCTGCCAACTTCCTGCCTGCTTTGTCAGTGGATAAAGCGCCTAACAAACGAGAGGGCTGTAGCTAGGCAGGCCAGCCAGGTCAAAGGTCATAACGGCCCCCGGGCGGGATTGAGCCTAAGACCACTGCGAGGGGAGAGAAAGAGAGGATGGAAGAATGCACTTAAAGATTCTATGCTATTAACCAGGCCTAAAAGCCCCAAAAGCCTTCTCTTCTCTTCTCTTCTCTTCTCTTCTCTTCTCTTCTCTTCTCTTCTCTTCTCTTCTCTCTCTCTTCTCTTCTCTTCTCTTCTCTTCTCTTCTCTTCTCTTCTCTTCTCTTCTCTTCTCTTCTCTTCTCTTCTCTTCTCTTCACTTCACTTCTTCACAGCAGTTCATAAAGGCATGTTAACTCTGTCAAATGTCGACTGTCCTTTGAGGAATATTACAGTAAGAAAGTGAAAGATCCTGAGGGCATTTGTCAGTCCACACAGCCCCATGCAGCCAGTCGCCCCTGGGTGTTGAGCAATGACAGGAGATATCTCCTTGACTCATACACTCCTAGATGAAAGGGGAGCTCAGAAGACTAGCTTTTCTGAAAGGCAAAAACTGTATTCAGTAAAAAGGGAACCGACACAACAGGTAGGGACGGGTGATGACTGATCAGGGCTTGGCTGGCTTTGTGCCATGGAAGTACTTGTGATCTCACATGAATGCACCTATGGTTACCATCAGCTATGTTACTCTACCTTACTGACAGGGACATGATCTGAAGTGTTTGTCTGCCATGGACCTATAAGAACTTCCCTTACAGGAGAAAGACAGAGAAAAAGGGAGGCACTGGAGAGGAAGAGGGAAAAGGTTGCCTTCCACCCCAGCTGTCCATTCAGAGGGGGAGAAAATTTGACATGGTTGACTTGAACACATTTAGCATCATTAGCAAACAGGAAGTGTCCCCTGCAGCTGTTTTTTTGCAGGGGAGGGGGTGTTCCTGCTTGCAATGTAATGGACAAATGTTACCCACCATGTTTGCCTTTGATTTTTGACCTGAAAACAAAAATTGACATTACAAATGTCCTATGATATCTTCCAAATAGGCCTGACATTCTACAGTTGGCCCCGGGGGTTTCTTGTTTGTCCTCTGTAAGTGGTTGTCCTCTTGTTGTTATATCCCGAGGCTCACTATTAGAACGTACTGGCCTTTCTCTGGAGAATGTGCAGTCTTAAAGAGACAGAGATACTAGTAGGGGAGAAGGAGAGAGCTGAAAGAGATGCTGGTTGTGTATTTGAATAGTTATTCTCATTAAGTTAGTGCACAGTGAAAGGGAGGACCGTCAAGTGGAAACTCTCAGAAGCTTCTATTTGAAGAGCAACCCACCCACTTTTCTGTAGCTTAGTCGGCCCATCTCTTCACAAATTAATCTGTTTCTATTTCAATTGAAGATCAGATCCACTTTATTTTGACTTAGCAAGTTAAACAATACCTAAAGTACACAATAGGGAAAGAGGATAAACTTGAAGAGACTGTATTTTAATATTAAGACTTTATCAAGAGGCTCTAGGTTGTAAGTGCTGTCCTCTTTTCACTGTCTGTGAATTGCTTTTATACTTTGTGATCCATTGTCTAATTTGAAACTAGATGTTTACATTTAATTAATTAGTAAAGTATATATTTGCTGAGACTGAATATACAAGAAGCTGAAAAAGGAATTACCCAAGTTAGAGGTTTTCATAGGCTCAGACTCTCAGTTGAAAAAGTTGCTGCTCTTTTACAATGTGTACATACATCATTAAACCAGTGCAGATGTTTATTTAGAGGCTTACTACGCTTTAGCTGTTGCATATACTCCCAATGACTTTATGACTGTCAACAGTAACAAGTGGTGTGGATATGGGGTTGTCCCATGCTGGAAAAAGGGGTGTGTCCTCTGCTTTGACGAGCCCACCAGGCCTCTAATGATCTGCTTATAGGTCTTAAAAGTACCTCGCAAAGGCAAGACACCAATTACTTCTCACTTCCAACAAGTGGCATTTTAGAGGCCAGAGGAACAGAACAGTCATTTTAGAGAATTATAAAGAATTGCATCAAAGACTTTAATTGTATTGAAACTGAACAAGGACAAAACCCTTTTAGGAAAGATGATTCTTTGGCTCACTATAGCCATTGCAACAAGATGTTTTAAAGATGTCTTGAAAGCAAATAGTGAATGTGGCTATGTCTTGACATCAGGCAAGCTGGAGAGGAGAGTAGAACAGAGCTGGGTGCCCCTAAGCAGGCAGTTACCACAACAAAGCCAACAGACTGGTCTGAAAAACCAGGCCAAATTCCTGCCCTCTAGGACCTGGCTTAAAGCTTGAGCGGAAACTTTGAAAAAGGGGGATGAGATGAGATGAGCGGAGAGGAGAGGGGAAGAGGTGGAGTGAAGAGGATAGGAGACAAGGGCAAAGAGTTTTGCAACGAGGAAGGGATTGCTGCTGGGGCCTGCAAAGCATGGAGGGAGAGATCGACAAAAACGAGAGACACAAACAGAAGACCAGACCCCCACTGTGAGGATGGAAGGATTGTGTTCCTTCTCTTGAAAGCAGGGGGGCCGCCATGTGGTGGAAGAAGAAACCATTTAGTTGATCTGATGATTAAATGGACAGATCATTATGGCTGCATGCCACAAATTTGTCGATGTCTGCACAGCTTATAGCCATAACTGTTGGTCTATGGGTTCATTTGAACTGATATTTACTCGGGGCTCTTTTAAAAAATTCAGTTAAGATAATGAACAGGGTTTTTTCAGTTTAGTTTCTTTATTGGATAAAAGTGATATCTATTTATTTCATTATGCATGAACGCAGTTGGAAATGTTCCCCTAAAACACTCAATTTTTAAGTCTTGAGGTGCATTGGGATTGTGTGGGAGTGATTGCTATTTAGCCTCATGGAGCTTAGTACAATCAGATGCCTATGTCTTGCACATCCTTCAGGGCTCCTTCCTCACCCTCTCCTTCCATTCTCTCCTCCCTCCTGACTCCCCTCACCCACTTCGCTCTTGCTGTAGCTTGGCAGGCATACAGGGCAGTTATGCCATAGAGCCTCTCTACAACCTTGCACTGTCTCCAGTGAACATAAATTAATGGTGTAGAGCAAACAGGCTGCTGGCTGGGGTCCAGGAACTGGCTTCAGGAGCCCAGCCAGCGATTGTTGTGGGGGGGCCGTGGCAGCAACAGCGGTAGTAGTACTGATGCACTGCCAACCAGCCTACCAGCCAGCCAGTCAGAGAGGCAGACAGACAGACTGGGGGCCCTTTCTCTCTATAATAGATGCCGCAAGCCTGGCCAGTTCGCCTTGTATTTGCAATCATGAGTTTTTTACAGTCAAAGGGCAGTCCACTGAGAGTCCTTACTTAGTGTGGAAGCTTTGGAGTTTGGAGTGGGAGAGACAGAAATGTAGTGGTATGTTCTGAATGCATGTATGAAGTGTAGATGTGAATGTACTTTCATATGCTGTTATCAGAGGTTGGCATGCAGTGCGTGCGGTTTGTTGTTTGGCATCATGTGAGTTCTGTTTATAAGTTGGCCATATCTGTGTGTGTCCAGTTGAGAGGGAAAAAGAGAGCAGCAAGGTTGAGTCATTGAGTCATGTGGCATTCTTGCCTGCTTTCAGACTGTTGTCAGGAAGCAGAGTTCCCCGTGAAATAAAAAATCAACCTAATAACCCTTCCTCCCCCGTCCACTCGCCAAAATCTTCAAAAGGGGGTACAGTAGATAAGATGAACATAGAATTAAAAATGGAGATGGACATGAAGCTAACAAAAAAAAGAAAATAACAGTATTTGTGCAGCTTTAAGTTAGTCAGACATGCATTGTCTAAATATGGACTCCATTCAAGTCAAACCCCTTTGGCATCCTTAGGTTAGGCTCCATTAAAATCCAAACAATAATTTATCATTTTTTATAATTATCAAAATAACATTTTAAAATCAAAGAATTCATTATTTCAATCACTCAATTTAGCTCAGCTTTACTATCAGTGCGTACAAGGAATTATATCTTTCATTGTCATAAATTCAAAGCTTTTTTAACTGTGTCCATTTATTTGATGTTTGGTAATTAACTTTATTGTTCATTTTAAATCACAAAATATGTCAAATACCTCCCGTTAAAAACCAAGTATAGGTGGGGCCCAGTACATAGTAAACACTGAAGATGGATTCAAAAACTCTCGACTTGATTTATTTGTCATATCGGTTTGATCTCTCAGTAATGCTGATATGCATTCAATCTCATTGTCATTTGTCAAAGAAGCCAGTTGTAACATTAATAACAACGGCAACTTGATATTTAAAATGTGCCAATCTTACCCCAGCTCAATGCAGAATCCATATTAAAATGTCATTCCTTTATTTGATTGCATTTATTTCTGACAGTGAATATTATTATCACTCTCCAGTCACTTTGATTAAAAACAAATATGATTCCAATCAATGTGTGGAAGGCATATATGAATGGAAATACTGGGATGCAATATATCTGTAGAATTAGACAAAGAAAGTCACAATAAAGCCCATCAATGATGCCAAAGCATAGGGGCAATACTATGGAATGAGTAATGGCACCTACTTCATTTCTAAAATGAACAAACACTTGGAAATTGATTGCAATGAAAAATATTGAGGCAGATTATTTAAATCCCTTACCCAACAGCGAAAATAAATAAATAAAATAAATAACTGGGGTCAAATCACACCGGTCATCTGAGCAAATCCTTTGTGTTGTCATGGCACTGGGGGTAAACAGCCAATGGCCTGTGATTTCCTGGGAGTCATTAGCATGGAATAGGTTTGCAAGCCACTGCAACCTTGTGACCTCGCTCTATAATTCATGTCACACACTGATGATGTAATTAATCAATGGAGTGTACCAGCGGCTCATGCAAAGGGCTGCAGGTTCAGTGGGTGGAGAGGAAGCATCAGAGCTGGAAACGTGGTGGGGGTTGCCTAAAACAGCCAGGATAATGATCCAGCTGTGGGATTTGATGACGGCTACAAATAGGTGTCGGGAGGTATGAAAGTGATATGAAGCCAACTGGATATTGAATGAGTAGATAGGAGTCAGCGTGGGTGAAGTAAGAGTGGTCCAGAAGTAGATGTGGTTATTGTATGTGGTGAAATGCCAAGCTGGGCTCAGGGGGAGTTTAAGGATCATACACAGCAGATGGTAGCCACCTCAGCTTGCAATGTTCAGTAACCACAGGGGCTATTATATCCAGCACTATCAGACAGCACAGAGCCTATCAAACCCTGTAATATAACCAGAAGTCGGTCAAACATACAAACATGTACATGGAGTGTGATCCACATCGGCTGAAATATTTCAATGTTTGGCTTAACTTTCTCAGGTCAAATTATAGGAAATGGACAACATGTGTAAATGAGGATAGTTTGACCCTTTGCCATTAACAGGTTTCAGCATAATTAACAGAGTTGTTTCGATCGAAGGCTGACGCTGCCCTGAGAACAAATTGAAACTACTCATTTCTGCCTCTAATTATTTATAGACTGTTTTACACTCTGCAGTCAATCCTCTTTTAAGGATATTGGTCTTGGTGTTTTTAACTGAACATATTGAGTGGCTCCCGAGGTTGACAGTATCATCTTTGTTCTTGCACTGTGTTTGTGTTTCATCCATTGAATAACCATGTCATACTGTCTCCTGAGGATACAGGAGGACTTCAAGGAGGAAACATATCAGGGCAGACTTTGTGTGTTTTTTTTTACATTTATTCATCCATTCATCTCATCTTTTATCCTTTCACATCATATTTTTATTGTGTTCATTGGGTGGTTTACAAACATATATGTTTTGAACGGTGATAACTAAACAATAAGAGGTTATGCAGAGGTCTAAATAGTCAAATCTCCAATTTCACAAAGGTTGCAGCTTTGTAACGACCAGGCCCACCATGCCGGCTTGCTTCTCGTGTCTCTTTGTGTGTGTCTCAATTGCCGTCACACGCCCTTTTCTGTTGCTGAGTGCCATGCTCAAGGGAATGCTGCCACAACCTAAGTGTGGGTGGGTGGCCTGCAGTCTTAACCATGAAAATTATTTGAGTATGTTGGAGAAGAAGGGTCGGCAAGAAATGTAAGACAGAGTTGAGGAAAGATGAAGACAGAATGAGTGAAGGTTGAGTACAGGCACATCGTGTATGTTCGTGTGTGTGTTTGTAGTTTTCTATGTGTGCATGCTTGGCTGTGCATATGTGCAAATGCATGCAAGTCTTGAGGTTTGCGAGCGGCCGATCATCTGATACAGAGGCAAAGAATCCTGGACTGAGAGAGGGCTACAAGAGGCATGAGCTGAACAAAATAGTTTTGTTTCTTCTGTTTTTTTTTAGTGGTGTCTATGTGGTCAGAGTAAATCTCCTTACTCAGGGGTTTTGTGTGTGAGGAGGGCTTTAACGTCCCCACTCTCCTTGATGAGACATCTTTCTAGTTTGTTCAAACCATTCATTACTTGGTGGCTGCTGGTCGAGCTGTGCCGCTGGCCGGCGTATTTATCACCAGGCTAGAGCGCGCTCTGGCTGACAATAGGCGATTGATGACCGGGTCTGAGCCAGAGAGGCTGAGGAAGCTTTAATACAATGTAAATGACCCACTCCCATTTCCAATTTAAACTGCTCCTATCCCTATGCTTCCACAGCACATCATCTTTAGCCAGGGCTTTATCTGTTTACGTTTTTGTGTACGTGTGCATGGGTTTGTGTAGTATGAGAAAGAAGTGGGAGTGAATGTGTGCTCTGCTATATTTGTAAGTGTTTTGATGATGAACGGGGTCATGCGAAAACACAAAAGTACGGGAGAGGAAAAAACAAGATTACACTCCTGGTAAACATTGCTGTCAAGACCATGTGCACAAATACGCATGCAGATGTAGATGTGTTTTTTTTTCTTCAGACTTTCTGCACACTTTGCCTTGCCTTGAGCATACATACGCATATGCACACACAGTAACTCTGCCAGTGCGAGCCAAGGAAATGTCAGCACCTGGCAATCAAAAAATGTATTTCTTTGCAAGCATTATCATCTTTCCTTTGTTAATAATTTTTTAGCATATTAAAAAGGGACTGCACACACAAGTACAAATCAGATTAATCCCTCTCTGCAGTGGGGACTCATTATTTGTCCAATCTTAGCCCTGTTTGTTATTAATTGAGCACATTCCTCAAACCTTTTTTTTTCCATCTCTCTTTTAATTAAAACATTTAAACAGGCAGGGCTACCTGAAAGGAGAAATCCTCCTCTCTGCTGATATGAATTCTCACTTACATCAATTATTTCAGCAGTAAATGAGAAAATGCTTCTTGAGCAACGGTTATCATTTCGCATTAAAATTGGATTCAATTAGCACAAGCCATGCAAGCATTACCAGCTATGGAATTTGCTTTCTTGATGAGCACGAGGGGGAAAGGAGTGCGAAAAGTTAAAGTTTTGGCAAGTGGAGGTTTTTTTTTTTGTTGTTTTTTTTTTAGGAGAATGTGTGTCAGTGGAGCTTGAAACCTTCAGAAAACAGACAAGGATTTAAACGCCACCTTTAAATAGAATTTTTGATTCGCAGGTGTCATCTCTTGGAGTGTTTTTATATGTTTGTGTGTATTTCTATTTGCACACGCTTTTGTGTATTTGCAAGTCTGCGTGCATGCATGCTCTCTGCTTAGTTCGGCTGAATGAAACACACACTGTCTCATTTGTTTCGTTTGCGTGCGCCCCGACTCCTAATCTGGCCCTTAAAGACATCTGTCACCAGCGATCACTGTTGTTTTGTCATGCTTCATAGCAGGCCCAAGGGGAGCAAGGCAGCCCAAGGTCTGCCATTTATATCAGCCAATGTTCTTTAGATTGGACCTGACACAAATAGTATCATTGCAGCCCTTGTTGGAGAATTCCATTTTCAGGTAAAATTCTTGGCAAAGCTGTGCAGGAGATTTCACAGCATTCTGTTCTTTCAGCATTAGACTGTATTCAGCTGCTCTCTTTGAAAGAACCACCACCAGCATACATGTCAGACATTCAACGAAAGATACATGCATTTACCGCAAATCTGCTCCCACACATTTTGTTGTCTAGCAACATAAAAAGACCGTCAGACACCACAATATCTAATATGTGTTAGGCACACTGGAGTGTTTTGTTTGTTTGTCATCATGTGTGTCTTTGCATGTGATCAGTACATGGACTATACCTAGCCTAGTGTGTAGGCAGATTGGGGATAGGAAACAGGGTTATCACAGCTGACAGATTTGACAAACTTGTTTGGCCAGCTCTGACAGGTTTAGCACTGAATCCTGTGTGAGTGGGTGGACACATGTATGAAGTGAATGTCTATACTGTTTAAGGGAGGGGCAGGGTTGGGTGGAGGTCACAAGAAGGTGCAGTCTTGGGTTACACAATGCAACAAACAGAAACATATTGAATGTGTACAGCAATGAGCAACAGCAAGGAAACAAACTCGGAGTGTGTGGTCCTTTCTTGGTGCTTCTCTCTATGAGTCTTCACATATGTCTGAATATTTATGTCAAAGAGGCTCATGTGTGTGTGTTTTCTCTCTCTGTTTGCTCTTGCAGCACCCATATCCTTCTGAAGAGCAGAAGAAGCAGCTAGCCCAAGACACAGGCCTCACTATCTTACAAGTAAACAACTGGTGAGTCAAGATTTCTGCTAACCTATCTTCACCACCAGCATCCCTCTGCCTTTTATTTTCAAAAGCCTTGCCTCCCCTCTTCCCACCAGCCAACACGACTAATACTCCTAAAGTGTGAAAACCGTTTATGTACATCCCTTCCTGTTTTGTATAGACACATACACACAGACAACCTTTGTAACATTCTTATATGTAAGCTACTGGGATGTTCCGGTGTTATCGTTACAGTGTTCTGCGGCTAAGTCAGTGGTCTTTGTGGTTTGATGCACATGTATTCAGTGGGATATATTTAAGGAAGATAGGCAGAGATCATAAGCTACCCCTACAGCCCCCAAACCCACCCCACCCCTTCTTCCAAAACCATACCTAGCATTGCCACCAGTGCCCCCACAAACAGGCAAAACTGCCTTCCACCCCCTCCCTGTTTTACACAACCTATATGGTGGATTAAGGTTTTGGTGGCCTGGCCAGCAGGGCCTTTGTAGATGGCTTAGCACATAACTGGGGGTGGTGGATTAAATAAAATGATCACAGAAGCAAAGAAATGATACAGGAATTACTTATCAAAATACTAGCCTAGGTTTTATCGGCAGCTTAATTTTGTTCAGTACATTCTCAGGGTGATGTTCAGATTAATTGAACTGACAGCTTCCTTTCAAAATTCTGGGAAGGTATTTGCACGGATTTCAGGTCTTACACAAACTTAATTATATGGAACCCCATTTTATCATTCTAATTCCATGTAGCGGGGGTTCTATTTACAAATGACAAGTCTGTGCCTTTTATTCACAGCTTTTCTTAATATATTTATCAAAGCGGGTTCATTTACAAAGTGCTCTATCTGTTGGATACAGGCAGGCCGACATTAACGAAGCTTTTAGGTTTATCAGACTCGCAGCCTGACAAGCCACCCGAGGGTCAATTGATTTTTTTGGTTCTGTGATTCATTTTTTTCTCATTTTTCCTGGATCGCAATGAGAAACATGCCTGGAGAATTAGCCGGGGTTTGTCGGTCTTATCTATCAGCCCCCCCCCCAACATCCCCCTTCCAACCTGAAATACTCTGTCTCTCTCTGTCTCTCTAACACACCCTTTGCTTTATTCTCTTCTAGCCAGGGGAAGTCAAGCTACTTAAATTGGCCACAGGAACCACTGTTATCAGACTTTAATGCACCCTACAGTGTGGATAGCATTTCAATTACACCAGTAACCAAAGATTAGCCCCTGCTTGCCTGTTTCATGCCTCATGCCACCGTTTCGGGACACCATGCACCTTACCTACAGGAGCAGAAAATTGAGTTGCCTTGCCTGTGTCATGGTGATTAATGCAGAAATACTCAGCTAACCTGGGGACAGAGAGAAAGGGAAACAGACAGGATCATAGCCTACTGTTGATAGATATAGAAGGATTCCCCATCTTTTCATTGAACTTGAAACCTAAACCCCAGGTTCCTTTGGTCAGATTAATCTTGTTTCTACACACATACATGCACATAAACGTGATAATTATTAGAGCTGGGTACTGAAGTTACACCAGCTGTGTCAGTTAAAACACACCAGGAATCAATTTTCACAAATAAACTTGCTGAAGTGCCTGGGACTGTCCTAGTCTATCTGTGCTACTCTTTGGTTGTTGTCAGCACAGGATGCTGCCACATTATTGGCTGCATTACAGTGAAGGAGAGATGAGGAGCAGAGAGGATGAAGTTCCCCACTTATAACTCTCCAGTTTAATAAGTTACAGTTCAATTTTTATTTTATTTCTGGCTCTAATGACTGCTGAGATATGGTCCATCCTGGAAATGACAAAACACAGCTGTATGAAATTCTTGTTATTCAAAAAAAAAAAGAAAAAAGCTCTTCAAATTCCTGGCTTGTCCCTTGCATTGTTCTGTAGTTCCCTTTGATGCATGGTTGCTGCCATGTTACCGGCCAAAGAGAGACAGAGACAGGCGAATGGAGAGACAGAAGCCGAGGATGAGAGGGGGCAAAAGGAGGGGACGGCTGCCGTCTTCGGTTTCCAGAGCTCTCCCTCGAGGAAAGGATGTGCTGAATCAGGGCTTTGTCCGCTGGCACAATCGCAGCCCAGCGAGGGCACAACGGTGCTCTGTTTGATAGTCAATAGACAGTGCATCTTAGTCTCTCCCCTTCTCCCCTCTTGCCCCATCAAACCTCCCAGAACCATACTGTCTAACTGACACATCCCTTTACGTTTACCTGCAGCTCACCTGTACACACAGAAAACAGCAATCAGTTGGTTGGAAACCCTTTGTCTCAGTGCCACGGACACACTCCACCTGTTTCTATATGTAGTGTATATCATTAGCTAACAGCCTCACCTGTTTGTAGCTCACACCCCATTAGCCATCCAATGCTAATAAGGAGCAGAGGAAGAGGTTAAAGTCCACAGTCTCACAGCGCTGGTGCTGAGCAGATGAGGCGGACTTGATTATCCTATTAATAGTGTTCAAAAGTGAGTGTGTGTGTGTGCATGCTATATGCATACGCATTCTCAATATATATTGAGATGTTACACGTGTATGGTGTGTCAGAACACTATTAGTGGACCATCAGGTAATGTAGCGTTTTGTTTGCTCTTACATCTGAGACAACAGGCGTCATGCTAACAGAATCGGGGTGTGGCCTAATATGTAATTGCATTTGTTTAAGATTGCAGGAAAAGGTGAGGGCCATGTCACCCATGGCATTGTGGGTTAGCAAAGTAGGTGAAACGGCAGACGCAGGTGTCTGCACTCTAAAGAGCATTTATAGTTTACAGTATCTAGCGGCATATTTGCCTGTCTCAGCAGCTCCTGGTGTCCTGCTATCAGTCTGGGCTAAATGGAGCCTGACTGAATCTTTTCATGTCTCAGCTTCAGACCCAGCATGATTTGCCCTCGCTCACTGCCATAAACACACATACCGACTATCCTACCGTTTACCACTGCAGCTATGCTAACACACACACGCATACACACAGAGGGTTATTACATGAGCCTGGGAGATGACGGCGATGACAGATGACTGAGAGAAACAGCATCTAAAAAAAGGAAGGAAATCGTCCCGTCATTATTCCCTCATCTCACAGGCAGCCAGTTGGTCATTTCCATGGCAGAGGGAGAGGCAGAACAAGTCAGAGAACGAATATGTCAGTTCTTGGCATCTATGATGATTGACTGCTGTGCCACTGGAGCACTAATAACAATAAAGAGGGCACTAAGCCACACTCTATTTTTACTTCTCTGCCTCCTCTCTACAGCCCAGGAGGGACTACATGCACACACAAACACATACACACACACAACACACATGCATTGGGGAGAGGGCTCTAATTAGCGACAGAAAGGAATACAATGAGTGAGTTATTAAGACACAGGGGCGGATCGCAGCCAACCTTTGCCCCCTGTTGGAGCACAGGTCACATGATAAGGGAAGGATATCCGCCAGACGACGGCGCCAAGCGGCCTGTGCCTACTGAGGAGATGAAATAGGTTCAATCTCTGCAGCCATTCAGGGCAGGGCATGGTACACTGATTGTTTTTTTTTTTTTTCCCTCTAGTCTTTTAATTACTAGCGGGACAAACTCAACATTGAGGAGCAGTCACCATTCCCCCATTATACATTCACTGTTTCTTTACATTAAGATTGAGATGTTTCCTCATTGTATTGAGATTTAGCAACTAGATAAGACTATTGTGATGAAACAACCAAAACTATCAGTGCATATAAATTTAGTCAATGCATATATTGAGATATTGAAAGGCATACATCTCAAATCATATGTTTCTCAAGCATTTTCTATTTAGGTAGAATCAGTATCCTCTTCCAAAATTGTGCAGTGCTGGAGACAGCTTGCAGATAAGCTGTGTTTTGATAGCTCTAAACTGACTATTCTGTAGCTTTCTTAACAGCAGGTTCCCCATCCTCATTCAGATCCTTTATTCCGCTCTCTTCTCTTTCTATGGGTCCTCCAGATTTCTCAGAGTTTAAATCTCCCAACAGAGGTGCGTGGAAGCTGTGCTGCAGGTTCACATGCAAAATCTTTATGATAAAGCACATTATTTGTATTGTGTGAGAACAAGATAAAGAAGGAACAAAATCAAATTTGTTCCTTCACTCAATAAAAGCATTTTCCAGACCTTCTCCATGTCCAATGAGACATTTTGGAACACTTGCTTTTATGATTTTTTTTTATGATTCTCTGGTTTGGCAGACAAGCCCATTATGAAATGCAAAATAATAACTAACATTTTCCAAATGTAACATAAAGTTGGCCAAGCTGCCTGTTTTTTCCACATTCTTTATAAGTATTTAAGTCCCATGAACCTCACACAGATTTTTTTGGGGTCCTTTTCCCCGTCTCCAAACTCTACAATCTGCCTTATACTTACTTTTCCATCGCTTCCTGTGTGCTAGACTGGTGGACTAGTTGAGTGAAGTCGCTGGTTATCTGTGTAACTTTGACCCAGATGGAAATGTCATGCCTTTTTTTGGCTGCAACCAGGGACTCCCAGCAGTGGCCATCTCATGCCCCTGGCTTTCTAAATATACAGCTGGAGTGTGGATAGGTTGCAGCTGTGTGTATGAGTGTGTCTTTCTCTCTCTCTCTGGTGTGTTTGTGTGTGATACCATGAGTGTATATGTGCGTCTAACTAAAAAGAGAGACGATCAGGGCACTGCCAACATAGGCATCATGATCCCTCTCATTTAGGGACCACTAATTGGCAGTTAATTAGCAGAATTGACTCTGTTGTCAGATCCCAAGTGCCAGCCCCCCTGCCAACACCCTCCACTCGCTAAGTTCATTTGATCTGGCTGCTTTCTTGATGCCGTAATAATAATCCCTTTTTATCAGTTTTGGAAAGAGAAACACATTTGGAAAAACACATTATCATTACTGGCAAAGTAGAACAGAACAGACTCCCTGTTGTAGCAGGTTTCATTTTGTTTTTCATTTTGTTCAACACTTGTCACACATCCAAAAATCTGCTCACGGCATAATCTAGACACATGCTTCACTCACAGGATAAGCCATGGGAGTCTTAAACAGCTGATGCTAATGTGTGCCACTGTGTTTATGTCTGCTCTCGCAGTATACAGCATGTGTTGCGTGTGAGTACAGGAGCCTTGTTGAAATGTTCAGTGTGATTAACAGGGCCCACTCCCACTTTATCAGGCACTGGGGGCACATTGGGTCATAGCGTGGCACGGACACCCACCGAGGCTACGGAGCAGCCCGGTGCCCACCTCTGTGTGAGTGTAGAGTTATGAAAAACAGGTGGTGCTTTAATAAAACTGGCAATGTTGGGCGATCATGCACAAAAATGAATGCCTTTTTTACTTGTTTTCCCATTACAAGCTCAAGACTCTCCAAGGCTGTGGAATTCTCCCAGCTAAGACGGCATGCAAGGAGAACGAAGCCAGACGAGGCAACATAGAGAGGCGAAGAGCTGTGAGAGGCATTACAGAGAAAGCATTAGAGAGAGATGGGAGGAGGGAGGTCTTTGTACTTCTCTGCTCCTTTTGGCTCTTTTATTTCTCAACGGCTTGGTTTTATTGGTGGGTCGTTTAATAACAAGGGCTCTGCGTTTGAAATGAAGTCGAGCTGCATTTGCGTGGGCAGGCCTCTCTTTTTATTTTAAGATGGTAATTTCTGTACCAGGGGTGAGAACTGGAGAAAGATCGAGAGAATACACTAGAGAGATTGAGGAGAGCAAGAGGGTGAGAATGTTGGAGAGGGAGAATTCAAAGGGAACACAAGAGAGGAAAGTAGGTTAATTTATTTCATTTGTAAGAAGAAGAAGAACTTAGAAAGATAGAAAAAAAAAGGTTGGTGATAGTGAGGAGGAAAGTGTAGGGATGCTGTTTTCGTGAACAAGCAGCTTAATGCACACGGGCAGCCACAGTAAGCCTGCTAGAATCTCCCTGTGCCTGAGGCCATCTGTGAGCAGAATAGCAATTTTATTACTTTGTCATTAAACCAATTTCACAGCAGTATTGTTTGTTAATGAGCAGCCGCAAACGAGCAAAGATGTCACGTACTAGAATAGCAGCAAGATTTGTGACCCAAGCACTCCTCTATCTCATTCTCCCAACCTCTACCTCATTCTTATTCTTCTGCTCTTTCTGCCATCATCTTCTTTCTTAACATCCTTACTGTCACCCTCA
The DNA here is from genome assembly GCF_027942865.1 of Odontesthes bonariensis. Lineage (NCBI taxonomy): Eukaryota > Metazoa > Chordata > Actinopteri > Atheriniformes > Atherinopsidae > Odontesthes > Odontesthes bonariensis. The sequence continues at coordinate 18,620,280 of NC_134522.1, forward strand.
CCATCTCTCCGCTGTCCTCCCGTCTTGCCCCCCCCCCCCACACACACACACACACACCTCCCGTTATAGAGGTCCCTGCTCATAAAGGGGAAAACTGCTGAAAGATAAAATGCAAAGTCTATACAGTCAAGTCTCTGTTTATGAGCTTCCATTTGCCTTTAGAACTCATTGGGACGGATGGTTTCTCTACAGATTTTCAGGGGGTGCAGTTGGAAAGTCTGCCATCTTAGCTTATTATTTAGCCCTAAAACTTAACATTGGTGCCAACAGCATGTGAATAGGTGTGTAAGTTGTTTTGATTGTGTGTTAGATGATGTCATGCATTTTTTTTTTTTTGGGGGGGGGTTGTTAGGCATGATCACTGCTTTTTTCATTATTAGTGAAGTAATCTTGCATTTTAACTGTTTTGGCAGTTGCTAGGAAAGGTCTGCTTTCACAAAGAAAGTCATGCGCTACAGCTGCTGTGACGCTATATGTGTCTTTATGACTTGTCACTTTTGTTTATGTTTTTACTCTGGAGGTCAGCTGGCACAGATTCCCGGCCTTTTTGTGGTTTATGACTGAGAGAGAAGTTGTGACAAAAGGAGGGGATGAGAGAATTAAAATGAGCCCCCAGAGGATCAGACAACCTGACAGAGTAGATTTGGAATAATTAGTTTTATCTGCTGAGGGAGATAGCCAGAGGAGCTGCGCGTTATCCACAGGCTGCAGTGATATGTGCATTGGCGGTGATGAACGGGACGGCTGGATGTTGTGTATGTGCTGAGGAGGAGGGGTGTGGTTTGGAGGACTAAAAGGGATAAAGGTGACCAGGTGTAACAGAATGGCCTTAAGGGTATGTGTGTCTGTGTGCGTGTTTTGTGTGTGTTGGAGCCAAAGAGGACAGGAGCGCCTTCTTTGGCTGAGCTCTTTAAACTCTGTGAACCTCCACAAGGTATTTTCTCTCTGTCCAGGCATGCTCATTCTCTCACTCTTTCTATTACCATCTGTTTTCCTTTACTTCCCTCTTACACGCTTCACATTCCCTCTATCCCTGTATTTTGATATGGAGTAACACTATCTTTTATCTGTGCTTTGTTTGTGTGGTGTCACATTTAAAGGAACCTCCAGTGACCTCACTCCTTCTCTGTTCAATGAAAGTGAGTGTTCTGGGATATAAAACGGGAGAGAGTTGTTATTACACCCTTAACAACACAATACTGTATTATTCTTACCTGTTGTGTGTGTGTTTTCTGACACTGTGATTCATAGCCCCATGCCCTCTGTGGCTTGAGGTGGAGGCCAATAAGTCTATCATAGAAGACCCTATAAATCAATATGGTCCTTTGTTGGTTCAAGCCATGCTCTGCCCTAGTAAAAGCCCTGTTATGGGTGAAGGATCAGTCACTCCGGGAGCCCATCAACTATCATCTGGTGATGGCGAGCAAAGGCCAATGTTTTTCATCATTTGAATGCAGATACATTTTTCTTTTTTGTAGTCAAGACTGTGTTTATGCAATTGTGTTCTGCATCTTACTTTCTACATGATGTTTAACTGAATGTGCTCCAGTGAAACATGATTGGTCAGTAGAACTCAGATGTCTGTTCATAGAGATTAGATAGAATTAAAGTATGTGCCAAGTAGGAAAGTCAAGGGAGATGAGGAAGGAGCTAAACATAAACAGAACCTGGCCCAAACTCCTTACACATTGAACCTGGTAGTTTGCACTTTGGGAAAGGAGAGGGGATTAAAGATGCAGCCTGCTGCCACGTTCTCTGCATGCAAACACAAACACACACACATGCACTTTGTTGAGGTTATCAGAGGTAGCAGAAGGAATTAGTCAACACTATAACATGCATAACAAGATCCCGAGATACACAGGAAGAGCTGGAGAAAAGAAGAAGGGGGAACTTATTACCCTAATCTAGGATTTCTCTATCCTCATCCTTATGAATATTTATTCCTCCCATTACCAATGTTGATGTTTCAATTGATGTTTCAATTGGGAGTCACTGTGAGCGTGTGAGGTGTGCAGCAGTGGGAATTTATTTTTCTCTAGTGGCCATAGAGGGTCACTTTTAGCCCCACCCACCCAACCCCAAAGATATATCTGCTAAACTATCCTTTTGTTACACTTGAGGACTCTCTTATGCGATCTCAAAGGTTAAATTGAATTAAAAAAGGGGAGTCTCCATTCAATGAAAATTGTAAGTTCACCATAAGCATAATGTCTGATGTATTGTGTGTTATATGATGTTTGTATGGACAATCACACACAGTTAACAGTCTTCAATTCAAGATCAATATTGCAGTTTAGGCTGAACTGACTGTCTTTGATGCATTTGTTTAAGGTTGTCACATATGAAGCAGGCCAGTCAAAGCTGTGCACAGTCAGTGGTAAAGCTGATGTGAGAGGCAGAGGGGTTGCTTCTGGCCAAAGGCACATCAGAGTCACTGTGGTCTGCTGCACGGTGTCATCACCGTTTCTGCCCGTAGTCCCCTCCACACACAACAGCTATTTATATCACTGGCCTGCTGCTTGGCTTTTCTAGCCCTAAAATCCTCTTCTGATCATGGCTCCACATGTTTGTGAATGGGTGCGTGGTTTATGTTCGTGGTTATGTGTGTCAAGGCAGTTATCTGCAATTGAAAATGCAGATTAATTATTCAATAGTGAAGTCAGAAGGAATCTGACAACATTTAACCAATGACTTTCATGGTCACTAATATGTGCAAGGGATGTGCATCATGGAAATGTGCTTGATGGAAACATTCTTTCACACGCCACAGACACATTGATGAGAGGATGATGACATCCCATTTGGATGGCGAACCCCTTCCCAAACTCTGTAGGTTCTTAAGCACTTCCAAGAGTAGCAACAGCTAAACCCAGGCATTAGAGAATCTTAAGGGTTAGATGTTGATTTGAACTGCCCTAAATTTGCAGTTAATAGCACACCAGTATGAAGAGGAGAAAAAAGATTGAGACTGGGACAGAAAGTGCATGTATACTTATGAATGGGGGTGGGGTGATTAAATGGGGGCACCTTTGACGCAACCTCCCACTGGCTCTGATTTAGGATTTAACAGTGCTAATGCACTGTTAGATTCAGCAAAATAAACCCTCACCGCATTGTGAGGGCACATGTGCGGCACATGCATGCTTACAAATGTACCCAAGCATGTATGTGTGCTGTTGCTCTTGGCAGGTCCCCTCTTCTTCTCTTTGAGCTGAACCCATTATAGTTATAAACGAGGGAGAAGAGAGACGTTTGATATGAAGCAAAGGAAATAGATTGGCCTTATTTCCTGTCTGGCTGCTGCAACGCAGACACTTGTGTTGCCTAGACGATGCAGGCAATTGACACTCAATTTTGTTTGAAATATCACGCCTCTATCATGTCATTATCAGCTTCCCTTGGTAATCCACAAAGCCACCCTGTTTGATATCTGACAATAAGGGGGACTCACAGAGTCACGGAATCTCTCACTTGATTACCAGGCACAGGGAGAAAAAGGGCTGAGAATAAAGGGGAACAGAAGACGACATAGCTGGAGACAAAGACAGGGTGAGGGAAATAAGAGATGGAAAGATAACACAGGAGAGATGAAGAGGCTTAAAAGCCACACTTTTGTATGATAGTCGTGAAAAGTGGATGAAAACTGAGATTATATCTGCCCTCCCCACAGAGACATACAAAGGTGGCACTGTCGGAAAGATGAGAAAAATCTGGGCAGTGGTGTGGCACTCTTCACAAATGAGGAATTGGGGTGATCTTGTAAGCACACCCACTCATCTCAGGAGGGCTGATGGATAGGCGGGGGTAATGATAGCACTGGATTGAGTCTTTCCCTCTTCTCCACTCTGCTCTCCTCTGTACATTACCTCAGTCTGTGTGTCTGAGCCAGCCTGCGAGTACATTTCTGTTCTGGATCTTTCTGGCCCTGTATGAAAGCACAAAGCCCTCATCCACCCATGAGGTGAGAAACCGGCTTATAAAGAATGAGCACGACCTTCCAGCGCTGACGGCCTCTGTCATGCGCTATGTGCTGGAACCTTTGACGGGGGCTAATATTGACTTGGTCGTTCTCAGACAACTTAAAACAGCAGAAAAAACAGCTGTTGATCTTTTAGCTCCTGGGTAGGCAGAAAATACCTTTTGTATAATAAGGACGTTAATAAGGTGTTGTCTTAAGGGAGGGGGTGCAAGAGTATGAGGAGAAGGCTTTGCCAACAAGTGAGATGTGGATCAACTGTTCCCGTAATCCCCTGATTTCTGCTTGGTATTCTCAGAAATAATGATATAATAAAAAAACATTCCAGGGCAGAGGTGCCAACCTTAGAGGAAAGGAAGGTTAGTTAAGGAAAATATTAGGGGACTGTTGAGTTGAAAAAAAGAGAAGAGATTATTCCATCTTTCTTCCTTACATCATAAAACTGGTAGAGCTAGGGCAAGTTAGCCATGCTGGGTTGCTACAATAAGGCCTCTTTCATACAGGTGTGTTGACGCCTGGGGCAGGCTTGGCCTCAGTCCATTCCATTCACCCTGGCTGATTTGAACAATAACTATCGTATCTCTTAAAAGAGAAGGGAGGGTGAAGAGTCAGGCAGAAGATGCCTGAAAACTGTGTCGGGGCCAAGAAAAACCCCCACTGATGTTGTCAGAGCTTGTTGGTGTAGTGAGGAAAAAAATGTTGTTTTTTTTTAACCCCCACCCCCCATAACCCCCACATTTTTTTTCTCTCCTCATACCTCTCCCTCCACTTCTGTACTGGATTCAGTGTTTTTGTGCCGTAGGACAGAGTGTGGTGAGGAGACAGAGGAACAAAGTGCTGCTGTGTGGAGCAGCAGCTGCTGTTTGCCGGATCAAAGGGGCAACAAGCGTGGTTTTCCTGGCCAAACGCTGCTCTGGAGGTGTTTGACGGACAGTCAGCAGCTGGGGCCGGATAGCCTGCCCTGTAGGGGTCAGGCTGCTGGACTGCAAGGCCCAGAGATGACATGCCGTCCCTGGACAAGGGGAAGAGGGGAGAAGGTGTTAGATGGGAGGGTAAATAGCAGGAGTGATGCCTCTGTTTGTGTGTCTCTTGTTGTCTTGCTAGTTGTTATAGATGTTACATCTGGAATTATTTTTCGGTATTTCTCCCAGATATTTACCCTTTTCTGATGAGTGGGTGACTTTTCATTTTATCCATCATAATGCATACATACTAATTGAAGCTAGACCTACACTAAACCATTAGTAGCCTAGCATTGCACACAACACTGCGGTACTCCACCTCTTTGGTGCGGAGAATCAGAGCGAGAAAAGAGAGACAGGGAGCAAGTGTGCCGCAGTGCTATTGATTTATTTTAATTAGCTCCTCGTTAAATCTTGTCAGTTTGCAACACAAATATATAATTCTTTGTCTGATTTTCCACTGGAGTCTTAATGACTCACTCCCCGGGTTTCAGAGAAATGACTTCTGCAGTAAGACTGACAGAGCAATGCAAATGTTAGTCATATAGGGCTAAGGGGGGGATGCCACAAATGGGCAATGAATGGAGTAATAAAAAGGGAAAGAAAAACAGGTCAGTGAAAGTCCATGGAGGAGAAGTGAAACAGTCCCCCTTTCAGAGGGAGACAAAAGACTTGGCGGTGGGGGGGTATGGAGGCACTCTGGATGAGAGAAAGAGGGAGAGATAGACAGAGGTAAAACTATGTAAACACAGTGGCTGCCCTAAACGTGGGCCCACTCTCTGACGTTCCTTAAAAAACGATCCTGCCTTGCTCCGCTTCACATCTGCACTAAATCAAACACGGGGGTGAGGTAATGTTCACCCAGCGTATGTCTCCCGACTCCTGTTTTAACTTAAAGACGGAAAGAAGGGATAAAAAAAAGGGAAACTCTGTTTCTGATAGGATGAGCTGGAGGAAGCTTCCTCGTTCTTTTCCTATCTCTTTGTCCTTTATCTCCCTATCCTGGAAGAATGGAGCTTGAGAAAAGCTCCTTTGTGATAGTTTATGATAAAAACACAGATACTGTAGGTTCAGTCTGGTGGCGAACTACTGTGTGTATAAACTGTTACAGGGGGCCTGGCTGGACCATGTGAGCTGATTAAATCACAGTTGTTGACACTACAATAGATCAGTGTTGGAAGTTCAGTAGCCTCAGCCTGCTCCACTGTCTATCCAGACCATAATTAGTGTTTGCTTACACTAAACACACCAGCCTCATGGGGTTAATTTGCATGCACTTCCTGGTCAAAAGACATTGAGTGCTTTGATTTTTTGCTTCCATCTTTCTTTTTGGGAGTGAGGATCTAACTAAAACATTCCCTCTTTTGATTCCAGTGAGTTGTGACTCAATTGCTTGGGGTTTGGAATATTTATTTCTGTCTGAAGCGGAAGTATGGAAGCAATGAGCTTTAATAGGAACCAGAGGACAGTCGTGTTTGCAAGCAGTGATCATGGACTGAGCTCAGCACGTTCTTGTTCAGATTGTGTTGCATGTAATCTTCCTACAAAGGCAGACAGACAGGGGCCCTGGAATTTGACCGATGAACGGAAACTTGCTCCCCCTCTCCCTGGCATGTGAGCTTTCAAAATGGGCATGTGCTGGTCAGCCATGACGGTAATAAACTGTCAACAATTTCTGTGTTGCAATTTTAAAGCAACCTCCTTTCTTTGGATGCTCTACGATTAGAGCACTCTGGTGCTTATTTCACCGAGAGGACACGCTCAGTGTTTCTCTCTCCCGTCTCACTTTGGCTATGGCTCGGTTTCTTTCTTTCATCACAAACTCGTCAAACGAGTGACCCCACTCTTGATTGGCTGGGTTTCCGCCGATCTCTGCAGCAATTGGCCAGCCAGGCAGCGAGGGTCTCTCCGTTTCATCTCTCTCCCTCACTCTGTCTCTTGGCTTTGCTCCAGGGTAGGGTGGTTTGGCATGACAATTTCTCAGCGAAGGAATGCTGACAACAGGAGTGAGTTACCAGGTGTGGCTGCAAGTCAGTTCACCAGAAAGAATGCATTTCTGACAGATTGAGATGAGGAAGTAAGAAAATAGAATAAAGGCAAGCCCTGAGTCAGCCAAACTGGTTTGCAATGATTACATCTTTAAGACTTTCAGCAACCATCCTTAGTCAACATATGACAATGCAGTTGGTTTGTTGCATTAAATGGAAATCTCATAAAGTTGTGGTTTAGAATTATCTAAGTTTTAAAGTTTTCAATTACTCCCTGATCCTTATAACATAACACTGTATGGTAGACAAGGTATTTAACACCTAGAGAGGCTCTCTCTAAAGCTCCCCCCTTGTGTGAGAACAGATATTATTAACCACGGATGCCGTGTTGATCCAGCCTAGTGGAGACCCTGTGTCAAGTGGACTCCTGCTGCCATGGCTCCATCATTCATATCTGTCTGTTATTTTCCTTTGCGACCTGCAAAGCCTCAACGGTCAGAGCTCTCGTAAACCTGCCACTTTATTATCATCAAGGAGCTGGGTTCTCAGTCGTTGCATATTGTATCTGCACACACGTGTGTTTGTACACATGCATCCTTTACACCGTTGCAGGGCATGTCAGCTGGAAGTGCTACCGTGGGCCAGTTGGTAACAGTCTGTGAAGAATGTGCTGACATGCACAATACACACACACTGACTGACACGTGCATACATATTCACATGCACGCTCCAAAGCGCACTTAGCGCTGCAAGGGTAGTTTTTGATATGCAACATGAAAATGTGTTTAAGGCTTATTGGCTGGACGACATTAGCGCCTCACATTAAACAGCAGAAGACTGCTGCTGTTGCCTCTCCTCCACTCCCCACCCCAAGCCCGTTTTCTCCTGGGGTATTGTACACATTCAGGGCTGTATCCCAATGAATGACCTCTCCATGACCCCCTAACCCTGGCTTTAATTATTTGTTTGAAGACAGCATGAAGTTCCCATGCTGAGAGGTACTCTGTGTACTGTGTGTGTTGGTGTTTCTGTGCGCTAACACTGAGCAGAGGCAGGCCGTAATAAGCTAGACCACCAGATGTAGATAATAAAACATGGGCTTTGGGTTAGAGGTTTTTAGTTAGCGTCCCCAGTGCGCCTTCTGTGTTCTGGTTAGCCTTCGGACACACTTGCGGCGGTTGTGGTCATGTTCATGGTGGCGTTGTGCAGATTTACAGCACACACGTATGTTTTAGCAAGTGGTTTAGGAATTCTCAGTCCCTGTGGTCAACCTCTGTGTCTCCCTCGGGGTTTTGGGTCCATCCATCTGACTGTCCATCCAAGTTGACTGGCCTTCATCTCTGGAGGATTCCTGGTTGTGTTGTTTTAAGCACACTCCATTAGCAGCTCACGGGTCGAGGGAAAACATTGTTATCTGGGCAGGCTGTGATAATCTCAATTGGCTTTACTCAGACAGATAAAAGGTGCTCTAGGGCCACCATAGGAGCCCCCACCTCTCATTCTGGCGCACCTCGTCGCCTGTCGGTTACTGTGGCAACTTGCTCAGCATGCAAAAACAGAGCCTTTGTGGCTTTGCGGTGTGATATGGTATTAGTTAGTGAATAGGAAACATTGAGAAGATGCAGGCTCATCTCAGAAGCAGGTTGTTGGAGAAATATTTTTGAATGTCCATATGTTTGTCTACACAGCAATGAGCTGTTCCCATACTAAAAATTACCGTGCCAATGTGAGCAAATATTCTTAATCTTTTCCTGTGTATTTTAACTCAAACATTTCCTGCAAGAAGCTGGAAAAACACAAGAATGAAGATTTAAAAAGAAAAAGAAAAGGAATTTGAAATTGGCACTTTGATCCAAGAGCGTACTATCCAGAGTATTTTCTTTGCAGTTGCTGGAAACCGTATGGTCAAATTTAGCGCCTGGGAAGAACATTCCTAATATTATGTGTTTATGGTTATGACCCAGAATAGGTAAGAATGCACATGGTTGTAATTTTGAGCCCCTCGGTGCATCTAGAAAGGCAGAAAGCAGAACATATATTTCAGCAGGCAATGACCTACGCTAAAAGAGGCAGTGCAATACCAGGAATGTCTTTCTGTTTACTTGCTCAGCTCGTTTTGATGCAGGAACTGTCTTTCTTTCCTAAGCGCTGCAAGGATTTCTGACAGCACACCTATCTGACAATGCTTTGTTGTCTTTGTTCCACCACAAAACACTTTCCCAGTTAATAAAACTTAATCCTCAATCCTCCCATAAATCACCAACCATACATTACAATCATATGATTTCCAGTCCAACGCTGATTTACTCCTCTTTCATTCTCTCTTATTCTCCTATGGCTGCGTTTCATCTTTTTCTCTCAGGGGCCCACAGCACCCCTGCGTACCTGCACTCTGGATGCCCCCTGGCAAATGAGTACCGCGCCTCTTTTTTCCCAGCCGTGCATTTTGTACGTTTAACCATGTCACTTTGAGCCAGGCAGATTATAGGCGTTTAAGTTCATTGGAGAAGGTAAGGGCAGGTATCAGGGCTTCATGGGGGATTAGGAGCCCAAATTGGTTCCAGCTCTCCCTTCCTTCTAATGACCAGTTCTTCAACCGTATTGATCGTGCAGTGGGCCTGTATGTTAGGGAGTTGAAACTTTTTTTTTTCCTCTCCTCTGACTTTTTGGAACCAGCATGCTGGACAGCTCCAATGTGATTTGAAACCCCTCTTTAATATCAACCACATGGTGGTACCTGTAGTGCGATGTTCCCCTTTTTAAAGTTTTTCAAAGTGAATTAAAGAAAGGCAGAATTTGAAAAGGGGTAAAAGAGATTGAAACAGAAAGAAAAGTGGAGGGTTTGCTTGGCCCTGAGTGTCCAGCTTGCATTTGACACAGCCCAGGGCACCCCATTGGAAGTTAAAAAGGTTGCCCCTGGCTGGCACTCACCTCCCGATGACCTCCGGCTCTACACTGGAAAAGCCACAGGAGCAAGCCTGGCTGGGGAGGCTTTGTGGAGCTGCACTTATTCGCTGCTGTGGCGGTGATAAAAATTCAGACAGCCTAATTGATGGGCTCACTGACATAACAATACCTTGTGAAAGCACGGAGTGGCCCATGCCTGGTCCTCATTTCTAGACAGCTGGAAAGGGAGCAGAACCCCCTACAATGCAGCCAGAGTGGGGGTCCCACAGAGGGGGACGGTGGAGGTGGGGGTAGAGTGGCAGGGTGCAATGAAAGGAACCATTTGTATCCTGTATTTTGCTAACTTAAAGCTCTCTTTAAATTGCAATGCATGATAACAGTGAAAAAAGAAGTTTCCGTGGGACCACTGTAGATAGAATTCTGTACACTGTGTAGGTATACAGTTGCTGTGTGTTGTATGCAGTTGGCTGCAGGATGGACTGAAAAAGCATGAGGAAAAAAAAGGATGTGCCCAAGCTTCTGTGCCCAAGCTGCACTTAATACTTGAGGAATGTCTCCCTGGTGCCCATAGCAACCAAACGTAATCAAAAGCTTGATTAAAAGAGAGGGGAATAGATCATATGGAACATTAAAAGTATCCCTCTCTCGGTTCCCAAGTCAGCACACAATTGCCCTTTTGTTTGTTACCGTTTTGTTGTGTGTGCCTCTCTTAAGGACTTGGTGGCTAATGTTGCCATTAAGTCATGCAAAACTGTTTTTCTTTGTAGAGGGTTGTAATGAATCTTTCTATGTGTGAATGCAGGCTGATTTAACGTTTGTCTGTCTCTTCTCTTTGTTTTTTCCTATACTCTCTGCCAGGTTTATTAACGCCAGGAGAAGAATAGTACAACCCATGATTGACCAGTCAAATCGAGCAGGTAAAAAAAAAGAAAGCAGAACAATTCAGCCAATATACAGTAAACTGTTGCCTCCTCCTCCCTTGTTTCTCCTACATGAACACACCGTTTCTGAATCCTTTACTAGCAAGCGCATGATGCTTGGAGCCCAGATTTTTCAACAGGGTGTCCCTACACCTTCTTTTTCGGAAAAATCCCTTCTACTTCCTCCTCTTCTTCTCCTTCCGCTGATTCCCTTTTCTGTTTTTTCAATGAGATGTTTTGCAAGCTGTTTGCTGATTGACTCTAATTGGAAATTTCCCAGTCTAAGTGGGGAGAGAGGTATATTAGCACTCTCTCTGTGAATTACTAATTGGACACAAGAGGAGTGCCAGAAATGCTAGCAGCAATTTATGAGTTATCTCCTTTTTTATTCTGTTTTGTTTTCAAATTTTAGTCCAGTCTAGGTTACCCTCACTTTTTTTTTCTGCCATATTTCTATTGCACTCCCTCAAGAATCACTCAGAATTTTGATCTCCAGTAGGCATTCAGCAAATTTCATATATATGAAGTCTACAAGACTGCTCAACCAATTTTTCTTCTTAACAGAAACAATTTTGAGTAATGAATATAAAGCTAAGGGGGATGGGTTGGATGATTCCTTGATTAAATAAAATCTTATATTTCATTTTAATTTCTATGCAGTGAGAGTACTCCGTTTGATTAAAACTGATTATTTTGGAAGATGATGTTTTATTGCTGATAAAACACAAATTTTCCATATCTATTCCATACTTGTTACAAAAGAGCACACGCTCAGTCATAGACTCAAGATTCTGCGATCCTGTGGAATGATTGAGTCGCTCTAAGCTTCACTTACTATGACATTATCAGAAACAAGCCAAGTAATTTGTCTCAGGGAGGCAAAAGCATTTTTTGTTGATTATGAAGATCCCTACTCACTGGGGTGGAGATTGCTCAAAAAAACATGAGCCATGATTAAGATGAGATGCACTTACAAATGTGGGCGACTTTCTACAGCTATTGCGCATTTAATGAGGAATATCTAACAACAAACATCCAATGTGTGCCAATTGGCAATCTGTGCAAACGCAGCATGACAAGGACACCCCCCCCCCCAAATCTTTAAGAATTACAGATTATCCAAGATAATACTGTTATATTCCCAGAATGCACTGTTTTCTACAGACTCCAAAGAGCATTAGTTCATTAAGACGAATAATGCGCAAAACCAGACAGGACTAAGAACATTAATTGCTGCCGTGTCTTGTGTATTATGACAAGCAAAATAAATAAATCATTCCTAAAAAGAAATAATTTGATAATTTGGGGATTATCAACATTTCTGGAATTATATATTTTTGTTCATCTTATGAGAAGAAATGTATGTACAGTACATGACTCCTTATTTGGATGAATTGCCTGCTCTGGCAGGAATTCTTCTCATCCTGTCAAACTGCATGCTTTCTCCTCCAGTTAGAGAACAATGTATCTGCTGTGAGCGTGGTTTTGAATGACTTGAGCTGCATGTACGCACAAGTGTGTGTGTGCTTGCATGCATAAGGACCTACTGTATGCGTGTTTGCATGCCACGCGTCAGTCATTGCGGTCTACAAACATGAGCACAATGTCTTACAGTATGTTTGGGCTGGAGCTGGGACAATTGCTGATTGTCTGGTGTGTTCTCTTTCTTCTTCCCCCCCTCCCTTTTTCATGTCCACGTTTTGACTACAATCAGGTTTTCTTCTTGATCCTTCAGTGAGCCAAGGAGCAGCATACAGTCCAGAGGGCCAACCAATGGGCAGCTTCGTGCTGGATGGTCAGCAACACATGGGGATCCGACCAGCTGGTAAGTGTGTTCCTCTCCTCTCCTCCTCTTCTGCCTTCATCCCTCCGTCACCCCTGCTTTACCAGTCACCAGTTTTCACCCCTAGTTATTGCAGAACTGATCCAACACTGACCCTCTTTGTCGTGAGATTCAGCCATCTCAGCATGGAGCAATACCCCCTGGTCAACAGAATCCTAAAATCACCTAGACCACTATTATTATAACACTTCTGCTTAAAAGTCCCTGCATGATTTGCCTGCCTTGTTTTTTTTTGTTTGTTTATTTGTTTTATCATTCTTTTAATAATCTAACACATCCGCATAAATTCATCAGAAATGATCATATCAATGGGATTTGTGGGATGGATTGCAGCATAAAAACTCTCAGCTGCTTCTATGCATCTTTCTATCTCTCCACCTTCATTTTCCACCTGAAGCTAACAGACCTCACCTCACTATAAATGGGTCTTCTCCGGTCTCTCTATGATTCAAACTCCTGCTGACCCTTTTTTCCTGGCATTTATCTCCTCTTTCTAGGGCCTATGAGTGGAATGGGGATGAATATGGGCATGGATGGGCAATGGCACTACATGTAACCTCCAACTTGTAACGCAAAGAAAAAGGGGAAGTAAGTACTAGGTTCTTTTCCTTGCTTTTTTTTTTTTTTTTTTTTTTACTTTTGGGCTCAGGGTTTTAGTTTGTTTCTTTTTCCTTTCACTGCACCAGCACAACCTCTCAACCCTTGCCACAATTTGACAGCAAGTTATTGCCCCAAGCAACAACCTTCAGCCAGCCTGCAGGGCTGCTTTAGCAGGATGCTTTAAGGGTAGAGGTGGGAGGGCCAGGGATGAATTGGAGACTTTGAGAAAAGGGGGAACCATCCTGGGACAGAGAGGACCCGACTTGTGGCGCCAGACAACAGGAACAACAACGGAAAAAAAGGGGGAAAAAACAACCTGGCATGGCAAGCACAAATTTATTTATCACAACAGTGCCATCACTCTCCCCGTCTTGGACAGCCAATGCAAATGTTGGACATTTAGGGAAAAAATAACATCTCCTGGGGAAGGGGCTGACAGGGGGGAAATTAAGCAGGCTCCAGTGAAGCGATAAAGAAGGAGAAGTGAAACTGTCCTCCGAGTGACATAAATCTGTCTGGGGAAGGATTGATGCCCAAATTATCTTATATGCAAAGACGGGAACACCGCAGTACATTACGGTTCCTGAGCTAGATATACGGGCCGGGGGTGACATGGCCGATCCTTCACTGGGGGTTTGGTTTGAGCTGTGTATTGAGAGGAATGAGTGTGTGGGGGGGCTGTGTGTTTTGATTATTTTTTACTGGAGGGAGACGATTTAAGGGAGGGTGGGGGCCAGTGACAAGCCTGACCCGGGACTCACAGACAAGAGGCACTGAGATAAATTTATAAGCTTGTAGACACAAGCATGCATGCTGGGTCCAAAAGGAGGGGATCTCTTTCACACATACAGATACAGTCTCTCTGTGTGACTGTTTTGCTGCCACACGCACTCACACACGCACACAAGCTCTACCCATCTAAATGGCGTCAGTCTGATTAAGCCAGCCATTCTACCACAGTGCTGACATTTAAAAAATCAAGACGTATCACATCTTAAAGGCAGCAGGGCAGTGGAGATTTTATTTAACACCTAAACTCCGTCGCCCAATGAGGCACAATATAATAACACTTACCTTGATTAAAAGAACCCTCTATATGTAAATGGAGACTAGATTTTCCAAAGGGTCACAGCGGCAATTCTTCCGACAGAGATCATTTCACCCCTCAAGTCCGTGCTACCTTTCTGCCTCCCGCACGTTTGCTCTCATCCCCTCCTGTCTCACTAATGGCAGCAAAAGAAAAAAAAAAAGGAAAATCAGGAAGCAATGTTCCCTAAAACAGCCACACAGAGACAACATTTGCTCAGGTTGGCTAATTCTTAATATAGGGCTATATAATTTTGAGACTATTTAATTGCATAACCTATTTTATGCTTCATGACCAATTACATTAATAGCTTAATACAGAGGAATATTATCCTCTCTTGATTTGATTACACAGCCACACAATATGGTGTATTTGGTACTTAATTATGGCCAGCCATTGAGCAGGACCACTGTGCCATAACAGAAATGCACAGCCAGCTAGGGAAGCAGGCATGCAGAGATGGTAAGAGAGGGGCCCAGTCTGTTCTCAGTTATTGTCTTCAGATGGTTTTACCACTCTTGTTAATAAAGGAGAGAGAGGGAGGCTCTCAGATCTACTTAATGGAATGACTGCAGCTTACAAGACTAGAGATTACCAGCTTACAGTGTCAAAAACATCTGTTGGGCCTTTTAACTGGAGCTGCTCCAGGTTATATGGAGGCGAGGGCACCTATCATACCCTAACACCCCGAATGATTTATTCATTTTATGACCCCAGTAGTGAGGTTTTAAGAGACCTGCTTTGACAAACACTTGCATTTCAAATGAACTGACATGGAAATAGAGTATTAGAAAATGGCACGGCTTTCGACGAGTGAGACTGGTCGTTAATCTTGGCCTTTGCTGTCCCTCTCTCCTTTCTGTCCTCCGCCTCTTCCCCTCATGGGGCCCTCCAGTGTAATTTCTTAATTGCAGTGTACGAAGGTGGAGGAATGCAGAGAGTGAGCATGCCTAGTGACCTCTCAGCGACCTCTCCCCTCCTATTACAGCTTCTAATCCCCCTGGGGTTCACATTACAAAGCAGGCCAGCCCAGACCCAATCCCAGACCCAGGCCCCCTGGCTCCAGTGGGACCTCCTGCTCACTCGTTTCTCCCCAAGGTCCAGGCCTCTGGACCAGGCATGTTCCCATACTCCAGTCCCAGGCTCCAAGAAACAACCCCCCACCACATTTTTACTCTTTTCTTTCTGATTACAACAAACAGTCAGGTGAAAAGTCAAACAGTGGCACTGCTGAGGCAGCTCTGTGTCCTGGGTGCTGTCACAGCATGAGAGATGCCAGCATGCTGGGGTCTCTTCACATAAGAAGTGGGCTCCATCTAAAGGAACAACACCACACCCCACCTCCTTTCCTTTCCTTTCTCTCTTTACTTCCTTTTATCTTTGTTACTGCATCTTGCCGCTGTTTCCTACTCTTGTTCTTCTTCCTAAACCCACACTCAGTGCTTCTATTAGTAAGCTTAAAATGCTCTCATTCAGAGGTGGAAACAAGCCTTTAATGTTCACGGTCTTGCTGATGCAACTAACTGAGTCCTCAATTATTTAAGAACTTCTTAAAGGGATTCTAAATCAAATATGTTCACAGAGGCATGTCCCCAGGAGAGAATGTCTCTTCGGTTTGTCACTAAATTCAGCCGGGGAATTGACTGTTCCACTTGTAAAAGTATTAGCACTTCTCCACATCAATACGCCTCCTTGGTTTTCCTCACATCCTCCAGGACTACAGTGTCTGTGGATGACTGAGGATCATTTTCCAACCTGAGACCTGACCACAACGCTATTGGGCATTGTAAACCACTCACCATAGCCTAAAATAGCCCGGTGCAATAATGTGTCTCTTTACTTTTAGAAGCTAAAAGCTCGGTAGTCACACACACACACAATGTCATAAAATCTGCAAAGCTCTTTGTTGGTGAAGTTGAGTTTAAATTGAATTAAGGCCTGTTAATGGAGAAGGAGCATGTCAAAGCTGCAGTCAGAGACGTTTTATGGACTGCATGAATACATTCTCTCTTTCTGTCTTTCACTCAGGTCTGCCGGGCATGCCAGGGGAATATGTACCTCAGAGCAGTCCTTTGGGCATGAGCATGGCCCCATCCACTTATACCAACCATCAGATGACTCCTCACCCCTCCCAGCTCCGACACGGGCCCCCTCTCCATGCGTACCTACCTAATCATCCCCACCACGCCATGCTGATGCACGGAGGACCCTCGTCGCACGTAGGAATGACCATGTCTGCACAGAGACCCCCTTTGCTCACTCCCATTGACCCCAGTACTGGAGGACAAGGCCTGGACATCCATGCCCAATAGTATAAGGGAACTTTGCTATCACGACAACAGCAGCTACGACAAGACAACAGCCAGAAAAGAAAAAAAAAGCAGCCCACTACAAATCCTATTTTGAGACTATTTTTAAGAATAAAAGCAAACCCTTTTGACCAGAATTTGACACTAAAGAAACAGAATTCCAGATGAGCTGTGATACGTTTTTTTTCTTAACTTGTCAATTTTGTTACTTTCATCCAAACGGAGGACCAAGCTGACAAGAACACTTTGTAAAGTCTTGGGCTTTTGGTAAAAGATCAACAGAGGATGTTTTGACGTACGCGTGTGCTAAGAATGGACAGATGCACACACTCGAAAAAACACACACTTTTCGCACACCCACTCAACACACCATCATAAACATGTTCAGTACACTTTCATGTGACACGCTCTTCTAAAATAATATCACTCTGGACGATTAAAAAAAAAAAAAAAAAGAGAAACAACAGAAAGACTCCAAGAGTTATAACTACTGTAGTATAAAAAGTATAGATAAATAAGTTAAAACTTGTGCATTTTTTGTTGATCACATGGTTTATGTTTCCTGAGCTAGTTTTAGAATTAAAGGTTAACCTTTTCTCTCTCACACTGTGTGTGCTCCTTCCTGGAGGAGAAACTGTCTCGCAGCACAGCACTATAAAAGAAAAAAGAAAAAAAAGAAAAAAAAAAGGAAAAAAACAAGAAGATGGAACATCTCAAAAAGGCTTCAAACCACAGAGGGCAATCAGGTCCTGTCCCCCATAAGAACAGGGCATGATGGGAAAAGGCTGCTAAATGACACCGGATCTCTCCAGAAGATTCAGTTTGAACATTTGTCATGCCCCTCTTTTTTCTTTTTTTTTTTTTTTTTTTTTTTTTTTGGTTCATGAATGAATGTTTGGCCTGTAGGTTTTAAAGGAAAAAAGTTCTTTTGTTTGAATTGCCCAAGCACTGGATTGTGTTGGTTTTATACATTTTTATTTGATTTTTTTTTTTTTCTTTTCTTTTCATTTTTTGTACCCTGGACTCTCGTTGGTAAGAGCCTATCGAAGGAAGCTTAACGGTGGAAAAGCAACATCCTGCGGCGCTTCTTTATCTGCAGATCAACACACTTGCCATAAGGACAGAACTGAAACAAACGTTGATTCTGCGGCACTGGAGAAGCATTTGATGGTTGATGCACCAAAAAACCTAAAACAGAAAAAAAAAAAGGAAAAAAAAAAGACTTAAATTATGAACTCAATGCTTTTGGGAGGGAAAAAAAAGCTGAGAGAATATTGTAACAAACTTCGTACAGAGTTCAGTCTATTAATTGTTTCATGTTAGATATTCTATGTGTTTACCTCAATTGAAAAAGAATGTTTTTGCTAGTTTCAGATCTGCTGTGGCATTGATATTGTATGTCCATGAATTCCTTCCTTTTTCAGCACGTGTTCCTCACTAGATGATAAGATGCCGTCTCCCTTAAGCTTTGTCAAAAATACATTAAATACTTGTATGAGGACTGTGACGTAATGTTTAAAAGGTGTTCAGTCACAAATGCTGTAATAAATATTTCATTTTTGATTTTTGTTAGATTTTTGTGTGATTAACTGTGTTACATACAAAGTCGTAATTCACCTTCCCGTTTTAACAGAACTCGTTTTACTGGTTAAGTATTGTTTGGGTATATTGTTGCATGTTAAATTTATTTTTGCACATGACCATAAAAAAAAAAATACATGAGTCCTCACTTTTCTTCCTGCACTGTTTGGACTAGTTTTTTTTTTCTTCCTTTCTCCTGTTTTTCCCCCTCCTGTTTAACCCAGACTGCCCATTTTAGCATTGAGGGCCCTCTTAAAATGACAATAACAAATCGTGGTGGAAATATATCTTGCCGCGGCAATTTATTTACATTCACAAATGCACCCCTCCAATGATGAAATGCTGTCAAATGCAAATTAAGGGTGCAAATTCACCACCGGGCCATTTTAGTTTTAAACTATCAGCAGTGACATGAAGATGGCTTTGCCTCGTGAGCTGGAGGGGACAGAAATAGCAGATTTGATAAGAATAATAACAATGATAATGATAAGAAGGAGAACAGAGTACATTTTCTGAAAAATGTCAATACAAATTTGATTGAAAATATCCAAGCTTAAAAATAAGTAGAGGTTAATCCAATAAATGTAGGATATTGATGACTCTGTAAAAAAGTCCAAATAATAACAATTTAAAAGAGAAAAAAAAAGTTCATTTGGAATTGCTCTTCAATGCTTCCCTGGTCATTCAAACCACTGAGCAAGTCTTTGCTCTCGGAACATTCGCCTCCACACTGAGAGCCATGGCTGGCCCTCTCCGTGTGTTCTGTGCTCGTTTCTGCCGTTTTGCAGCGCCGCCTGTCGGCCTGATCCGGCACCGTAGCCCGGGCGCACACAGATGGGCTTTGATGGGCCATCTCCTCTCTACTTTTCTCCATCCCTCTGCCTGTGTTTGCCCGCGGCCATCCAAGTCATAGCCTTAAACCACAAACGACGGCGTCACTCCGGCTGAAATATGTTTTGTCCTTCACAAAGAAGTTCAAACTTCTGCCATGTTAGACCCAAGCCTTTAAATATACACATTTTTTTTACCCCAGTTTTTCCCTCCTTTTTCTTGATTTTTCTTTAGTTTTATTACACCTTATCACTGACCTCTTACAGTGTGTGAATTGACAAATAAAGGTTATCACTAATAACAATAATAATGTCATAATAATAATATAATGATAACAATAATTTCCTTTTTATACTTTTTTATTTCACATTCATCAATTTCCTCAGTTTTTTCTTGTTTCTTGATATATATCTATAGATATAGATATATATACACACATATGTGTACATGTATATATATATATATATATATATATATGTGTGTATATATATATATATATATATATATATATACATATATATATACACACATATATATCTATATACATGTATATATATGTGTGTGTATATATATATATATATATATATACACACATATATATCTATATACATGTATATATATGTGTGTGTATATATATGTATATGTAAATAAGACCCGATTCCTCATCTGACATTAAGGCCTATTGAATTTAAATAATTTTTAACAATAGTAAATTAAATCATGGTAGTATTCTTTTTTCCTGAATTTATTGAATCCCATTTTGTACTAAATGTGCCTTCCGCATGAGGCCTTTCTTTACCACCCCCCCCCCCCCCCCCCCCCAAAATATATATATATATATATATATATATATATATATATATATATATATATATATCGTTGATCCTTTGATGAGTGTTACTTTTATCATGATCGTTTTGGACAATGCGCTCGGCCCACTGCATCAATCTTCAGGCTCTTTTAACATCTGGTTTAAAGGTTAAAAAATGTGTATTTGTGTATTTTTCATTTTATTTTTATCATTATTATAAAACTGTATATCGCAATCATAATGTAGCACCTGTACAGGTACAGTTTGTATTTTTTTTCCACGCACACGGAGTCGAGTTAGGCCTTAAACAACTAGAACAAAATGTTTCCTCTTCGTTCTCCATCAGAGTTTTAATTAACGGAGAATCTCTCTTTGTCTTCTCTCAACTATTTAGAACCTTAAAAGACTCTTTTGTTTTTCCTGCTGCTCTTTTATTCTGTGGCTAAAACGGAAGGAAGAATCCCGCCGTTTTGTGCGGAGATTATCAGATGAAAAAGAGAGAAAACGTGGGGATTACTGTGGATGGAGAGGATTTTAATATTAATAGTTTTTTTCTTCTTCCCTCCCTCTCTCTTCCCCCTCCTCTTCCTCCCCCTCCCTCCCTCCTTCCCCACCTCCTCCCCGATGAGACAGAAGGTAGATTGCCTCTGCTGCTTTCCTTTTGCCGATTCGGTGTGACAGGGATGATGGATGATCCAGCCGAGCTAAACAACTCCTCCCCTTCATCTCCTCCCTGTCAAAGCCAGTCCGGGCTGCTGCTGCAGGAATAAAATAAGGAATATATTCCCTCTGCTCCGATGCACAATGCAGCCCGTTCCTGTGGAAGACACCCTTCCCCGTGCAACAATATTAAAAGTCCGCACACAGTTTGCCCGCTGGAAACACAAAGCGGGTGTGTGTTTAACAGAGGCAACATGTTAATAACGCTTATGTTATTGGATCATTTTTTCCCCTCTTCTCTGTAGAGCATCTGCTGAAGTGGGCTTTATGATCTGAGAGAGGGGACTGTTTTAGATACACGCATGCATCTGCAGGGAAGGGGAGAGCACAAAAGTTTTGCCTTTGTTTTTCTTTCAAATTGCTGATCTGGATGGTGGTCATAAAGAAAAAAAAAACCTGCTCAGGCAGGGGTTGAGTGTCCTTCGCTGTGCAGCTGGCTCTCCCCAAAATGGCTTGCTCAGGGGGACAGTTTGTAGGGTCTGTGCATGCAGCGAGTGTGTGTGCGTGTTGCCCTCTTTTCTTTTTGAAACATTTCAGCAGTTTTCGCTCCTCTTGCCATAAGGTGTTTCTATGACTACGTTATGTAGGCCTGTGTGAGCGGGTCAGAGGCGGGGGTCCATGGGAGAAAAGGGCCGCATTTGGCTGATCATTTATCAATGTCAACCGCATAATGATTCTCCCTGCAGTCCCCCTATTGATGAGGATAATTACATTAGCTCAGAGTGACTGATCAATAAAGCCTAGGGAAAATGGTTTATTATAGCACCACCGAAAAGGCTTTCTGGAAGAGGGGGGACTGGTTGTGTTTTTTTTTTTCTTTTTTAAATAGGAGGCAGGGTTGATCCAAACTGGCAAAGACAATCATGTGAGGGGAGAAACTTCGCCAGGACGCAGTGTCTATGTTTTATACTCGGTATGTTTTTTTTTTAAATATGTTTTCTCAGTATTATGTTGGAGCTACATCAGCCTTTTTTTTTTTTACAGAATACTGTTTAAAAACAAGAATGACTTTTAAATGTTTCTTTTTTTTTCCCTTTATGGTGTTTTGCCATAAAGAATAGTCCCCCTTCTTGGTCTCGGCACGTTTTTCAACCGACACACAAAATTACAGTGGCAGGAATTAGCCACATTAATCCAGATCTTGGTGGATTCTTATAACAAGCAAAAAAAAACAAAAAAAACAAACAAACAAAAAAACAAAAACACTGAGAGCCAGGCAAGATATTAAAGTCTACAAACCATCTCAGAGCTGAGATATTTGTTCTCTAATGTATTTTCTCTGCTTTTTGAAAAAAAGAAAGAAAGAAAGGGAAAGGACACACAGCGGCACCATCTAAACGCAGCATCTAAAACTTGCGCAGAGGAACGCGGGAGGGAGAAATAACACAAAATAACCAACAAAGACGGCGAGTGAAAGTGTTTCTGACCTCTCTTCTCCTCCCTATAGGCTCCCTGTGCCTCGCTTCCTTCGCGTGTGTGTTCTTTAATTGTCAACAACTTATCCCCTGCAGGAATGTTGCAAACTCTTTCGCCTTAATTCTCCGTGGTGCCTCGCGCCAGCTCCCATTTACCGCTGATGAACGCGTCTGCAAGAGACAGCTCCATTATCTATTTATCATTTATGATAGTATTTTCTCAGACAATGGAGGGAGAAACGCGCCTACAGATAGTCTCACTGATGACTCTTCTCTGGCCTTTCACAAGCGCATCCGATGGCTTTTCTTTTTGCTCAACTGGAAATTGGGATTTTAAATCAAGCCCCTTGGATCTTGGGGCATGATCTAAATACAGAGGGGTTCATAGTCAATCTTACGTATTTTTTTTTCAAGCCTTACTCTTACATCTGTTGACATCTTACAACCAACTAATCCATCCAGAAACCACACGATGAGTAAGTGAAAGAAAAGCAAAAACAAAATTTCCAGGGATAACATGGGAGGTTTTTGTTTAGCCTCTTATATTTAATAAATTTAATACTGATATATAAAGGCTTTTTTGTCACACTTCAGTGATGCTTGTCCTCTTAAAAGTGACTGACTGTCACCCCCCCCCCCCTCCCTCCCTTACGCACTCACGCCACAAAAATAATTCTTAATGATGTGAAAATTATAATTAGTCAGATAACATGGCTACGGGGCTTTGAAATCAGCAGAAGCTGAAAATCGCAGTGGCCAGTTGAGATGCTGCCGGAGATGCAGAGAGGAGGGCATGTAAGTGCAGAATAAATAAAGCGCAATAAAAAGGGAAATAGCCGGAGTTTAGTCAAGCCTTGAGGTACTCAAACCTTTATTTCAATCAGTTAAGATTTAATTAGGCGAGCCTCGGGCTCCCTTTTTTCTCATTATATTGCCTTTTCCAGCGCTGTGTTACAATGGCCTCAAGGTTGTCAACATTTGACCGCTTTTTCCGGTGAAATAATCACGCTTTATGGCTGGAGAACCCATAAGATTCGCAGATAAATCCGGCGTTATTCCATTATGAGACGGAAGTCCTTACAGTGCGCGGCGAAAATATCGATTTCCTTAATTTATGGGTTGTTATACTTGATTTTTTTTATCATTCTTCTTCATTTCCTTGGGTTATTTTGAGATCTAAAAAAAAAAAAAAGCTAAAAAAAAAGCACAAAAAAAAAAGGCCAAGAAATATCTTGCGGGTAGCCGAGGGCAGCAAAGTGAGACATTTCACAAGAACTGTAAATAACAGAAGAGAACCGAGAGAGAGAGAGAGGCAGAGGGGAATGCAGGGACGCACTCACACAGTGGGTTTTCTAAATTATGAAATTTCTCCGGGCTACTGATTAATGTGCACATTTCTAAAGGCACGATGCGCATTTCAGATCCATTCATTAATAACTCCAATATAAAGTAGATGTTGGTGAAGCGAGAGAAAGGAAACTGGAGACCCCCTCCCCACCACACCCTTGGGCGCACTGTTATTACATGATGGCGACCCCTTCTGGAGGCCAGAGTAAATTTGTTTATGGAAAGAGAAAAAAAAAAGAGGAGGAAGGGGTTCGTCTGTGCTTCTTGTGGAGACACCGGCTCCGGAGGAACTTTCACTCTCTTTTTCCTGTAAATGCTGAGGAGAGCGACCACATCTGCCGTCTGATCTGCCACTCTTTTTTTTCCTTTATTTTCATTTTCCATTAATGATCAAGAGATTCGCACGTGTTTATTTATTTATTTTCTATTTTCACTCTACCCCGCATCTACCTGTGAGATGACAAGACTCTGACCTGCAACAGTAAATGTGACCTCCAGCGACCCTCATCTCATATTTACTTACAGGTATAAAGCTGCTTATGCATGTATTAGGAGGCCACGTTGATGGTAAAATCAATAAAGATGGATTGGAGAGTCAATATCATGCTTTGCACCTGGGGACTTGTTGCCCGGCTCCCCCCCCCCCCCCTCTCCCTGAGTGTGCGCGCGTGTGTGTGACACTCAAAGAGAAATGAGCAATTGATAACATGCGCCCGCAAAATCTCTGCAAGCGCAGTGTGCGCCTGAGTCTCAGTGTTTCTTCTCAAAAGAAAAGGAGAGGGGCTCTGAAGAGCAGGGCATGGGGACTGAAGTCATCCAGCCAGGGGCCTGAAGGACCCCAGCTAACACTGCCATCATTAATCACGGCCCACTTGAAGATTATGACTCAAAGTATAGAACCGGTAACCATTATCGTCTCGGGTGGCAGTTAAAACCTCTACTTATTTTTCAAAACAATGTAATGGCATACGAAAAGAAGAAGGGGTGGAGAAAAAAAAAGAAGAAGCGAGGACAAGGAAAGGCAAGACGAAGAGAGAGAGAGAGAGAGA
Organism: Odontesthes bonariensis; assembly: GCF_027942865.1. Classification (NCBI taxonomy): domain Eukaryota; kingdom Metazoa; phylum Chordata; class Actinopteri; order Atheriniformes; family Atherinopsidae; genus Odontesthes; species Odontesthes bonariensis. The sequence goes on from NC_134522.1 coordinate 18,644,629, forward strand.
GAGACTGTTGTCACTGGGATGGAGTTCCACGTTTCCAGAATGGTGGTCCACTTTAAGAGCCTTCACTGGTTTAATAATGATGATAATAACAGAATGATAACAAAAGAAATAACGATCAACAGTCAGTTTCCTTGGCTTTTAATAATAATAATAATAATAATAATAATAATAATAATAATAATAATAATAATAATAATAATAATGATGATAATAACAACTACAATAATAATAAATTGCCATCATCGTTTTAGTTTAATTTAATTTAACCTAGAATGATTCATGTTCGTGTTTGATGTCATATATGTGAAATATTTCTATCAAAAATGAATCGAATAATAATCATTCATTTCTTCTGGAGCTGAAATTAAACATTTTGTCACGACATTTTGTCCCTATAGAAATGAATTTAAAAATGAAGTTTTTTTTTTTTTTCATATTTCTCTGAAATGAAACGGCTTCCGTATTCTTAACAACTTCGTATATTTCCACTGGTCCTAAATTCCTCGGGGTGTTACCAGTTTCTGCTCACGTACGCCAAGAAGAGAGCGATCTGGAAAATGATCAATTTATCAATTTGTTTATTCGCAGTGGACTACGTTTGTTGTGCGGGCACTTTGCACTTGGAAAATAAAAAAGTGTGAAGTTATCTGTACCAGGATTTAGACACACCTTTCTTCTTTTTTTTTTTTTTTTCCTGGGGTTACAAAAATGCAAAAGACGCGAAAGCCGCATCGGTTCTTTTTCTTCTTCTCTGCTTCTTCTCCTTTTTTTGTGGTTATTTTTGCTTTGACACACCAGGTGTGTTTTTTACGCGCAGCGGCCTACGTCAGTGGCATATGATGTCAGGATTTATAAGAAAGATTTCACGTGGGACATCCTTCTCAGATAAATTTGGCGTGTGTGAGTTTTTTTTCCCCACCGCCATAGGAGAGAGAGAGAGAGAGAGAGAGCCAGGAAAACCCATCTCGGTCCCTGTTAGCAGTCGGAAGCTTCAGTGATGAAAAGCAATAGCTGGTGTCAAGAACTTTTTTAGCACGTCACTGCAGCTGGTGGGAATAAATAGTAGCCAACTGAAGAGGAGCAGGAGGAGGGAGGGGGAGGGGTGCGAGCTGTGACATAAGGCTATTTGGGTGTGTGACCACAGGGAACTTGGGTTTTCATATCTCCTCTGCACAATATAAACCCTGTGTGCAACTGTCCCGCAAGTCCAACTTTGTTTCTCAACAAGGAGTGTAAACTGTTGTCAATATTCAGATAGCCTTCATCTGCCAATAATGACAGGCAGCCGTCGTCCTATCTTATCTAGGGGCCAGGTAGGACTAATACCTGGGGGGAATAACTGCTGCGATAAAGAGTGTCTGGGCCAATAGAAAGGCTCTTGTCTGTCTGAGGAGTTAATGGAGAACGCCACTGGAGACAGGAAGTCCTCAGAAAGTGAAAAGCACTTTATTGCGCACCTGAATGGGAGGGAATAGAGTTTCTCTCAAACCCAATGGGAAAACCACATTACACAGGGTCATTACAAGTGAGCAGTGGAGTTCAAGTGATCCATTGCATTTCAATGACAACATCACATCACTCCATTCATCCTTCCCTCTCGTGTGACCAGGCGATGATCCCTGCGGGATTAGGATGTTGTCAGCAAAGCGATGTGCTGAAGTTACAGTAGAGCAAGATTCGGTCCATTCAAGTGTCTCTCAAAGCGTGTGTGGAACTCATTACGGCACGCACTCTACCTCGTCCATATACATCGCTGACTCTGAGTCAGGACAGTTTCTGGCGATTGTTGCTTTCCTGCTGCAACAGGTTTGTGGAGCCATAACCCTGCACACAGCAGCATGACATCATCAGGGTTGTAAAAATGAACTGCAGCATCGATCCCTCACAGGCTGACCTCCCATAAGTCACATGTAGGCAATGTGGGACATGTGTTTGGATGAAAGTGTATATTTACCTGTCACCAGGAACTCAAGGACATGGCAGCAGCGATGATGTATCCAGCCACACAGTGGAGTGTTTTGGGGGTGAAAATGAGTTGTAAAAATGACTTACAGCCCACATTTTTCGAGCTAAAGGAGTATTGTAGCTGGCACAGAGCTTTTTTTCCAAATCGTTAATTGCTCAGTTGAGCAAACAAACAAAAAGAATTCGCTGAGCATCGTAGGACGAAAAAAAAAGTTACAAAAAAAAAGTTAAGTCCAGTCAGCCTCGTCCTCCTCTCTCCTTTCTGCCTCTTCTTTCTCTCAACTGGCAAAACGAGCGCTGTCATCCCTTAGATTCACAATATCCAAATATTATGTTGCCAGTGGCAACAAGTTAATAGAATCCCCAATCACATCTGTTCTTCCAAACATTTCCAAAATTAAGCTGAGTCTACACATAACGTAGAGAGGTCGTCTCATCTGTACGTGAAGGTTAAAAGCCAAGATTTACAGCGGCATGATAAATAATCGCAAAGCTTGTTTTGACAAATGCAAGGTTTTGGAATGAGAGCAGGGTTGGCACAGTATACAGGGCAAGGCCCACTGTTATCATCTGGATTAGTGACTCTGATTATGCTCTGGATTCATGCTTTGTTCTCAGAACCAATAAAGCCAGAGGTCCATGCATCCCATAATAGCTGCGTTCATGTCCATAGCTTCCACCACCCATGTACAGTAGCTCCTCCTCCTCCTCTTTAGTGCACTTATTCCATAATTACAAGCTTGTGACTGCCCTCAACAGGCCATCATGCTCACCAGTAGAGGACAAGGGAAAGGGTGAGCCAGGGTTTGTTTTGACTAAATCAAATTTTCTCTGCAGCCACTTGCAACTAACCTTTTTCCTCTCTCTACCTCAGTCATATTTTCCTACCACACAGTTATAATCTTTTAGAATGTCACCGGTGAACACCACTGCCTCTCTGCTGTCTCTCCCTCCACCACCCCGCTGTTTGCCTCATCCCCCAGCCCATCACTATGCTGGTCTGTACCCGATTCCGTGGATGTTCCAGAGTCTCCTCTGAAAGCTCGCTGTGAGCCAGAGATGGCAGGGTTTCTGGGTCACTTCTGTCACAGACCAAATGCCACACAGGGGGGCTGACCTTTCCGATGGCCAATGCTAAAGAAGACAGCCTCCATGCAGGTTGTCACCCCTGCGGTTCCAACCACAAAGGCACCCTCTGCAGTATTCTCCACCTCCATTTTTTATACATGACAATAAATGTGGAGAAAAATGGGGACGAATATAACCTGGTCAAATATAGCCGCAGTAAAATACAGCTAATGTATGACATCTTGGCCGCAGACTCGTGGTGTATGAGGTCCCACCGGAAGGAACTCCAAATATGCCTTCTGGATTAATATGAAAGCAGGGTTACAGAGCAGGCACCACTGTTTTTATAAATGGAATACCTCAATTAGCAGAAAGCCCAGTCAACATCTTCCTCTTTAGCAAAGTATACCAGTAGGTTTCCATTGCCAAGCATTAAAATTCAGTGAAAAGCACCTTTAACTGCTCATTTAAAACTGCCCAAAACAGGTCATTTCAAACATCAGTGTCACAAGGGATTCATTTATCTATTTTGTAGCTCTTGGCCTCATCCGTGCTTGTCCAATAGAGCCAGTGAGTCACTGGAAATGGAACTCTCATCTCTACATCACCCCCAGCCCTCTGAGTGGATTTATGTTTCATAGTTGTTCAGTTTCCGTCGAACATACCATCCGTCCTCCATCCTGTCAATCAAATATCCACCACTTTACCATTTAAACCCCCCCTACCATGTCTCTCATGACCCATTGTTGTTTTTAAATAACAGCCTCTGATTAGCGGGAAGAGCTTCCTAAAAATAAAAATGAAATTGCTTCAGCTCAGAGCAAAAGGGCCTCTCTTCAGTGCTGTTATTCAAGCCCCCCAACCCCCCTCCCCTATACTATATTTTTTTCCCCTTTTTTTATTTCAATCTGACTGCTCTGACTCTTCCTGGAGAACCTTTATTTATTTCCACCCTGTGATGTCTTGCTGAGGGAGGCTGAGAGGATCCCTACTAAAAGCACTACGCTGCCTGAGGCAGAAACAGGCCAGAGCCCTCTTCACATAAATAACACAGGAGCGTGGAGGAAGTCCATTTGGTGGTCTGCTGGAGGGGTAGAACCAACCTTTCAGTCTGTGGTTCTGTCTTTTTTTTCTCGTTCTCTGTGTCTCAGTGGTCTATCTAACAGCTTGGCCGTAGAGGCATAAAACAGCAGGATCTCGAGGAGATTGGGCCAAGATGTACATCTGAGTGGATAGCAGACTTTCAACAGCCTACAGGCCCAGACGAGACAGAGTAGATACTATGAACAGCATCGGGCTAATCTGACACATGGGAGTAAAAGATTTAAGAATTCAATATTATATTACCAAAGGAAATGTGTGACTTCATCACATTGGACGTCATTTTTTGGTTATATTGCAACAGGAAAAATATCAAAATTATGCCCATATGCAACTATAAATTTAGCCTTGCTGAGCGCCTTGAGGAACAAATTTCTCCTGATCACCGGTGTTCCCTGCCTCAGGAAGGGGCCTCTTAAAACTGGCCTTATTTGGAGCGCACTCGAGAGCCTTGTCGCTATTGTCGTAACAAGAATAATGAATCTAAAAGGGGGTGGGAGACAGGGACATTACGAACACAAAATACAGATGCTTGACTCCTAAAGCTTGTCAGACAGAAGCTATTTTCTTTTTCTAGGTGTGCATTTGCATCACGGAAATCTTGTCATCTGACTTTGATGCCAGTGTTCGCCTTTGAAGTAGATTTATATAAAAAAAAAAAAGAATGAAGCTCTATTTAGTCCACATTGTTTGCAGAGCCTAATTTATAGGAGTTGACCCTGGCTCCTCTTTTGTGCAACAGCCATCTTGGAAAACAATGGCAGGAAGGCTTGAAACTTGAGAGGAACTGAATCTGCTGTTTTCCATTTTTTCTGCTCTTGTTCAGTGGAGAATTTTCCCTCACTGAGTAAAATAGCTCTGTTTTTTTGTGTCCAACAGGAGCCATAAACTGATGTCTAAGCATACCACGGCCAGGCAACAGGGCTCGGTTTAAATGGACACATGGGGACAGTTGTTTTGTACCACATGGAGCGAGGTATGGGGCAGTGGGGGGGCTGACAGCGGAAGCCATTGCCGCCTGGCGACCTCCTTGTGACCCAGCGGCCTCCTCATGGAGGGATCAAGGCCGAGAAGGGAGCCGGCTGAGGGTTAGAGGTTTAAGGGTAACAAATCAAGCAACACTTTCGTGGTATTTAACCCCCACATACCGTATCTCTCTAACTGCATGAACAGTGTATGACTGCGGTAAAAAAAAACAAAAAAACAAGGACACTTTACTCTGCAATTTGTTAAGTAACAGAAAAAGGAATGAATCAAATAATCTCCAACCTCTTTACTTTCACCTGAGGTGTCCTTTTATTATTCCAACTTCAGGGCAACAGGTGAGATGATTTGCAGCCTTGATGCCGCAACATTAGGACACAATAACTATCTTTTCCTGCATTTGGTTACAATAGTGCAACGGTTAGAAGGCGTTCTTACTGGAGGCAGTCTCTGAGGTTCTTCACTCTTTCCTCTTATCGTTTTGTGTGCCATAAAGAAAGGGACAGGACAGGGACCCCCTATAGGCAGTTCATATCTGCCTCTAAAAGCATCACTCAACTTTATGTTCAACTCTGGTTTTCCTGAGCCCAACTGTGTTTCTTCCATTAGAATTTGCTCATAAAATGTACTGGGGTTACAAAGATGTGCAACAGACAAGCACAAGATAGTCATACACCTTTGCATGGTAATCAGGGGTTCCTATGTATAGCCAAGTAAGGAGTATAGTCTAAGTATATAAACTTTATGGCATTAGGACTTGTGACAAGATGATAGTCAAAACAGTTTGTCAAAACTTATTTATTAACAGCAGACACATACATAATCAGACAGTAAAAGAGAGAGAAATTTCTTGTTTATCATTAAAGAATAAAATGTACCACACGGGTGGAGGCAGGGCTGTGAGAAAAATGGGAATTCAGATTCTTTTCGGAGTTTTTTTTATTCCTTTTTTAGGTTTAGGGTTTGAAGTAGGATGGTGGTGGTATAGTAGCGTTTTTTTTCTCGGCACGGCCCTTCGGCACATAAAAAGAGATTGATCAGTTAGTCTATACGTTAATACGTGCTCATGCAGTGCTCAGTCACACAGCATTCATTCCCAGCGCACAGGTGAGATATCCTTGATTTACGTTGCAAATTGTGTGGCAGACTTTGAAACAACTCCGTAGAACAAGGAAGCGTGTCGTGTGTGCCGCTGCAGAGACGTTGCTACGCCCGCATTCATGGTTTCATGACTATGAGTTTTTAACCTTCCCCATTAGATACTGAATATCTTCGGCAAGCAGGCTGTTTAAATCATTTCTGTCGGTCCTTTGGGGAGATTGTCACGGCCACTGTTTAGGAATTTCTTACAAATCATAGACCAAAGGATGAGTCAATTAATGTCAAATAGTGAAAAGATTAATAACTAAGTGAAAATGATTTATTGTTTTGTTGCCATACAAAGTTAGTGGGACCTATTTGGAAAGATGAGCCAAAACTTTTAAATGTATGATTATTTCTTTTGCAGTTATTTGATCTAATCAAAAATACTGAATGCTGTAGACAATGTTAGAATATGACCAGAAGTACTTGCAGAATGAATAGAGATCCTATAATGTAAGAAAGGTCATTGCGAGGCCATCCTTAATCAGAAATTATACTGTTTACCCCCCTGGGGAGTGACTGAGAGGGCACTGAGTGACGCAGGTGAGAGACAGGCGTCCGCCCAGCCTCCAGACTGCACCTCTCTTATCTGCCTATGAAAAGGAGGAGGAAGGAGTGACAAAGGCCAGGGCTTTGGGTGTGATAAGGAAGGGGCTTGCGTCCTGCTTTGGCCCTGCCAGCACCATGGCCATCCACTGCGAAAAGGCCATCCAAGGGCCAGGTGTTGACCACAAACAGAATCTGGCCACAAACCATTAGATGTACAGAAAGCTGTTATGTGTTTACATTGTGAGGACTTAGAGGCCGTGAATGAGAGGAAAAAAGACAGACACAGACAGAGAAAGAGGGTCAGGTTGAGTTCAGGGCAGATTTTTGACAGAGTTGTATCACACTGCAGGAAAGCCAAATTGCTTCCGGATCTAGGTATCCACCCCTGCATAGTTCAGTGTTCCTATCCTTCCCACCTCCTTGTTGCCCTCCCTCTTTCCTCCCATTCAACTTCCCATTTTTAATTTTCTTTTCTTTACGCTCCACTTTTGATCTTTTATCACTCTTTGTCCTTTTCCTGGTTTTCTGGTGACAGGTCCTGATGGGTGGCATGGCCCAGGGTGACAACGTCTGTAGGGAAGCAGTCTTTGAGAAGTATACCTCTGTCTCTCTGGCAGTCCAGCTCTTCTATGAAACCGTACCAGTAGATCACAAGGCCTGGTCCAAACCTGCAGTGCAAAACAAAGGACATACAATTGGTGTTTTGTTACTACATCATTGCTGTCATCGAGAGTTTTGAAGTAGCTATAGCTATAATCAGTTTTACAGATGTTTTTATATTCAGATCTGTAAAATGCTTTTGCCTGTTGACTTTGTAAATGGAAGGTCAACCAAGAATGCAGGAACAAGTTAGTAAAGAAATTGAAAGATGGGCCACAAGTGAGATGGATCTGGTGTAGATAAGTTGGCTTAAGTATGTTCCTTTGATCACCATCCAGGAAACTTGCATTGAATCAAACTCAAACAGTGCTTCGAAGATAGAGATCTTTTTGACAGGCTGATACACACTCGATCACATTACAATGGCAGTGAAATAACAATAATCTATGAAATAACATAGCACTGCACCAAGGCCCCCGGATCCTGTCATCAGAAGCCTTTGGCACTTAACAGAGCACGAAGGGGTCAACACAAAGTCGGAGATTTAAACACTCTGCATCTGGTGGTTAATGTCTCCCAGGTCAACAGTGTCCAGCTGTTTGATTCACAAGCACTTTGAAAACGAAAAGCAACTTTGTCTTAATTGGCGAGCACCCACAATCATATTCTTTTCTGCAATTTGTACGGTTATAATAATTTTACAAGTGCTGTAGAGAAACAAAAGCAACTGTATATCTTAAGGTCTGCTGGGGTCTGATATCTTCACTGGGAATGTGCATCATTATTTCACTACTACTAGTGAGTAAGGAAATAAATCATCTGTCAAGATATTTATTAAACCCCAAAGAGCCACCCGTGGCCCCCCTTCTCTGGCTCATATAGATCATACCTATTCTTTGAACATTAGCTGCCATGCATAAAGACATGTCACAGTTGAACTCTGACTGGAGAGTACCTCAGCCCCTGCATGCAAGAGCAGATTCAGGGGGCCAGAAGTGCTCCAGCCCCAGATACTCTATCCTCAGACAGTTAACAATGTTGCGGGGCCTCCGGAGAGCTCGACAGGAAGCTAGCCAAAGGGCCATGGAGAGCAGTGGAAGTTCAGTTCCAAGGTAAAGTACATAAAACCTTGAACCTGTAATCAATCATTTCCTATTAAAAGTTGAACTCAAATGCATTACATTACTATTGTAGTCATTATGTGAATCTTTGTTATATTGTGAGGTCATATCATATGAAATCTTTTTAAATATCTCAAAGGTTGACTTTTGACTATACATTGTGACAGCATAAATTATAAATGTGAGAGCCAGACTGATGTCATACCATTGCCAGCTATATGTATGCTGCTCAGTGTTGACTAAGCCTCGAGGCGGTGCATGTTTTACGTACAACACTTCTATGAAGACAGACACACGTACAAGAAAATATGTGGCTGTACACTCACACCCCTCCCTCCAAGAGGCCCTTGCATCAGTTTATGCCTCTGCACTACAACCCTGTATGCTACACTGTACCATGCGTGATTTACAGTGCTGTATCTATGAGCAAACAGGCCAAAGCTAACAGCCCTGCATAAAGCCTGCAGATGCATTTTGCAAGTTCACCACAATGTCACACACATAGCTCAGCCTCTCAGCACTGCACAAAGCTCAAGCCCCAAAACTCTCATTTCCACGGTCCAACCCTTAATATGGAAATGTTATGAAGACACAACCTAAACATTTACATTAGAGGACTTTGGAAAAGGGGTTATGCTCCTCTTTTCTTTCAGCCGCCAACTTATATGTACTTCCTGTGCTCTGGATGGGGAGGTGAGGCTGAAATGGGGAGAAAAGGTGGACAGTCTGCACAAAGTGGAGAGGGGGACAATCTGAAAAGGTTAAAACTCTACATCAACAGATAAGGCAGCAGCGCACAATACATCATGTCCCAGGTCTGTCAGGGGAGGCCAAGTACAAATTGAAACTAGCAAAATTATAAACACTGGGGAGCCATGTCACCAAGGCCTTTCCATACCATAAAGAAAATAAATAGACTTTGAGACCTACTCAGCATTAATACAAGTCAATACTACAGGGACCTTGAAATAAAAATCTGAGACTAGGAATAGAAACAATAACAGAAAAGAAGGGTCAGAGGGCAAAGATTAAGCCTTATGGCTACAGCCCGAGATTCTTAAGAAAAGGTTCCAAACAGTATTCGAACACTCAAGAAAAAAAGGATAAATATACAGTACTGTTACTGTATACAGAGACCCTGTGAAGTGTGTCCTAGCTTCGATGAAGTGAACGCAAGTTTAGCTGGAATTTGTAGGTAAATGACTGTCTACTATGTGAGCTGGTTCATATTAACCCACAATGTGCTTATTACACACACCACTTCTAAGTATCTTCCAATAAACACCTAGCTGTGTAACGAGTTGGTGAAATTGTTTGTGAAATGCAGCTAATTTCACCAAGAGAGCCACTTGACAAGCCTGGGTGGGGATTGCGGCTGCCAACCAAGCTTTCGTTAGCGTTAATGAGCGGCTGGTAGTCACATTTTAAGCAGGTGCCAAGCAGCTTACCATGGCAGCTTAATGAGAGCAAGGCATTGCGGAACAAAAACTCTTGAATGGAGAAGACGGAGTCTTATTAGCCATGAGTGCACACACAGCACGCCATGAAGTCAAGCCTCACACAGCGCCAAGGACAGAATGACTGCTCTGTATCTAAATGCACACCCACACAATACATACATGTCTACAAGTCCAGTAGTTTAAAGAAAAAAAAAAAGCTACAGTTAAAGCTACCATGTCATTTTCAAAATTGCCAAATATTTCTATGAAATGTAAATTTACACTTCATGCAATTATTTCCAAATAATTCAAGCCAACGTTTATTTGAAAAAATACAAAAACAACATACTGACTGTTGAAACTTTCTGCCCATTTGAATTTTTCGGACAAAAAGTCAGTCAGAGGGATGTTTAAAACTGCGAGCATCAACCCTTCTTTAAAGAAACTGTAGAGAAGTGTGTGAACATTAAAACCATGTGCTTCGGACACCGACTTTTCTTATGTCCATTCCTGGGCCTGAAACACTATACAGATAAACTAGAACTTTTTATTTGTTCAGCACATGTATCATGGTATATAACGCTAATGCTCTTATTCTTTATAGGGCCTGTACATTACCTGACATCATCTCTTAACATTGTTGGTAGCTTCTGATGTCGTCTTTGTCACCTCTTCGGCTTGACTACAAATTCACCCGCATGGCTGTCTATGTGCAGGGCTCAGATGGTGATATGCTTTTAACGACAGTGCGGTTACATCCCGCAACTGTCTTAGATGCAAAAGGGCAAAAATAAATTCCCTGATTCTCTACTGATGCTTTAACAACATTCTAATAGTGTTACTACACCAGAAGTAGCACATTTGCGTTTGCTTAAATGTGGGTACGCCTACTAAAACAAGCCCAATAAATATTTTCGCTTTGCCAGTAGCAGCATATATATATATATATCTATATATATATATATAGATATATATCTATATATATATAGATATATATATACAGTGTTCTGAGGCCCAAAACATACACAGGACTGGAGCTACTTACAGCTAAAGAATTGCCTCCCAGAGGACAAGCCTGTAAGCTATGAGACAACGTGGAGTGATCACATTAAACTGTATCCTGCAAGCTGTTGGACCACAATTTATGATGAGTGCAAATTCCTGTGATAATCAGGCAAGTTAATCATTCTATTTGGACTGCAGAATCAGCCCAAAAAACAGGAGTGAGAGTCAGGTGACGTCCCGCAGTCAGACAAATTTCTGACTCTTTTTTCCAAAAATTGCAAACCAGGACTTAGTGTTCTCATCCATGATGATCGGAGCCGGAGCTGATAAGTACCCACGACTACCGCAGAGTTATTTGACGTGGGGCTGAATGACTATTAAACATGTTAAACACAAAAGCCAGAAATTAGTGGGTTAGGACTGAGGGGTGAAACCAGCACACATATTTTTCCACTCTTACTTGAAAAAGGATTTCAGCTGCTAAGCAATTCGGGGCTCAAAGTTCCCAATAGCCGACAGCACTGAAAAGCAGCTGGATGTTCTCTCTTCTTTTTAGCTCAGAGGATAAGGAGCCAAGAATAAAAAAAAAAAAATAAAAAAAAATAAACAAAAATGTTGATTCATGTACTTCTATCAAAAATGAGCTTGAGCCTAAAGAGGGCAGTTCTAAATATTGTTTATACATACTGTTGTTTCAATCTGCGTTCATGACTGCAGTGAGTCTGAATTGTGTGTTTGTATTACGAGGGCCCAAAGATCACTGCTATGCAATACTGGCTTCTGTATATATGTGTATAGATAGTTTTTATGTTGCTCTGGATCTTCAGATTATATAAAATATATGATATTATATATAGCATTACCATGGAAGACTCTTGGGAAATTCTTATCTTATTTTATATCTGTAGTCGCTGAACTATTTGCCCATGTAATCTTTCAGTGGTGAATGCCAATTAACCTTACTAGCTTGTTTTAAAATTTTATAAGGATTTTGTTAAAAATCTTACAGACCTTTTCCTTTTTTTATTTTTTTTGTTGCCACCGTCTGAACCCCTTTAAAACATGCAATCGGCATTTAATTAAAAAAATATTTTTTTTCTTCTCAGTTTCAAAGATTTGATATCTGGTCTTCAAAGTTTGGCATACTGTTTTTCTTTTTTTTTTAAATGTGCTGAAGGTCAGACATCGCACTCTCCAAAGAAAACTTTCTTCTTCTTCTCCTTTTTAAACAGATCGAGGTTAATTTGATCTGCCACATTTGGTGAAAAAAAGCCTCGACTAAAACTGGGAGCCAACCACCTCTGAAAATTCATCATGTCGTGTCATGTGTTTTGGCAATGAAATCAAGATAAATTTACATGCAACTGTAAAACACCCTCACTTCATTTTACATAGCACCCGGAGCCATTTTAAACAAACGCCCCAGCAATGATTTAGACAGTGCAAGCCTCCACCTGAGGTTGAACTCTGTGTCTCTGAGTTCTCTCCATAAAGACTTCTTTGTTTTCAGCATCCATACATCAGCTCCAAAGGTAGGGCCACTTGAGCACTGCCAAACATTAGCTTTCGTTAGTCTTTTTTCTCTGAAATGCATGTACCCTGCTCGACTTCTTTTAAAGCAGGCAGCATTGAGACTAATCAGGAGGAAAATATAGATGAATAAAAGTCTCTGTTGAAGACAGAAGAAAATACGCGTTTTAGTGACCAGTGCTCAGTTCTTTATAGGTCAGCCACTGTAAGGATATTTACAGGGTTAGATAATGGTTATATGATGTGTTTTTAGAGGTGGGATTTAGAGGGTGGCAGTGACCCAGGGCCTGCATGCCAGGTGATATTGCCCTGCGGCCGATTACTGTAAATCTACCAGCTTGTGTATTTTAATGGCCTTGCAATAGCTGTTTGCAGCAAGTCAGCCAGTCTGATGATGATGACACCCCTGAAAAGTAAAGCTTCTGTGGACAAATCGGATATTTAAAGGCTGACTCTGCCCAGAGGGGCATCCTGGAACAGGGAGGTAAATAATCCCTTGCTGCAAACTACACAGCCTGCTCACCATAAATAACAGGAACTGAATAGAAGATTTAACCTCCCACAGACAGGTTATTAACAGTACTAGAGCTAAGAATAAAGCACCTTTTTTTTTCTCTTCTTATTGCTCCCCACCCCCTGCTTGTCTTTATATGGAAGTTCATTTCACCTCAGGTATGTAAAACACAAATAAAAGGCAACCGTAGAACATGATTGTACATTATTATCGCCTAAACCTACACAAACATCGCAACTAAGTTGACCAGAGGGCGGAATGTGTTGCAGGTAGAGACTGGATTGTACTGTATGCACTTCGTATGCATGTTTAAGTAGTGTTGTGTTTAACATAGGGGTGTGGTGTGCTAGTATGCTGTAACCTGTATGAAGAGATAATGTAAGTTCACTGATGCAAGGTGTTGATACCAGAGCAGAGACAAGAGGGTTCCAGTGGTCCATTTACCTGGTAACCATAACAACAATTGTCACTGGACCAACTTTCTGATTTTCAAAAAAAAACAAAAAAAAAACAGTAAACAGTGAAGTACTAACCTGTTACATCTACTTGTTCACCAAAAAAAAGTCTGTAAAGCAAATCAAGCCTTTTTGTTTTTGTGCATCGTATCTCAAATGCAACTGTATTTAAAGTACTGGTGTGCTCAGAAGTCCCCCAACGCTGAGTGAGCTGGTTTTACCATTAAGTTAATTTGAATTTAGGTACTCTGACTCGAAACAATGAGAATGAACTATCTGCACTAGCTATCCTACAAATTCATTACTACCCATTAACTTCCAACACGTCACTATCAAGAGTTGTTATCAGTCACTATCAGTATCACTTTCTGTGAAAAAAACCCCAAAAAACTCCAGTCCCCTCAGTCACCCCCTCACATTAACCAAAACCTAATCACCTCACACACACACAATCTGACAACTGACTGATAACTTGAGTATTACGCAATTATGCGATTGAGTTGATAAACATTAAAAAAAGATGTTTCTTTTTAAAGCACAAAGGTAATACATGGAAACCCTGCCTCATGGCACTTTTGTCCGAGTTAGGAATTGCTGGCATGAAATCATCCTTTCCAAACATCCTCCAGCTGAAGGGAGGAGTCTTAATCAGTGTTTGGAACTCGTTAGGTCTCTTAACTGAGCATGTCGCCGAACACATTAGCAACACATATCTGAGGGACAAGTGTGCTCTGTGTGTGTGTGACGTGTGCGCGCAACCCTCTCAGATCTACAGTGTCATGGTGAAACACGCTTTGACACACTCCTTTCTGCTTTGGATGTGGAGCAAAACCAAACAAGGTGTGGTCTGGCTTTGTCTGCTCGGTGTTCAAAAGGTGGGCCAAACTGCACATAGGACAATGCGCAGAACCGAAAAACATCAACCGATCAGCTCGTATGAAAATCGGTTTGGAACTGTGGAGCAACTTATTTGCAGGACAAAATTCTCTTAATATCATTATTCTTTTGCAAATAGTATCGCTCTCCAAAATCTTTGTTAATTGCATCTAATAAGGGGGATGCTCCGGCTGAGTAAGGGTTAACATCCAGACCGTCAGAGTATACCTGATCTTTTCTTAGATATCGACTCCCCATCCTCTGTAATGGCCCTCTACATCATGAAAATGGCTTGATCTCTTCAGTTACGACATACTGAGTGGGTATTCATTAACACTTGATGCTGTTATTATTAAATTCTATTATGGTGATGGCTTAAAATGGTATCTCCTCCGCAAGTACTGCACTGAAATCATGAGCAGGCAGCATATGTGTCTGTGAATCAGGATGTGTGTAAATATATTTTAAATGTAGTAACAAGACAGGATTAAAGGTAGGGTAGGAGATCCTGGATTTTGAGTCCAGTGAAGCTGCATTTTGAAAATACACAGGTAAAAAGTCCCAACCCTTTTCTTCACTTTCCCCCCGAAGGCACGCCTCTAGAGTACATGAACGCGCACGAGCACGAAGGTGCATGAGCGCTGTTCTGACAGCAAGCATCGATCGTTGCCGTATTTAGTATTTAGTATATGCTAACTATACGTTTAATAATGCTACGTGCTAGCCAAGCTGGCTCTAGTTTAGCTTCCTGCCAAGCTTCGTTCACGGAGCAGGGTACACGCACAGGGGGAAGGAGGGGGAGGGAGGAGCAGATTGCAGTTTGATAGACGGCATCAGTATCCAATCATTTTGAACGGACCGTTCACAATGATAGTGTTTTTCCTAGATTGTACGTTCTAGAGGCCACTAAAACTTTTCATATTTGTTTCAAAACTTTTAATTAATTGGTTGCAATGAGGGTGTGAAGAGTATTTCAAGCAATATGTAAAAAAATGTTCCAGAAAAAGATCCCCTACCCCGCCTTTAAGGAGACCGTCACTATATATTTCATAGGGAAAAGAAACATGACAAAAAATAAATAAATCATGTTTTAACTCCTTTCAATGTTTTCTTAAGTGGCTTACAAGGTTCTAAAGCTAAACACGGTCCATGGTGCTAATATGGATATCTGTCCAGAGTCCCACCGCCCTTTGATGAGTCTCCATGTCTGTGTGTTCTGTGTCGAGACAGGAAGCTCCCCATGGTGGAGAGTGAGCAGGCTGGGGACTGAGAGGCTGTTCTGACAAAAAGGACCACATCATCAGGGGGATACATGCTCCTTTAACCTGTTATTGTGAACTCCCAGCAGCCCTGGCCGATAATTGCCACCCGTCTCTGGGGAAACACCGTCAAAGGCAGGCGGAGGGACGGCCATTTTGTATCTGCCGCTGCTCCTCACCCTGCACAGTCCCAGTCCTAATCCTACCCTTAACCCTGGCGGCTAATGTGTTTTCAATTTAGGATGATCCCCCACTACAGGCATGGCCCTAATCAACAACAGTTTGTACTGTAACCCTATCTGGCCTCGCTGGGGCAGCGTCAGCCTGACCGGGCGCCTACAAATCTGATGTGTCCAGCAGAGCATAGTGTGTGTATATGTATGGATATCATGTTTATACGTGAGGTCATAGGATGTGTGCCTTATACTTGACTGTTTGTCTTCCACATGCGCTATTGAAACACACATATACACATCGGAGCCGAACACAAATACTTGTGATATATGATATATACAAGTCACACATAATGCCACAAGTTGCTTTACAGGTTAAACACATCCATGTAATAATAACACAATAACACAATAATAAATTAATACAAGAACAACGAGAGTCAGTGGTCAATTCTAAAGCCATTTTGGAGACATCTCGAAATGATCAAGGCAAGAAGCGTATGACTATATTATTTTTTTCAGAGTTTCAACAAACTTGTTATCAATAAAGTAATGTTTGAATTTAAATTACATTATTGCAAAATACCAAATGTTCTTTGTAATTTTTTTCAGCCAGGGCCAAATAAAATATAAAAAGAATATATAAAAAAATAAAAAATCATCATCAGTCATTTGTTACATCTCTCCAGGAGGTTCAGAAATAAGTCTTATTGTAAGTCCTGAAGCCATCTCAGTGAGGTCTGAATCAAAAGTCATGGAAGGGCAGGTGTGAATGTTTGTTGTGTAGGCCTCCTGACCCCTGCATCCATGAGAACAACTCCCCCAAAATTAGAGTGTGGTCTCTAATGTCTCCCAGAGAGAAAAAGAGGTCTGGCTTTCGTCCAAGTCAGCACCTTTGGAAGTGCAGTCGTGTTACCACCACTAAATCAACATGTCAGCGCCCCGGCCCAGTGAACTTCTTCCCCCAAACTTCATTGCTTATGGCTACCTTGCACGCATAATAAATGGCCATGAATGCAAGTCTGTCTGCTAAAACCAAACGGGGAAAGGAGATATGAGGATTAAAAGAAAAAATTCTAACATTTGCAGTGCAACAGTATCATCCCCACACGTGCTGCATTAGTCCTTGCTCTGCAAATCAGACAATGCCAGGTTATCACATCCTCTCCATCAACCTTTGTCCCGGTGTCCAAAATGGAACTGCCCCAATTTAGGAGGACACAGGCAAAGGTCCGAAGAAATCTCTGTGCTTACTCGGCAGTCTGTTTACATTCCTGAGGGTAATTTTAGCCCCTGGGGGGAGCAGAGCAGGGGGGGCCAACATGTCGTTGGGGCTTGTCAGCGTTCGACGGGTTAGTCGGCCCGGTGGCGGCACCTGGACATCTGGGTGGTATGTAAATACATACAAAAAGGACGGACAAACACAGACCTCCTGGAGGAAAAAAAAAAAATTTGTAACACTCAATTCTTTTGAGTTTTACAAGATTTTATAAGAAATAAATAATCAATCAGCATCTTCTGAATGCTATATTTACTCACAACTTTGTGAGTAAATATCTAAACCGAGACAAATGCCGATAGAGACGGACAGAAGAAAGGGAGTAGCCTTGCCAAATGGGCCAACCGCGGAGCACCATTCGTTTTGGACAGCGCGGGATATCCCCAGTGTTTTCATTAAAAATCCAGGGTGCAAATCTAATTTCATTGTAGTTTTAAAAAATTTGCTAAGCAAGCAAAAGAATAATCCTTGCCCAGGACAAGCTGAGGGCTTATATGTGCATGTTGGGATTTGTCCTCTTATTACTCCCAGCCCAGAGTATCCCTTCAAAGGGCAGGAAAGCAAAATGTCCATTGTGTTTGTGTTGTTCGTGTGTGAACACATGTGTAACAGAGAAGGAGAAAGAGAGACAAAGATAGAGAAGGAGGGAGGGGGAGCAACTCGGAGCTTATCGAAACTAATTAGGCGAGGGATCAGGATGGAAGTTAAATACTGGGCTACATGTAATGAAAGAAGCAGAGTGGGGGACATCTAGGGGTCAGGCCCACACCAAACAGTGGTCCTTAGGCAATCTGGTATTGATTTTCACTCGTTTGGGGATGAAGGTGGATAGAAGGGAGAGAGCCATGGAGAGGCAGTAGGGCAGTCTAAGGGTCTCGTGAGTTGTCAACTTGACAGTTTAACCCCTTTTGGAGTAGAACAAACAAACAGAGGGATCTCCTGGGCTGACAGCGTTGATCTGTCATAGCGATGACACTGCAAAGCCCCAAATAAATGCCCACACAGGAGAAGCAAGTGGGAAGGAAAAAGTAGGGAGGATGAGTTGATACAGATATGCACAGGCACATATCTTAAGCCTAAGAAGATAGGGCTGCGCTCTGCTCATCTTTGCATTTTGTAGAGGTTTAAAATGAAAGTTCAATAACAACTTTGGTCTTTAAAACATTAAAACAGTTAAATTCAAGAACGAATATAGATAAAATGTCAATACGGCGCATATCCTCTGTCAGTGACTTTAATGACGATACGCAACACCTTAGATGCCTAAACTATGAATTTTGGTTACGTTTAGGTCTTTCTTTGGTCAAAAAGTATAAGCATCCCTGATGAGGCACTACTGGTAATTGTCCACAACCCCACAGACACACAGATGTCAGTGCTCCTCTCTTGTCACTCAATCTGTGAAGGACGTCACCCCGAGCGCCGTCCCTCTCATCTCTATAAACACTTGAAGAACCCTTTCGCTCTTCCCCTAAGACTGCCTCATCGCTTTGTCACATTGCCAAAGGGGACTCCATTAGCCAGGCCAACTCTCACATATACACACACAACTAAACACACACACACACACACACACACACACACACACACACACACACACACACACACACACACACACACACACACACACACACACACACACACACACACACACACACACACACACAAAGGAGGGTTGATACTTACAGCTAAGGCTGCCCACATCAAATTAGAGTGGCCCCTATTGTCCCTATTATGGCCTGGGAATGCTCCATCATGACGGATGCTACGGGGTCCCTCACTTGTCAGAAGTTGTCAGACAGATAGGGAGTCTGGATACACACAGCTGACAGGTAATCTTAATGTCTTCAATTAGCCCAATTAGGCCTGTCATAAACAATTCGATAAGTGTTCAACCAACACAAACAGATAAACGCACGCACAGGAGCGCAGAGGGGCACACGCTCACACAGCAAAGTCTGCAGGGTATTAATGAGAAGGGTAATGGGTATATCAGTGGACGGTTGACTTGCCTTTCGAATCAAGCAAGGGAGTGTCCCCATTCCTTGCTCTCAGCTGTGCACTGCTGGCCGCTACCTGGTCAGTTCAAATTGTACCATCTCCTTTCATTAGCACATCGCTGGCTGAGAATTTGAAAGGCCGTGACAAAATTCATTTGAGACGAGTGGGAGCAGATTGCCTGCAGCAGGTGCTATAAGGGGGATAAAACAAAAGCAGCACCTCCGTGTGCACGGATGTATGGGATTTCTTTTTGTCTTACTGTGTGTGAGAAAAATTGTCCCGGTTTTCACCTTCTGTTCCTCCGTTTGTTGCGGTAAATGAGCAAAGACACAAAAGTGCTTTTGAAACCAAGAAGGAAAATAAGAAAAGGGACCAGAAAGGAATCAGCCGTGTGTACGCTCTGAGCTGTGGTGAAATCTAAACGTTATTTTGAGTGACTACACAGGCCCACGCATTTCTGTGCAGAAGATCTTTGGATTCGGTTTGTCCTTTATAACATCTTGTTGCAGAGCAAAAGAGGCACTCATGCCACATCCTCGTTTTTGTTCGCTAAACGTTTCTTTCCATTCATCTTATTCCATTCAGTGTTATTTTCATTTTCCTCTGAGTTCAGAACAAGTTTTAGGAACTGTGAAGCACGAGAAAAAGTTTAAAACAAAGTCACTAGAGTACAGTTTGCAATTATGAGAGTTGAGCAAAGTTTGAATCAATATTTGAACAAGAACTCATGATCACCTCGACCTTGTGTAAAGAGGCCTTGCAACAAAGCTCCCAATTTCAATCCAGCATTAGTTTCTGGGCATTCACAGCACTGCTGCATAAAGGCAGTGGGAGAAAAAAAAAAGAACAAAATAAATTCAACTCAAAAGAAAAAACGATAAAGTTAAAACTAGGACTATATTCAGAATGGTGAAATCCTAAGGCAGGGTTTTATTCAAGAATATCAGACAGTCAAACTGGGCCATGAAGACAAAGCAATTGCTATCAGCAAAGATCTATGATGGACCTCTAACGCCACATATGATCCTTACCTCAAGTGACGGCTGGAAAACCATCTGAAGGAAAAAAGAAAGGGAAAAAAAAAGAGAAAGAAGGCTCAGAAAAGAAAAGCCGTCACAGGGAACTTGTAATAGGAAATTGCTCTTGGCAACTATTTGTTCAAGCACCAGATTTTTTTTCGTCTTCATGCCAACCCAGCGAGCCCCCATTGGAAAACAGGGCAGGTCCCCCTAATGAGTAATCTATTTCAAAGCAGTCGTGTCTGGGCATGACAGTTTACTGAGAGGCTTGAAGAACTGGTAATTACCAGTGTTACGGGGCAATTAATGCATATTACACTGCGGCACTCATGGCGGTGACTGTCAGCTCCCCAATAAAAATGAGCACTCTTCAGCTAAAGGGTGACATTAATTGGGCCCTTAATGACTATGCAGAGGAACCAAGCCAAATAGGAACAAAACAGGGGACTCGCTCTGACACTAGCAGAGGGCTGGAAATTGGACTAAAAATGAGATTAATTGCTGTTTAGAAAAAAAAAGACGGGGAAATGTGGTGAGGGGAAGGGGGGGACAGAGGTTGGAATTATAGGGTGCAGAGAGCAAGAACTGTTCATACAGATGACAATTCAATTAATTATTTTCACTCTGTATTTTCTTTACCTTAGGAGGTGCAGACAGGCCTCAGGCCCTTTCTGTGGCCGTCTTGATGTGTAGCCCGCTTCATGAACAGCTACACATACATTTTCCAAAGAGGTGCACAGGCTCAATAAAAGGAAAACATCTTGCAGTTTCAACTAAAGTAAAATAAGCTTTTGCACACACTTATACACATATATATATATATATATATATATATATATATATATATATATATATATATATATATATATATATATATATATATATATATATGGGGAGAGGACGAATCTAAAGCAAACCAAGTAGTTTGGTCTTCCATAATATGCAACAGAGAAACATCATATCAAAAATAAAAAAAATAAAAAACTAATTCTGGATGCATAATTTTCTAGGAAGCTTTTAGTGCGTCTCTCCATGAAAAGCAGGCCATAAAAACATCGAGCAAAGCTTTCATTAAAAGTAAATCTACCACATTGCAGGCATTCCACCCCCCAGAAATGTTTGTTTAGAGGAAGATCAAGGCTGTGGCGAAGACGCAAAGTCATTCTGATTAATGTTGCTAAAGCTAGGCACGTGCGGAGCACCACCTGAATATGCAAGCTCCAAATCGCAAAAAAAAAAAAAGTATCAGCATGCAAAACATGCCATCATTTGCATACATTTTTTATTCTGG
The DNA here is from genome assembly GCF_027942865.1 of Odontesthes bonariensis. Classification (NCBI taxonomy): domain Eukaryota; kingdom Metazoa; phylum Chordata; class Actinopteri; order Atheriniformes; family Atherinopsidae; genus Odontesthes; species Odontesthes bonariensis. The sequence goes on from NC_134522.1 coordinate 18,666,001, forward strand.
ATTTCCTCGCTATTTAAATATGCAGTTAGAAATAGTCCAGCACTGCCTCTTGCGCTGTCACGCTGCACGCTCACGCTGTCATTGGTCCTGATAGAACTCTTCCGCTTCAAAGGGAGCTTTGCAATGGAGAGGAGAGAGAGAGCCAATATTTGAATTGCAAAAACACATCATTTTCCAAAGGAAGAAAATTCTCGACAACTTTTTAGAGGTAAAGACGCTCCCAACCCCCAGGAACCTAACCCTCTGCGCGCAGCACTAAAAAGCCAACACATTCATAGCTTACGCACTCCCCTCACTAATTTACCATATCCAAATTTGTGTAATGGGATATGACATATTTTAGAAGGGATTGCACGAGAAAAAAAAAAACTAACTTTAATTTGAGGAGAGAACCATAAAATGTTTAAGCTGCTCCCGTATTTAACATAAATCCACCATACAAATCCGAGGTCTCAGACAACCTGACATGGGTTTGATTACAGACAGAAGTGTAATTAGCTACTTAAGTTATCCTCTGGAAGGTTGGGTGGTGAGCATCGCCACCAGCCTCGCTGGATATTTCAGCATAAAGAGACCTTTAAGTTGTACAGCAGCGTATTTCTCCTCAGTATTCAGCAGGGAGTTTCTAAGCAATTATATGCAATCACTTCAGGGGAATCTTTGTCGGTTGTTAACAGCTGCAGGAGTTGAAGTGAAAATTAAGTAAATCATTTTCATGACGAATGACTCACATGACTGAGAGCATATTTCGGAAGTATGAGCCTGCAGTCTGATGCCAGAATAAATACAACATTTAAGTTAAAAGTTACCGGTCGAGCTATGAAGCCTCTACAGAACAGTACTAAATACCCATCTTCAGAGATCAAAAAAAAAAAAAACCAAAAAAAACAATCCTGCAACAGGGGAATCGATCTCCTGTCTTTGTGACATTATGTTTGCTTTGACCATAGGCTGAAAACCTACCTTCCATTTTAAATTGTGGAATTTCAAACACAAAGAAAACAGACCACATGGAGAACTACTGTCAGTGCCGTGCTGTAAAGAAAGGCATTCAGCGTTACATTATAAATGATAAATCTTATAAATATTGAACAAATACTTATAGAGTTGGATTCCACACAATAATAAAATGTGCAAATCACTTTTCATTTGAATGTTAAATCTTCCTCACACGCCGTAAGTATTACCGAGAGCCTCATAATGCCACTGTCCACATCACATCCCCTCACCAGACCAATGCGGCTGTGGCCTTTCTGAGCTGCCAACCTATGTAGACAACCTGGAGACAGGTCTGAGCAGAAATCAAAACTTAATGATGGATAGCTTTACTACACAATGACCTCTGTCACTGGGCTCTTGCCCTAAATCAATGCTGGTGATAAGGGCCCAGCGCCAGCACTCACCTTGGTATGTTCACTAGCAGACCTTATCTATGGCAGGAGGAAGTATGAGTAATAACTAAAGACAAGCTACAACAAAACCACTAAACCCACCTTGTCAAACATAATTTACAATGTATATCCCATTACCCCCCCCCCCGGCCACGTCCCCGCTGCTGTTAAACAGTAATCATGAGAAACAAAGAAAACTGGGACTACAGGTTTGGAAGATTAACCTGTTACAGAATGGTGTGAGAGCTTTGCTAATATCCGTTGTCCAAACAGGGCTAATTTTTCAACAAGGAGAGTCGGAGGCCAAGGACGGATGAAATCAGCTCTTGCTTTGCTGGCGTGCGCACAGCCATTCACTTGCAAAATTATGAATAAGATCCTTAAATCTGAGGACTGCCAAGTCTGTGTGAAGCAGCCAAACTTTCAGTGATGCACACAGAAAGAGGTCAGAGGTCGAAGTTAAAAGAAGGGCTGACAGGAAGTGCAAATACTTTATAAAGATTACAGCCCCGAAAACTCAAGACCTCTAAGTAGTTTTTCATTTGACTATATATGACAAAGTGAGTGTGTGTGAGACATAAAGAGACACAAAGAATAGCAAAAAAAGAGAGCAGCCTTCCAGGCAGTCAAAACAGAGAGAGAGACCAAACATGACATCAAACGTTGCAATTAGCTGACCCCTTTCTCCGAGAGTCACAGTCTGAAAAGCCCTGCCTTTAAAACTCTGATTAAAATATGTTTGCTTTCTCATTCAAAATGACATTTGACAAGGTTAGTAATATTTCAGCTAACTCCAAAAACATTCTTGTCGACGTAATCCCTTTTTTTCCATAAGTTTGCAGGGCTGCAGGTAACCTCAGAGTGAGTTTCCCATGAACTCCGTGCTACAACTTGAAAATAAAACGACTGGGGGGGGGGTGCAGGGTACAAAGTTTCACTCAAGTGTGTTTTATTTCACCCGGGCAGCTGAAGCTAAATGTTTTCTGATCATTATTCAGAGCATTCATCCCCTTTCTAATTCAAACCACAACCACTATCTAAAACAGAGCCAGTAGTCTTTTCTCTAACCACAGCAGGGACTCAAGGGGGCAAAGACTGTCTACAGCAGGATGAAGTTGCTCAAACTGTTAAACCGCCTCATCGGCAGATGTGAAGAGCTGCAGCCATTAGTTTGATAGTGCCGAGGGAAAAGTAATACAAAAAGTACGGTAAGATGTCACTTAACAGCGCATGAATAAGCAATATCGTTGACAGTGATGTCACAAGAAGTTTTCCAAGACAGGAACGCAAAGAATGAAAAAAGTTAAATAAATCAAAAGCATAATGTGATTGATACGATCATCGGTCTGTATTAAACAAGCTGAAGGGGGCGGGAGAGGGGAGCAGAAATGGTCAAGCCAAAACTCTGTCTGAAGTTAATATAGTTTTCAAATCCACTCCAGTGACAGGAGAAGAGATGCAAAGTGTCGGCTCGGACAGGGAGCCAGCCCAGGTTTAGCTACAGCTGCGCTCAAATAGAAGTGGCGTTTTCTATCAGAGGCCTTTCACCAGACAGCTCTTTTCTACCCGTTCCCTTGTAACCTCCATGACACCACAGGCACCCTTTACAAAAAAACAAGAGTGGTCATTTAAAGCACACACCCGTCATCGAAGAGACAGATTCTGGGTTTAACACAAGGGGGAGGAGTCATGGTGCAAATGTGCCAGCTGATACAGATATCCCTCAAAATGAAAAATACATTTCTTTGACATCTCTCAGGCGGCTGTTCAAAGGGGGTGGGTCAAAGCCCCAAACTATGAGAAGAGTTTATGTTTCACTTGCTCAGAAATGCACAAGTCTGTTATCTTGCATCAGTCCAAAGAAAAAGGATTGGGTTGCGTCCGTTTCAACTTCCCGCCTCCGATGAAACGTTACATCGACAGCAAACAGAGTTGGAATTCGGTTCATATAATTACTCCATTAACTGCTTCAGCCATTGCCACAAAGTTTTCTAGCCAATGATCATAAAAAAACATAACACAGAGAAAATGAATCAGCATTATTAAAAAAAGAGAGAAGTGGGAAAGAAGAACTATTCGAGGAGTTTTAATTGAACCAAATGGCCTGATGCATTTCTTTCTTCTAATGGTTTATAGACCTGACAGAGTTTGTGGAGACAAATCTGTTGACCTAATGGATCTTGTATATTAACCTCCAGAACTGATGAGCCGAATCAGAAGGTCAGCACTTGGACACAGGCTCCTCATGTGTCTTTGATTACAGACTCCCACCAAGGGATAGACAGGCAGAGATGTTTAAGCTATCAGGCAATCAGACCGCCGAGAGACGTGAAACTCAAACCAGAAACAGAGGAGGGAAAGGGCTGCCTGGGAACAAAGATGGGGCAAGAGGGTCCTGATGAAGCTCTCAAACAAATGCAAGGCCAGGTAGAGGACTGCTTGTGTGTCCTTCCGTGTTTCTATCAAAAGGGGCAATCAGTGAATGAAAATGGATAAATGACGCAAAGTTAAAGTTTCATCTGTACTTGAATCAGTTGTGGTACGTCGCTGCCATTAAGTACAGCCATCCAGGCTTACATAACTAAATCTTACATAACTAAAAGAAAAACCTGATACAAAAATCAACATCATTACCAAAGAGTGATGATGTCACTACAAAATACAGGCAGTTCCTCTCAACTACAATTTTAGAATGATGGGTTCAATGAAAAAAAAAAAAAAAAAAGAAATCACTTCTTTTGACATAAAGTACATGTGCGTTCATTAAATATGTACAAAAGGCTGTAATTCTGAAAGTAAAATTACATTCAGATGACATCACAAAACTAGGGAGAACATACAAATGCAAAGCAAAAAGACTTTGGCAAAAACAACAAGCTGACAATCAGTGGGAGAAAAGGAAGTAAGCACGAGAGCTGGAAAAAAAACAACAAGGTTATGCGAGGGACAGCGGACCTATAAAAAGAAGCCTACTGTCTAGGTTATCTATAAGGAACCACTTATCACAAGCGACCAGCTCCACATTGTGACTGATGGGCCTCCGCAGACCATGGGTAGCAGCACATTATCTGGTAGACACAGAGCTGCTCTTTAAACACAAAGGCAGAAATATGAAGCATTGTTTCCTCGGTTGACAATCTGTAAAAATATTCTATTTATTTTTGGTCTGAAATAGAAAGGGTGTTTACAGTTTTTTTTTTGTGCCTGCAAACACACAGAGACATTGCTGACCAACATATAAATCAAAGCCAAGATATATTGCATTAGCTTATCACTCCGAGTTATTTTTAAGCAGTTCTAGAATATTGGATTACCAAACCTTAGAACTTCACAGAACACTACAGTGTATACTGGGCAATGGTGCTCAAAGGAAGAGAACAGTTAAACCAACCAAAAAAAAAAATGAACAAACAAAAATTCAGAGCCACTTCCCTCCAAAAATATGGGCTGTAATCTGCTGCAAAAAGCTGTTAAACACTGGCCATGCCGTGTAGTCACACACCCAGCTCTATGTAACACATTCCTCCTCTATTCAAATGTTACACAGAAACATAAAAGCTCCCCTTCTCTACATCTCAATTATTTTTCTCTTATTCAATTTATTTTTTCCAACAAGTAAAAAAAATGTATTTTTAAAAACTAAACACTTTCCATTTATAAGCCATTTGTAGCAGTGACGGCTCCTGACAGATTTACCCGTTCAATGGGTAAATTAATAAGTAACAAGTCAGTTGTCACTATTTGTTTGTTTTTTTTCCTGGTCAACTCACATTTCCAACACCGCATTTAAGCACTAGATGGCAAGATAAAGATTTTCCCTTGAGCCACATTTGCCACATACTAGTAGTTGGTAATCAGTTTACCTTCAAATACCTTTGAACATGGAGAGATATCTGCTTCACCATTAATTAAGACAGGGACTAGATACAAGTTGAAAACATGTATCTGCAATTAGTATTAATTTACAGTTCCTGACTTTATATTAGCATTGATTTCCCATTACAAATAGTTACAATTTCTGTTGTTAATCAAAGCCACCACCAGACTATTTACATTATAAAAGCAGAATTAAGAAATCAGGAGCAGAATAAAGCGAACAAGCCAAGTTTTTCCACTCTTACCAGCTCTGCAAAAATCCTTGTTTATATGATTTCCCTCCCTCCGTATACATTTGTTTTATATTTAAATTTGATCTGGGAGGTCCTGATTGTTTGGTTGGCAATTTATCCTCATTGCTACACCGACTGAAAGGGATTTCTTTCAATGAAACAATTGAGTTACTCCGTACATTCTAGCACGTGGTGGCTACGTTAGCTATTTTCATGTTACGTATGACGAAAGCACGTTGGTGCGAACCCTCCCGGAACTCATAGAGATTGTATTGTAATTCCAGAAATCGGAAAAAAAAAAACAGATTTTACATTAGAGTCAGTGGGGGCAGTTGAGGCGATTTTCAACCCGACCGAAATCGCCCCAAAATCGCACAGGAAGAATCACATGCCGACTCCTGGCCTCCATCATCAACCTCAAAAGTAAAGTTAAGACACAATTAGGCTGCTTCAGACGGACCAAATTAAGATGTGTGGAGGTGCAGGAAATAAAATACTATATATACACAACACTCCATAAATTTACCTTGTGTCAATGAAGCGAGAGTATGTTTAAATATTCTTCATGACATATTTTAGCCCATTCTCACAGGAAAACATGTAGCAGGTATGTTTGTCCACATGGTAAAAACTTGGTGTCACAATTTGTGGCATGAAAGTCATCATGTTGCAGATGCTGAACATCAACATGTTGCCTTCGAAGACTTTAACTTTGTAAGTAAAGTAGTTTGTACTGTGGACCAATGTAGCCATTACACATTCTGTCCTGAGATAGGGTTATATGAGAATAACCTTAGTGAAAAAAAGCTAATAATATGACTACTTAACCACTGTTACTGTCTACAGATACAGGGATAATCAACAACGGAGGTGTCCAAGCTTTTGTGTGATGCAGAGCCGTGTGCTCAAAGTCTTTTTGTTTCCAAGTCAAGCAAATATTACTGCAAGTTTAATTCAAGTATTGCAATGAGGTTAATATAGACAAGAATGTCTTCTAGAGGTCATAGAGCCATTGAAATTCTCCTGTTGGACTGCCGTGTACAAAAAGCCTTTTAATTCCATGCCCACTCCTTGCCATGCTTTTGATAAATACAGTTGAGTTCTCTGGAATAAAACCAAGAAGGTCAATGGAGAGTACAAAAGGGGGAAAACACAGCCAGACTGAGAAAATTAGGGAGGGGGGACGTGTCTCTACAACTCTGATGACATACATCGTGAAAGCTGACCAAAAAAAAAAAAAATAAAAAATGCATGCTCTTCTGTAAAAACTTCCAAAGTAAAACAGGAACTCATGAAGTAGACATGCTTGCACCTCATTTTACTTGAGGGTTTCCTTTCCATCTCAGCGTTACAGGCAACAGAGAGATAGGAGGAGGGGTAAATAACGCTGGAGTGTCTGTCTCGCTTCTCGTTTATACACACAGCGGCCATGTCAAAGCTGCTCTTACACTCAGTGGCAAATGACAAATTTGGATAATGCACACGTACAATCCGACTAAAATAAATAGAGGACATGGAGGCTTAACCTGAGCTAAATCCCGAGGCTGCTGCAGACCTGAGAGTGCGGATTACAACACAGACGCCTTAAACAATGCGCCAAATGTGCATCCTTAAAAGCATGAAATCCTTGAAGCATCAGAGCTGGCTTGTCATTTGCCATTAATATTCCAAGTTGCTTGTGCTTTGGGGGCCAGTGTTGCACTTCTGTGTGCCGCTGTGCCCTAAAACAAACACTTGCAAAGCCCTAAAGGAGCCCACCACTGTGCCTAGCTATTTTTCTAGCTGTGGAATATTCTACGGGAGGATGTCATAACAAAGGAAACAATAAAAGAGGCCACGTTCCTGCACTGCATGGGGCATCCATTACTATAAATAGGAGGAAGGCCATGTCAGAAGCACTCATGCTTTACCGTGAAAACTAAACATTGCGTCTTAAAAAAAAAAAACAAGGGACACCAACCGAACTAGAATTTGGATTAAGTACATAAGACTCTACAACAATGAAATTACTGTAACCTCATCGACAGTACAAGAGAATGACTTCATTAAGAAACCAAAAACAAACTTAATAGGAGCAAAAAAAAATAGAAAAAAGGGGTCACCATGATTTTTTTGAGCATCAGTTATTTATTTATTTTTTTTAAAGGCAGCAACCTTTATGGAGATTTTCTTTGTTGTGCACATCTGACAGGAACCTGAGGTAAAGTATGGCAGTGCACAGGTCTTAGAGGTGTCATACTGTCGCCCCAGAAGCGCCAGCACCTTTCCTCAGGGATGGCCCTGTAATGTCCAGCCACATTGTGTCAGCAGAAGCCACAGCCTGTGGGCACCTTCTCTCAGGTGACATCCCCTATCTGCTGTGGCTCTGTGATGTACTGGCTGCTGAGGCTTTTAATAGTCTTATACTGCTTCTGCATGACATGTGAGCATATAGGCTGACAATTTTCAGGCGGCACAAACACACAGTATAGGGATGATTTGTCTACATAACGTTCATACGCGACTGGTCAAGAAACCGTCTGCACTTCTAAGATGAATAAGGAAGAAAAGCTGAAAACATAATCAGATTAATCCAATGAGGGTTGTCTACAACACATTGTATCATTACACTATTCTAATTAAACATTTCTGTCATCCCCGTGTTGGAGGGTTCAATAAAAATGATGGACATATCCATTAAAAAAGGGACAGCAATGTACAATGTCTGGAAAAAAAGAAAAATTAATTTGATGTCGCAAATTGATTGACGCTCTGAGACTACAACAGAATTACCCTGCAATTTCATCTGTAAAACCTACGGCATGCAGTTCTGGATATAATTGAAAAAAAAAAAGTTCACAAAGAACTGAAGATGTCTAATTGCAGTGGTGTCAACTAATATAAGACGCCACATAAATCTTATTCCTGTCTATGTGTTAGACAATGTGTCAGAGAGCAGCTTAGTGATGCTCCACGAGCAATCAGATGAGTCTTCAGAATCCAGATTCCCTTATTGATACAGCATCGCTTCCTTTATGGTTCATCAGAAAGTGTAACAAACGGAAAAACAACGACGCATCGGAATTAAGATCAACACAGTTTGCGCTTTTGGAGCATGATCGTTTTCTGCCAGTAATAACGCGAGGCTATAAATTTACAACACCGAGCGGCTTTCAAAGAAATGACTCAAACAAAGGAGCCAGAGGAAACGTAATACATTCAACTCTCAACAAATCTCAGAGTGGTCATGTATAATAGCAAGCAAAAACTCTTAACCCTCATTTCATATGTGGGAGAAATGAGGCATACTGTCCCATTATTTTGCTATAAATCATGTTTTGTGGACTGCTGACAGCTTTTTATCAGATCTAACCTTTTCAAGCCTCCATTAAGACCGCTAACATTTTCAACTCTGACACATTTGCCGTTTACGAATCGCACAGCTGATTTGCTTTGGGAGGGGGGCGAGCTGGCATCCAGGCTCCTTTTCACACAGGCTACAAAAATGTGTCTGTTTGGGTGGAATGGGAGGAGAGAAAATAGGAAACGGAAACAAAGTCTAAATCTGTTTCTACAAATATGCCCTTTTAATCTGCTATGCTACCGTAAAAAGTCAATTTCTTGTGTTAAAAATAAATAAATAATTGAAATAAACAAATCTCCAATTTATTCTATTGATTCTTTTTAGCTATGCTAACGATGGAAGGCGATTACGGGCCAAAAACAACATTAAAACTTGAAAGGTTAATAATTAGTGCAGTGTTTCCCACACACAGACTAATTCGTGGCGGTGCGCCACAGATTCAACACCGGCCGCCACATATTGCGTTTCGTTATTATTATTTTTTTTAACGCTATTTAAAAAAAATACTCATATTCATTAAGCTGCATTTCCTTTCCCTGCTCTCCCTCAGTCTCTCTGTCCCTCGCGTCTCTCTCGCATAGCCTACACACACACACAGCCCCTCCCCTCCGTGCTTCCCTGGAAGCTTGCTAGCTTCAGCGTCGCGTTAGATTAGCTCTATAGCTCTGGCTCAACCGAAAGAAAACGGCTGGCGAAATTCACGAAAGGTTGGTATCACGTGCACCTTTATAAAATCACACATTAAAAAGTCCTATAAAAATATTTTATATTTTGAATACAATGTTGTCCCGTCCCGTCCCATAGCAAACACGCGATTACGCCTTCTTTATAAAGTTAAATAGTCGCAAGTTTGTCGTAAAAAATAAATAAAAATAATGTAGTTGGGTTGTCGAGGTCAAAACACTAGCAGCTGTGAATCAAATAAAGTAGTTTTTTTAAACTCTTACACTGAATGTTTGCTGCTTCAATCCAGATGAGTATTGAAAAATATTTTCCGCGATTGAAAGAGAGACGTGTTGAGGATGAGGAGCAGCCTGAACCGGAGGTATCAGTCTGAAACAGCTTAACAGTCCGACCAGTGTAATTAGCTATGTTATTCATTTGTTTACAATGAAGATGTGAAAATCTGCAGATAAGCCGCACCTGTGTCACCCACCGTGACACAGGTGTCACACATCCTTACGTCCCCCATAATTTTCCTTGATGGAGAAATTATCCAGGTTCTTAACTCCCAATGTGACATATCCCAATGTGACATATATGTCACATTACAGATCTCTGACAGTGGGGGGTGGTATTCTGGAAAAAAATTCTGAAATGGGTTCTACGTGGTCTATTTAGTCTGTGTTATAACCCCCTTAATTTTCATTTAAGTAGAAATGGGTCTGGGTTCTTATGGGTTAATACAATAAAGTTTTGTGTGACCAATTATTAACGAAGGAATTATTTTGAAGAATTTTTATTTTTTACCCCCCCCCCCCCGTGGCCCACCACCACACATTGCCTTCACATCTGTGGGAAACACTGGAGTGGACTACAGAAAAGCAATGCTGTGAAACAACTGAAGAATAAGAACAATGAATACAATTGTTAAGCTTGATACATTCAAAAGGAACCACTGCGCCCTTTTTTTTTGGCTGGACTGTAAAAGTAAAGCTAGGTCTGTAAACGCGATTGCCACCGATTTTGTGATTACGTTACATCACTGGTCAGCCAGGTGTTTGTAGGAGTTTTCCCCAATGGCCTTTGCTCTTTTAAAATGTTTTCTGGCAGAGCATGTGTATGTGGGAGGGGCAGAGCTCACACACCCACACATACACACAATAAAAATCCTGTAGAAATAAATCCAGCATTCAAAGGAGGATATAAGATTATCATCATTATGCACTTGTATATACTGAACATCTGTTAAAGATGGAGTTTTTCATTCTTAGATAATGCTGGAAGACCGGGTTTATTCACTTCTTTTTAAAGAAATATTTTTAAATTGTATATTTTTAATACAACGCATGATACATGATTATTTAAAGATCCATCTACAAATACAACCAACAAGTATCAAAGCTAATACAAAGAACTAAATACAAGGTAAAGGAGAAATAAATAAAATAAAATACTTCTGTCAAAATTTACGGGTGGCAAATAATAAAAAAACAAAACTCCTTTTTCAGCCAAAGTACTATTTTTCAAACAATCAAATCAACAAATAATCATATGCACTCTGAACAAAACATATGGTCAGCCAGACAGAAAGACCACTGCAGATCCCCAGCTGCCGCTCGCAGTGCTATGGAAGCAACGTTGCCAACCATAATTGATTTAAGTACTTTATAATCAGAAAGGAACAGTTAAGGTGATACCACACAGGAGTCCATATTTCATTACATGCTGTGCTTAACCTTACCCACTTCTCCTAAAACACACAAGAGGCTCATTATGTGTTTAATATTCACAAGCAGGTGAATAATTTTTATGCAACTCTGATAGTTGGGCGAGATGGATCACTCAATTATCTGAGCATCCGTCAGAGCAGAGGGCTTGCTGGCTCTGGAGCGTCACCAGCTAAGATTGATGGCTGGAACACGCCAATAGCTGCCGCTTCACCGTCTCATCCAGGCAGTGGGCCTGAACACGCCGTCTGATTCTGTCCAAGACTGTTCTTCTCTCTATCTTTTTTTTTTCCATCCTCTCCCTTTTTCCTTGGGAGCATTGTAGGTGAAGCGTCATTACCCCTCACTTCACTGAAGAGGGGTTCATTATGGGGTTAGCGTGTTGGCAAGACTATTGTTTGGATGATAAATGCAGTTGGTGAGGGCTTTGGAGGGAAAATTAGTTATGTTTTTTTCCCCCTTTCTGTCTATAAAAACATGTCCTTACTTCGCAAAGCTTGCGGGCAACTGAAGAACAATTAACACAAGCAATGGGTGAAGCAGCTCAGTTGGAGCAAAGATGGAATTCATGAAAAATAAGCAAATCACTGGAAACGTCAATCAGGGGCAATGAGGTAATTACAAAAACTGGTGTGCAAATCCAAGGCCAATCAAAAACAAAACCAAAGGGCTCAGAGTCAAGGACTGGAATCTGACAGAGGAATGAAGGAATGGACAAATACACTAAAGATCAGCCCTTCGGGGCTAGTCTCAGAAACCGAAACCAACTGAGGAGTGAGGAGAAAGGAATGATGTCACCCCATCACTCTCTTGTCAGCTCCCTCTTTTAGTTTTTAGTTTTTGAGACTACAATGCATAGTTTCTTAAGCCACAGCTTTGCAAACGCATGCAAACATGCGCAGGTGTGCACATAGTTACCTCAGATGATACCGTATAAGGTCTAACAATAACAAAAGGACGCGGCGCACTTTGAAATCTCAGTAGCAAAATGTCAATTGAAATTTAGGCAGGGTCAAAGTCTAACTTTTGGGGAAAAAAATGAAAAACAAATAGATTATGTAGCCTTTTATAGCCCAAATCGCACATTGACTTCTAGACTGAAATATTTATAGAAACGTTTAACCTTTAAGTCATGGCGCTAATCATATGAGATTTCTTCACAGTATTATATTATAAGCTGTACCGAGGTAGTCAGCACGATTACATGCACAGTTAAGTTGATCTATGGTTACAGCTCGACTCGGCCATTTAACTGAACTGCGGCCATGTGCCAGCATACACGCATTGGAGTGAAATCGAATTATTAACCATGTATATCAGAAGCAAGAAAATATTCTATACATTTTCTACCACTTCTAATTTTCTCTGTGAGAGATCACCGTACATGTTAGAGCAGAAAGAGAGTCTGGAAACACTTTAAGTCACAGTAAATTGACACAACGTCTTATTATGCTGATTCTGACTCACGATCTCTGAAGAGTTTAGTCGTCTGACAAAAGAAACAGACAAATACGTGAATGAGAGTAGCTTTGTTCGGCCGGATGATTCATACTTCCACTTTGTTGTGTTTACACAAAAGATGCATAAGATGAAACTACTGAGCACATACACAGCAGCTACGCCCACCCGAATGAGTATCTACACGCAGAAGTGATTTGATCTATAACCGTATTACGTGGATGCGTTCTTTAGATTTTGAGAAGCTCTATTTCATCCATCATATATGGTTTTGGTTGGACTAAGACAACATCTAATTTTTTTTATGTGTGTATGTGATAGAAACAGGCCAACATCATCAAAATCCAGTCTTATTAGATAGTGTGTCGTAATGTTTACCTATATATGTATCCTTTTTTTCTCCCCATTCAGTAACTTTCTTTGAGGCACACTAGCAAAGAAATTCATATGTTAAGTTCAACAATGACTTTTAGTTTTTCACATGAACAACAGGCAAAAATGGCTGTGAGCTTTCTATCTGGAAAAGGGCCAATTCCAAATAAAACTATGACAGTCAAAGAAAATAAAACATAACACCGATTATGAGCATTACCTCATCCTGTATATTTTAGCAGCTCAGTAATATTGGCTGAATCATCTTCATTTACATTTTTTACCTTAAAAAAAATTTAATCAAATAAATAACCCATTCAGATTCAAGACTAGGAAGACTAGACGAGGAAGAACAGTGGTAAATAAACGAAGATGTCTTTTTTTGTGCAGATAAGACATTAATGTTAAAAAGTTTTTTAACAAAATCAAAACTTGAGATTTTCTGGAAAACTTAAAAACTGTTCACTGAAACCGTTGATTTCTAGGTACATTAAAAAAAAAAAACGTCAGCTTTTATTGGAAAACTTTGCCTTTATGATTATCAATCTCTTTGAAAATGAAAAAAAAAATTCATTTGTCAGACTTGGGGGTAAAAGCAGACACATGCTGCATCACAAAAATGTCGGCCTTTTGGGGTCACGACACAGGCGAGAATAAGTGTAACCACCGTTTTACATGGTAAAAAGTGATCAGAAAAGTGAAAAAGGTGATAAAAAGGTAAGTAAGTAAAGGTAAGGTAACAAAAGTAAAAGCTATCTGATACTTACCTAAAGCGCAGAGGAAAAAAAACTTTCAAGCCTACGCCTCTACCTGTATGAAAGCGTTTTTCGTGATAAACAACTTCTCTTTCTGTCTTTTGGTCTCGATGGATCCGGATATTTGATCCTAATCAAGTACAGTAGACACACTAAAAACAAAGACTCGAGAAAACGAGAAAGCTCGACTCGGCCTGTCTTTTGGACGCAGCGTCAACGACCGGGACCTCCTGGCACTCGAGCACAATGTCACAACATGTCAGCTGGCCATCACAGCTGATGAGGATCAGGGCTGCGGTGAGGTACTGTGACCCAGTGCCAAGGGTGGTAGGGATGTTAAAAACATGTGTGAGCGACAACCAATCCTCTACGCGAGTGCCAATACACAAATCTCTCGGATTACGTCAGTTTGGGAGGAAGCCCATGAACCAGAATGTAGAGCTGAATATATTTCTTCCTCTATCAATGTGGGTTACATTGCGTTTCAACTCTTCAACAAATATGCACTTAGAATTGATTGACATCCAACTTACAGGTCCATTGTACCTCCAAAAATCTCTCAATAAGAAAAAAAGCAAGAAACATGAAGTATGTTTTTTTTTTCTTTATGCAACATTGACTCTGACTAGTTGTCATGTCTACAATTAATTCACAAATACACACTATTTTACAACGGTCAGAACACGAAAAGGCCTTTTCCTGTCCGAAAGTTCTCATGAAAACAGATGCTATGCATTAATCACCCATTTCCTAGCTTCCCTTCCAACACAATATGCGCATTCTACAAAACAATCATCACAGGCAAACCACTCAAACAGTAAAGGGCTCCAATAACAGGAGTGGATGTAGTGTAATGTACAGATGTACCATGTGGAAATCATTCTATGCCAGAGAGGAAGTGGCGAGGCTTGTTAGGCAGAGATACAAGTAGCTTTTATAATACTGAGAAAAGTTGAGAGTGTTTTGCGGTCAACAAAAGAAGAAGTTCAAATGAGATGATACAGGTTGTCACATGATGTATGGCTTACTCACAAAGAATTAGTGAATGAGTGGCTTACCTGTTCCAGTAGCTCCAGAACTGTTCATTCAGGTAGGTGCGATGGCTGTGGTCGTCTCCAAAGGAGGCTTTACTCTCAATCCAATGTACAATGTGTCCCTCCACAGCTTTTAATCAAACAAAAATGCACAGCGATGTTCAGAACACTGGTGACAATCGGGCTGTATAAAGAAAATTGCTTTTTTTCCCCCATTCATTTATTTTTTCAATCAGTGGTTGTTGCGTTTTTCGTTTGTTTTGTCGTTTTTAGCTCAGGTCATACCAAAACAAAAGAAGAAGAAAAAAAGAAGAGATCTAGCATCAACATTACACCACTTTGACAAAATGCATAACACTTGACAAAAAGGTGCCTCCAGTTATTTTAGATGAATGCATTCATAATGTAAATACCTACCGATTGGAACCTCCAGGATAATATCAGGAGTTTTGTCATAGCCCATTGTTCTCAGCTGGTTTTCATCTACGGGAGATAAAGTGCAGAGTTTTAACATCTGTTACTTTGAAATGAGTTTTTCTATCAACTGAAAAATACGCAAATGTATGAGGATCAATCATAGAATGCTTTTTCCAAGTTGCTAGTAAAAAACATCAGAGTTCGAGCAGAATACAAAGCAGTAGAGGACAGTGCTTGCCGTAAAACAATTAACTACATCTGCCACATATTTGCTGTCATTGCACAAAAACCAGTTATGCCCTGTTACAGAGCTGCACTTGAGGCTGGAGCTTGGCTATACTACACAAAATATACGGCAAGAGGACAAGGTTGGCATTATAGCTTCCGTAAGCCTAACCCCTGCCTGTGCAGGCTTCAGCCATTGTCCTTGACTTCTGGCATGCTTTGGCTATTATCCCTACAACACCTGACTTCTCCATTAAATCTCTGGCTGACCAGGTCATTCAGTTCCAAGGGCCTGCCTCTTTGTCTCCAGCCAAGCTCAACTAATGGGGCATGGAAGGGAATTGAAGGGAGATGGAGGGTGGCGGTGTCAGTGGTGGTGAGGAGGTAGCGTCAGCCAAGGATGAAGAAAGAGAGCTGAGAGAGGTCAGAGAGGCTGCCAAAGGCCTGTGGTACAGCGTGGCATCCTGGATGTGGTAATGTAGGTGTAGATATGTGTGTGTGTGTGTGTGGCAGGATGTGAACCTCGGTTCACACCCACTGGGATGTTGACATTCTCATGTGGCTCTGATCGCCTTTTTACATCAGCTTTGATTAAAATTAATGGGCCATCCCTGCTGTTGGGTAGCTTATTTCCAATCCATTTATCAGATGGGGTGAGGCTGCTTCAGTGGCCCTCATGCCCCTCGAACTCTGACAGTTTTAGAACAGTTCTCCGTACAGCCCCAAAGAAAGGTCAGCGCTCCATGTCCAAATAAATGATATGGTCTTAATGACAGAGGGAATGACTTTTATCTTTCATCATTCATCTGACCTTGGGGATGGTGATGGGATGAGGTGACGGGAGGAAGGGAGGGTTAAAAATCCCACCCCACAATCTTAAACCTAAACTCTCCAACTTGATTTAATTTGGTTTGAGTAAAGCAATGGTATCAGAGACGCAGATGATTTTAACAGAACAATTTCACAAATAAAGCCCCTGTTTAAAATATTTGAACTAATTACATATTCATAGGTGTAACCACTAAGCTGCTTCTTGTTTGAACACTGGATCCCCAAAAATATCTTCTTATAAAAATAGAAACTGTCAACAGTCCCCTTTGATGGCACCAACATAATAGTCATGTTCATCTTATACACAAGTAAGTACTCTGACCTCTGATCTGTTTTCCATCTTGAAGCCATTTGAAAATTGAGTTGTTAAATCTAATCATTTTCAGGCAACAAATGTTGTGTATTGAGGGAGGATGCGGCTTTTCGGTAACAACGCCTTACTCCTCGTGAAACGAGTGCATAATTATTAGGGTAACAAGTGTATAAATCAGTTCCAATGGACCAAAGAAGAGATTGATTTGACGAGCGAAAATCCAGACGTTGTAAAATACTCGTTTTCAGGCACATGAAGAACAACTGAAACAGCTGAACTCATGAGGCATGTCCACCAGAGTATCGAAACATTTTATTTTGCGATAACAAGGTCACAAAAAAAAGCACACGTAGAACGAAAAGTGAAAAACTGGCAACAAAAGACTTAAGACAAAAGTAAACACATAGCTGGCTGGAACCCTCCAGGTTCTTCTGTGCCGCCATATTCAAGACTTGCAACCTATCTGTAGTTTACAGAAGTCGCTATGCACTACTGCATCCCTAATGGCGATGCAGTGACAACGCACAAGTATTTGCCATGTGCGTGGGCTTCATTGTTCTCGCTGTCGAAGGATAAAGGTCAGCCTGATGATGCTTGCAGGAGATTCACTAATCTTTCGCTTCTGGTGCAGCTTAGGGCATGTAGCTGGATCACTAATAGAAAGAGAGAATCACTTCGAAAAGAGGCCCCAGTAAAGATGGAGGAAAAGTATTGGTATGGGCTGTTATCATTAAGGATACTGAAGCTACACAGATTAGAGGTAGACTGAAAATCAATTCCAAATCATGCAATCACGTCTCAGGTAGTAGCTTTCCTTAGGCAATGGTGTGGACGGTATTCAATAAGACCACAATCTTTGTGCAGAACAATGCTCCATCATATACATTCAAGTACTCCGGAGATTGTCGACCTCCAGAGGGCATTAAATTATGACAGCATTAAGACCTAGCCCACTTCTTCACCTGAATTAAATCCTATTGAGACATAGATAGCCCCTCTCAAACATGAGAATCCCAGTTTGGGGAGACAGTACATCTCTTTGAAGAGCATTTGGGAGGCTGTGGTTGCTGCTTCAGCCAAAATTGATCAGGTCAAGATCAGACTTCGTTGATGGAGGGCTGAGGGCCTTCGCTAAAGACAAGTGTCCTTATACTGGACACTGCTTATTCTTGAAAGCCCAAAAAATGTTATTTAAACGTAATTTTTAGTTACTTCATTGTTACACTTAAAAACTGAAATTAAAGAAGTAAATCGGGATTTTTTTTTATCAACTTGCTTATTATTTTAATGTACAGTAGCCCAGTAGCCCTGTATGTTGTTCACCAACAGTCTTTTCTTTTTCCTTTGATAAACATTCAAATTTGGGATTATAAAACATTTAAAAAAAAAGACTAAAAATACAGCATTTTTACAACAAAAAGAATATGGACAACAGTGAGCATCAAAAAATTTGATTTCCAGGAAAGGACATCCACGGCATCATTCGTGTCCTGGCCACTAGTTACTAAGCTTACCAAAAGGCAACATTTCCATGGTCAAAGTGACTTAAAATTTAAATTACATGAATCTCATCAATTTAAAATGGGAATGTCAAGAGAAGACTTACCAAGAAAGGAAAGATTCCTCTCCTTCAGCTTGTCACGGAGCAGTACCTCATGCTCTTGGCCAATAGCGCTGAGAACAGGGTCAAGGATTCATACATACATACAGTACAGCTACAGTAGTGTTCGATATGTTTACTGGAACGCCACAATGTTTCACCAGAATGCTGACTCAGCTGGGGCAATGACATAAAATCAAAACGGAAGTTGTAAAAAAGAATAAATGAAAAAAAATCCAAAATGTAAAAGAAAATATGCTAGAAGGTAGACTGAGCATGGGCACATTTGACATCGATTCAGAATCTTTTCTCCTCTGTGCGAAGGGCAAGCCATTTTTCATCTTCAACAAAAGCTTGATAAGAGTTTCAGGACAAGTTAAATCTGCTTTAACAACACATCTCAGAATTGCATTCCCAAAACAATAGCCGGTTTGACAAAATGCTCAGAATGTGCTGTGTGCTGTATTGTAGGAGCACAGCTTATTCCCCGAAAATCTTTTGGGAAAAATCCTTTTCTAAATAGATGCCAATTTGAATTTGGATTCACACTCCTTTCTGTCATAGAGAGAGATCTAGTGAATGTCTTAGATGAATTACTTGTTCTTGTCGAGATGAAAGAGAAATGTTCTCATGGCATTACAGTTCACTCAGTGATGAGTCTAATTAATACATTCACACCGTGATTGGCACGTGTGCGGAAAGAGCTATTCCTCTCATGTGTGGATGGAGGTTTCTGAAAGCAAATAGTTGTGGGGCGGTTGTTATGAACTCTTTGGCAGTGTAATAGACCTTCTGTTGACACCGAGAGCACTCCCACAGAATGGTAAAAGGGAGGGGGGGTGAAAAAGGAGGGCAGGATGAGACAGGGTTGACTGGTCGGGAACAGAAAAACACAGTTCCACGACACACAAAAAAGCCTGGACAAACACAATAACACATACACGGTAACATATCATTCAAATGAATGAGTAATTTGAATGAATAAATAAATTATATAGATATATGTAGATATATACAGTGCACAGTGAAAATGAGTACACCCCTGTTGAAAAGTAACATTTTGAACAATATTTTAATACACACACAAGTTATTCCCAAAACGTGCATAGAGTAAGTTTAATACAACATCTGTTCAGCTTACAACAGAAAAGAAAGGTCAATAATATAACTTAAATGACATATTTGTCCATTTTTGTGAAATTATGCTGGTGCAAAAGTGAGTACACCCCTATGTTAAACTCCCTGAGAATGGGCCGTGTTGGCCCGAAATGTCATGAAATGAAAAGGCATTAAAAGGGAGGTCATCGTTGTGCGTTTCATCCTTGCCTTACATTGAAATTTTACATTTTGAGTCTGCACCAGGCTAAAAGAGACGTGTGTGAGATTTGACTGAAATCCTATGGAGAGTATCATGATCTGCTTCAGTAGTCACAGTACATGTTGACAAGCATGTTTCTTTTGGTGAAATTCAGCTTCCTACTGTTGATGGCATCCATACAGCCCCAAACCATGTCACTCCCACTACTATGCTTGACTTTAAGCATGGGGCACTTTTCTTTGTACAAATCACTTTTTACCACCACACAGGCTTGACACCATCGAAAGCAAATTTGTTCATCTTGGTGTCATCAGATCACAGGACATGGTTCCAGCAATCCATATCCTTAGTTTGTTTGTCTCTGATGAGACAATGCTAACAAATTTGCTTTCGATGGTGTCAAGCCTGTGTGGTGGTAAAAAGTGATTTGTACAAAGAAAAGTGCCCCATGCTTAAAGTCAAGCATAGTAGTGGGAGTGACATGGTTTGGGGCTGTATGGATGCCATCAACAGTAGGAAGCTGAATTTCACCAAAAGAAACATGCTTGTCAACATGTACTGTGACTACTGAAGCAGATCATGATACTCTCCATAGGATTTCAGTCAAATCTCACACACGTCTCTTTTAGCCTGGTGCAGACTCAAAATGTAAAATTTCAATGTAAGGCAAGGATGAAACGCACAACGATGACCTCCCTTTTAATGCCTTTTCATTTCATGACATTTCGGGCCAACACGGCCCATTCTCAGGGAGTTTAACATAGGGGTGTACTCACTTTTGCACCAGCATAATTTCACAAAAATGGACAAATATGTCATTTAAGTTATATTATTGACCTTTCTTTTCTGTTGTAAGCTGAACAGATGTTGTATTAAACTTACTCTATGCACGTTTTGGGAATAACTTGTGTGTGTATTAAAATATTGTTCAAAATGTTACTTTTCAACAGGGGTGTACTCATTTTCACTGTGCACTGTATATATATAAAAAATTCACCCACAAAGCTCTGAAATTATTATTTTGTTGGATCATAGAACATAGGATTGCACATACAGTAGAGATGAATTCAGAACAGCCTATCCTTCCCTCCTCTTCCTGCTGCCTCCATCGCCTTCAAGGCCCTGAATCGGTGATAGTGGGGTGGCAGACAGAATGAAACACTTCCTCTGTGAAGCAGAACTTTTATGTCAGGTGAAGCCAGACACATCTCATCCCCCCCTTCAATAGCGCCTCGTCAATTTCAAGCTTAAAATTTTATGGGATAGGATACTGTTTGATGCAGTCTACCAGCGGTCCATAACAGCAGTCATTTATTGTGCACTGAAAAGAGGGGGAAGAAATATTACGGTGTGCCAAAAAGGTGGGTGGGTGGGTGCGAGGGAGGTGTGGGAAACCCATACAGTGCTGGGGAAGGAGAAAATACAGGAGATGGCTGGCAGACTGGCAGGCATGACTGCCGGCTGTCACGTGATCTCATCAGCAAACATGAGCAGCTGAAGGCGTGTGTTAGGCAGTTGCAAGAGTAACATTTACAAACTCCTTATATATGGAAAGGCAGTCTTTAGCCTGGCAAACAGTGGGGCAAAAGTGCAAGTTGATGTAAAAATGTTCAAATATGAAAATTACATATATTTCATAGAAAATAACAATCTAAATAGCAATAAAGTCACTGTCATGTTTTGAATAAACGGAAGAGGTAAAATCCTTACCTGGTAGATATTATTGGCCAATACTTGATCTGGAATTAATGAGGGCTCCTTCAGCATGCTGTTGAGGATTGTTTTGGAAGCTGAGGACAAGACAGAAAAACAAAAGAGGGAGTCATTAAAAAAATAAATAAATGAATAAATAAAAAATAAATGAATCACATAAAGACTGGAAAACTAAAGTCATGAAACATAATGGCTTGTTTCCTATCCAGGAAAATGTAATTAATTAAATCTCTAAATGATGGCAGTATTACATCACATAGTCCAGACATGGAGACAAAAAGCAGCCTGCTCATTCTCATTTACCATGCAAAGGTTAACGCTGTTTTTCTACACTTGTCCATTAGAGAGTCTGTACAGATTTTCAATAGATAAATGTTTCAATCCAGAGCACAGGCACTTTGCGTAGTTTATCTGTTGTGAACGCTGACTACTCTGCATCTCTCATCCCCATCCTTGCAATACTAACATTATAAATCAGAAAGAAAAACCGGCTGGATTGACTCGCTGTAACTGCAACGGCACAAAAAGGAAATTCCTTAAATCATTTCTTAAAAAGATTTGGATTAAATGGATTGTATCATTGTGTGACGAAATGGTTGAGATGTGCCATTTTAGTGATATATACACACACGTGCTCCTGACAGACTTGCAGCATTACAGACAATACTGTTTCTATTCACATTTCAGGCATGGATGGTGCCTATCCCAACACTATAGAGATGCTCGAGCTTATCTGGAAATGCAAAGAATATATGACCTTTAAAGACAGGAGAATTTATGTGAAATTATTATTATTATTATTTTTTATTTTTTTTTTAAATCCCTAAATAAGGATCCACAGATCTGGATCATTAATGCTCTGTTGAAATAATTTAAAAAAACAAGAAAGACATTCAGACAGTTTTTTTTTCTGTTTCTTCCTATTCTCACCCACAGACTTCTTTTATCTTTTACTTGTTGAGAAAACCACCACAGAGAAGACAAACAGTTCTGTGATCCCTCATCTGCCTTTCGATGAAATAAAAAAAGTAGGGAGGGTGGAAGAAGAACAAAGCCCATTCAGCACGCTTCTCTCTCTCTCTCTCTCTCTCTCCTGTTTCTTTTGTGTCTTTGTCTCTATCTTTCTCTGCCACATTTTTTTTTTCCCCCTTTCCTTTTGCAAACTGCTTTTTTCGTTCGGTCTCTTCAAGCCACAGTGCTCCCCCAGCCCACCCCATAACCCCGCGCTCGCTCTTAGGGCTGCGAGGCACAAGACTGTGTTTTATTTCGCTGCTCATTTTTCTCAGAGATTGGTACCTTCACACTCAGATCCATACCATGCTCCTGTGCAGAGCAGGCGGCAGAGAAGAAAGAGGGTTATATTTTCCCCTTGAGTTAGGACACCTCATGACAAATGATAATGTATAATCAATAAAGTGGGAAATATGAGGCAGCAAACTTTATGAAGCCAAGAGACATATTACTCCCCAACAACACTGGTTTCCCTTAACAAAGTCACTACTCGACTGTGCCTAATAATCTGAAGGAAAATCAAAGGACCCGCAACCACATCAGCAATATTGGCAACTTATTCCACTTTAATGGCATTTTGATTGATTTTTTTCCCTCTTCCTAATGGTCGTTTTATAGATTTGACGCTGCTTCTGCAAAACAGTAGCGTGTAATAAACCTCCCTGAAGGCAAACGTTAGCCATTAAAGCTCTTGTCTTACTAGCACTCATAATTGGAGGCTGACCACCACCACATTTTGGTCTGTCACATAGCCCACACTTCTAAAACTGGACGTGTATCTCCGCTGTTACTAAAGCTCTTTGATCTTTTTGGTAGATGGCCATAATAAGTGATAGGATGCCATTTTCCTGCTATTTCTGAGCGATGGGGTTAAAAATAGCCATAAAGCGGTGACCTTGGCGCTGACATTGTGGAATTTCAGCCAAGCATTGACCTGATGAAAATGGAAGGCCAGGCTGTTAATAAATCAGGATGCTTTTAAAATGAGTTTACCCTAATGCTCATTCATCACGGGCTGTAATGCCATTTGCAGGCCCAGGATTCGCTGCTGTGCACAAACACAGCAGTAAATAACAACAGGGCCCTTGCTTCCTTCGCATCGTTGCAGCCTCCAACATCAGCATACATTTATTAAAGACGCCCCCGCCTTGCGCAGCAGAACACATCCATGACACTCTAAGCTCTTTTTTGCCACACACACATGCACCTGAGCACATACACACACAAGGCTCCCTTTTTAAATACAACCACTCAAGGCAGACACAGGCGCACACATAAAACCTGTGCATGAAAATAAAAAGCATAATCTGAAGAACACCAGACACAGAGAACAAAGCCCTGCAGCACAACTTTGCACCTTGTAAACATTCACCAAATTTACTGTAATTGTCCCATGTTGGTATAAATTCTTACTAAGGCACCATATCACACCGTCAACATCTGAACAGAAAGAACAGAGAGGAGCAGCATAATAGATGTGAAATGCTACGCCTCCATTGGGATTTGCTAAAGAAAACAACCAGTGTAAACAAATCACAAGCCTGTTTTCATATGCAACTCCAAAACGAGATAAGCTATATACAGCAAGGTAACAGTCACACAACCTTGGCTCGAGTTTTCTTTGCTTACTTGCATCATTTGTAACTTCCCATCTTCTCTCTGAAAAAGTCATTATCTCGAAAGCAAAAAATATTGAGAAACCTCATTAAATAGCAACATTTGTTGAGGGAGGGCCGTAATAAACAATAATGGATGACAATTGTTATTGCCCCTGACACTGATGAGCTCCTCTGCAAGTTTGTTTATTAATTAAAAAACCCACTTCTTTCCACGGGTGGGGGCCAGTTACCCATTTCCTCCATATACCCACACCCCCCACCCTCTACGCTCCCCATGCGCAAGCCATTGAGCTGTGGAGGGGCACTCGTTCATCAAACTTCATGGAGCAAGGGAGAGACAGGTCCTGATAATGTGCGCCGCTAAAGCTGATTTTCCATGATGAATCTCGGAGCATATAAATTGGCTAATATCTGAAAACATTTACAGATACTAGAGGAATTGACTACTTGTGGGACATGATGGATGAGGCTCTCCAACACTGGCCGACAGCTCTGCAAATCTCTGCGGATGCCTAAAGCCCTCATTTGATTTTCCAATTTACTCCTTTTAAATTTATCCTCCTGCACAGAAAAAAAAAAAAAAAAAAAAAAAAAATCAGAGGATGGGAGAGAGTAGAAGAGAGGGAGGGAAAAAATGTGTTTTTTTTCTTTTAACTATCTGTGGTGGTGTGTGGGTGCTAGTTGATGATATGAGGTAGTATCTCTTGTGCAGGAGGAGCCCAGTCCCTGAAGAGGTTACTGGGGCAGAACTGATCTGCTTCAACCTGATTCTTCCTGATAGCGGTGAGATGAGACTATTTCAGTGTGTGTGTTTGTGTGTCCATGTCTGCGTGTGTGTTTAGCTACAGTAATAGTAGACCTAGGGAGCTCTGCTATGGAGAGAGGCTTCCCAGGTCAGGCCATTAGAGTGTGGCAGTGGCTGACTAGAGCTCCTCTGCTGAAAAGGAGTAATTAGTATACTTGTCAAGTGAAGTGCTACGGTGCTGCTTACCTCCCTCGCACCCACCCTTTTCATACATACACACACACACACACACATATACGCAGCAACACTCGTGTCGTCTTTGCCTCCTTACTCCCTCCATCCTTGCTAATGAAGAGCCCTTGCTCTCATTATTTGAAAAAAAGGCTGCATATACACAAACACCAGCTCCACACAGTGGAGAGGTGTGAGAGGGAAAAGAGGAGCACTTGGAAGACAAAAAAGGATGAACAATAGCAATCATCGAGGATACTTAGAGATTTTACTGGATAGAGCATAATACAATATTCAGTTATCAACACGTTTTATCTGCAAAACACTAAAGCTATTATGAATTCTGTCAAAGAACCCAAGGATCATAGTAGATACTAAAATTCTCACAGTGTTAACATCAAACACAGGACATTTATAACCTTACGTACAAGGCTTCTGTAAAGGAATGTGACAATAAATCTTAAGGGCGGTCGAATCACATAGTTACAAAACATGGAGTAGCAATCTAATCTGGAGCTGGGCCTTGGGAAAATGGAAAAGGTCAAATAGCTAGCAAAATTGCCTCCTCAAAAAAAGTACGTCTAAATCTAGAGGCACATCAACTCCTGTCAAAGGAGGAATAGAAAGAAAGATGAAGCGATAGCAGGAGGGGAAAAAGACAGAGCATGAGCTCCCCCAGTGTGCCTGTTGGCGACTTCAAAAAGGTATCTACTGACACAGAGTTGGAATGACATCCAGAAGTTTGCTGTGTATTTATATCATGTACAGAACTAAATAAGCAGAGACATTATCTGCCTTCAAAAAATGCAACACTTTAATGACATATGTCCACATCAAGCATTGTTCCGTTAAGTTGTAGAATTTTGTTAAGCACAAATCTATGAATTATGTCACTGTATAGCTTACCAGCTTAACTGAGTTTAGGCTCTACTTTTCAACCGTCATTTCTAAATATCGATCAAATGTCAAACACTAAAAGTGTGAAAATTATGAATCATATTTCAACAAACGTGAAGGTCTGTACACATTTGTATTAAGTTTAATTCAGTTAAATTCAACTTGACCCTAATTATATTACTGAAAAGTATTTTCAGCCAAAATTAATAAAGGTCAACAATATGCACATGTTTGCACAAACAGTTAGAAGACTAAATCTGTCAAAGTTGTAAAAAAATAAAAATAAAAAGCAAAAAATATATATTACAAAAGACTTTAACCAAACACTTCCCTGTCAAAGTTGGTGTGATGAAACCATCGCATTTTACCGTTAGCGCTGCCATATGCAGAACCTGATTCGAGAAGGAAGCTGTATAAAGATGTACGTTTCTGTTGAAGCTGAAGATCGACTGGAACGCCAACGTGAAATCAGAAAATATTTTGAATACTTTTTATTCAGTATTTATAGATAAGAGGTTTCTGTCCACATCCATGTTGAGCAATTCAATAATTTCATCCCAGAAATGTAAAATAAAAAGATTTTTCCATTATTATTCATGATCCTGATTTCAAGCTATTTCTACAGGAACTTATAACAAGTTATTTTAAATAAAAACATACCGATGGTCCCAATTTAGGACATGTTATTGTGGACAAAAATATAGCGATCCTGAGAGCAATATTAGCATATATGCTGAGGGTGTCTCAACTGGCTGCACATGCGACCTTTCCTCCCCAGCTGCCCAGTCTGTTTTCATGAGGCAAGGGGCATTATGGATGTTGATATTGTATTCAATATGCCATAAAAGCGCTTTGAATGTATTGATTCCTTTACAAGCGCCTCCAGATAGTCTTCCTTTTTGCTTGACTGATACTCTCTCCAATACTTGAGCTGTAAGAAGAAGGGGAGTCAGCTTGTTGGTGGTGTCATCAAGTTTAGGTGTGGTGGCGTGTGTAGCTCGTGGGAAGGAGGGCAGGGTGGGGGAGTAACAACAAGCTAGCAAAACAAAACAAGGAAGGTACAGAAAACAATTTAAAACTCTGTATTGATCCAACACTGGTGATTGTACATATATTCCATAGTCCCAGAGGCCCCATTCCTGTGTCTCTTAAATGCAGGGGGAAAGAGTAGTGGAATAAAAAAAAAAAGCATTGGTGCTCGGCAAAGGCAAGCCGCTAACCAAGTTGGGGGTAATGTCCCCTATATACAAGTCTATTGATCTTTGCAGTGCGCCTGCTTGCCCTCCCCTTAGAGTTTGTCTAAAATACAACAAATACACACACACACTCACACTCACACACACCCACAGTGGAACATGGTCTGGGGGGGGGGGCATGACAGATATGTCTGCCAATAGCACTGAACCAACCTGTTAGCTAATCACCAACAAAGACAATTATCCTCGCATTGTTTCATGGTGAAAACACATTACTGGAGCTTAATATACACACAGGGAGAGTCAACGATTTGACCACAGCCCATGTGGCGAGCAATTCAAGTGTAAAGGCCGAACAGGACACGGGGAGATTGAAGAGAGGCTCAGTCAAAACAGAAGTCACCCTCACAGCCACTGAATCCACAGACTGCGACAGTGGGACGGGTTATGGAACGTTGTCATAAATATTTGGAAAAGTTTCACATTCCCGTTGCTGGCAACAATCAGACTACCAGGTCAAACAATTCTGATATAAATCATAGAATTTTTTTTTTTTTTTCTTAAATCACCCATGTGTCGTCATGCTGATTCGAATCTCAGATTATCCTGTAAACCCCATCTCATCTCTGTGAATTAGCTTTTTACAGGAAGAACCACAACCATGGCTCTACAACCATGCTGATATTAAACAACAATAATCCAGGAAGTTTCATCAGCTTCAAACTTATTCCAATAAAAAACAATATTATATATATATATATATATATATATATATATATTATATGTATAATATTAAAGCACGTTTTCACTGTATGGAGATGGACAGATGCAGCATGCTATTATGTGAGACAGAGTACCTCTCCTGGATGAATGCCCTGTTCTACAAGCTGCTCAGACTAGTATTTTGACAGGCAGTGGATAACGGTGGGTCCAAAGCAATAACATCTTTGACTTTGACAAATGGCTGTGCTGTAGCGAAGTTGAAAATAACACACATCCACTTTAATCTCTTTCTTGATTAAATTGGAAGCACGTCTTTTTGACATCATGCGATTGACTCTCAAAGTACTGACTACTTCACAGACACACACACACCTGGACTTCAGGATAAAATTACTGAAATAATATGAATGGATGTTCAAACAAGATACTAAGAGTCCCCGATGGAAAAGGGAGGAAAAAAAAAAAAAAAAGAGCAACGTTTTCTTTTAATATCAATTTATAGGAGTCGCATCCAAAAAAGAAAAATTGTGAATAATAGTAATCTTGCCTCAAAAATTTGCACAAAACGGAATGACGAATAGTAAACGGATACTAAGCAGAATGTGCATGGTCATAATTCACACAATTTCTGTAAAATCACTTGAAGCAATTCTGTGCTCCTATAGAGTGTACATCAGTACTACCTAGGAATGGTTTGCTTTTTCTGCCAGTTTTCCTCAACTTGATTTCCTACATGGACCCCATAGGTAGAGAGAAGGAGAAGGGGTTGTGGGAAAAAGAAGAAAGGGTAAGGAATAGATTAATGCATTGGGGCACGAAGTGGGGTGAGGGAAGGAATCAGGGGTGTTATAAATAACACTGATGAGGCCAGCTAGCATTGATCCACACTGCAGTTGAGAGGTGGGTGGTCCTCCTAGGACCTAACTGCCAATCATGTGCCCTCGGATGCAGCCACTACTATTTGTTGTCTGTCTCTCATTAGGGTTGGACGGGCAGAAAATACAGCAACTAGACTCAAGTTCTGCACTCAAACCAAAAGAGATTCATTGGACAAAATGCTACAATTAAGAATGATCTGGAGAGCGATGGAGTGATGAATGGCGAAGTGTTACTCACGCATTTCACCATCCATGTCTTGAAGGAACCTGTCCAGGATAATGCGAGCCATGAGAGCAGGAGACACATCCACCTTTTAAATAGATTGAACAACACAAAAAAGAGAATTTGCCCACATAAGAAAAAGGGGCTATCATGTCAATGAGACCTGACACAACTTCAAAAACAATGGTTGTTTTTACATAAAGATCCATCATATTTACAAACCTTATTTTACACTAAATCTCACATATCCAGTTGAAAGAAGCATATTCTAAACAGCGTTAGAATTTCAGAATTAGAATTTCGGCCTTGAAATTACTCTGTCAGCTGACGTTTAGCTGATGTCCCATGGATAATCATGATCTTAATGGCTCTAAATTACATTACTGTATTTCCAAACCTTGACCCAGCTTCTGACAATCCTTGTGCAGAATGGTTTTCGAAAGCCTCGCTTTGCAATAACCTTTCCCACAGGAACAAGATATCGCCTATTACACAGCCAAGGTACCCGGCTGAATCGCCTTTGCTTCTGTCAAGCAGACATCCCCGATATCTCATCTTGTAAGAAAAAGCAGCACATACTATGCCCAGGCAAGAGACATTGGAGAGCTTTAATCATAGAATGATCACCAAGGCAAAATAGCAACAGGACACAGCCGAGGGACTGTGGGAATCTAGTCCCTAATAGGAAGGATAGGACCTATGGCTGCAACACTCTTTGAACACTAAGACACCTGAAGAGGTGAGAAATGTTTTTAGTTTCAGTGAAAGGAGAAGGCCTGACAAGTAAGAGAGCCCTAGTAATTGATGCTGAAGGTGTCTACCTGACCACATTTTTTGTCAGCACAGAGCACTCCCTCACATTTCAAACAATATCGCTGTTCTAATGTTGCAATGGTACACAAAAAAGAAACTTGGCGTTGAGGCAAGCTCAATGAAACCGTTACTATTGTTTTATTAACAGGCATCAAACGTGTGTATGTGTAATTTCTTTGCCTCCAGCGATGTATTTAACCTCTGCTTAAACAATATATAAGCTAATAAGAAAATGCTTCAGCTCATTCACTGCAAAATTCCCCCCCCCCCCCCCCTTTATGCAGGGAATTAAAACGTTGCTTGAAGACCTTGCCGTTCTAGCCAGCTCGTTATGAAACAACATTCTTACAGCCAAGGAATTTTTCCTCTTGTTAGCATAATTGGCGAATTTGCCTTCAGCTTGCAGCGAGATTGGGGTGTTTCATCTTTTCTCTGATGCAAACTGATAACGCTGGGAGCAGAGACGCCTCCGTCTAAACAATGTCTTTTTACTCGACATAGTATTTGTTAACATCTCTGTAATATTGCACTAAGAAGGCAGCTTGTAAAAACGTCCTAACGTGTCTATAATAATTAAGGGGCGAGTTTGCGTCTTTATTAGGGCCAATGATAACATTATGAACTTAGCATGTGTCGCCCTCAGCTTCCCCCCCCCCATTTCACAAATTCTTCCAATTTTCTCTTCCCGTCTCCTCTTCTCTGCATTCTTTCTTTTTGTGCTTATTGGGCCTGCTCCCTGTTCACACCTCTGGATAACAAGAGAACATCAGATTCCTGGTAACCTGCATCAGAACTGACACATGAAAAATGGCAACATTACCAATGCATGCTCGTCCTGGATAAATAGCACCTGATTAGTTCAGGTACTTGCATCTCCCTGATTTTCATATTAATCATGAGTCCGTCTCCATTCTCAAGTCACAACGTAGCACTTCACGATTTTAACATGTGACTAAGATTCACATAGCTTTGAATTCCAAATGAAAATAATTACTGGGGGTTAAGGTTATCTGGTTGTATTAGCCTAAAATGATAATGGATGTAACATACAGTGCAGCACTGGTGTACCTTTTCTAAAGACTGTATGTTTGAGTAACCTTTGCAAGCTCATCATAAAGCATGCAAAAAGAAAAAAAAGAAAAAAAAGAAAATCAAGAACCCTCAGTCATGGATATTTTCTGGGGGGCAAAAAAATATCC
Organism: Odontesthes bonariensis; assembly: GCF_027942865.1. Lineage (NCBI taxonomy): Eukaryota > Metazoa > Chordata > Actinopteri > Atheriniformes > Atherinopsidae > Odontesthes > Odontesthes bonariensis. The sequence goes on from NC_134522.1 coordinate 18,696,805, forward strand.
ATGAATAGTTTTCACCACTGTAAATCATTTTCCTCTGTTGGAGATATATTGTCTCATGAAGACATGAAAGTACATCAATTAGCAGTCTGGGAGACCACGAGTGCTTGGTTTAAATGTTAAGTAGGATATTAAAATGACAGTTAAATGGTTCATGAACAGTTATCTCTGTGCTGAATTTCATCCTTTTAAAGAAAAAAAAAAAAGAAAAAAAATCAAGTGTCAATTAAACGAAGAATGAATAATAGCAGTTAGCTTTGAGGTTGATGCGTGCGAACTACTCTGATTTTAAACCAAGAAACCCGGAGTGTAAGCACCAATAAAACTGACATAGGCATTAAACATCTGAAACAGTTAAGCAGCCCATGCTAATAATGAAATCAAATGAATCTGAAAGAGTAACGATGCATTCAAAGAACAAATAAATGCAAGAATCTCAGAATCTGAGTTTACAAATTATCAAGGCGGACAGTGAGCCAGAGTGTAATCATCTAAAATGGACTGCACTGGCTCTGTTAGTTGTTTTTTGTTTATCATGCAGGAATTGTTGATTGAGCAAAATAACTTGACTAGATTTCCACAACATAAGCAGTATTAGTGGCTACTGAGTACAGTCATTTTTTAATTAACATGCACAGCAGAAATCTTAAATGCTACTTTATCTATTTTCACATGCTATTTTATTTTTGTTGTTGTATATATATGCACAATTGTGACATCATTCAGAGAAATAACCCCACTCTGACCTCTTCAAGTAAAAAAAACTGACAAAGTGACAAAAAGAGGAATTAACCGATGACCCCATCCTCACCTGTCCACAGTTTGTGTCAACTCTGCCTGAACCGCAATTTGGAAAATTACATAATAAAAACAGAAAAAGTATTTTCACATCTGCTTAATGGAGCTTGGAGCTAATTGCATTAAATAATTGATAATAGAGCCGACCATTTTACCAATTTCGATAATGACTAACAGACTGGGGGAGAAGGAACAAAAACCGAACGCAAACTCTTGTTTATCCATTTATAGAAAGAGCATCAATTGAGATTATTTTTCAAAGGTTAGAAAGGAGAAGAGAAAGAAAAACAATGAGCCGTTACCTCATTGGCCAACTCCAGCAGGACAGGAGCAGTGGGACGGGCCTTGGCTTCGCTCAGATACCTTTATTATCACAAAGGACAACAAAAAAAAAAAAAAAAAACCATGACCAAGAAAAGCAGACAGAAGGGTACAGAGGGCTAGACCAGGCTAGCCAAGACATGCTAATGTCCCTGATGACTTTGCCCTGGGTGGCATATGGCAAGCTCAGTGTGGTTAAAACAGCACTGCTTGGTGGGCTTCATATTTCCTTGAAGCCAGACAAGCATTTGATAGTTAGTTAACCCCTGCCGCCTAAAAAGCCTTTTTTCCCTCGCCAGCTAAAACAGCAACTCCCCTTAGATCTTGCCCAGATCATCTCTGAGGTTTGCTGGTGTAAGTGGATTAGAAGTGCATTATCCAGCCTTATTTTCCCCTGAACAATGGCCTAATAAGCTAGATAAAGGCTAATTGCAATATGCAAAGAGGCTTTTCCCCTTACAGCCTTCTTTTTTTTTTCTTCTCTTTTTTTAATTTAGCCGTATTCATTGAATTACACGTAATCATCCCATCATAAGCCAGTGGTAAGGCAAATGTCCAACGGCTGGTTATTTGTTTATTTTTCTGCTCTGACACAGAGAACAGAGCTTTGGCTTAGCAGGTGCAAGTGGAGGTCTGGAATGAATCCTGAGGGTGGTGATTTGTTCGGAGGAGATTATAACTGTCACGGTGGCCCACCTACTCTCATGTAACTTTGGCAAGTCCCTTTCTCAGTCAGAGAATGGTGAAGACAAAGAGGGCATGCAAGAGTGGGAGAGTCAAAAAAAAGAAAAGAAAAGAAAAACAGTAATAGAGATGAGAGGAAGATAAATAGAGGGCTAGAGAGAAGCAATAATAATACAACATAGAGAAAATAGTACCTTTGGTAGTGGCTTTCAATAACATCTGGTGCATGATGTCTTGAGAATGTCCTTTTTGTCCGTTTCTGTCACAAAGACAACATCATATTAGCAGTAATAACAATGAAAATACTTTCTTCCATACATATAAACATGAATAATGTACACAAAATAGTATTTATGGGAGCAAAATTCTTTTTGTTTCCACTCCACTGGAGTAAAATGCACTCATGTTCAGCCCTTGTTCCTCTTGCGGCCTCTATTCTAGTTGAACAAACAAGAGATTCTAGGGTCACCGTAATTTGATTTCAATAAGTTTGCTAGGGGTCAAAGTATGCCAAGGCAACCTTGTTCAGATCCACCATCCCCCTCTACCTCCCTCACTCATACCTTGTACGCATTTCCCATTTTTCTATCAAGCAGCGACATTATTGCTGGTACCACACCCTGACATTTCCATGCAATTCAATTGCCATCCTTGCTGTGAGGCAGGAGGACACAGGATAAAAGAGGAAGAGCATTGGTTAAAAGCAACTTATTTAAAATCTACTACACACAAAAAAATGTAATTCCACGGAGACGGGCAGTGTGACTGACACCTGTCAGTGGGATGATAAATGACTCCATTTTCTGCCTGTGCTGCCTTCTGCCACTGGCGGCAGCGGCCATTTATCATCATCCGCTGTCAGCCGTGGAAAGCAGCAGTGACAGTGCGAGTCAGCAAACATTTAGCACACGCAGCCGCACTACACGGGGAAATTATTATTGTCAGAATAATAATGGTTTAGCATAATTTATTACAGGTCCACCAAATAAGCAGGGGCTAGATGTTATTAGACAGATGGATGGGAAGGCTTGGCAGACATCCACTGAGGCTCAGGCAGGCAAAGGACCTCGACGTGAACGTGAGGAGGAGGAGGGGATGGAGGTGGTGGGGGGAATAAACGGGGGTATGGTTGGGGGGGCATCCTCCAAACCAATCAGAAAGCTGGCAGTTCAATTACAAAGAAATAAAGGGACATTCATCATTCAATTAGGCACCTGTCAGGGCTCACAAAGGAAGAAAACTTCTAACCTGGTACTCCAGGGAGAAGATGCTCAGAAGAGTGGACTGCGAGTGACTGGAACAAATAAAAGAAGGACAAAGTTAATTACCAGAGTGCATTGCACAGAGACAAAGGGAGAGGGGAGCTTCAAAGCTGGGGCCAGCTGCCCTGTAATCTAAAAGAACATGAAAACAAGTGTGGCAAAGTTGTTCCAGATGAACACCTCTAACAAAGGATTCCTGCCATGATGGCGTGGGGGTAGAAAGAAGGGGGAGGTTGTGTGTGGTATGGGAGATGAAAAATATATCCCCCGTTTTTTTTGTTCGTTTGTTTGTTTGTTTTTTCCCTGATCATTCACAGCATCTTCTTTGGTCTTCACCGGTTACAGTCCTGAAAACTAAAATGCTCATAAATTAAACAAAGGCGAGGACATTCACTCATAGCTAATCTAAACATGACAAAACTGGAGAGAAATGAATCATTTTCATGCAAATAATTGGCAGGGTTCACATACAGTTGCTGAGGACAATCCCGCTCCTGAGTTCGGCCTCTTTGCAAAGTGGATGACCACAGTGTGACTGGTGTAGCACTACTCACAGGAGAAAGTTTTCCTGCTTTGCTACCAGTGTTGGCCGTTCAGGAGCCCTCCCACTGCAGCTGATGGGCTTTGAAAACGGAAACTCACTGCATGAAGCTGTGACTCTCCGGAGTTGGTCAGTTCCGTGGGTCGCCATGAGCTCCATTCATCCCCCATCTCCAGTCAGTGTCAAACACCTCGCAAAGAGGCAAACCTTGGAAATGGGCAGCTCTGACAGCAACTCAAAACTCCTTCGATATCTCTCCCAACCCCCGCTGAATCCTGTGAACTGGAGATATCTCCATGCATGGAAGATGTTATCCAAACTGAATGGTGCACACTTTCACCATGCATGTCAACAAAAAAATGTTTTAACATTTTGCACACACATGGAGCTGCACAGAAATGAACTGAAGTGGTTTTGTATTTATAGACTTTACAAGCAACCTAAAAATGATCATGAGTAGATGAGGCTTCCACTCTGCATTAACCAGCCCTTCACAATAAACCCTAAGATGAGTAGGCAAAAACATGGATTTTTACCTTGAATATGTATCTGGGAGCATTTTATATTCGAAGCGTCTTAACAACTGGGAGAGTTTTCTAATTACTTAATCCAGGAGGCGTGTTACTTTGAGATCTCCTGATGTCCGTTCAAAACTTTATACTGCACTGACTGTTCCTACTAGTCAAGTCCTTGCTTCGGGATTTAACTCCTCATAAAGATGAGTCACAGACACAAAGTTGCAGTTTACAAAAGAGAGGAGCCCAAAATGTTTGAAGTAAAAGCAAAGGCGAGAAACGCTTTCAGCAAAACACCCCGCCACCTCAGCTTTAATTTACAATGAGGCTCTGGGATGAAGGGGCCACTGCAATTAAGTGGGCCATTAAATGGTCAACTGTCAACATGTGGACACTTAAGGGAGGACAAAAAGAAAAAAAACGAAGAAGAAATTCTTCCACACTTCATCCTTGCACCTGAGCATTTCAACAACATTACTGCCTTATTGTTGGCATGGGACCATCACGATTCCCCTGTTGGAACAGACATCTGTTAGGTTTTAACTGGATTACTCTCTATAATGAGAATGATTACTGCTTAATTGCTAAATCTATACCCTGTTAACTTTAAAAAGGGACATAAACTGCTCTTTATATCTATGAAAACATATCTGTTCCAAAAACACTGTGAACTTTTGTTTTCTTTTCTTACTTCGATCAGATTTTGCTGACATTAAAGCCAGAGAAGAAAAAAAAAGCACCTCAGCAGCTCCAAAAAAACAAAAAAAAAACAAAGTGGACACAGAAACGAGAGATTTCAAGAAGGGAGAAGAGAGTAACACTGTGGTGCTTTAAAACCAACAGTTGCCTGCATTTTATAGTCTGTCAAGTTTTACACTGCTATAACGCTCCTTTTTTATTTAACAGACATTAACAGTAAATTACTGCAAGCTTCGCATTAATGCATATCCAACCTGTGCTCTCATGGGCACAGTTTACTCACTTCATGCAAAAGAAAAAAAAAAAAACACATCGCCAACTGCAGTCTTACACTAAGAAATTAGAAAGTGATCTGTCGGCTGAGCAGGAGGACTGCATGTTTACTGTGATCCAACCAGCTCTTTGCCTTATAACACAGGCACTGGAAGGATGTTGCATCTCAGCCACTATGAAAATAAACCGAAGCTACAATGAACAAAAAATAAATAAATAACACTGATAACTCTTCCAAAACCAGATTGATCTATTTTTTTGTAACCCTAAGCAAAGATAATGATTGCATTTATTCAGACTGGTACAAGTGAGAAGCACAGCAGAAGTTTTAAAGTGTGCAGAAACGCTGAGTTAGGAGCAAAAAAAAAAAAAGCCTGAAGGGCAAAAGAAACAAAGGTTTTAAGATAATGTTTTCTCATATGTAGCTGTCTGTTAGTGATGATAATGATAAAAAAAATAGAGGACTGCATTATAGTGAGATGTTAAAAATAATGGCCAGAGTTGATACTTTTGTTTTTCCCCCTCTGAGTAATTCCTTTAAGAGAGTCATTTAATTTGAATCCATGAACGAGATGTAAAGATCAACTTTTCAAGTGTTTAATCCCTTTACGGCAAAAAATAACTAAATAAATAAATAAATAAATTACACAAAAAAAATTTGAGTCCGACACTGCATCGCATCCTTACGTTGACCTTTAGAAGAAAATACGTCTTCCTTCTCAGATGCATCTTCGAACATGGGGAACAGAAGGTTGGGAGACAGAAGAGCGGTTTGGGAATCATTCACTCTCAACCTAATTACCCGCCCTTACAACACAAGATAGAGCATTAATATGCACTGGCACCCAAAATAGTGAAGCAGCAGATTAAATTAAAAACAATTAGGGACTTTCACTTTGTCACTGAGCCGGTGTGGCTGTCTGGTCAGTGCTTCAGGCTCTATTAAGCTAGGATATCCGCTAGTGAATCAGACAAATTCAAGTTTGAATGTCGAATTGCCTCGCTGCTTATTCTTGCGCATTCGTAGCATATCAGTATCTGAAACATACAGGAAGGGGGGGGGACTAAATGAAAAGCCTTGAAAATCCCATCAACCTAATTAATAGGAGATGAGGGAAATCCAAGCTATCAATTATATTCAGAATCTTCCTATTTACAAATAATTAATTATAAACAATAGCTGTAATTTGGGTAATGAAAGCCACCTGGCTAATGGCATTGGTATCATATGCTGTGACAGTACTTAGCATTTGGTGGATCAGCATGCAGAGAGTGTTGTATCGCGTGACTCTTCGGGGCATGGAGCTGGCTAATTGTGGCACAGCACATATTTTTACTAACAGCAGTAGAACAATATTCAGAGAGGAAAGTCACAGATGAAATGGTTGACTTTTTTACGGAGCATAAAAAAAGTGAATCTTAGTTTAAATCTTCAGTCTCCTACAATCTACAACTTATATTTCAAGAAAATTGAACGAAAGCTTTCTTAGCGCAATTAGGATGCATCTAACATCCGAGGACCTTATTCAAGCTTGAGTGCTGACAATAACGCATTGAGCATTTACTTTCCTATAGATCAATATTTTATAAAGTGCAAAACAGCTGAATGTGGGCTAAAAACAGGGGATATGCAAATGATGCTAATTACACATGCTGACAAGCAAAATGCTAACATCTGTTTCACAGCAAAGCCTATCGTCATCAGCAGCAGAACAAATGTAGGGAAGGAATCTTTACGCGTTAATGTAGAAACGTGATATATTTTGACTAAAGTCTCACTGTGTCGTCATGATGCTTCAAACAAATACTTGCACACTGATCACTATTGTTTACACTTCAAATTAGTTTAGTTATTTGCTCCGCAAAGCCTTCTTTGTTGAAGAAGTAATGCAGCATTGTGGTAAAGTTGAGCTGTAAAAACGCTTTTCTGATGTAATTTCAGGAGATTTTCAGGACTTTTTCCTGAAGTGAGGAAAGATTCACCAAAGGAATGACTCAGACTGCTGTATTTTATTTTCTGATGTGAGTGTGTTAGTGACACCAACAACCCATCATCTGTCTGCAGAAGCCCATACAAACCTACGGGCCCGTAGGGGGCTATGGACAAAAATGGCTTTAACAGAAGTACAACAGGGCCTCTCCCTGCCTGCATTAGTTCTAAAAAGATGAAAAATATTACCCAGCCCCCTTGACTTTATTACAATCTTTAAAATGTCTGCCTACTGAGATGCCTTACATGTCAGAAGTGTTATATAATGGTGGTAAAAAGGGGCAAGGAAGTTTCCACAATCACCACCCTAATTGTGATGCTATGTGAAAGCTAGGGATCTTCACGCTTCTGTCTGGGGTAAAACATGTTATAACTATTATGGTGCATTGCCATTGTTATAATTACTGTCGTTGCTGCTCCTGCAGACTCTCAGGGAAAACTGAAAATGAAGTCCATGTTATCCGTCAAGTGGCGAGTGTCCACTGGTCTGGCAAAGAAACACATTACACTGACCAATTGCCTACTCCCCCAAGCGTGGCTGGGGAACTTGTACCATTCTGTGCAATTTGTTTCATTCTTCTCCTGCAATTGATCCCAGTATGCAAAGAGAACCTTAGGCAAGAGACCATGCTATAGTTGTTCAGCTGAACAGTGGTGCTGTGCCGTAGGTGTCCCTTGGAGAATATATGGCTTTGGGGGTGTAGGGACAATGCTGACTCCAAAGCAAACAACCCATACAGTGGATATAAGCTGGCCTTAGTAACAGGTCATATTCCAAAGCTGATCATTTAACCTTTAAATATTAACATGTTACTCTGCCTAACATCACAGTTTTTAACTTTGAAAATGGCATCTCGCATCATCTCTGCAAGCTACGTCTTATTGGGCTGCTTACCTAAGTGTTTTTCAGCCCAATGAGCCAAAAAGGCTTTACAATCTATAGAGCGTGCTTGGACTTGGACAATGTCCCCACGATATGAAGAGGAAGTAGTCATTCCTGAGCTTCCTAATCAAGTAATTGATTTCATCTATTATTCATGACCTCCTTAGCCTGACATGAAGTTGTAAACTCAGCATAGCTTCTCCTCTTTCTACATCTCTCCCCTTCTCTGCTTACACTTCATTCATCCCTTCACCCTTCCAATGCTCATCTAACCACATAAAGCTGTGGAATTAGTTTTCTAGCTTCTCAGTCTTCAAGGGTTGTACCCCTAAGCCCCAACTGCCAGTTTGTGTTTTGTTCAATATGGGCAGCCAGAAGTGTGAGGCCGTGCACTGGAAGCCGTGGAGGCTGCCCCCGCAGGCTGTGCACATGATCAGACTCTGGGTAATGTCATTGCCACTTCCAGCCTACAAAATAGCTGCGGAATTCCAGCTTAAAAAGAGCTACAATGGAGCAGCTCAGTTTAGTCTTCAGTACCAATAAAGGAAATTACAATTCAATCAAGAAACAATCCACATTTTTTTTATCCACGTAAACGGATGTAAATGATTTTTCAATATGCAGCATAAATTTTTTTTTTTGTGTTTTTTGTGTTTTGTGTTTACCCTTTCAAGGCATCCTTCAACTGTAATCGACGAGTCCGAAAAAAATAACTCCCCTTTATTGCAAGAGTAGACTGACACGAGGGAAACCTAAAATAGATTCTAAGAAACAAATACAGTGAATTTGTGAAAAATCTGAATTTTTTCTAGTCTTCTGTTGAGCTCTTGACCTGTAATGTTAAACTAAACTTATATAGAGATTGTCAGTTTAATGCATCAAACTTGTTACCAAATCCTTAAGTTTAACTAGCATGTAAACAAAGAGAAAATAACTATTGCCACTATAAATAATCAATGAGCCAAGTCCCTAAGCTTCAACCTGAGCTGAGATATTACCATCAAAAACCGTGTCTGTAGCCAAGAAATCAGCATATCAATGGCACATGCCACAACAACCCTGCCCCGCGCTTTCCTTCCAAAGATCATGCCAGATAAACCCCAAATAACAGAGAAATTAACAAATGCTTGACATTTGCTCAACATCCATTATTCTGACACTTCTTCAGAATTTCAAAAGGCTGAACGCATGCTTAATCAACATTCATATTCCCAGAGCGAGCTCCGGCACCATATTGCAGCCCGCCTCAGTGCTGATGAAAACGGCACATTAGGGCCCAATTCGAAAAACGTTCAGGGACTCCTCACCAGGGAGCTGTGAATGTGTGTGTGTATGTGTGTGAGAATAAAAGAAAGGAAGGCGCTGGGTTTAGAGGGGAGGGATGCGTCACACTTTACTGTTTAAGCATTTTCCAAAGCAGAAGCATCTGCCCTTTTTAACTCACCCTCCTACTTTCATGACAGTGAAAGCAATATGAGGAGATAGCTGAATGGCAGTCTGAAGAGGGGGGGTAAATCATTACATCCAAATTCATTCATAATATAGCACAGAAGGAAAGGGTGGACATTCATATTCCCTCCCTCTTCAACTTACCCTCCTTGCACCGGCCCTCTCTGGGGAAAAATGGTGGAAGGACTGGGGTCCCCTCTAGACCCAAGGGAAGTCAGGCAAGGCCTCAGAGAGCAGCCCATCATTTCCAATTCTAATATGTGGCAAGAGAAGGACCTGATGGGACCGATGTCACATTTCTTCCTACGCTGGCCTTCGATGAGCCCTCCCCCTCCCACCCTTTGCTGCCTAGCCACAGTCCAGATACTAGACAGGACACCAGGACTGACTAAGAGGAGGGCAAGGAAGATAGGGCAAGAATGGGGGTTGATATTTGCATGTCCCTCCATTGTGAGTGGGGGTAAAAAGTGACAGCACCGTGTCCAATTCTTTTCCCCCCAGAGCAGCTCGGCCCCAGCCAGAGAGGCCAAGCTGACAGATGACTCCCAACATCTGTGTTATGCAGCCGTTACAGATGAGGGACTCCACATCGCAATCGCTCTCTCTCTGTCTGTCTATCAGACACTCCTACTCTCCTCCCACTAACCCTTTTCATAGTACAACTAAAAGACTGACAGATCGTCCGTGGAAATTACCTTGAAATGGTCTATAACAATCATCTTGTTCAAAGTTTAAATTTCCTTCCCTTTGAGTCCCCAATCAAAAGCAATGACTGTGAAATGATTTTGAACTCAACACAGTACTCAGTGACTCGAGCATAACGGTTATTCCTATTCATCTGCACCAAAATTCTCCATTTAAAATTTAATTTCATTAAATTCGAGCAGTGCGACTTCATAGCAAAGCCGCGTCAAGTTTATCTATAAAGTTCAATATCCCAAATCCCAAATGTGAATGTGTTTTATGACCCCCATTTCATTAAAGAAATCCTATAAAAGTAGACAAAGAGATATTAGGAAGTTGAACAATCAACAGCCAATAAATAATTTTTCCTAATAACTAAAAAGTCTTTATCAGGAAAAATATTTTCTGATATCAACGTATGTCAAAGTTGAATTTAACAGAACAAATACCTTCTTAGCTGCATTCATCACTCGACAAATGCGCATGCAAGACAACTCCTTCCTTAATCTTACACATTTTGCTCAGAAACATTCATTTAGTCAGGACAGAGGTTGGTAACATCGTATCTTTTAAGATATAATTTAAAGTCACTGCTCACATGAACTTCCAGGTATTATTAGGGAAGCATTTCAATGTATCAATCAGACAGGTGTCAGCTTGAAAAAGTTAGAATAAAAGTAAATTGCACAGATCATGAATCCATCACTTTTTGAAAGAATAGCAATAAAACCTAAATAATATTGACAATGCATAAATCTAGATCATAACACGCAGTTCTGCAGTTAATTAGACATTTTATGTATAATTTGCAAGTCACAGATAAAAATGCAAAGAGGTTTAACATCCAGATACCTGTCTGTTGTAGCTCTATTACAACCAAACCATTCTTTTGCCCATCATTTCATTTCAAGCTTGTCCACAACAAACCGCCAACTCCCCCTCCAACCCCTCCCTGCCAGCCTCAGCCTGGCCAATATTTACGCAGTGGCAAGGCTCCCACACAGTCCGAGGGGACAGGAGGGGTATGGGGCGGGGGTGGCTGACTGCTGTGCCTGAGCGCATGCTAAGAGATGATGGATGGCCTAGTCGATATGTTATGTCTTAAGAGCCTGATTTCCTGCCAGTCCAATCACTAACCCTCCAGAGCCCAGCTCAGCTGATTGGACAACCAGAATAATTTCGCAGGCTGTGAAAACACTGCTGCCGTGCCTGTCTGTCAGGCCCAGTGACGAGACTGGGATTTTAAAGAGCAAGGGCCTCCCCAAGATTGGTTATGGTGAACGAAATAATAACAATAACCAGCAAGACTAAACAAAAGGGCAAGCACCTCTGGGAGTGAGAGCTCGTGCAGAATTATTGGAATGAAAACTGTCCGATGTTTTCCTTTAATTATTACACCCACCAGTACCACTTTAAAAAAAAAAAACAGGGGGCGGCAGTTGAACTGTTTTTTTTAAAGATACTCTGTATTATGAAACCAAAAGGAAACTAAAATATGAGAAGCCCCCCCCCCCCCCGGAGTCAGTGTCTAAACAGAAGTATATTAGATGCATTTCATACATATTCTGTAAATCGCTGACAGTGACAACAAAGGCCAGCTGAAGCTGCATTGCATCCCCTTTGGGGACCTGATACTTTCTTCTAGATTGGTGATTAGGGCACAATGGAAGTAGGAAGCTCCAAATACATGCGACTTTGTAAGTGACCTCAACGGGATCAGCCATGGTGTCCTGGCGGCCTTGGGGGATTACACATGTTACATTCAATAAAGTGAGAGCCCTCAGTGTCAAGGAGAAAGGCAAACACAACCATTAACCTCTCGCTTCGATTTCTGGATGCACGGGCACTGAATGGCTAAACCCTGTCTAACGCTGTGGTGGAGGCCAGTGCAGAAGCATTTGTGGAATTAATTAGAAATAATAAAGAGTGAATTAGGTGAGATTATAAATGCTTAATTCTAAAGGATAGAGATGAGACAAATATTAAATGATGCTGCATCCGAGCCTGATGAATCACTGAATCTCCATGAATATGTTCTCCTGTGTACAAATGAAGTCCTAATGTCTAAACACATCTTTGAAATATAATACTAATTACCAATGGTTTAATATTGTTGGATAAAAGTTGCTTATCACTAGTATTTTAGTGTTTTACCCTGTCAGACAAGAACAGACACGTACAGGTGCTTAGACACCTATAAATATTAAATTTGCACATGTAAAATATGCATAAGATAAATACAGTGCTATGTGGGACTACTTACTTCGGGAATCTGTCTTTCAGCATCTTCATACATTGCCGTGTGGGTCTCAACTGGTCAGTCCACCTCACGATCACTTTATATTGAGCTCGGGACAGTCTCATCTCTGGGTTTCAGCTGTGTGTATATCTGCACAAACAGGGAGTGAGAGTTTGTTAAACGTACAGTGTTTCAGAACTCTGATTTTGTAAGGATGACAACGTGTGGTGACTGACAGCTGTCAAAAACAGCTGATCCTTCAACCAAACTTAGCGTTACGTTTCAGCTAACGCGACACACTAAACGCGAATTACACATATTTCTTCTTATCTTCATAGGATTATTACATGCCTGTTTTATACGCCACGTTTTCAAAAATACACCAGAACAAAAAAAATGCATGTAAAAGGCTTGTTTACCCTTGAATCCTGCTGCCTGAAGACGGCTCCCGGTAGCTTGCTTCCCGCTAGGAAGTTGAAGAGGAGACGTTTGTGTGAACAGCGCGTTGATTGGACGATTGCCCCTTGAGTAGTTCAGTATATCGGTGGATGATTGGTTGCTTTGCAACACGAAGGCAGTGTTAAACTGAGACTGCTTTCTCCCTGCATCATTGCAATCGCTTGCTGGATTGTCATCTGCTGCCTGAAATACATAAATCCTGTCACTCTCATCAACTGTTTCCCTGTCCAAACTCGCAAAAAACCCTAATGTACATAAACTGCAATCTGGGTAAGGCTGTTAGGGAGAAGTAGAAAGGGAAAAAAAAAAACTTTTTCGTTTTATTTATTTATTTTTTTCATTTTATTTTCTTAGATTTGCTGTGAATTAATTATAGCCTGCATATGTGTTGTGGACAGTCTCTGGCCATGGACCCCCGGAATCACCAAAACATGTCACATCAATGGTAAAAGTAGTGTTTTCAGTGACATGGACAAAATATATCTGGTGAGGGGTCAGACTCAAAAGATTTGTAACATGTTCAACACTAATGTTTAATAAAAAATAAGCATTTGCTCAACCAAACTGCTCTTTTCTCTTTAAAAGTATCCATGTAGTCAAAGCGTATTAATTTCTCTGTGAATCTTATGATAGCTTCTTGCTGGAGTGCTGCTTTTAGAGAAGACAAAGATGGGACTAATTCTTTAAGACCTACTTTGTCTAATATGTCTCTTGAGATCAATATAATTTTACATTGCCATTATTGTGTAATTAGTCTCTGAACAGCACTAAACCTCAGTACCTAACAAATTCCCTCTAACACTCTCTTTAGACACCCAAAAGTAGTAAATTTCTTTTTTTTTTCAATTCCATCAATTTTTTTTTCTAATCAGCAAAAATAAAACACCAATATTTCTCTCAAAACGGGCAAAAGCCTGACTTCAAATTGACGTGATTGTCTGCCTGCCTGCATGATGATATCAAATCATTTTTAGATAGAGTCAAAGATTCCTCTGGTTTGTGTTGGACAATGCATCGGTGAGCAGAAAGCCCTCATCTGACCTGTGGTGCATCAGAAAATAGAGCTCATTGTTGGTGGGCAGTGTACTATGATGTCTGAGATGAGCTGAGGTCACGGGCTGTGTGTTCACCGGCACAGTCCATGGGTCTGAAAGGGCTCAGTGCTCTGTGGTTGCTACAAAAGGGAGCTGTGTAGTGGGATTGGTACGGCCAGATAAGATCAGGGCCTCTGAGGAAGTCTGGTCTGATTGCTACAAAGGGCTGAGGTCAGGGGCAGGAGGAGCAGTTTATTCATCTAGGTATCAGAGGATCAGGGGTTTTGCTGGGGAGCCGCGTGTTTAATAGGTATAAAAGGATCAGTGTAATGCGGTGGTATAAAAAGATAAAAATCAGAGAAGGAGTTAGAAGGTTGTGTACTGTAATGGCTCCAAAAGCCAGGGGATCAGAGAGTTTTTTTGACGTTGGTGTCTCCTTTGCGCGAATGTTCTGTTGTGTGCGTGAGCACACACCGATGCATTGAACTTTGTGTCTGTATGCATCTTTGATTGCTATGAGAGCCACACTGGGCTGAGATGTGGGCTGAGATGAGAGCTGAGGGAGAGAGGCGAAGCAGGGAAAGGATGAAGGGGGAAAGATGTGCTTTGGAGGCTGAGTGTAAACAGGGCAGTGGTACACCCAGTCCCGCTAACCAGCTGGGAAGCTTGCTCACAGTAGGAGATGAATTTACAAAGGATGTCTCCCTCTGATATCCAGGAGGTGCTACAGTGATCTCTGCTTCACTGATCTTGGCACACCATTGTAGTGCTAAGCACTGTGCCCCTAATGGTACTAATATATGTAAATGCCTGAAAAACATTTACATTTTGCTCGCAGCTGAGGGAAAGCATCTAACTGTGGAAGGGAACAAAATGTGAGTGAAACCTAATCTCTTTTAATCAACAGTATCATCTGTAGATGAATTTAAGATTTGAGAGGGTGTATAATTTCCTTTACTCAACACACAGTTAAAGGAAATTGCATGTACTCTCGTGTCTTGCAATTTAGTTCCTCCTACCGTATTCAGTGATATTACTCACCATACAAAGAGGAGCTTTTTAACACTAGATCATCAGCATCACTGTCTTTTTCATTTTCTAAATTCAGTGACTTCACTCCCAAATAACACAGAATTGCTCTCCAATCTTGAGGAAGTCTGGGATCTCTAATTTAAAAATCACAGTTTAAACACGAGGCAAACCATAGCCAGGAAATGCCTGTAGTATTAGCAAGGTGTCGAATTCATACAATCCCTCCCCTGCACGGCATGACTGCCCCTGAAAATCCCACATCCATATTTCACATCCTAGAGGACAAGACACATGTGTTTCACCCAAGCCTTCAAAGCTGTTTCCTCCATTTATTTTATTATCCTTTAATGAATTTAATTAGAGGACATGTAATTAAATGCTATTGTACTCACTTTCTGAACATACACTCACATACATGTGCAAACACGCATGCACACACTTGACTGTAAATTGCTCAAAAACATGTGCAATGTGAACAAATTTACAGCATTAATAGGGGATTGATAATGTTTGGAGATTGTATTTCACTCCAAACGGCTGCATGTGGAAACAAAGGCTGCAGCCCAAGCTCATTAATCATAGTCAACGGGTTGCCCGGGTGCAATTTGCATGACCGGGGTGGCTGCACATGCTGCCGCTCGGCCTAGGTTGCTGGATCTGCCTCAATTTGGCCTAGCCGTTAACGCTGCGTCAATCAAGGATAACCCAATAACAGTATGACAGAGGAAGACGGAAAAAAGCATTTTCTTCTCATTACCCCACACGCCTTCCCCTCTCTCTTTCTGGCCAATTTCTTATTTTAGGTCAGGACTTCTTATACAGGGCTGAATTAAACCATTCTGTTACATTTATAACAGAAAAATATATTTTTCAAAAAGAATTGTGTGCCTCAAAAAAAAGAATTACATATTTAGAATGTTTCATTTTCAAGCACATCCACACACCTCTTATATAAATTAATGAGTGTCCAACTGTGATAACATTTGATTGAATGATGCATACATTTTTTAACCAGAAAGTATACCAAAAAAGAAATGACTTTTATCTGGAAAGAGAACTTTTCTGGTTTGTCTGTATTTTTGTCAGTCAGTTTGGAGCCTCACCAAACCATTTTAACTGCAGATAATTGGGTTGAGGCGTGATGCAGAGAAGTTCAAAATGAGGCACAGTTTTACAAAGCTGTAATCTCACCACTGGCTCTGTACACTGAATCCTAATTATCTCATCATCAAATAATATTTAAAAAAAGCAGTTTTTATTATTTTTTTTTAAATTTCAGCTCCATAAAAGGTGTGTGTCTGGACTTGTGTGCATGGGTGTGCGCATGTATCTTTGGCTGAAGTTTATATGTGCGTGCATGAGTACTTTTTGTGTGTCAGACGAGCACACAGAGCACAGAGAAACACCCACCATCGCCACACACAGACATATGAATGTGGCTTGTGTCTGGTCTGGCCTCTCTACCTAGATCTGCTGCCGAGGCTCACGCTGTGCCCCCTCCTCCCTTCATCCCCTAATATCCTGGAGGCATTTTTCTCATTATCAAATATTGTTTGATGTCTTTGTTTCTTGATGATTAACCATGGTCACCAAACACTGGTCTGGATTGTTTAAAATTTAATTTTGGGGCTGTGAAGTACCTGCAGAGGGGACGACTGGTGGGGACACCCGTATTTTATGTATGCTATTTTTCACGCTGAAATGCAAGAGGACACACACTGAAAAACACAATAAATCCTGGAGGAGAATCATTAGTGGAGTACTAGTGCTTTTTATGACCATTGTTATTCAATGCTCTATTGAGATGCAATAAATTATTCTGTTTATTATGGGCTTATGGATTCAGTCCACTTTTCAGAATAATAATGTTATTCCCTCTTTTGCATAAATAAAACCATCCTCTATATACTTATATCTGTTTAAACTGAATTATTAATGCTACACATATATTCTAACGGTTTTATTTTTTAATGTAGCAATTCTTAGCTTTTCAAAATGATTTTTTATTGGAGATTTTTTTTGTTGCTTACAGCTTGTCTTTTCACTTTCCCGATCATGTATGTATTTGAGTGTAATTTCAGCATCATGAAGACAAGCATCTTGCCTCAGGAATCTAAGATTTATGATGGAATCAACATTGTGAGCCAACAAACAGGGAAACAACGTTCTCCCCTAATGCCAGCATGTCAAAACTATATTGAATACTTGAAATATCTGTGTATCTAGGCCTGAATAGCAACCATTGTACCAGTCTAATGATATTATCCTCTGAAATTTGGAGTGAAAGAGAAATGGCAGAAATGAGTGGTACTATTGTCTGCCCCATTTTATTTAAACAAATTGCAATAGCGGAGAGACACACAGACTGAGGGAAAGAAGGAACAAGGGAGACAGAGAGACAAAAAGAGAGAAAGTGCTCTGTGAATGAAAGGTTATGCGTCGTCCCATGTGTTTGTATTGTCAATAACTGGAGAAGGCTGTCAAGAAAGTGGGGAGATAAAGGTCAATAACTCAGGCAAATGTGTTCGTATTTGTGCACTCCTGCTGATAGCACAGCAAACGTCAGGGCCTGTGTCTGACACCACACAACAATAACACAAATAGTGGGTCTAGCACTAGAATAGTCATTATTATTGTTGCTGCTGGAAATGAGAGGGAACCTCAGCACATGGCTGTGACAGCTGGCAAAGTGTCACTCAAACATCACTCCATAATAAAGCACGCCAAAGATCAGAAAAGGCAACGATAAAGTGTAAACACAGAGAGATTATGCCGCCTGATCATTTTGATATTTGCCTTGTTTTTTTTTGTTTTTTGTCTCTGAATGAATTTGATTGTAAAGACAATATCTCCAAGCACCCAATTCATTGGGATAATTCATTTAGTCATTTTATATTCTTATAAAAAAATTAAATTCTAGTTCTAAAAATCAAATTATATCATCAATTCATCTCTCGTTTTCATTAGGCATGCATTTTGTTAATAATGCTCTACCCATGTATAATATATAATATGTTAGTTTAGTCCTCTTAAATAAGTATTTAGCGCTTTTGAAAAGGATTTCCCAATAAATGACAGGGCAAAAGGAAAGTAATATTTCATTTTATTTTTTTATGATTTCCATACATGTTCATGTCTTGTTTTATTCTGGAGCCGTTTAGTGCATCTCTGTGGCCTAGAGTGCAATAAATGTGCAATTAACAGACTTAACTAATTCATGAGGAACATAGTGAAACTAACGGAGGGCATAAGTACTGTACAGACACCACTGTCAGTGGTGAATATTGTTATTGTTCTGTTTTTAATTGCTGAAGGGGGAGGGGGAGGAGGAGACAGCATGCTTTGAATATACGTCCTTGGTTACCATAGCAAACAAAAAGAAACACAAGCTCCCTCCCGATGCTTATATCTAACGTCACAACTTACGTGGAAGTGTTAACATCTCTGGTTTAAACCAGTTACCAAACAATTGTCCCTTTTTAACATACCAAGGGGGCAGATATTAAGTGGTAATGCCTCAAGTAACGGCGTGAAATCCTCTGGTCATTCATCTTGATCTGTGGTCAAAGAAAAAGTCCCAGTATTTTCGTGTGCCATTAACACACAAGCTTCCACTTTTCAGATATATTTTTTTCTTGCTCTCTTTACTAGTGTTACAGTGAAATCAACATGTAATTGTTTGTTCCGTTCTTTAAGAAACTGCAGTAATTAAAGCTGTAAATCGTTTTGAATAAACACCCCCCCCAAAAAAAATCAGTCAGGGTTTTTTGTGTAAACCTGAGAAGCTTATTTTCTGTCAACAGCACACAAGTCGACAGAATTTGCAAACGTTGTCCTATTGTTGTGAGCAGATGAAGCCAAATGTACTTTTAAGAAGTATATAAAGTCTATAGGGGAAAGCAGATCCCTCTCCCTCTGTCGTCCTCCCTCCAATCAGTTTGTTTGTTGGCTGTGGAGCCTCATAGTGGTTTACATTACATATGATTATGTAAATCTGGAGCTGTTCCTGTGCATCATGGGCCAACGCATTGTCAAGATCTTTTCTAAAGCAGTCAAGTTGCTATTTCTGAATTCTTTTATTATTTGAGAGTGCAACAAAGAAAGTCTTTTGTTCACTGTTTGCCGCACACACACACACACACACACACACACACACACACACAAGCATACATACGTACACAAGCACACACAGAACCGTGCGTTCCTGCTCCCGTCCATGACTTACTACTGTCCCCTAGTGGTGCTCCACTTCACAGCCTCTTAACTCTCCATTTCCATCAACTTTCCACACTTCCATTCACCTGATTTCCCTCTGTCTTTGTTGTGCCCTCCCTGTGTGTGGCTTCACCCTGCCTTATCATACTCAAACATTTAAAGAGCTGATTTGTTGTATTGTATGACAGAGAGCTCCAATTATGCATTGCTGTGTCCACAGTGACTTTGCTCTCAATGGAGGGCTCAAACAGTGTCAACAAAAACAGGAACCCTGATGTTTTGTGGCCATTGTGAGGCCAGAACTCATGTCAATAAGGTATTGTTTAGTCAGAGTGCCACACCGAAACTGCAGCGAGAATGTTGTCAGACCTGTGGAAATTGGGTGTGCGTGTAATAGTGCTAAAATGCAAGTATGATTGTTTGGACAAGCCAAGCACAAACGCACACAAGAAGCAGATGTGGAGCCTTGTCACCTCTCTACTCTGCCTTTTAACCAAGGTACGTGATTTGTGATTGAACACAACTCACTTATCCCCTTCTTAAATCCGCTCTACTCAAATAGTATGCATTTTTATACTTTTTCGTTTTCTTTCCCTGATCACTCTTATTGCATCTGTAATTGGTGTGATAACCTGGGACATTGCTAATAAACAACAGGGCAAAAGGGTCAGCCTCTACTGGCACTGCATGGACACACTCAGTCAAGTCACTCATGTCAAAAGACCAATTATGCGGGTTATAGAGGATGGCACCTCTGTCTCCAGTGCCCCATCCCTCCTGGGATAGCTTTCCAATGAGAGGACTATCACTCAAACCCAAACCACATTCATTCATTAGTCTGTTAAGATGGGCATCAATTATTCATTGAGAAGGTGGTCAGTGGATTATTTCTGTCAGCAGCAGGCTCGTTGTATCAAAGGTTGATTATGGCTTGCCTGACTTAGCATGAACTACTGTTTGTGTCTTCAAGTCAGACAATTATAATGAAAGTTTAAACCGTAGGAACTTTTTCACAATTACTTTTTAAGCATTTCTTTCTCTTTTTTTTCATCACTTCCTCGCCCCTCAGCATGACTCAACCAAACGTGCCTCAGTGCGTGATATGGTGTCTCCTGGATTTATGAGTAAAATATGTTCAGCACCTTCGCCTTCTTTCCCCCCGTCCTTCCCTAACAATCTTGTGCACACGTCTTTCTTTTGTCTCTCTTTTTGTCTCTCTTTTTGTCCCATGGCATCATCTCCAAAATTCACACTCACACCCACTCTGTAAAAATCATTTTATTAGAATGTTAAAAAGTCCTATGGGGATTTTTAGTGAAACTCTGTGAGAGAGGGGAACTAGTAAAATAGTTGTGCTAAACTAGAGCAGAGACAAAGCCACGGCTGAAATTGCAGATTGGAATAATATGTTGTTTCATATATTTAAACTCTAAAGTAAACTGTACTCTAATGATTGCAAAAAGCTCAGTTTGAATGATAAAAATGAAAAGCTCTTTTTAATACATCATACAAAACAAATATTTGGTTTGGCCAATGTGACTTTTCTATTCATTAAACGGCTTGAAAATCCCTTTCAGAATAGAGTTTCTTTTTTTTTTTTATCATTCCTTTTGAAATCTCTGAACATTAACCTAGATTTTCCTTCCTTTGACCCACAGGATGCCTTTTGAAAACACGTCTGAGTCAAGTGCCATTTAAGCAAACAGGTTGTGAGTGAGGCAATGTTTTAGCAAATACAGATGGAGTGTTTTGGAGATTAGCATCCTGTTACAACACATAGCAGCGCACTTCAGCTCCATGTTTGCGAGGCTTTTCAATGACAAATTTGACCTCAGACTTCAGAAATGTTGTTCAAAGCAGCAGATAGCATATCTGCTGTGCATTGAAAACTCTTTCCTTCTTTCTTAATTGATATGTGTATTGCATTACATGCTGTGTTAAAGTGTGTTCATATGTGCATTTGCTTTCTTTTAGTATTTATTTTTTCTTATTTGTCTTGTAGAAAAAAAAAGAAAGGAAAAGTCCAATGATATCTAGCTATTACCACTTTTAGGGTGGATCGTACAAAGTTAACTTGTGTTTGAATGAGGCTGCATTTACACACAGAGCTGTGAGAGCTTTACGTTGTCAGAACACTAGATCGCTCCTCTTGGTACATTTCGTCCCAACCTTTCCAGCAATCATCAACTTTTGCAAGTGTGAAACTGTGTCCGGGTGTCATATATTTACATAATATTCCCATGTTACAGGTTAGAAAAATTCATTTAGAAAAAGAAATCATGGGCGTGTCATAGCTGTAATGAAGGATAAACACAGCGACGTGGTGAAAGACTGCAGACCTTGGACTTGGCACTCAGCTTTGAGCCACAGCAGACACTTACACATGATGCAGTGACAAGGTGGGATGAGATGGTGGTGAAATTGAATTCTTACCCAGTATAAAGAAGCTTTTCAAAACACCTTTGCTTGAGCAAACATTAACAATTTTTCATACGGATCAAAGTGACCATCTGGTTTAATTCACATAGGCTGTACCTTATACATGCACCTCGTTTGCTGCTCTCCGTGGATTAGCTGAATGTTGTATCTTCTTTTTTCCCTCAGGTCTGTGCAGCACTTTCAGAGTGAGACTCTCTCAAGAAGGTGTCTAATTTAGTGGCTAAGAGGCGGATTTATATGTGGGCTGGTTACGGAGAAGGTTGCTCCCTCGGGAAGCCCAATGACTGTTTACGGGCGGCCTGACAATGCCTCAGCAGATGATGAAGCACCTGCCAGATTTTCTCCCCATGTCTGTTCTATCCCTCTCTGTCTGTCTGCTCACCTCCCTTCCTCCTGCTTTCTTTCTTATTTCATTCTTTTTTTCCCTCCACCTTTCATTCTCAGCCTTCCTGCCTTCCATCCTCTCTCTTGCTTTGTTTCCTTTCTCAGCAGAGCCACATCTCCTTCAGTTACTTGTACATTTTAGATTCCCACAGCGCTTTCCAGAGTGAACCCATCTACTTACTCTGTCTGCCTCTGAGAATAAGAGAGTTTTCGTCTCCATGCCCCTCTGCTATTCGTCTTTTCTTCCACCTCTGTGCACGTATTGGAAAGAAAAATTCACAGCAACACATGAACACACACACACACACGCACACACACACACACACACACACACACACACACACACACACACACACACACATATATACCAGAAAACCGAACTGTGGTCAGATTTTGTTTATGACAAGGAAAGGCAATATCGAGATTGTTTCAGAGTAGTGTCATCACATGAAATGTATCGCTATCAGGAGTGTGTTTTATGCATCTGAGCCCTTGGCTGAAGCCATTTTGGGAAACAGAAAATATAATATCGTATGACCTCCTCTGGTATAAAAAGAAACTATCAGCTGTAAATTTGATACACAACTACAGTTGTGTGTGTGTGTGCGAAGAGGAAAATAAGTCACTTCTCTATGACAAAAAGCAAACTTGTGAGTAAATAAAAATCTGCTGCTTTCGAAAATCAACTTTAAAAATATATTTTATGGATATGTTGATGGAAATGAAAAAGTTTAATAAATTTATCTCAATTCTTCTTGATTTATGTTTTTTCTTAAGTTTTATTTTCAGGTCATTTATATATCACAATCCTAATTACTTAAGTGTTTTTATGTGTATATACATATATATATATATATATATATATATATGAAAATGTATATATAAATAAAAATAGAAATAGGAAATTATCTCTCTCTCTCTCTCTATATATATATATATATATATATAGAGAGAGAGATAATTTCCTATTTCTATTTTTTGTTTATGTTTTTAAGAAATAACATTTTGGTTGGCAAACTCTATCCATGTACAAATACTTATTTCTATATAATATATATAATTCATTGTACATTCTATTAATCTTTTGAAGTTTTTTACTATTTCTAATACTATTTCCAATTCATTTACTTAAGCTCTATTATGTTTCTCCTTTACACAAATGAAATCATCGAGCATTGACTGATTTCTGGTCACTGTACTGCTTTCCAATTCCTCTTCCTCATGAAAATATCCAAGCTGCTTCATACTCAGTTTGTTGCAACTTGTTAATCTCGTATGTGGTGTGATTTTCCACCTGTAATTAAGTGTCAGTTTATAAAACACACAAACACTAATAATGCCCAGAGCTTTTCTGAATGAGGCCGGTGGTAGCAATAGCCCATCCATCAATGTCCCTAATGAGGCTCCATATTAAAAAAAAAAACAAGTGGAGGCTTCCTAGGCCAGTCAGTCTTATTTTCCTTGCTGTCATTTATTGAATATAATAACTTCCCAAATCCCCTCTAACGTAAGATAGTAAAGATGTTTATGAGTTGTTAAACTGTTTGCCATTTTAGTTTAAAACATCTTAATCAGAATCGACTTTCTTAGAGGTTTTGGCATATGATGCAAAGTGTCCAACATGAGAAGCTAATGAGGTTTAACTGGTTATTCAGAAACCTCACACGGAAAACAAAGACTCTGACTCTGATACAGTGTGCTGTTTGGACAAGAGAGCATGTTACGCACAATAATAGCATGCTTTTTACACTGGAACAAGCTGACACCAAAGCAAGGAGCTCTTTCTCCTCTCTTTGATGAGATCTTGTTTATTTATGGTCTCAGCAAATCCAACACTCTCTGAAGTCCTTCGGCAGCCTGTGAGTGATAATCGCCTTCATGTTTGTTTGAAGAATGTTCACTTTTTCTCTCTATTTGGCCACGGCTGTGGCAAATTGTTCAGAGCGTGGTCGCCATGTTTACCTAACAAAACTGCCTCGCGCTGTGGGACAGATTTCACTGCATCAGAAAGTGGGGGGGAAAAAAAAAAAGAAGCTTGGACTGGGCCTGGTATCTTGCAACGAATGGAGAATGTTTCTAATCACAACTCTGTTATGAACAGTCTGACAGACAAAATGGTGTCCACTGAGCAAACCAATTGATCCTGTGGGCTATATCAGTTGGGGATCGCTTAATTCATCCTATTAAACAAATGGTTTGAAAAAGAAAATGAAAGGGGAGTTATAAAGCACACAGCATTTGAAAATAATGCCATGTACAATGACCAATTGTCTATATGTTTTAGGGTTGAGCTGATGATGTGGCCCTCTTTCAACTTGCAAAATACTTTGTGCGTGTTCTTACACCCAAAATGTTTTTTTTCCAAATATTCACACCCACCTCGTGATTAGTGTGCGTTAATGTAACAATAAGAAGAGCCCACTCCTAAAGTACTTTTAGTTTTCCTGTTTGTCAGTATGAAAGCAGCAGCAGTCAGTGTGTCAGTGGGTAATGACAGAGGAAGTGACGTCTGACAACTACAGCCTGCCACTGTGGTCGGTTCTTTAAGAGCAAAAGGAGGTGGCCGTGTCTAAACACTAATGGAGGAGGAGAAAATGGCCGTGTCACTCCTGTCAGCGTATTATGCTTTAAACCTAGACAGTTGTTGTTGTTCTCTCAGGGCCATAATTTCATGCCATTAAAAGTGCTAGGACGAAAGAGTGAGGGAAGAAGGAACGAGGGAGGTGGGCTCTGAGAAGAAAGCAGTTGTAGGGGTTGCTCTACCTCATACTGCCTTGATGCCTGATTCCCTGCTTTTTTGAGCTGGAAACTTTTGGCATTTCTTGAAAGCATAAAGACCAGTTGAGACTTTAAAGTGATCAGAAAGTCAATCATGTTGGCTTGAATTACCCAGCAATCTCTGTCAGTTAGTCCCCTTTCAGCCCCTACATCATGAGATGTGTGTGGGCGGAAGTATGCGCGTGCGTGCATACATGTGTGATCCTCTGTGTACTTTAATGTGGATACTATCAGTGAGTGGGAAACAAGAAAAGTGAAAGTCTGAAACTTAAATGAAAATGGTATTTTTTCTTTATATATGTTTTTTTTCTTTTTTGGGAAGAAAACAACGGTAAGGAGGTTTCTAACAGCACAGATTTAAAAACTAACTGTGGGGTTGAATAATGAAGCCCTGGAGGTCAGAGCAACTCTGACACTTTTCTATGAATTGTCACCACTCAAATGTTGATAGGAATTACTGCCACTTGTCCTGATTTGTATGCATGGTAACCTTTTCCATCTCAAAGAATTCTAGACCCACAAGGTCTTTACATTACGGGCAAACATTTGCAATTATGATGAACTCTGCCAGCTTATCTCAAAAGGAACAGGTTCTTACTGAATGACAAGAAGACATTTTAATGAAATAAACGGCTTTGAGCTGATGAAATAAAGATTGCTCCACCTCAGGGTACACTCAAATTAAATTATCAAGATGACTGCATGCATGCCGCTCCCATTAACACAGGTATGGAAACAGCCTAATCATACTGCACTTGTTACATACTGCATGATATTTGGGAATATCTACTCTGATGCTTTTCGGATTCTTATCCTCTCCTCAAGAAGGCCCACAGGGCTTGAGTGATTCTCATGTACAAGGAGTTCATTCAGAGGGATGAACTAATGTTAAAGCCATGTGTTGTCTCTAGAGGCTGAGCGAGTAGACACTGAGATGCATGCAGTTTTTTTGGCTTGATGGCTTGTGAGACGCCTCTGGAAGAAGCCCAGTATCCTCTGCCTTAAAACAATGTTGGTGTTGGGGAGAGAGTCTGTGACTGGCAATGGGAAACACCTGTGCTGGGGCAAGCAGCCGGGCAGTGTAGGGTGAGTGGGGCTCAGGGGGTTTACTACTGCTGCAGGAGGAAGGGAAGGCAGGAGGAAAATATAAAGCCAGTTCGAAAGGCCACCACATCCTCAACATTTGCTGCTGTGCTGAGAAGTGGCCGTCAAAGGGTATTAGTTACAGTAATGTCTTGGTTGTTGCCCATTCAATTTTAATACACATGGGCTGGCAGGAGAGTCTGAGTGTTAGACTGAAAGGGTGTCTGTGATCAAGCATAGTCTTTGTTGGCCCCAAAGTACAAAACGCAGCAGCATTACAGAGAACATTTAAGCTGTTAAAGTTCCAATAAACAGCAGCAAACAACTGCTTGCTATGTGGAGAAAGAGTGGTGTGTTGATGTTCTTACCAGAGCATACAACCTCTCTCCCTTTGCATTCCTCATATTTCCTGCTCTTAAGCTCTTTGTTTCCAATATGTCCTGAAGGACCATACATGCGTGTCCATGCATGCACGTCTCTGTCAGAGCAAACTAAGCTTCAGTTTTTTACCTAGCTGTAGTGGTTTACGAGCTATCTTACAGGCTCCAGCTTAGCTCACACATTTGGTTTTAGCTCAGATTGTTATGAAGGTATAGTCAGCTGCTCTAGTGCAAGACCTAATGGTTTTATGCGTATAAACATTACACAACAAAATAGAATTTTGAGCCTAACAATTAGCATAATAATACAAGCTGTAAAGAGGCTTTTTTTCAAGTGCAGTAAATTTCTATGAGGACCTTAGCTGCAGTACACAGCAGTCAGAGTGCTCTTAGTTTGGAGGGATGCTGGCAGGCTAACTAAGCAAACATCTACTAAAAAGTTTAGCGGAATATTTGAACACAGACCAACTTTGGCATTAGACAGGTATTTAAAAAGGCTCTGTATTTTTTCATTCAAAATGCTTGTGTCATGCCATTGATACGGAGACACATTACAGTTAATCATTCACCAGCAGCTGCACAAAACAGGTGTTCTTCGGTTGAGAAAGAGAACAAATACCGATTACCAATGTGAAAGGTCTACAGTTTAGTTTTGAACTTTTAATTTAATTCACTCTCCTCCTGTCTTTGTTTTGAGGAGCTGTAACCTTGGCTGGCATGTCAGTCCTCGCCCTCTGCCTCTCTAAGCTGAGAGCGCTCTGACCGCTGTTTGCCGCATGTAAGTATTGAAAATACCATTTACAGCCCAAATTGTAATTCTAATTATCCGATTCGTGATTTTATTTTGTTGTCATTGAGCGCTCTGCACTCTGTCTGCTCCAAGTATGTCACTGATTATGCACAAGTAGCCTACAACACACAACCGCTCTTCCTGAAAAATAAAAAGAATCCCTTTGATGACTGTGCTTGGATAAAACTGTTGAAGTCCAAACTCTTTTAAGTATGCTTTCTGGGTTAAAAGGAATGTTTCAATGTACAGCAATGATATCAAGCCATACCTTCTCTTTTTCCATTCTTCCAAACTCATTTTAGAATTTGCCACAAATAGAAAACTATATGATGGAAGAAACAGGGAATGACAATAACTCGTCAATGGGGACTCCATCCAACCACGAACAAGAAAAACTCAACATTGTTTTGTGAAGTTTTGCCCTGTCTTCTGAATTTTAGTTGTACTTTGTACATTATTTTTTTTAGCTTTGTTGTTTGGTTTTGTGAAATATAGCTTTTTTAAAAAGTTGTTGTGTTTTGAACACCGCAGCAACAATAGTATCAGGTGAGGTAGTCTGATGAAGCCATTACAATGTAACTGAACCCAGAAAAAGGAGTTTCTTCACCTTAACAGTGGTATTTTTGTTTCAATACAACCTGTCATCTAAATAATTTGGAACATTAAACATTGAAACAAGAGCATCATCTCCAATTTCATAATATTGAATTAAAGATTGGCTTTTTATGTTACAACTGTAAGTTATATTGTTGGATTTACTCTGTTTTTAAAGAAAAAAAAAAGAAAGGAAAATAGGGCCATCTTATCTTTGGTGGGCATATATATTTAGACTTTTGTGTGTGTGCGTGTAAACTGTAAAACATTTCTTCAAAGGTTTTCATCATTCACTTTAAACCTTGTTGAAAATGCATTTAACCAATGTTCTTTACAGCATAGAAAACTTTTTAAGTACACCTTTTATTAATTCACTTCTCCATAGTAATATACTGGTAAAGCACCGAGGCATTTCATGCATGCACACCGCTTTTATTGTTTTTTTGTGAATTATAGACAAACCTGACCATATAAAAGGCCATACAGTAAAAACATGCAAATCCCATATTGAAACAAAGAACACACAACACAGCAACATTTTTACAACCAAACATCTCACCCTGCCGTATATCCATCAACCTCTCCTCAGCACTCCCCAGTGCTCCGCCCTCAAGTCAGGTTGATTATTCCATCTCCTTCGTCTCTATCCTGAGGTGCCTCATGTCAGTTTAACACACTCTTCCTTTTAATTTTGCACTTTCCACTGTGTAAGCATCCATCTCTGCTGTTTGTTGCAGCGTTAGAGGGCTCAGAGCATGGTGGTGTGTGAAGCAGGCTGATGTGGAGTCAACAACTGACAGGGAAGTTGCACTGCAATAATCCCCTTTTCTTCAGAAAAGGCAGTTCGGTATGCTCTTATTGTAGATTTTCTTCCCAAGAGTTCCTTATATGGTTACATATGCACAGCTGTGTATTAGAATCCAAAAGCATTCATCTAAATCTAACATAATGATACTTTCCTCAGATGTGACAATATGTCTTTAATCTTAGATTGATATCAGGCTAACAAGACGGTTGTAAAATACTGAAACTGTGAAAAAGCATGATATGCAGCACTTTAATGGGTTTTATAGTGACTATGTTCTACATTTACATTTATCAATGGTTGAATCTGGCAGTCATGCAATCTCATGATATTATGCTTTCATATTGATAAATGAGAGTTCGGTTGTACTTCAGAAACTCAAGTGTAAAATCAGTAGATTGCAGTTGTGTTAAACCCCATTAGCTTCATTGCCCTTCTTTGATTTGGCGCATCCAAGATTCAAAAATAGTATTTGTACTGGATGTGACATCGAAGCCATCACAAATTTAATCCTAATTTTTGACTCCCAAACCTTGTCACAATAACCATCTCCTCATCTTCCCACCATCCTTTCCTTTCCTTTCTTTTTTTTTGTTGCACTCCTCTGCATCTAACAAAATTAATTACTGTATGTTTTATTTCATGAAGGTGTCAGGATGAAATGATGAATGGCTTGTAATATCAACAGATTAAAGACACAACGTGATGAAGGACGCGCCTGCTTGCGCTGCGATCGCGCTTACATGCAGGCATGTGCGCACACACAGCATCCACACACAGTCTCTGGGGCCATTGATATCTGGTTTCATATTTGATATTAACTACATGGGGGAGCGATTATGGCCACAATGTCATTACCAGTGGTAGAGGGGCATAATGGAAGTGAACTTTTCAAAAGCGTCCCTATAATTGCTGCCAGGGTCCTTCTTGATACAATCCAATATTGATATGTACAATGGTCCCCTCATTATGGCCACAGATGAAAAAGAGCATTTCAGCATTCTTTAATGAGCGCTATACCAGTGAAGGTCATCGTAATGGGGTTCAACTTGCTTTTGGGAGCCAGAGGTAATATTCTAATGAGACAGAGCCTCTGCAGAACTCTAATAATTCTTGTTGTACACATTGATGACATTTTATTGTTGCCTGTGTGGAATTATTGAAGTCCTCTGTTGTCATTTGCAACATTGTATGTCCTCTTTGGTCAGGTTTGGAGGTCCAGCTGGAGAATAATACACGCAGACACGCATGCAAGCGCGCACTCTCTCATTACCATATTTCACATCCACTTCACGCAGTATGCAGTGTTTATTGGAAACTACAGCGTATTCATTGCTTACTTATGGATGGCAGGACATCTGAACCACCTCGCAAAAGGAATGAACATTAAATTTCAGCATTGCAATGGCAGAGGCATGTGTGCTTGTGTTTCGCTATACACATGTGGTGATTTTCAGTTTGCATGAGTGCTTGTGTGTGTTTGATAAGTGCTTTAAGCCTGAGGTTGTCTCTCCTATGAATCTTAGGCTATTCCTTAAAACAACAAATTGCATGTTGATGTCATAAAATGGCCGCCCAGTATTTTCTGAGCTACTTGATATTTGTTTTGCCTCCAGAACTCCAAATTAAGATTGATCATGTTAAAAGAATACGTCATCGATTTTGCATTGCTTTTCTGGACGCTGTCTTCACCCCTAAGTGATAGTAATTTTAGGTGGTCAAGAGACTTTCTTTGGAGCCACCTCATATCCAGCACTGCTCTTCAAGCTATTGAGGCTTGATATAAAAAAAAAAAATGGTGTTCTGATTCTAAGATTGACTTTGGGAGGGAATGTTAGTGTGAATGGTGTCGACCCTATGATGGACTTGTGAACTGTTCAGGGTGCACCTCTCACCCAATGGCAGCTGCTATAGGCTCCGGCTCCTCCAATGACTCCTCTGACTTCTGAAAACTTTCTCTTCTGAACTGTTTCCCTTTAGTCCAGTTTCTTAAAAAAAAACAAAAAAAAAAAAACAGAATGAAACCATCCGTATTTAATAGGTTTCCTTTTATTTTCGTACCTACACAACCTGCAACATTACCTCTGAATAAGGTATGGAACACAGCAGTATCTACTGTAGCTGTGGCCCCATCTATGTTTACCCTGCAGTGATTGTTGGTCCCACGGCTAACAGGTAAGCGTCCTCAGTCATATTTTCTAATCAGCTCAGTTTACGTGGCACCCCACAACAACAAATAGCTTTAATTTAGATAAATTAAAACTATCTGACAGAGTGATGCTTGTGAGTTTGCAGCACCAGATATAGTGACTCCTCTCACAGAGAGAGAATCTGAAAATATTTCTTAAACATACATAAAGTATGTCAGCCTTCAGCATGTTTTCTTCCCTGTTCTTTTCTGTACCGTTATTCCCTTTTTGCAGGTCATGTCAGTTTAAACAGGATCCTCAAATATTTTTACCATGACTTGTATGCACATGGGATATGAACCAGAGTTGAAAAGTCATACAGCTTATTCCCTTTTTTGGACACAAAAATAATTTTCAAAGTCACGAATCATCAACATTCTACTTCCCATCCAAAATAGTTTCGAGTCAAGACGGTGATGAAAAAGATTTAACCTAAACTTACAGAGTGAAAGCTTAGGGGCATATGCTCTTCTGGGAATTAAAATGAGCAATTTGTCAAATTTCATTCAAAGCAGTGAAGTGTTTAAAAGTGTAGATAAATTTCAGTCTGTTTCCTCTGCCTTTGACTGACGAAATAGTAAAGTGCAGAGGAGTGAACCTGCTGCATATGACTCCGACAGCTGTGTAAAAGTAAAAGGGAGTTTTAAAGGTGATAAAAAAAAAAGAAGGCAAGGCAATGAATATCATCTTGTAGATAAGACAGCCATCCCACTTTCCACAGGCTACATTCATTTTTATTGCATCTGGCAGCGAATTAAAGCACGTGTATTTAAAAAAAAAAAAAAAGAAGAAAAAAGGATGACTGAGAACGAAACCAGCGGCAAAGAGTGTATTCAGCCTGACTTCTTTCTCCCCTCGACACAGATATTAGACTCAGATTCTCACATGAGGTCTTCTGATGATGATGATGAACCATAAAAAATGATATAGTTCAATAAAAGTACAAAAAGGCGGTAGTTCATAAAGAGGACCTGGGGGCCATGTTAGGTTTGGTCCACGCCAGTGCATTTCTCCCTCTACTGACTTTTAGAGATGATTACCTTGGATATTTATGGATGAAACATTTTTTTGATTTGAGGGAGTCAGCGTGTCACATTTTAGGTGTTACTGGTAACAGAATATTGAAATATTGAGCGATATTGACACTGATTGAAAGGACAAACAAGACAATTGTTGGAGGTTTCTATTTTGGATTCAAAGTTCAAAAGACACACATGCCTCCATACATCATAATGATACAGTGCCGATATATTGAGCTTTGATTGTGGTCACATGTTTCTGTTTGCAGCCAAAGAAGTGCATAAACATATCAATCTTCTACCCCTTCTCCCCTCATTGATTCTTTTTATCCTCTCCTCTCCATAAAAAGAGTGTAGACTGGAGAAAGCAGGCACTAGTGAGCACCCCCCCCCCCTTCAAGCACTGTGATGTGACTTGAGCCGTGTGATCTCTATGAGAGAAAACCCTGATGCATACAGGAAATAATCAGGGCAACACAGGCAGGGTTCAGAGGAATGCAAATATTTTCAGAGTGCTTCAAAAACAATACCACACACATTCACACACACGCACACACACTCATACACAAATACAGACCACCTCCGCCCCGCTCACCATCCTTACACACACACGCAACATAATTCACACTTTCAACCACAATACATACCCACACATACCTCACACAACTGAGAGGCAAAAAAAAAAGAAGCCCCCTGACAAAACTCTACCCAAGTGCATTTGCATAAAACATTAAGCTTAACAAAATGATTACACCTGACAAGTTGAGCTGGAGGAAGAACATCGCCAGTGGCACCCGGTTACTTGCAGATCCTGCAATCATTCTCTCGTCAAGCAACTGTTTCACGGCCTCCTTTGTAGGCACTGTCATGCCGCTGCATCGTGATTAATCCTTCTCTTTTGTTTTTCTTTTCTCCCTTCCACCCCTCTCAGTCCCTCCCACAAATCCAATAAGTTGCCCTTAAATCAGGTTACCCTGCACCTTGCAGATAGGAGCATTGTGATGGATATACCAAAATACATGCCAGGCAGCACGTTTTTGTGTGGAAGCACTGTGAAATTGTACTGCTATGATTGTGCATTATGGCGCTAAGTGTTTTTCTTGTAATGCAATTAAATGTGCGTGTAAGCCACCCCCACATTCCCCAAACTATTGTGTGCTCCATTTAATAATTTTATACACGCTCTTTTGTGACATTGCCATTTAACCTGAGGTAAAACTGAATAATCTAGAGGAGTATTAAAAGAATAACTTTAGAGTGTTTGCCATAGAGAACACAAGCTGGATCATTTTGGGGAAAAAAAGATGACAATCAAAACATTAATATCCTCCTCACTCATATAAGCCTGCTGAAAATTCTTAGCTCTGAATACTTTGCTGAAGGATAGCTCACAGATAAAGAAAGAGAGAGATTATTGCCTCTTTTCATTTCTGCCCCCCTGGCAGCAGTAGGTATGGTAATATGGTTTTTGAATATTTGCAAGCATAAACTTAAGAAATGAGTGCTGATAAGGAGTGACAGCAACAGAGGCAGAAGAGATCTTCAGCATGACAGGCGATGTCAAAAACCCCGGTGACGCTGTCACTGTGACAAACTTTTCAAAAGAACAATGCACACATGCACACACACAGACACACACACACCATCACTGAAGGGAAATGCTGCAAGGCTCTCTGACAGTGTTGTCCCAGCAGTTAGAAAATGGAAACATCACCTAATTATGCACGCCATATTTTTCTCTGAATACTTAAGCCAACAAACTTTCAATGTATGTCAATGTACTTTGCTTTCTACCAAAGTGCCGCAGGCAGATCGGTGGAAGGATGATTTATGTTGTATGATCATTTGGAAAGATAACTTGATCCTAACATTTAAACCAAATTCAAAAATATTTTTCTCCGTGATGTAGAGAAAGAATATCATTCTAACCTCAACTTGCACTGCTCGTGTACTAAACCTGGTGTTAACCTAAACACGAGCAGGTGTTTGTCTGATGTGGAGGTTCTTTTATTGACTTTTGCCTGTCTTTTAATCTTAGCTGTACTTTTATTGGTAACGCCACGGACCCCTCTACGTCTGTGAGAAGTCGTGAGGATCATTACTTTCAAAAAGAACCAGCTGGCCTATTGTTTAGGCTCTGCCAGCTGTGTCTATTTTCATAACCCATTTTCCTTTTGTTCCAGCACACCGCTTATAAAAGTACAGAGACAGGAAGACAGAGTTGTATTTCCCCATTTTCATGAACTCTTACCCTTATGACGACCTAATGCTCAATGCTTCACTGTTGGTGTGTGTGCTTCCAAGCAAGCATGTGTAAGTCTAAGTCTTTACATGCAGATTGTGTCAATGTGTATGTCTGGGTGACCGCGAGGAGGAAGGCGAGGTCTGTAATCACCTAATCCAAACATACACTCGGGGAATCTCATTACTGGACCTAACAGTTCCATAACCTTATCTGGTTTCAATCAACCAACTCTCATTTGGAGAAAAGAAAAGAAACTTGATTCCTTTTGTCTAGAGGTCTTTGCTATCACTGGTCTCCTGTTTGTCTTGTCTATCATCGTCTTCTACAGCTAACACCGTTTTCAATTCTCTATCTGACGTGGGAGGAGTGATTTAAATTGCAGTAAAAAGCTGCTTCTAGTCATCTGGCTTGCAAGTAGTGGTGTGTGACATCAGCAGATTTGTATGTGCAGAATGGACGGCTGCCACAGGGAACTCCCGCTCACCCCACACCCTTCCATGCTAACCCCATTTTTTTCCCCAGCAGCCCCCCCCATCCACATGCAAACGGACATTAAAACGAAACCTGACCCTGGCCCTGGAATCTGTAAGGTGCTGTTTTTTTTCCCCTTCATTTCTTTTCTTCCTAAACAGGGAATCCTGCAGCTTGACTGTGTGTGTGTGTGTTCAGTGTGTGAGTGCAGTGTTGGGGTAGTCAAAAGCGAGGTCAGAGAAAGGTGAGCGTAAAGCGACGTCAGCGAATGCAAGTGAACAGTCGTAGGAATCCCTAGATTAAAAAACTCCAGAAGGTTGAGAGTCGGAGATAATCACAGGATCTGGAATTCACAATAACAAACTGGCCATATATCTACCTGTCTCCGGCCTTCCTCCCTGAGACGGCCACAGGGTCAAACAAATGGCTGCATTCCATCAACAGCTCTTTTTTTTTTTTTTTTTACTCTGGCTGTGCTCTCAATGAAGTGTCTGGAGGAATCAAATGCTAAACTTTTAACTCTGCTCTGTGTCTTTTTCCTCTTGCACTTGTATTAGTTCTTGTGCTTTTGAGCAGGGCGAGTTGAACTTAATGGCACAGCAGGATCTTATCATGCAGTGCCTTTTTTTAAAAGGCAACCGAAACTGGGACTGGAGGACTGGATCTTGCACTTACAGTCTGTATGTTCTAATCAGTGTGAGATTTTGAACTAAAACCTCACCCTGCCTCGCAGCATCACAACTTTGACTGTGTGTAGGAGCTGAGGTTAGAGGTCTAGAGGAGTTTTGCGGCTGGGGTTAAAGCGCTTCCTCTGAGACTTAAATGGGAGCAATGGGCTCAGCGGCTGTGATTTCTGGGTTGAATTAACAGTTGAGCGGCGGAGCTGTGACTTGTGTCTGGAGGGGGCAGTTGGGGTAGAGCGGAGGGTCTGATCTGCAGGTATGATTTACATAGCTGTGAGAGAGTCCAGGATCTAACTCTGCCCAGACCCTGCCCCTGGGGAACTGTGCTGAAGGAGCTGCTGCATTGTGATACTTGTGTGATTTATGTTCCCCTCGTACTCTTCTTTCCATTGCCTGACAACTTTATTATTTATTTCTACTTGTTGTGATTATTTTCCTTAGTGTGGTTACAAATGCTGCATATTGCGTAACCGTTCTGTAAACCTTGGTTTGCAGCCCTGAGTCTTGACTGTGTGCCTCTCTTTTCTTCAGATGTGCTCTCTGTAGAGGTCAGTCTTTGTTGTTGCCCATGTACCCATCTCAACACTGAGGATAATTTGTCCCTTTGCTTCCCACTCTGGTTGCTCCATTCTCAGTGAGGGAAATTACCTTGCAAAGAGGGCAAGGGTTGCCGATTGAAAGTAAGTTATTTCGTCAGTGAAATGTGTAGTAAATAGCCTGAGGTTAGGATGAAATAATGATATAAAGCTTTATCCAGAGGGAAACTACATCATGAGACACAATCAAAACCTCGCAGTAAACTTTCTGAAATGCTTTCAGAGGATGTATTTCATCATGTTAGATTACAACCGTGGATTGTACCACCACTGGACGGTTGTATCATGTTCATATCCTGCATATCTTGGGCATATTGCAGCAATATACCTTGAGCATGGCACATGGGGTTTAGGACAGCAGGGCATATCTAAATTCAGCAATTGATCAATGTTGCAGCAGAAGAAAACAGAAACCCTGTGAAGACATCATTGTCTGAGCACGCACAGCAGACTGTTTAATTCCTCCCTCACTGCTGCATTCAAATTATTTGCTTTCACAGTCAAAAATCGAAAGGTTGTAAAAATTGACTTCCTTTACAGGCACAGAGAAATAAATTTCAAAGGCATTGACAGCAGCCGAACAGAAAAGCTATTGCCCAGCATTTAATTATTGAAGACATTGATCAACAAAGTGATTTGTTTGCAGTGGTTTGGTTAAAAGGCCTAATTGAGTCACGGTAATCTGTAAAAGGCTCTTATTTTTTCATTTAGCTTGGATTAGATTGCATGATAACCTTCAGCCAGAAAGCATGAACTCTGCTTGGCTTGGATGTACTTAAGTCTTTTGAAAGCAAAATATAATTTACAAAAAGGAAGTTAGAATGAAACGTTTTTTATACTTTTATAGACAGAAAAAAATGACATCATGTTTTTGAATTGTAATAGAAATGAGTTACAATCTCAATGCAAGCATACTGTTGCGCCTTTCACATGTCACCATTCTCTTAATAAGTTCAAATGTTTGAGTCCATTTGTACAGCAGAAGGGGACCTCAAAGTCTTTGGCTATTGAGCTGCACTTCCCCACCTCCACCTTTGATAATTTGCTCGTTCCATTCTTTCATCAATAAGCAGGGAGTCTGGTCTATCAGACACTTATGCTGCACTGTTTCGACTCACACTGACTTGCCCTTGGTCCCCTTGTGCATCTGGGGATCATGATAAAGCATATGAATAACACAACCTGAGCTTATCACCACACACTTTTCTTTTTTTAGGCGTTGTTTCTTGAGGTGTGACACAAAGTCCTGAACTTTTAACCAGGATTTTAGGCCATAAAGATGACACTGTAAAAGCTTGAAAAGTGCAAAAATGACTTGCAGAACGTGCATCTCCCAATATCAAATATAGCTGTTAATGAATTGCAAAATGTGCAAAGAACATTAGCAGCTGTGTGCTTCCCCATTTGCAAAAGGATAATAATTTTCTGCAAACACTGGCTTATGAAAAAAAAGGTGTTGGGCAAGCTGCACCATCGTCCTCCTCTCTATCCATCTATCCTGCTCCGCAGGCTCACACTTGCAGATTTCGGGGATAAAGGAGGCCCAGGCATGCCGCAGGATGTTTTCTTCAGAAAATATGTCTTAACTCTACAACCAGTAAGTTGTCTAATCGTCTAACTTTTTGAGGATTAATAATGTTCCAAAACAAAGACTGGAGCTCCTGGTTGTTTTCCACAGAACAAATCTGGAAGGAAGATTCAGGCAGAAGGACTGGAAGAAATTATGGGATAAAGAGTGAAGGGACTTTTAAAATAGGGAGAAAACTTAGGAGATAAAGGTTTGAGGAGAGGGGTGCCAGACAAAGATACCACAGGGAAAAAAAGGGGGTGGTTGGCTAATTTTTCTTTCTGGATAGATGAGCTGGAATGGTACCATGTGTCACAATGAAGGCAGCTGCGCACATGCATGAGCACAGACATCTCTTCATGCACAACTCCAATGCACACACATGTACACAAACTGCACACATGGTGGTGGGAGTCTTTACGGACAGGTGAGGGTTAGCTTTACTATTAGCTATGTGCTGCAGGCGTGGATGAGCTCAGAGACTGATTTGTGCTTCTTTGGCAGGGATTTAGCCAAGGGAGTAGTGTTCAGCAGGCCCTGAAGGCATTGAGCCATCTAAGCAGCACAAAGTCCTGGAACTGCTTCAGATTAGCTGCTGTGTTCATTGCCAGATACTGCCTGTGTGTTTGTGCTTGTGCAAAGTTGTGTGTTTCTCTTCACGCTGGAAGTTTACTGCAGGTTTGCTGCAATTGATGTTATCAGATTACTGAAATCAACGCATGGATGCTGCTCATAATGTGCTGTATGGTCTTCTGTTACTTTTTGTTTTCAATTTCTGTGAAGTTAAAACAAATATAGTATATTCAACTAGATGACAGTAATGCATGAAAGTATATCAATCAAAACTTTTTGCATGGAAGCAGACAGAATCGCATTTTTCACAATGTCTTTTTTGGTGATCTTGTCTACACCACATAACCTGGGACAATTATGGAAAATGATGCGCAAAACTTTCTCTGCAGCTGTATTCAGCCGTTGAATTTTTGTTCAGTGATTCAGTGAGCAAAGTAAAGTCGGCCAGTACCGTAACGAAAATAAACTGTTATCCTTGGAAGTGTCTTTATTGTACTTAGTCACACACACATTTATCACGAGGTTATAAATCGTTGTGAGTGAAGGACGTTAATGACTCCAAGAGACAGAGGTGGAAGTGCTCTGTCTCCTTCGTTAGATGGGCTGAGATTCTAGTTGCAGAGGACAGAGCTGGGGCTGGGATAGTACTTTACCTGATCCAGCACTCCCATGGGCCCACTATAATGGAACGCTCTGTAGAATGGGGGCCCTGGCCTCATGCTGGGCCTGTCTGCATCCAGCAGTTTATGGAGATGCTGCATATAGACTGACACTGACAGTGTGATGTCTGGTAGTAGCCCCTCACCTTCCCGTTTGAGAGTGTATCTCTGTCTTTCCTTTGTTTGTTTTACTCTTTCTTTTTGCCACTTACCCTCTGCTCTGTGTCATTTTGTTTAAATATAAACTTTGAAGAAGGTAAGAGCATGTTCTGCTTCTAGTCTGTTTCCTGCATTTGCTTGATTTCAGTCACAAAATACATTGTTCAGCAGAAACATCAATGTGCGGTGGAGCTGTTTAATATTTCCTTTCCTCTGTAGATATAGACATGAGGGAAATATCCATCTCCTGGGATCCTGACCCCATAGGAACTATCAATATTCCAGGCGGAAGTCTAACAATGACAGTTTGGACAGGGGCAGGGGTGCTATTTGTGGTGCCGGGTCACTTCCAAGATATCAGCCCCAACCTTTCAGGGCCTCAGAATTGAGTCCATTTTTAGCGGTGTATGCAGTGAAAATAAGCATCGCACGCAGTTTGTCTTTTTACAGCATTGCATCATTTCCTGCCTCCCTCTTGCTTTTGATCATACTCTCCCATTCTGCACGAATACACATTCATGTACAAACAAACTTGCACCATCCTCAAACTCCTCCATCTTTCCTCTGTCCTACCAACACTAATGAGTCTTTCAGCTGAGCGATGATAGACTTGTATTTATTCTCCAGGCTGAAAATATTAGGGAGTGTAGCTCCGCTCTCAGTGCCTGGGGCCCATGCCAGGGACAGATCAGCTCCAGCTTCAGGCAGCAAGAGGAATGGGGAAAATTGTTTTTCAGTTTCCACCTCCACCCTGCCCAATTTTTCTTACACACTACACATAAGTATTACTTCAGTCTCCCATAGGCATTGCCGCTACTTGATTTTGTTTTTAAAACAATTATCCTAAATGTACAGTTGTGCACATCCTCAAATGTGTGCACACTCTCACGCATCCACAACTAATCCTGTTTGCTCACAACTCACTGACAATGGACAAGCTCCAAGCAAAAGCCCAGGGGGACCACTTACCTCCTGGCTCAGTAAACAAGGATAAAAATGACAGAAAAGACAACACCATATAAATGTATCCGCTTGTCACAGAGTCAGGTTCAAAGCGACCCAGCAGTTGTTTGCTGTTGCATACAGGCTACAAAATTATCAGTGAGAGGATATATGTTCGTGTGAGACCCCTGGTACGATAGTGTGTGCAGGGCTGGGGAGACAAAGCAGCACTGTGAGACACATTAATCTGACATACAGCATGTGAGCTCATTAATTCAACTTCTCAGTCCATGTGGATGAGACAGGGAGGGCCTATTTAAACACTGTCCCTCCGCAGCAGGGCTCTGAGCACATTGAAGCACTCTATTTATTGTAGACCTGTGTTTGGACTTGTGCCACGTAACACTTTGACCCAGTGAGAGGAGGTTGTTGAGACTTGTATCCAAGAACGAAAACAGTAAGCTATTGTGAGGCTCAACGCGGCAGGGTTTGGTTTTTGTTCGGCTTTATCAGTCTCTCGATTTACTGACATCTGTGATCGGTTGTTTCTCTAAAACTTTAGACGGCTTTTTCCGTATGACTTACTTACTATTATTTTTCTAAATAAATCATAAATTCATAAACCACAGACACCCATAAGGACAATGGCTTTATTACACAGATCTCACTTGATAAAACTAACAAGTTCTCAGAAAATTATTTTACTGCATGACATAAAGGGTGAAATACTTCTTCAAAAGTATCTCTTCCACGCCTTTTTTTTTTTTTTTTTTTTTTTTTTTAACTCACACACCCATACCTCTCATTCAGTAATTTAGATTCCCCAATAACTCCCAAATACCCCCATAGTGTTGACAACAGATCTCCTGGGGCAGATGACCATTGAGGAGGGGTACATAGTTTGCAGATGCCTGAATTTGTGATTGAACACGCAGGACGAATTAGAGCACCTGTGTTCATTTGGACATAGTTCTTTGCATCATACTTTTCTGAGGTGGGGCTAAGGTCACACAGCTATCAAGAGCTCATCCCGATGGATCAGAACCATTATCTCGCTGACCTTTTGTTGACTCAGAAGAGGATTCATTCATCTCTGCCTGGACTTAAAGGCTACATATAATTCTCCATATACTCTCTGTTTCACAAATACATATCCACGTGTCATGCTGTTTCGCAGCCACTTGGAGCAGTCTCATAAAAATGTAGAAAAATCAGAGTTTTGGGCTGCTTTTAGTTGTGTTGGTGCTGTTGTTGGTCCTTTAGCTTTACTCTGCCATTAAAAAGACAAAAGTCAAAGATCTGCTTTGTGATGGAGGGAAACCAAGTGACGATTTCAACACTGTTGTCATTGGTTTTCCTCTTTATAGTGTTTGGGACTTTGTCCTTTTGTTTAAGAAAAGGTCATCCCATTCTGGCTTTAGCCAGCTCAGGTAAATTTTCAACCATCAATATTTTTCATCGGAGCATATGCGTTATTAGTTTTTCAAAGACTTTACCCATACTCGGTTAATGTTAGGCATTGAAAACTACATGGTTAAGGTTAGGAAAAAAAAACTGTGGCACATTAAAACAGGTGCAATAATTATGTATTGCATCAATATATAATTCTTCTTGATTACCGTCTGCTGTGTAACGCACATTGGTTACACATACAAAACATGATGTACTACCAAACTACATCCTTTTGAAAGTCATGATGGGTGGTATAAAAAAAAAAGCTGAATTTATTGTTCATCTGCACTGATGTAATGTTTTAATTTGTACCATCAGTTCACAAGGCCTGATAGTATCAGCCTTGCTAGTCTTCCATCAAAGCGATACCACAGTTTTTGGATTTGTTTCGGTCTGGGAAATATTACTTTGAGGTTTTGGCTCATGTATACTCCAGTGTATGCTCCATGACTCTTGCAAAAATGGAAATGGAGCATAATTAGGAACAGAAGAACAGTGTAGTACTGTTGTCCAGTACATTAATTCAACACTGTCCTGGTAATGGCAACAAAAATGAGAGGCAGAGGAGGAAAAAACATCTGTGGGAACACTTCTTCTCTTTGGTCTCTTTTTACTCTTGGGCCACAGTGATACGTTCAAGGACATTTTTGTCTTCCTTATCTGACTACTTCAGTATGTTTCCTGTGAATTTCCTAACATATAACTGGCCACTTCTTTTCCCATAATTTGTAAACAATTTTTAGGGAACTAGTCTAATCAAGTGGTAAAATTTACAAAATTTTAATGAATTAGGTCCCCTTTACTCAGTTTAGGCCTGTACCTTTGTTTTGTTGAGTTGTGATGTGTAGCTGTCTTCTGCCTTTTTCATTCCTACAGTCATAGTAAATGACAGGTAAATGACCTCTGAAAGTGCAAATACTGTCACTTCGCTGTCATAAGTGCCTCTCTACCACACAAAGCAACATGCATATTTATGATGTTGCATAAACACTGCCCTTACGTCACACCAGAAGGCAAATTTGTACCCCACCATGCCACTCAATTCCCTCCCTTTGGAGCCCTGATGGCACACGGCACCAAATGAGTAGATGTCAAAGAGGATGCCAGCCTTTGTCAAAGTCTACATATTGAATTTCATCAATGTAAAAAAAAAAAAAGGAAAAGAAAACAACTTCAATCTATCCACAGGGGAAATATGAGATAACAGCGTGGCCATTTCAGTCTGTTTGGATTTCTTAACGTTTCTAGAATAATCAGGTGCATGTTTAGGCACTGCTGCTGAGAGGTATCAGTCATTCTAACCTGTCAGATGAGGTACTTTTATAAACTTTGATGATTAGTGGACGATGAGCCCAGACATGTTGGTGACTGACAGTCTCACCGCACTGCCAAAGCATTAATTCAAAAAGGAATGGATGGAGGAGAGGCCGGTCTATTCATCTTGTGAGCGTTGACACAAGTGGTATTCAGTTTTTACAAAAGTGCGAGGCTTTTCTTTTCTTTTACTGGAAGCAACAATAATTAACTGTTTTAACCCTAGTTGTATAGTGCAGGACTGTTGCTCTCTTAACGTTCATACTGTGCCAGTTAGGTGGAGTTGTTAATGACTAGGACAAATTCTGCTTTAAGCTTAAACAATTGGCCACAAATGGTGTGAAATCCTTTTTGGTCCCAAGTGAGGTGCCCTGACCACTCTGCCACAACTCTGCCCATCTTTCCTCTCGGTGGGGGTGCCCTAACTACACCTCCAGCTTCCGCTGGTAAAGCAGCCAGACTTCCTGTATTTCTCAGCCTGGAGATATTGCATAAAGCATGTGTAGTTGTTGGCAGATGAAAGGTTCAGTTAAAAGTCCTGTAATAAATTAAAAAAGCTGCTTAGCTGTTAAATGGTTTATGCCAGTTTTGTTTTCACCGTGGCTACTGTAGTGAGTGACTTTACATCCTTTTTATCAGTTGGACAGCACCGTTGTGTAAGTAGATTTATACTCTGAAGAAAATGTAGAGCTTATTAGTCTCACAAACTCATCCATGAATACTCACGTGCAAACTTCAACCACACCATAAGCAGCTGAAGAGTAATTAAAGCCAGTTTTTAATGAAAGCAAGTGTTTTCAAATCTGACCTATGTCCCTCCTAAAAGCTGCTCTCCTACCTTGAACGTGAGGTGAAACTCATTCAACAGCTTTCCACAGGTCAGACAATAGCGGAGACATTTGTGAAAGATGCTTCCTAAAAATTAATGTATTGAAAAATGTGTTTCCTCTCTGCTTCACTTTTCACATAACCTCTGCTGCTAATGGTGCTCTCACAGTGGCCAAACAGAACAGACTGGTGTGAGGATCCACCTGTGCCAGTGGTAACAAAAAGACTGTCTGGCCAGAAAGTCACGTGATGTGGAGACATGTCAACATCCGCTGCAGCTGCCTGGACCTTCTCAAGGCCCACACTGAGGAAGCAAAGCCTTGAGGGCGAAAGAAAAGTTGGTATTTGATACTTCATTCTGTTTTCATGTCTGTTAAAGTCAGCCACAATCCTCCATCTCAGTCCCTGCAGGTCACTCTGGGGGTCAGTTTGTCAGTAATGTCGATGTTTGCACATCCCAATGTCAGCTATTGTACAAGTCTAGAACATGCAGTCCATAATGTGTTTCAAAACATATTCCTGGTGTGACTAAAACAGCTACACTGCACTCATTGTAACATGCCTTTCAAAGCACCGCCCCTGCAGATGGATGTTTATCCTTGTAGGTGTGAGTTGACTGACAGGTGCTTTGGAATGTTGTGTGAAGCTGTTTCACAGTTCAGTGTCAAGGTTATGGTGCATCACACAAATCCGCGCTAATCGTAGCCCCTAGTAAGCTCCACCTGACAGCAAGGAACTCACACTGACAAGGAATTGTTGACATGTTTTCCGAAACCAGCGTGCCCAGCACATTATTTTCCCTTAAGCTTATTCACAGT
This sequence comes from Odontesthes bonariensis, assembly GCF_027942865.1. Classification (NCBI taxonomy): domain Eukaryota; kingdom Metazoa; phylum Chordata; class Actinopteri; order Atheriniformes; family Atherinopsidae; genus Odontesthes; species Odontesthes bonariensis. The sequence goes on from NC_134522.1 coordinate 18,740,648, forward strand.
AATGGGGAGTGCTGAAAGGATTTTGATTGTCTGCTAAAGTATTTAATGCACAGCAAATATTTTAGACACTGCTCATGGTGCGGAAACAATACATACAGTTTCCAGCATTCTTGGTTAATCAAGCAGAACAAAACAAAGCAAGCCAGTGGGTAGAAAGGAGAAAAAAAAATATTGGCCTTTTACTGTGTGTGCATGACCTGATTCTGAAGGAATCGCTGCCGTTATGTTACTTTACATTACTAGAGTTTTTCCTAACAAATGCACACTTTGCTGCAGACAAAGATCAACCATCATTTTTCAATGCTGTCAATAAATGATTGATAAAATTACAAGAGGAGTCTCTCATCAATGAAATTTAGCGGCATGAGTGTGAAATGAAGTGTATGCTTCTGCCCCTCGGTGTTTAAAGGGATTACTGGAAAAATACAATATCTTCTTTGTCAGCACTTAAGGTCTATATAGTTGTGCCTCAGGATATCCCTTTCCCGAAAGGAAGGATTGCCCCATTTTTTTTTTAACTCTCACACTGCTCATCACATTAGCACCTCCGCTTCGCTCCAAAGCAAAGATTCCCTCTCTTAATGGGATTAGTCAGAACAAAGTTGCTATATTTTATGGCGCTACGGTTTTTCCTTTAAAATGTGATAAAAATGGACATTTTGTCATTTCTGATCATGTGTAATGGGAGCAAAAGGCCGTCAAAAAGGGCACATTCTGCTTATTTCAAACATATTGTCCTTCAGAAATTCTTCTACTTTTCTGGCACAGGAGTAGATTCTAAAAGGATTATCTGTGGCAAAATCTTCCCGTATCATCTATCATCAGAGGTCCTTCACACACCCTTTATCCCCTGTCCCCTTCCAGATGTTCTCTTTTGACTTCCTCTCCATCTGCCATTCTCTCTTTCTCTGACAAAATCAATAGTAAGTCCATTTGCCGTATCATACTGTAGCGTCTCTCTAAACTCCGGATGGTAATGATGCGATGATAACCTCAGGGTGAGGTGCACTGAGGGGAAATTTTAGTCTAATCAATACAGCTGGTTTACAGTGCGACGAGATTTACTTTAAGGACGTATCACACTTCTTTCAGTTTGCCTGACAATACTGAAATGCGAATGTTTTTGTAAATTTTCTGCTGCTGGAAGTGGCACCTAATTCAGGGTTATACTTCAAGTGATTCTTCTCCATCATCAGTCGCTGTTTAAGGGTCGCTGTATGGGTCACAGTCTTGAATTTTCTTGCAGTCCCTGGACAATAGCAGTCATATGAGCCACCATGACATCACTCCATTAATGTGCTCCTCAGCTTAAGAGAGCCAGAGAGTGGCCTTTCCTTTGGGGAGATTTCAGCAAGGGTCTTTTGTGCTACGAGCTGCTCCAGCACAAACCTGCTCAAAGCTAGCCTTCTGCTTCCTCAACATGGATTTAATACCCTCATTAATGATATATGACAAGGGAGATCAATGCAGACTGCAAGTTAGAGCCCTTGGTCTGTGCGTGTGTGCATGTATGTGTGTATATGTGTGTGTGTGCAGAGATGTTTCTATAAGTTGTTTGTGTGAGTGTGCAGCTCTTCACGCACTGCTCTTAATGGGTACATGCTGTTGAACATCATATAGACTGGTCTGCCTCTGGATACCTTATACCTCACGGAGAGGCTGGGTTGAATGACTGTAGAGGTCATATGAGCTAATTAAACAATCATACAGAGAAGTATACATGGTTCTAGTGGTAGTGCAAATAAAATGCTGCCCCTTAAGTACTTATGTTTCTATAAATTCAATGGAATGCAGATTTGCAGTTTAGAAATATGGATGGCATAGTTTTGTACCAGCCACATATTTTTATTTTACTTTATTTATTTATTTTTCCTTCTTTTATTCAATTTCTGTATGGAATGAACAGTTATCTGTTTGCACACTGCCAAAATAATACAAAGAATCGTCAACACTGGGATTGAATTCCTGTTTACAGAGCATCAAGGTTAAAACCCATGTTTTAAAAGGTAAAACTGAGGTACCATCTACTTGACCCTGCAACACTCTGTTTGAAGAGACCCATAGCTGAGGTGATAGCATGTAATAAAGCCCCAAGATCAAAGTTTGGATTTGATTTCCAGCCAGCATGGTCTGGTGAGCAGAGCCCAACAAACCCATCCAACAGCCATGGCAACCATTCAGCGCTTTATTTTCTTATTAGATTGCTCTCCCAGAATTCCATTTTTATCCACATAGATCTGGCCAGTGAATCACCATTAAAGGGCCCATCAAGCTGTCAGGCCATCCGGAGTGCAGGTGCAGCGGGCCCACTGCACTGTAAACAAGCAGCACCAGCCTCTGAATAATGGAAGCCCCAGACTGTTTTATGTTGTTCAAGGGGACTTAAAGAGATTCATCTCCTGCTGCTTTTCACCAAGTTTGCTTCACAACTCCTTACTGAGCAGCTGAACGCTACAGTCTCATACGAGCAGAGAGGGAGGGCTCAGGAAAAGGTGAGGGGAGGAAAGAAATGGAAATTTTTCTTGCATTCTCAGACAATCACTACTTAAGAGCCTGTGCCAGAGAGCTTTGTTTCTGGAAAGGGGTCTAAATGGAGCATTTTATGCCTGGCTGAGCACCGACACTAAAAAGCTGAGTCTTCTTCATATCTGACAGATTTTCTTTCATTATACTTTCTCTGTAATTTCTTCAGTAGTTAGAGGGGCCACAGTTCTTTGTAGAGCAGTAAAATGTCTGACTTAACTATTCAAGACACCAGACAATTGCCTGCCGGTCCTTGTTCCCTCAAGGTCAGAGAGAGAGAATGGAAGTGCCCAAGAAAAACAAATGCAGACCATAGTGTAGTTGTCACACGCTCCACTAACACATGTGAAGGCTGGCTCTTCTTTTATTCTCAAATAAATTGCCCTGAAGAAGTGCTCACACATAAATGTGTCTTGCATAAACTGCAGTAAGTGCTGTGTTTTTCATGATTTGGTCCTCGGAGTTTATCTTGTGTCATTGAGCTTGAGTGACATCATCTTCCTGTTAAATTATTACAGGCCCGAGATGTACAGTGTTTTCCTAGAAACGGTCTTAAAAGTTTATCAAAGCCCAATATAGAGGAGGGTGTGTTTTAACTGGTAGAAAAAAAATGATGATCTGAAGTTTTACACTTAACTGAAAGTGGGAGAATCCAATTGCAAAATCGTATAGGATGTCTCACAATTGTCAAAAAAGATCTGAGAAAATCTGCTCGTTTTTCACCCAGTGGAAAAAGTGAGCTGGCAAATGTGTCCGAGACACACAGCTCTGTGGGGTAGTTAACACCTTGTGCCCTGTCTGGTTGTCATCAGGAGTAACGGGCAACGGTGCAGGCAGGTGGGGATCAGTGCTTTAGGTTTGCTGACAGTTTTGCCAAACTGTAAAAGAAATTATCCAAGAAGATTGAAAACAGCACTCAGCGAGACTGTCAGGGAAAACAGATGATGCACATCCAGGTGACTATCCCATCGTTTTAGTGCCCTGCTGCACATGCAGCTGTAAAGAGCCCTGGGTCGCCACATCTGGCCGGGCTTACTTCAAGGAAGAAGGCTGGGGCCTGGGGGGGACAGAGAGTTGAGACTAAGGGAGACCTCTCAGAACAGACCAAACAGAAACTTGCTGGCTACTGATAGGCCAAACACAGATACCCCTCAGTTTCTGTTTTGTCCCCATCAGCTTTTGAAATGACCCCTCACATGGACGGGGAAGGGATTCGTTTTACACCTCCTGTTTACGAGGGCTGAGGGGTGCGATTTGATGATGCCTCCAACAAATCTAGAAAGAGTGCACAATGTACGCTGCTTCCACAGCTATTGATGATGTTAGAGTTTTGAACATGTAACAGCAGCCTTTCTTCCTCGGGATCCAGTCGGAGATTAATTTAAAAACATGTCAGAATAGATATTGTCAAACTTTTTGAAGCAAGACTGAAGCGAACAGCCAACAACAAGATTATAATACCTGAAAACAAATTCAGTCTTTTTCAATATGCATAAGCTCTAATCGCCTTTGTAACTTTAATAGTGCAAAGCGTTACACGTCATTGGCATAGTGTAAACAGCAGATTTGTCAAAGGGTTGTACTGCAAGTCTATCAAAGTGCTGAGTTTTTCTTTTCACTTTGTTGAGGTCCAGGCTTGTGGCCTCTGGCATTGAGGGCTTTAGAGGAGAAGAGGCCCAAGCCAGAGAGGGCGCAGGGCAACATGGGGTGACTGAAGGACACAGTGTGGGGTCACGCTGGGGCTCTTCCTGCTCTGCATGTTCCATGCCCCAGTGCTCTGGAGGCCAGAGCCTGATTACTGCACTGGGATCCAGGCGCAGAGCGTTTTCATTAGGGAGAGGGCCAAGATCATCCAGGAAGGTTCCGGCCCATTAATACATTTGAAACGGCGAATGAAAGGAGGGGGTTGTTGCGGGGGTTTGAGAAGGGAGGCATGCAGTTATTTTGAAAGGGGAGAACTCTGTGGAACTACTATGAGAGCCTTGGTGAATAAATACCCTGTGGATCATCTCAACCTCCTTCTACTCCTTTTTCCTCTCTCCCTAAGATCTGCAGCCAATTTTCCTGTAATTTGGGATAAATTGTTTGTGAAATCCATGTCGATCCTTCCACTGGGAATCCATTCACAAAAGGTGGGGAGAGGGGAGGACTTGGCTGGGTGAATAACTACAGTGAAAATAGGAACAATGTATGGAGAATCTGGTTAATGACATCATCTGCTTCCTCTTTCAGACTTTTCATACAGACAATCATAACAGGGCACAGAAACAGATTCTTTTCATTCACACTTGAAGTAGCTCAGAGTGATCAAAGTCACTGCATTCATGTGAAACCATAAGAGGACACTCACAGATGTTTGCACAAAGCCATGATATCATTTTGATATATGTTTTGAAGTCTTTGGTCAGTTCAAGCTTACAAATTCAGGAACTGATTTTCTCAGGGTTTGTATGACTGAACGCTCCAGCACCTTCGTTTGCCTGTACTGGACTGACATAACATACAAGGAAGCAGGTTGATCTAATTATGATGAAGGCTAACTGCCCGTCTTCCCTCTCTTTGGTAAATCTGATATTTCCCCAGCTAGTGGTTGTACCGCTGTAGGTGTTTATTACCAATAACCACATGAAGTCTTCACTGTAGGAAGAAAATAAATCTCCTCAGTTCAGTTTCCAAACTAGTTAATATTTTATCCCGCATATGACTAGTATTGATTTTTCATAATCTTTTATTAATGGAGGCTGGTGCCGCAACAAAATGCTAATCTTATAGTAAACCTATCATCTTTTTCATGTTTATTCTTGATTTACTGTAACGAAAGTAGCTACATCTCAATTTGAGACCCTCAAAACCCGGCAGCAGCAGTTTAGAAGTCTTTTGTGATCTTTCACCCATTTAACAAGAACTAATAATATAACAGCTCCCACCAACCAGGGAAATTACAGTGCAAGTATTCCTGCACTGATCATTTTGGTCATGTAAAATATTAAATCGGAGAAAAAGTATGACCTTGTATGCTCCACTGGCCCGACACTCACCGCAGACGGCGACCATGCCAATTACACAAAAGCTGCACCAGACCCGCCAAGCCAGTGCAAAGTGAGCTGTTAAAGCCTGACGTGCGTTTTGTCATTGAAGCACGACAGGGAAGAGGCTGACGGTAAGCACAGAGCTGCGCTCAGGGAGCGGAGGGGGTAAAAAGGCTCTGTGACTTGGCAGCAGGGATCGCAGTGTGTGCCAGCACAGCTGTCCGGCAGGCGTCTCATTCAGAGCTGCTCCCAACATGCAACCGACAACCAATCTATCACTGCAGCAGCCGGGCACACAAGGACACAAAGGTGTGAACCCAGCGTGCGGTACTCACAGAGTGCAAAAGCTTTGCACATCATAATCTCTCCTTGTAGACTTGCATGAGATGATTTGAGAAGCTCGGCTCTTAAAATAACAAACTTACAGAATATTTTCACATCTTTATCGTATTCATTGAACAGTTTTTCAGTTACAGTGTGACCCTTTGAAGGAGTATGTAGGGACATTTACACATTCTATCTGGCAATGGACTCACTTGGGCAAGACTCAAATTGCTGAAAGTTCTGAAGTATGTAATTCAGTCAACTGTTATTAACTCGCAGGGCGCCAGGCCTGTGGATCTTCTTTGTTATAAAGACAAGGATGAGAGAGGAGGCATTTCGCTCATGTGCCAGGTTTTTGTTTACACTTTCATTATATCTCGACTTATATTCTCTGATGCCTACATCCTGAGTCCATTCTGGCGGTTAGGTTTTAATATCCTGACGCACTCAGCTCACTCGTCCTGCTGTCCTGTGCCACACAGGGAATCGGAGAGGGGTTATATTACAGCACATGAATCAAGGCAAAATGAAATGCACTCCAGACGCTTTCAGATGGTTTTAATTTATGGCAGAGGCCTGCGGATACAAAAAATGCATTAAATGTAATCTGATCACTTTATTCGATGCTGAATTTATGAGCAATTGGACTCTATCTGGCTGGAGTGACTGATTTTAAAAATAAACACTGAGATATCTTACAAATCTCTGATTCTGAAACATGTTGATAACACTATTAACAGTATTAAATTATGTTGTTTTTTATCAATACATAGTCGATCATCAAAGGTTAAACAAAATAAATTTTAGTCGCTTTAGCCCATACTCGTTACAGTGTTTAACTCCCAAGCAAACATGCAAATTCCTAAAGTTAAGATAAAAGCAGTTTGTTCTAATAACCCGCCTCAGAAGTCATTTTTATTTAAGCAGCACCAGTTTTAGCAGCAATTGACTTGTGGTCTGTGTTCCATTGATATCTCAATTGTAAAAATCATCTCTAGTTCTGTGTCCTCAGAGATCAAATCAATTTATGAGAGCTGGATATCTGTCATTGGACCAAATCCATTACGGTCAATCCAACCCAGCAGGGCGTTTGGCTCGTACACTAAGAGGTCCACAGGCATTTACAGGGAAATGAGGAGACGCATCAAGTTTTAATGCTCAAAGCCACAGAAACCAATGAGACATTAGACTGACTCATTACATGGCATGAATACCTTGTGGCAAAGGAGATCTGCAAAATGTTGTCGAACAAACATACTTTTTTTTCACCAAAACACAAGTGATCTGAGGTTATTTTTAATCTTTTGCTCTGATGAGCAGATAATGCATGGCCATAAGCAAGAACATTAGCATACAGTCACACCACGTGTACCGACATGTGTGTGCATGCAAAGACTTAGGAAGTGCATCCATCAGCAGTTTCGGGTACACGGTGAAAAACAAAATGACCTCTTCCTTCCCTCAACTTTGGCCCCTTGCTTCAACTAGTGACACCACCTGCTTAGCGAGGATGTTCCAGTAAATGCAAAAGGACTTCGACGCCAAATGCACTTTATTTGGAAAAGAACAAGATGTGCGCAATCATGATATTCTGGCAAGGGTGTCTTTGTTAAGAGTGGATGTTGCCAATCTTGTGAGAGCAGCTTGTGAACAGTGGTGTGAAATGGCTTTTCTCACTTGCCACCAGCCATTTCGAAATAAATATTAACTTTGAAATAAGTGCCTGTTTCCTTCTCCCTGTGCCTTCACTCCACTTTTCGGGCTTTTTCCTCACATTACCAGGAGGTAACGAATGAGTCTTACATCCAATTTGGTAGATAAAAATTACTTTAGCTTTTGTACTTTAACAAAGTGTGACTCAAAAAAAATGTTTTTGCGATTTTCTGACCTTCTCAAGCCTCACCATGAGGGCTGACATGTTGTTTTTTTTTATTTTGAAACTTTGAAACTTTCTTTCTCTTGAAACTTTTGAAGAACTGCAACTGGTCAAAACCGATAAGATGTCTAATCTACTTCAGTGCCAACTGGTTTACTGTTACTGAATGCCAATTGCTAGCTAGTGCTAAATTAAAATGCTCAAGATGATGGTCGTGTAAAGATATGTTTATAGCCTAAAGCAACAAGAGCTAAAATTTAGCTAAACGAATATGGCAGTTTACACAAGGTTTACATATGTGTAATTACAGTGAGTAGATTTTTTTAAGTGATCCAAATCTAATGCCTGTCTCATGTCTGTGAACCATTTAAGACTGGCAAGGTCTAAAATTTGGGTAGAATTTGTATAAATGTAATTCTCCCCAAAAAGTCTTTTTGTCTGGCATTTTGTTTGCTTGTTTGTTTGTTTTTCCTGAATGGAAGCATGTGTAGTTGGCATGCTCAGTTACAAATTGTTGGGCAGCACACAGTCAGTCCAGATGACGAAATTTACACCAAACGGGCCTTGCACGGGAGGATCACAGAAAGCATGAATTGCCTTCCAGATTGCCAATTCACACCCTAGTATTAGTGCGCGTCTTATAAATGAATCTCACTTTGCTGATCTATATGCAAACAAACATGGAGCCTGCTGCACAAGTAGAAAGTTGAGACGCACCTTCTCGTTCAAAATTAATTGGGAGATGTATAAAAGTATCTGCAACCACACCAATGGCATATTTCAGCTGTGAAAATGGGTCTCAGTCTCAAGTTTTGCATTTTTAAAGTTTTAGTACGAGTATGAAAATAAAAAAAGAAGAAAGAATTAAGAAGAAAAATATCCCAGCGCATGAATGCCACTTGACTTTAACTAATATGGCAAATTAAAAAAATAACAAAGCTGAGCCTTCACAGCTTTAACCACACTGAAAAAGTGTATCTCTGCTAATCTTTATTAAACAATGACGCACAAAGATGGAAAAATAAAGCCCAGGGATGACGCAACAATGCAAGGGATGACTGTGATAAATCTTTTCTTTCTGTTGTTTCTCCAGCTGCACGGCAACTATCTGAGGGTAATTGCTACAATTGTACTCTCAAACTGGGATAATAAAAGGCCTTTCAGGATATAAACACAATCCATAGCAAACAGCAGTACTGCAGAAAAATCACAGGCGGCCATGTTTTGACATGTGCATGATGAGTGTCCACACACTTGTGTGCTCGTTTACAATTAGATAAGCTAACTCTTACCCAGAACTCCTTTCAGAGCCTGCCACCCTGACTCTCCGTCTGCTTGACTGCTCACATAGGCGTTTCTTTTAATGTCAAGTTCTGAGCACAGTTTTGCAAACTTTCTTCAGTTAAACAAAGATAGACTACTGTATTCCATTTCTTTGCTTTCTACGTTGCAAGTGTTGAAATAGTTACAAGGACTTGGCTGATAGTTCTGTAGAGATGGTGTGGAGAAAAAAAAGAGACTTTTGGATCTTGAAGAAATTATTCACGGCTGTAGTTCAGAGGAGCGCTCATGTCACGGGCTGTGACAAGCGTGCAGCTCTAAGCACGTCCCGGCAGCCTGGAACTCGGTGCTGCACCCCTTCCAGAGACACCATTAAGACTCTGAACTGGGAGAACGACACGTCATCACAGAGGAACCGCAGTAGTATTTCCAAGATTTTTGCGGAAGTGAAGTTTGTTTTGAAGGCTCGCTAAAGTGATGCGAAATTGCAGTTTTGCTTGGAATATCGTGTCAAAGTCCTTTGAATATTATTCTCCCATTTGTAGCTTAGGGAGCAAATAAACACTTTTGATATTTGTTGCCTGTTTTGCACCGAGATTTTGATACCTTAGAGTCATTTTTTTTTTCTCTTGGATTTTGATATCGACTGTTAGGCGTAAATTTGTGATTTCAGTCATAATAAATTTACAAAACACTCATCAATGCAGTACAAAGACTCATTTTACAGGCATCTTCTAAAAAGTAACAGAAAAAATAAAAAGAACAGTAAATTAATTCAAAAGACACCATGGTGTTTTGTGTATAATTGCCCTGTCCTCTGTTTTGAGGTCCAGACAAGAAAGGTTTATGCATTCAGAAACGATAACAAAGGAGCTTTGCTTTAGGCCGAGCATGAGGACAATGACATGTCACCCTTATACACACACATCAGAGAAAGTGATGGAACTGGGGCCATCTCAGACTACTATAACGACCCAGCACTTCCCTCGTATGCATGTATTGGGATATGTGTGCCTTTGTACCTTTGGTCTATTATCTGTCTCCCACTAGGCCTCCAGCTATCCAGATGAGCCGGGGAGCTGAAGTTGTGCTCGACTGAAGACCTAGTCCTGTCTGATGGGGAGAAAGGGTTCAAACAAACCTAGCCTGTGAATTATGGAGTAAAGCTTGCACAGAGCATAGGCTAAATTAGCCTGGTTACATATGCAGAGTCTCTCTTATGCCCAAAGGTCATACACCAACCTGAAGACAATGGTAATATCACTCAGACTCCCTGTTCTTTCGCTCCGACGAGAAAATTAGCAGATACAAAACCACGATTTTTTTTTGTTTTTTTTATAATCATATCAGCGTATAGTGTAGAATTCTCCAACAAAATAACACCATCCAACTTCTTGCTATTTCCCATTGCAATCTATATGCTTCATCTTGTCAGACTCCAACTCACTGTTATCACTAAACGAGAGGGAATGGCCTCTACCTCCTGACAGGTTATTATTGATCCTTTTCAATGTGCTGTCAAAGCTAGATCTGGCTAATTGCAGGGTTGGTCTTAGCATGTTGCCCATCCATCCAGGAACTGCATAGCAGGTCACCGGCTGACCAGTCAAACATCTGTCTTAAAGGGCACTTCAATTTTGACAGTGACAGCATTAAAGAAGAGCAGACAGGGTCAAAAGCAGACATGTCTGTCTGTCAGGATTGTAACCAAACACTGGAATTTTGTCTGCCCCTGACTGCCTTTAAAAAGTCAGGGGTGCCAGTTTTGATGGCAGGTATTTTAGGTTTGAAAAAATAGGTAGCGGGATAGACATTTTAGAAGTACTTTAATTTGTTCTTTTTCCAAGAATCACAGAAGATAGACAACCCTTTCATGCTTTTACACCCAAATTATTGATTTATTTGCTAAAAGAGCAACATTGGAAAATAGCAAGATGAAATAAAATGATTATGAACTCTGACATCCCATTTCCAATGTATATTAGAAATACTTAAGCAGCAAAGGGCCAAATGTGAGGCCAAGCATAGCTGTGCACTGCAGTTCTAACATGTTCTGGAGATGTTTCAAAGTGGTTGCATGGGTGAATGCAAATGTCTGTAAAATTCTCTCCAGACTTCTTTTCTTTGAAATTTTCCACCAATGTACCTGATAAATTATCAAGATGATCAGCTGTGGAGACCATCTGCGAACATAACAGCTAATTTTCCAGAGCATTTACTGTGAATGATGAGTGGATGAGCTGGTTAGAGTTGCTGCTTCATTGTATTTTCTGCTGAACTGTATGTTGTGTTCCAGTCACTCATTAATTTTGTGGATAAGTTCAGATACATGCTGGATTGGTGTCAGCACAAAAAAAGCGTAGTCGGGGAGACTCATCTTTCATTCCTAATGTCCAGTAAACAAAACACAGTGATTTCCACACTTCAGTTTTTGCATCACACCCCTCCTCCTAGGCACTCTAGAGAGACATTCCTCTTCACCACTTCCATGTGTTTTGGCTGTGAGAGCACAGCCCAAAACAAAAAATCTTCTGCTCTGAAAAACAATCGTGGAAAAAATGTGGACCAAACCGTCCACAAAATTGTCTTAAAATCTCTGGTGTCATGTATGAAAAGGGGCTAAGGGACACTGAGATAATATGTATCCATGGGTGAGGAATATTGCCATCCCTGCATTCAATGAACGCATTGTTTAAAACAAACTTGGAGTGTAAAACAACTTGAAATAGAAAAACTTGTTTCAGAGAGGTTCAAGGAGACGAGAGTCACCATGTCCAAGATGAATCATGGATGCAGACTAACTTATGACCCAAAAACCTATTCTACCACCTCTGTTTTTGGTTGATGATGTGCAGACTTAAGCACGTAATCAACGTACACCGAGGATATTTCTCTTGTGTTTAAAGAAGCACTAAATTGTAACTTTTTACACTGATAATCAGGTTGCACCTTCACTCTTGTTGCTTTTGGCTTATCACTCACTGCTCTCCTTTTCGTATTCCTCTGGGTGCATGCAAAGCTATGCAGGCATTAAGATGGGATAAAGGCTGCATACTTTACAATATCCTATACTTCCACCAAAATACAGCTTTTTTTTTTTGTCTTTCAATACTGTCTTTTAATACATATTGCATGTTTTAATGTTATGGTACACACACACACATATATATAAAGTACTGAAACAAAACAAAAATGCCATTGCCTTCACAGGAAATACTGTACCCGTGGAAGGAGTACAGCAACTACATAGTACGATAAATGACCTTAAATTAGGTAACATAAATGCTTTTCAAATGTTACATGATATAGCTGCTGTCAAGCATGTATATGTAACCTATTGTTTATAAGAAGCACTCGTCAGAGAGCAGATTTCAGACAAGCTGCCCAAGCAGAACCTGATGAACCTGCAAACCTACAAAGCTTGAAATGCAGATCTGAGGCCTGCTGAGGAGTGATGACAGCTGTCATAGCAGTGTGATAAAGTCAAACAAAAGAGCGGGAGAGAGCAGAGAGAAGAAAAAGAGAAGAAGAAGCAACTTCAACACTTTTGTGATTTTTTTTTTCTCTTTGGGGTGAGGAGGGAAGGGGGGTATGGGGGGTGGGTGGTTGGAGAAGTGTTCCAAATTCTGCTACTCAGCATAAAATGTGTTGGATTGAGAGCTAAATAAAGGCAGTGAGTGACCACATGAAACACTACTGCGCTGCGGGGGATTCTGCTTCTTTTGTTTAGATGCTAATATGCTGCTGTGATAGCAATATAGAATGAAGGGGTCCTCCTCTGCCTTTGATACACATTATCCCTCTGCATATTTTTTACTAGCCTGGCACAACAAGAATAGTATCCCTTGGAGAGTAAATGAGGCCCTTTTGTTGCAGGCTGACCTGCAGGCACTGAGCAGCTATTAACATAAGCATATGGGTAATATCTTACATTGTTGCTTTCTTCTTTTGTGTGCAAGAAAGAATGATACCTTAAAAATATGGTTATGTTGCATGTACTTTATAGTGCACCTCCTGTGGGTATAACTGTATGGCCTCAGCTGGACAGAGAAAGACTTTCCAGATATTCGTATTGAATGTAATGCCAAGATTATTCTCAAAGAATTATCTGCTGCACAGGTTCAGAATGTCTCCTAAGTGACCTGGTCCTGTTCTCTGTGTAAAACGAGCCTCTCTGCCACACACAGGGTCATTGCATGTGATCACTTTGCGAGTCCTGCTATGTTGACGGTGTGTGGGCAAACCTAAGTGAGACCCAGAGCAGGAAATGGACAGGAGGGGATCAGAATGAGTGATGGAGAGACAGAGTTTGACTGGGAAAAAAGAAAAACACCAAACTAAGAGCAAGGACCTTCTCAAGTTTCATTTTAATAGCACAGAGCCATTTTTCTCCCTTTACGCTGAGAACACGCCTGGCCATTAGGGCCTCCTGGTAGAATGTGTAAACCTCCTGCTATTAAAACCACAATTTGCACTGTCAGCTCCTATGAGCCAAATCTACGACCACACTGCAACCCTTCCCCCCCTATGTGCAACTCAGAGCCCTTTTTCCCCTTTTGTAGGAACTTTCAGGCCACAATAACCATCATCAGTTAAAGGCGGCAGGTCCATTACACTTCCCCTGTTCACACAGCCTGCATTAAGCTAATATTATCTATTCCCAGAGTGGCCCAGCCCTTCACACACCCCATCAATTATTAATCTCCCTGCTCACAGCTAATGTTTGGTTTGAATTATTTAAACCCATCTTCATTTATCAATAAACATAAATGTTAAACAAAGAATGCTTATGAGCACTATGAAAAAGTTTATGAGATTATTTCGATGGAAGGTGATTTACGGGTATCATATTCAACGGTAATGTTTCAAAGAAAGGGAAGAGGATTGCAAAGGCAGGCAGGGGCAGAGAGGGAAAGCACACCAGGGCTGGTCATTTTGTTTACAGTCAACACCAAATCGTCAAAAGAAAATAAATGCACATTCAAGACACATCTAAAAGCATACCTTGGTTTTAATCTTATTCCTTTTTTTTAATGAATGGATACTCTCATGAAATAAGAGAATCCAAATCTGAGTCCCTGATATTTGCTCTTGTTGAAAGCACTTACATATTAGTCGGCTCTTCCCCGGGGTGCCATTACAGTTCAATACCCCTGCAGTGAGAACAAAATGAACCCGTCTCTGAGATGTCCAACCTGTTAAAAGGAGAAACGAGCCGACATGAACACAAACTCTCTGTTGGTTTTCGGCACTGAAAGAGAGGCCTATCCTGCTGCTGCCTTTTGACTAATGAGGGAAAATAGGCGAACGTCACCGTTCTCCTTGAGCAAACATTTTTGGATATTGTGGACGACCTATGGAGACAGGAATAATATAAGACCTGAGGAGTGTAAGAGAGCTCAGCTTGGGTCTGGCTGCCTGGCAGACAGATATCACCCAAGAATTTCAATGCAACATTTATTGTGGAATTCTGGGAATTCTGTGCCATCATGCCCCCCAGCAGACAGGATGACTTAAAAAGATAGAATTTATGTTACACAAAGAAAGCCTGGGTATGTGTGTACTATTGGAGGATGTTAGTGGAGTGGGTGGGTTTGGTTCACCTCCAAAATACCAAACACTCTCATATCCAATCCACCTGTTATTATTCGAACAATTTGAATCAACAGATTATGTTTCCCAGTGCACAAAGAGCAGCAGTCTGCAGTCACAGAGATATGAGATAGAGCCATTTATTGTGGCCCCCAGGGGTGTTTTTCAACATATGCTTTTAGATCATTCACTGACAATTTACCTCCATCACCACAGTCCATATTTGATGCCCCCTTTTTTCCTCATCACACCACCTAAATCCCTCCCCACCTCCACACTGCTGTCTCCTGTGTTGGGTAAACAAGGCGGAACCCTCGTCAGCGTGGTTAAGCTGGTGGCTCATGACAGAACGCTGAATGAGTGATTTAAGGTTTCAAGTGAGCAGCTTTCACAGTTAATTAACCTGCTGATGGCTGTGCATGTGTAGTGTGGAACAAGGGATTCATGGGAGAAAGCCCTCCTCATATGCTTCGCCATTTCAAGTTAAGACAGCCATGCACATTACTGTGACACTGGGGTCCAAGTCTTCCAGCGGAGCAATCACGTATTTGTGTCCTGGTTCTGCGGGTTCAGCCTTTTGTTCTCTCTTCACCTTCGAACATGAGAGCATATCGCAATGCATGCACACGTCCCTTTCAACATTGAGCTCATAGGGCTTAGATAGGAGAGGTAGAATGTATCGAATGTGCAACATGCGGTTCCTAGACCACTGCGAGCCTGTAGTGCTACAATGATGAACAGTTTGCCAAAATTTGGAAGTATTTCAAGTTAAATCCACACTTAAGAAGTATAATTGTGGACAAGATTTTACAGATTTGTAACTGTAAAGTTAGCACTTAGACCAATTTCTAAATTAGTAATTATGACAGCTCTGAGCCACTCTCGGAAGACAACGTGTTACTGCTGGAGTGGTTAAATACCAGCAGCCACTTCACCGTTTAGAGATTTTCAGGAAGTTGGCTGTTAAGTTGCATTTAAATATGACCTAATCACTCCCACTGCACATTTCCAAAACACTTGTCACTTAAGCTGCGCGGGAAGGAACTTTGGGGGTAGATGTATGCCCACTGCATTTGGAGAAAAACACCCTGACTTTGAACGTTGGAACATTAACAGTCATCAATGTTTTTGCACTCTTCTCCAGGTTTCTTCAGAAACTTGATCCCTTGGGTGCTGAAAGCCAGGTCTTCACCTGTTAGCAGATCACCCACTGCTCCCTGGGGTCAATGCGTGTTTTCCTCTGGTTTACCACCCAGGCAGCAAAGCATCTGAGTTGGAGGATAGTGTGCGTGATTCATGCCTTGATAATTATAGTTTATGTGCTCTTATTATTAGCAGCTGACTATTCAGACAGATGCAATGGAGATGTGCCCTAACAGGGATTTGTACTTTGATGGAGCATCTCGTTTAACTGCACCACACATTTAAAGGGAAAATTACTTTGCTCTTTGAACTATATTTTCTGAGCCAGTATTTTAAAACCTTGCTTTTATTTCCACCAAGCATTCATTCAGAAATATAGCTCCACCCGATAAATCCAAGTGTAAATGGATACTGTGCTGACAATCTACATAATTGGAGTAATTGTCCTGCGAGATCAAGCTTTCACATTTTCATCTGCATGGCAGCAATGTAAAATCGTGACTAATTTGCATCATTCCTTAAGGCTGTGCACCAAAACAATTTCCAAGTGAGGACAAAAGCTCTGACAAAAGCAAATAAGAACATGTAACTCATTATTGACTCTTAGCCTTTTTTAACTACTCTCCTCAGAACAATATAATTGTCTATTCAGGTATGTAGCTCCAGGTTGTTCCAGAACGATCTTTGATGAGTTCATGTATGTCATGTCGGTAAATTGCACATTCATCGGTTTGGATAAAAGGGTAATTGGAAGAGCATATAATAACAGCTCCTTTGTATTTAAATGATGGATTTTTGTATATCACAAATTCAGTCTAACAAAAAGGAGAATTACATTCATAAGAGTACGACAATATCAACTAGGCACATAAAACCATATCATTTATTCATCACAATTATTTGTCTAGGCATATAGAACAAACTGAAACTATTCTAAGTGTATCTGTGCAATTTTAAAAGCATAATCTATTTATTAGCCACATTTACAAATTGCTCAATATTAGCCAAATAATAAATGGAAATATGAAATAGATGCTGCACCCTTGATCTATGGGGCTCAATGATGCAGCCCTCTTTTGAGGCACTCTGAGATGCATTAAGGACATGCATGGAGGAAACAATGGAGAGTGTAACATCAGAAAAAGATAAATTTGTCTCATTAATCCTTTATTCTTCCAGACTGGAAAGCGCATTTAAGGGAACATACTGAAGCAGTGCTGTGTGCTTGGATCTTTCACGCAGATGGGCAGAAAGGAGGAAGGGAAGGGGGGGAGGGGTGGTAGTGTCAATCTGCGCATCATTAGACAGTGCAGTGATGAGGAAGAGGAAGACAGGGATTACAGAGATGTGGCTTTCACAACAAAATGATCAATGATGTCTTTCATTTAAAAGAGGCTGCATCCCTCTCTCCCTTCAAGCTGTTTATTAAAATGAATTAACTTTCTTTCTACATTTGAAGCTCAAAAGTATGTAGAAATTTAAAAAAAAAAAAATGTATACATATATATATATATATTCAAAATCCACTTGAGATTTTCTAGCCAGGTGTTCTGTTGTATCAGCATAATGCAAATTACCACCGGTAAATTCAATTGATTTTGGTAAAAAAAATGACATTGATTTTTTTCTTTACCCATCTGAAATGGCCAGGGAGTCCATAAAACAGATAAAGAGGTCATAACCATTTTACCAGCCTGTAGAATTCTGCAGAAAGATTTAATGGGTCATGAAAGTCTGATGGTTAAACACGAAGCCTGAAAAAGGGCAACAAAATGAACCAAGGCGGCTGCATAACAAAAAAAAAGCCCCATCCACAAGTTAATTTAAAGGTGACAGCTTTGACAGCGGACACGAAACCAAACAAAACAAAAGTCTTTTGTAGACATTTCGTGTGGTAATATCAGCGAATTCTTTCTATGAAATATGATTTAAAGGTGAATGAGGAGAAGTTTCGTTATTTTGAATAGAACCTGAAAGGACAAATGGTAGCAGACTTACCTGACATGCTGATTATACGAGAAAAGTAGAACAAAAACTTAATTAGGCATATTGCTTTTAGAGGCTGGTTAGTATATATGATACATTTGAAGCTTGATGATTTTCCTGTGGATAAGGGCACTAATGCACTATCCTTGGTAATAAAGTGTTATACCTACACGGCCCAGTTCTTTAGTTTCCATAACAGTTACAATTAAATATTTGCTTGTAAAAATCAAACAATCACAAATTAATTTTAATGGCCCAGTGATTATTTTATTGCAGATGGAATTTTTATTGTTTTGTTTTGTTTCTATTCACTTCACAGCATTTTTAAATGAAACTCTCTGATTAGATATTAGCTTGAGGAGGGCCTTAGAGGGCTTTGATGTGGCTAAGAATGAATGCACACATTGCTGCTGCTGGGCAGAAACCTTGAACATCCAAAAATGCCCCTTTTCAGGAAATGTTTGTATTTGGCCTCTGTATATGACAGAATTCTTTGAATGTATCTCTTATAACAAGTTACCATAATCAATCTCAAATGGATTTACACAGTTTTTGACTTGCTGAGTTCAACATAAGTTGTTCTATCATTGATTTTAACAGCACATACAAAACAGTGCATGCTCTTTATCATCAATGCACAGTTTACAATATTTATTGTGGCCATCTGTGCTTTCTGTTTTACCATTTGGTGACAATATCTTGTTAGAAGAGATGATGTGGTATTACTTGGTTGCTTCAGACTGAATATCACAACGTAGGCAAATGGTAAACTGTCTGACTGCAGTCCAACTCATCGTAGTTTCATGCACTCCATTCTGCTTCTGCATACAATATCTTAGGCCTGATAATAATATTTACAGATTTGCCTCCACCAAAGAGTTTGGCTCCATGCTGCTCCTTACTTGTGGGAGTAAATATAAATGTAAACGGTGTTAAATGTCACCCCATTAATGGAAAATACTAGTTAAGTCAGTTAAATAGCTCTAAAGTAGGGGTGGGGTGGAGATAGGAGGTTTTGGAAACAGTTTGGAGATTGATTGGAGTAACAAGACGAAATCACAGGATTTTTAAAAAACACTTTACAAATGTTAAGAGGCGACCAAAAGAGTCTATCAATGAAAAATATATGATATATGAAGATAAAAGGAAAAGTTATACCTGGGCAATACAAATGTTGAATAGTAAAATGATACTAAAAGGAGTAGCAAAGGCTACTGATTATTTCCCCCCAACTTTCTTGGGCTTATTGCTAACTTCAGGAGTGAGAGAGGAGGTGTTGCTCTCTGTGAGCAGACCAAAGGGTCAACAGACAGGAGCCTGTGATGCTGACAGATAAAGAACTATTACTAATTTATTTCTCACTTTTCCCTTGTCTGGACTTGGAGCTGGGAAGGCTGCATCTGAGGGGCCAAGCTGGATTTCAGTCCTGTCAACATTTTATGTCACTTGTCAGAATACTAACTGACTTACAAGCGCTTGTTTGCCCCTTGTCATCGGCATTGACTGTGGTAGAATGGAGGGAGGAAATAGAATCCCCCCCCCCCCCCCCCCCTCCTCACACACACACACATACACACCTCCATATACACCTTCAAGCTATGCTTGATATGAAATTGTGGGATTTGAGGAATCGGGTACATTTTCCTTGTCTTCCTCCCCCTGAGACATCATTTACTCCTATAAAGAAGAAGGGGAGAGAATATGTTATGGGTGAAGGTGGATGTGAGAGTCTAAGGTAGGCATGAAAACACCTGTTCATCTAAAGACGGATGAGATGTTAGGTCCCGTAATCCAAAGTTTTTCACATAGTCCATCAAATCTGTAAATGATGGTTGATGTTCTGCGAAGAATGCTGATAGATTTTTTTTGTCACTCCACAAGATTTCTCAGATTTTGAAGGAAATAGCATATAGTCTCTTGAAATATGGGTAATGTACTCCTGTAAAAAAAATGGCTCAGTGCAAAACAGCAGTTGAAATGTATGATTATCATGTAAACATTGAAGATGCTCTCAGTTACATGGGGCTTTTTTTTACGAAAAAACTCAAATCTGTCTTCTTTCCGTGCCGTTTTCGAAACTATAGTCCTTTCGCTCCGATTTAGATGTCAAGCAAAACTAAATCCACATTCTGACATCAGATTATACCTTTCAAAACCATGAAGATAAATATGTATGTCTGCAGCTTTGGTTTGAGGTTTGTGAGGTTGGAAGTGCTGCTGTATTTTGGACATGCATGAAAGGTTTTTTTTCTTTATTCCGTTGATTTAAGAGGAAGTGGTGAGACTTTCTCTGTGTAAACTACTGGTGATTTAATGAAAGATTTGTTTGAAAACTGAGAGGACAGCTCAACTGAACCCATGTGGTGAATTATAAAAGAAGTTCTGATTGTTATAAATGACATCAGCATCATCAGATCTGCTTGAAATGAAGACCCTTTGCATGAATCAGAATTCACATCACATAAGCTGCTACTAATGGTGACGAGCAAATAATCAGTTTACTCAAGTACTGTACTTTATTTTAGCGCTTCTCTTTCCCTTAACAGTACTTCAAAAGGAAATATCGAGCTTCTCATCTGTTGTGCTGCGTTGCTTTGCACAGTAGCAACTTCAATATTTCAGATTTACAAGAAAAAATATCAATTAATAAAATGCGATGCATAACAAGAAGAATACAAACATCTTTTTGCTGGCCATAGAGATTGTTGACTTTAATGTTTCAGAGCCTCTGAGATATGCACAAGAACTCTTCTGGCACCTGTGTCATGCATCAGCAAGAACAATCAGTGATGCGGATGTGCAAATGTAGTGAGGCCACGTAGGAGTACCAGCCTTAAATGCTGGCAAAGAACTTTTCACATAAGGAAGTTGGGGTTGGAATAAAAGTCTAGAGGGAGAACATGCATCTTTTTTTATCTTTATTTTTTCAGTTTGTCACAAATCATTAGACAAAATTGAGAGATGACAGAAGTTTTGTCTTTCACATGAGAATTTTGAAGCAGCACGTGACAGCAAAATATTCTTGTTCTGTGCAACCAATCCAGTCTCAAGTTTGCTCTGGTTTGCATTAAAAGTACTTTGTTACGTTTAGGTATAAAAAAAAAAACAAGATGTTAAAGGTTTTGCGTTAAAAATTACTCTACGATAACATGTAGCATTTAAACATCACTGGTGGACTGCACGGTGGTGTACTAATTGGGTCTGTCATGTAGTAAGAAAGTTCTCAGTTCAGATCTCAGCTAGGAGCTTTGTATGTGGAGTTTGCATGTTTTCCCAGTGCACACTTGGGTCAGAGTACTTCCTTCCTTTCATGCCCACCAAACATGCATATTAGGTTCATTCTTAATTCCAAATGGACTTTATGAACGAGTTTGAGCTTGCATGGCTGTTTCTTTCATTTGTTTTTGCGATGGACCGGTGACCTGTCCAGGGTGTGCCTCGCCTCTCGCCCAGTGGAAACTGGGTTAGGCTCCAAACCTCACAACCCTGAATAGAATGAAGGGGATATGGAATATTATAAATGGATTGCTGACTGCCGAGTCTTGCCCCCTCAGCTAAACACAAAACGCTCTGAACACATGAACTACATGACCTATTGAAACATAACACTTTGGAAGTTAGGTGACACACACCATAAAAAAGCCAATTTGTCTTCATCAGCACAAAGACAAAAATCAGGACTTTTTCGTGGGACTGAGCTGGTGCTACACATGTGAGTGTGCAACTGGATCTGATTCTGGGAATGTTGTGCAGAGACACACTCTCATTCTCATTCCAAATGCATCACATATTGCCCATATTTCTGCCCCCCTGGTGTTATAAATCAATATAGAAGGTAGCTTTTAGCACCACTTTCCGATGTGGCCTAGAAAGCACTGTGAAATGGTATATTGTTGCATCCTTATCCAATATGTTTTAATAGTATTAGTTCCTAAACATAACCAGGGAATGCTGTTGCCTAGAACTGTACAAGTTATGGAAGTTATCTTGACTCAGAACTTGAGTCTTTTGTTTGCAAGCTTTGTCTTTTCCACATCCTTTCTCCATCCACCTTATAAGGACCTTGTTGCATGTTCACGACTGAACACTCTGGAATTATGTTTAGTTCCTGCATTTGATATTCCGCAGAATGAAAACTGAAATTGAGAGCAGCAGAAGTGCAACAGTGGGCTGAAATACCCAAAGATACTCACTGTCATTTCTAATTTATCATCAGGTCATTTAGAGCTTGGCTTTGGATAAAGGGCACTCTACTTTTACTGATGGGTAAACTTTGAATCAGATTTTGAAACACTCAATGTATATGAAATATGCAAATGAATTGTGTAAGAGGGGCTCATTTGTTTCCTGTGATGTGTCCATTGATAGAAATGAGATCTGCCTGAAGGGTGGAGTCCACGTCTTTCCCTCTCCGTCTGATGATAAGGAACCCTGCACAAGGGAACTTTAGAATTGAGTCTTTGTTTTGGTCGACTCTCCTCTTCTAGCTCTCCTGTCATCCTTTGATCATGTCAGGATTCTTGCTCTCTTCCTTACTCTCTGTCTACCTCCATGGGATTGAAGGGAGAGAAGACACATTCAGGACTGTGCCAGGAGAGAGACAAAAGTATCCCACTCATATCATCCCTTTTACCCCGCAGGGCCATTCCTACCCTCATCTCTAAGAACCCTCCTCCTCAAGATCCCCAGTCAAGTGACAGGAGGTAAGAAAATACTCCTGGTTATTCCCAGATACAAGATGAGACTTCTCCAACAGCAGTCCTTATTAGTCCGCTCCATGCATTGTCAGTTTTATTTCTCTAACCAATACAGGGGTCAGCACCTGTGGATATCCCATCTTGCAGCTGGAGAGGGATGTCAAAACGTGCCAATCCTCTTTCTACACTTAGCCAGTTTAGGAATTAAAAACATTTCTAAGGTGTCACTGTTGAATTTGTCAGTACTTAGCCCATTACCACTGACAGCTGTACCACCCAGGTGGCTGTCTTGTAGTTGTTTCTTGTAGTGGCTAAACCAACTGTGACTTTTACACACATCAAAGAAAACAACTCGCCCCTACCTCATTGCTTTGTTTTATCCCTTCTTTTTTATTTTATTTTAGGCAGTGAATTGGTTTTTGTTTGTATCTCTACATCTTCTTCACTTTCTTCTTCCCCAATCACTGTGAAGCCGTGGTCCAGACACAGGAAGTGTCAGCGCTCTGCTATGCATTTGGTGCTGCTGGTTCCAGCTTTAAATGCCCCCAAACTCTGTCAATAATATCGATGAACTCCACAGGCATTTTTTGAGTGATCCTGCTGTCACAGAGACATAATGACAGGCAGTGGAGGTCTGATTGGATCTGCACTACAGCGAGGCTGGCCGGCGCACAGCCAACCATTGATAAAGTGTCACAGACTTCAGTGCTTTGATTAGCCCTTCGACTAATGCCATGCTAAGCAGAAACATTACTCTGCCCCGCTAGCTATACAGCTAAAGGAGGGGAGGGCTGACTGAGGGAAAGAGAAAAAATATACTCTACAGGGAAATTAACCAATGTGGATGAAATGGTGTACCAAGGAAATTCTTGGATAAATTAACAACGCAATTACATTACATGACACACTGCAAGATGGATGGGGAAAACTTGGCTGGTGTTATGTTCTGTTTTCCAAATTGCAATTTATTTGAGGACTCTAATGGATGCCGTATTAAAACATCTTGGGCTGCGGTCAGATTTCATTGTGTGTCACCCAGATGTGATTGATGACCCTCTCTTCCACGCCCCTCGACCCCCACACCCACCCACGTCCTCTCCTGCAACCCTTTGCTTCTCCTACATTCCCCTCCTTGCTGCATTCTCTGCACATTTGCTGGGAATTTTAAACATAAGCAATGGATCCAGGAGTATACAATTGATTTTCTTATCGCTTAATTTCCTTGCTTGCTCCTGCAACGAGGCGATAAATTCTGCACTGCTTGCATACTGAGAGCTGTAGCCCGGCTCTTCTCTAAAGCTTTCCCCTCTCCCACCCACAATAAAATTATATCAAATGCCATTTCCTGGAATCCCAACCTCTCATCATATGTCCCTCTGATCTTCCTTTGCCTTTTCATGTGCTTTTGTTCCAGTTGCAATGATAGCTCCAGCTATTCTTGAAATGAAAATATAATCAAAAGTATTTTTATTGCTGTAGCAAATGCATTAGTGCACACAGGACATCTGGAAGTCATCCACAGCAAGTTTGCTCAGTTATGGCAATATCATTGTGACTTTATTTTACCATTCATAATTACTTAAAGGACAGTGAAAAACCACATGTTATCCACTTTGAACTGTTGGAAACGGGGTTTGCCCTGATTGACCTGCACAAACGCAAAGCAATCCTTGATACACTTCCCCCCATTCAGTCATACCACATCTACCTTTCTTAATAGCGCTTTCTAGGGAGGGACAATTAATAAAGTAAAAAAATAAATAAAAAAATCTGCATATAAGCACATCCCCTGCATGACATCACAGAGTTTTCCTCCAACCCAAAGGCTTATAAACAGCTTTGTTTTCTTTTTCTCACGTTTGTTTCAGATGTGAGCAAACGGATAAATAATGAATGAGCCGCACTGACAGGACACATATTTCACTTAGCGGAAATGGCTTTAATGCAGTCGGCCTGTATTACATTCCCAATCACTGAAAGAGGAGAAAGCCGCATGGGGGAAAAGATGTTCAAACTAAACTCCGAGAATGATAAGCTCAGGTGTATTTCCAATGCAAATGACCTAGTTTTCAACAAAACTTCTGAAGAAGCACCTCACATGCTACAGCCCGTCGAATAACATTACCTTTGAGGGAATCGGTTGTATTTCCTCAAGACAGCCTTAGTGTGATAAAGATATGCACATTAAATAGGGAAACATTTTAATCGAAGGATATCATCTGGAAAATGTTTCATTATTTCACATTACACTTTGCTCTCAAATCAGTTCCCACACCTGTAAACTGCATCACCCACTTTCTGTTTGCTTTTTAGAAGAGACATAATAGTACAATACTTTATATGCAGTCACATAAATTTTAACGTTATGGGCTTTCAATTCTGGTATGCAAGACAGCAGATTTATTTTAATTCACTATTTATTTACTTTAATCCCAATCTTTGTGGTTTTGGGGTAAATTTAGCGTGACTTTTTGCTTTTCCCAGGTCTCAACCGTTAAAAACAAAAGTGAGCCTAAAGTTGCTTTTGGCCATCTCATGGCTTTTAGAGGGTTTGTCTAAACAAAGTTTGGGGTTTGTAAATAGTGACGCTTATCTTGCCATCGAGGCCTCCAGATGGTGGCTGAGCAAGACCACCTGCTATGGAAATGCCTTTGCTGTGACGGCCGGGCAGGATTATTCTGACCTCAGTTCTCTTTCTCACTTTCAGCGTCTCTCCTCCATTCATACACACACACACATCTTATGGCTACGAAGGCTGGAGCAAAGGCTAAAAGAAGCCCTCTGCACATTTTGACTTTTAAATCTTACTCCAAGGGGACTTCCCATCCACCTCCACCCCTTTCTCTCATACTGACCCCCCATTATCTTCCCAGACTTAGTCTGCAGAACAAATCGCTAGACAGGGAGAGCTTTCTTGCAGGTCCAGATCTATCGTGTTAAAAGATGATGCATCTGTTGATGAAACGGGGTAAAAGGGAGAAGAGGAGGATTCACATGGAAAAAAATAAATAAACACAAGTGTTTCTGTGCGATGGTTGCCATTGGCACGCGAAGAAAAGTTGAAGAGGGCAAAAGAAAAATAGTTTATAATACAAACACTTTGAATGACTGCCTGGAGACCTAAAGCCTGAAACACAAACCTTGTTTTCAGTGCAAGAATGCAAAAGAAAAAAAATCCAAAAACCTTTTCGTGTTGTCATGCAGTTTGTGTCAAAATCCAAGTGAGTGTATCTTTATTCTTTCTTTCTTTTATCTGGTATGTTTTAATACTTCATCATAAAAGTCTTTGTTACACAGATGAATACTCTCAGTCACTACATAGAAAATATTTATATCATTTATTTGTGTGTCTGAGAGCAAAGCCATAAGATTTTTCAACTCTCTCTTTGATTGTTTTTAGGCGAAAAAACTCCTCCAATATCACCAAATTGTCTGTTTTGACACTTGACTTTGATCGATAGAGTCCTGGTATTGTGGTAAGACACACGCCCCCCTTACCCACAACCCTTTAAGAGGTCATGGAAAGCACCACTGTACATCAAAACAACCGACGCACTCCCTGCCACATCATCCAGCATGTCACGCAAGGCAACGCTGACCACAACAATGGTTCATCCTCTTTGATGGTAAAATGCCTGAGCGTTTATTTACATCGGGCAGCCTGCTCGCCTGTCTGTCAGTTGTGTGCGGCACTCTGGGATCTTTGAAGTCATCGGGGGGCAATGGCGGAGCATCCCGCCAAGGGAGCGTGAAGAGAGGCGGCCATATTGGCAGCACTTGTTGTTCCAGACACATGGGCAGAATAAGACACAGTGTTTGATCAGGGAGAGCTTCTGACCTTAATGGCAGCAGAGGAGGAGCATACAGCTGCAATGTGGGAGTTTGATTGGTCCCATGCAAAGAGGCGCAGAGATATTTGAATTCCAAGTATTTTGAATCAGAACCACAACTTGCCTGTTAGAAAGATGTAAGCTAATCTGCAATCTTTTTTGAGCATATTGCTAATAGTAAACAGCAAAGAAAAATATACAGGAAATATGCAGAAAGAGTCCCTAGCTGCATGCTTATTGACAGCAATTTTCCGATGAACACGGAAAAAAAGTACAAAAACACGCAATCGGCACTCTTTTGCATTGCTAACACTGCTTTTGTCACATATTTGCATTCATGTCAACCAACGTACTCCACACCAGCCCCCCTTATCCCCATAGTGTTAATTAAAACTGAAAGGTTACAAAAGGTGGGGGCCAATAACAAGGCCACATATTACATATAAGTTGCCTCTTTTTCTTACACCCACTCAATAATTCATGCTATCACGGTGTCTACAAGGAAGTGAGGCTTCTCTTCCCCCCTGGAAGCCTCAGACAAGGATCGTCTGTCCTCTGGATTCATTGTAAGTAAGTGTGGGCAACAATACATACCAAGCCAGCCCCAGCCTCATAAATAAATATAGTGATTGTTAATGGGGTTTAAAATTACTCCTCCTCTGCTGCCCAGCCGACTACTAGTGTGACTATTCCAGCATATAAGCACATGGAGGCTACCTTGCCCTCCAGATAGAATATCTGGCACCACTGATATCACAAAATGGCCACAATGCCTCGAATTCCCCTTCGTCCTTGTCATCTTTCTTATCCACAGACGAATCATCTTCCTCACCTTTTCCCTTATGTTTCAAGGTGGATGTACTCTCCACACCTTTCCTCCGGTTTCAAGGTGGTTGCTCTTGGCCAGGGGATTTGTTTTTACTCCAGCGTCTGTCTGTATCCAGAGAAGCTTTTCATTATTGTGCTCTTGCGAGTGTTAAATGATTTCTGCCCGTGTTTGAACATCATTACACCTGCAGTCAGCAAAGCTATCACTCCTTGGGTGTATTTAGTTTATCTTTCTTCCAAATTGATCTGTATCTGTTCCGATGCATTCAGCAGACTGATAGCCCTGCTGGGACTCTTCCAAGGAAATATTGTTCAGGTATGTTAAAGAAATGGAATTATGCAGTGTGTTGATAGTGTAATTTTAAAACAAATGTACCACTCGGGTAGATGCTTTATACTGATGTTCTTACAAGTGAAATGTAATACAAGCTCGGCCTTCCATATCCACCCTCTTGCACTTGAAAAATAATTTTTCCTCGAACACTGAGAGAGCACAGAACATGCTCTCTAATAGAAATGTAAACCGTCCGTAGTCCTTGTTTGTACTAGCATTCATAAACATCATGCACTCTGGTAGCATCTGGTCTAAAGAACAGTGTTTATTTTTTCGACTGTATAAGAGAGATGATGTATTTTCTCCAGATTCCTTTTGTTGTGTTGTAATATTTCTAAATGTTGATGCTCGTTTGCCTTCTGGTGAATCTTAAGGAACAAATTGTTAAAACTTAGTATAAAAGGTTTCTTAAAAGCAGCATTTGTTATTTCTATAATCTAATCATATTATTAGTAGTAGTAGTACTGTTATTATTATTAGATTTTTTAAGAGGAGACATGTATACTAATTTTACTTAAGTGTAGGCCGTGCTCCTGTTCTTTTCTACACCTCAGTGCTGCGTTGTTTTTCTTGCTCCAGCTCGACTGCATGCCTGTATCTCCCCCTCCAGGACAACATGGATTATGGTTCACCCTCTCCCTCAGCTCTGACGATTCAGGAAGCAGCAGTTCGAGAGCTGCACCGCCATCCTAATCCTCGTATATCGAAAATCTACCTTTCAAATCACTGAGATGAGAAAAATGTCCAAAATAAAGTATCCGCAGCCAAATTATGCTCTTTCAAGTGACACGATAGTTCCAAGAGAGTCCTGTGCAGTTTGCTTGAATTCTGTTATTCCCAGCTCCATTCTCATCTGCCTTCTCTACTCCCCAGCTCCAGCCTGAGCTGATAACAAGTGAGTGCACTCCCTAGAATGATGGATGGGCCTTAGCCATGGGCTTGTCAGGAGAGGGTGCAGGGCCATATGGAAGTGGCATATGGAAGCTCATAGTAGAAGATGGGGCAAAAGGAGGGGAGTGACAGAGATATGCATTAAAGACACTGCTTTGCTCTTAGAAATGCAAGGTTCATCAGTTTGGTGGGGAGTATCATTCAGTGGCGCTTCCTTCCATGGGACCGGAGGCAGAAAAATACATGCAGATAGGACCGTTTGTCTTATGTGACTGTTGCAAGTTTCCTTTTTGATTCCTTTTAATATGATCACCACCACAATTGTTTGCAGTTTTTTCTTTTTTTTTTTTTACCAGAAATTGGACCAAGAGCGAAATAATCCCAGTGAGCTTTGGCAAAATGTACTTTAGTTTAATATTGTGTTCAGTTCTATTTGTTTCTCTTTTGTGTGGTTCTCAGTCACATTTAATTTCCGCTTTAATTCAGATAAATGCCAGCACATAAGTTCGCCCATGCTTTCCTGTGAACAAGCATTAATTATGTCTTCAGATTAAGACACGATGAGTCTATTTTTACCTTTCTATCTTTGTCTATGTGCATGTGTGTGTTGATGTGCACGTGTACTATCATCCATGAAAATGTGTGTGTGTGTGTGTCTGTCTATCTTTCTTGGTGCCCTGTGGAGTGTCTGTGGGCCCTGAGGAACTCTGTTTGATTGTTTAAAGCCCTTCTTAATTGGCGCTTTGTCTGTGCGCTCCGAAATGAGGCGGGACACCCACGGTGGGGGTTCCCGTGGAGACTGTGGGCCGTTTGACAGCCCCCACGGTGGGGCCTGTCCCACAACCCCTCAAACTGCCAGCCACATGACAGCGGCCCGTGCTGCACCACCTTGGCCAATTAAAACTCAGCTGTCAGGACCAGACACTATACCAACACTGGGTGACTGAGTGTGACTGTGAGATAGCAGAGAGACTGAAGAAGTGTGTGTGTGTGCATGTGTGTGTTTTGTATGGTATGCTTATGTGCTGTTGCAATCACTAACTGATTAATAAACCCCTTTCTCCTCAGGCCCCTGTGTGTTTGTTTGGATACAGTATATATGTATTTTATTGTCATAAGATGTACATGAAACACTCATGACCATGCATTGCTTATTGGGTACAAATTGTGAGTGTTAATGTGTACAAGTGTTCTTTGTGAAACGCAGTGCACAGCAGGCATGATGTATTTGTAACTCTGAGTAATCATTCAGGACAAGCCCTGACACCGTTATACCTGGTCATGACTCTAGGCCAAAGTCAATACTTGTAGTACAGTAATGAGTAGGGGCTAACTGAGGACATTTTATTAAACCTGGATCTGATGCCAACCTACATCCCAGTGAAAATATCTAATGTTCTTTCTTTCACACTTTTTCTTCTCTGTCTGTTCGTCTGTATCGCCCTCAATCCCAAACCAATGTCATGATAGAAGGAGTAATAGCTACATTAGTTCATGATGCAAAACATATACAGTTTTACAATAAAATTCCAAAATTGTAAAATTACTTCATTTTCATTTGACAGTTAACAAGTGATGAAGAATACATCTCTTACATCATTAGGTTCACATTCAACAACTCCATAATTCTCGTGAAGAGATGAAATTCAGGCTTGATGTTTTGGGGTAATCTCCCGATGTAATGATGTCATCCACCACATCTCACATTGATTGGTTTGACTCAAATAAACTAGGCTGTGTAGTGTTGCCAGAAGGTGGCGTAATGGGCAATAGTGGCTGTAATTCAGTGGAAGTGGTAATTGTTTTAACCAGAATCAAACCTCAAGGAGAAGAAAAAAAACAACAACAACTGAAGTGGACATCCACAGGAGAAAAACTGTAAGAGCTCCTCTTCAGGAATTACTTCCATCTCTTGAAATATCGGGGATATTATTCCATAACTGAGAAAATGTCAGTCGGTCACAAGAGTTTACTGATTGCAGTCGAGTCTGGAAACAGCTGTTGAGTCCAGGGCTCCGAACCGGTTCAAGGAACGAAAACGGAAACCGAAAACGAACGGAATTTTACGAGAAACAGAAAAGAAAACGAAATGGTCTTCAACTGTTCCGGAACAAAAACGTTATTCTGAAATCCACAAAACCGGTTAATAACGTTTTTTTTCGTTCTCTATATATTTTATAAAATTTCACAAAAGCGTAGCCTTTGTCAGGGGAAAAAAAAGACTACTTCCGGTTGTGCGTTCACTTCGCTGCCCGCTAGGCTCAATGCAGGCAGCTGTCACGAATCACTTCCTTTATCCATTACTTAGTCTAGTTATCCACTAGTTAAAGTGATGGTTTGGAGTAGATTCACCCTAGGGTCATTTGAACCGTGACATCCAGCCAAGTAGCCCACCCGAAGTTTTTCCGATCTTGGCCGAACATCAGCTGAGTTACTGAGTTATCCCGAATAGCTTAGTACAAGCGCTAACGGACCCTGGCAGTATCTCCAAAATTACCACACTAAAATCACATGCCATGACACCAAACTTCTACAGTAGTACAAATATGGTCTGTACTCACAAAACGATGCATTTGGAAGTTTGTACATAGTCCAGGAGTTTATTATTATCAACACAAGCCTAATAGCTTCTCTGCTGCTAAAGCTGCGTCAACGTCACTTCCTTGATCTGGGAGCTTCAATGTAAGTTGAGGGTTGACCTACTACTGTAGACAACAAAGCAAGGCTGCTCAATTTCTCCATTGATAAAATAAATCCACAACTCTACAACATAAAAATTCATAAAAATTCATGTAGAATATAGCATGTACTTTGTTGTCTACAGTAGTAGATCAACCCTCATCTTACTTTGAAGCTCCCAGATCAAGGAAGTGAGGTCGACGCAGCTTTAGCCCATCTGAATGTTTTTGGATGCTGCTGGTGATTTATTATTTTTGGGCATAGGGCTACGGTGTAAATCAAGGGCAAATACTAATGAGTACGTCTATTCTAAGGTCCACACACGTAGACTTGATAGGCCCGCCAAACACTGCCGGAACGATAAGAACGGACGATATTTTACGTTCCGAACCGGTTCAGGAACGATATGTTGGTGGCAGAACGCAAGAACGAAAACGTTAAACATGCCTGAACCGTTCGGAACGGAACGATTGAAAAATAATTTCGTTTTCAAGCCCTGGTTGAGTCATGTATTTTTAATCTTTGCCAGTTGAGATACAATTCGTGAAGTTATGTCCATGCCACCAGGTGCACATAAAGACTTCTTCAAAATGTATACTTCTTTACACAATAGTTGTTGTTTTTTCATTTAGTGTACAGTAATGCACTACAAAAATACAACATCATGGGGATCCCTTGGCATCTGACGCATGACAACTACTGATTGTGACACTACTTCGTGTTAAATATATGGAAAAACATGAAATGTTTTCTGGTGAGATTGAGCTGCTCTTTTTCTCCCTGGTTAAACCTTTGGGGCCCCGCTCATAGGTAGCAGCAATGCCTCATCTCTTGTTTTTGTTGCCTGAGAAACATGAACACACACCCTCCAAACAGGATAAGGACAATTATCAGTGCTAGGTGGGGCCTTATACAAGTCTAAAAGCTCTCTCACACATCTCATATCATTGAGCAACATTCTGCAAGGTGTTTGATGAAAATTTCATCTCAAAGGCATAAAATCCCTGCAAAGCAAGAATTATACCAGGAGTTTCAAGAAAGATGAAGATGAGTTAAACAGCCCTTTGGCGGGATCCAGATTTGTAATCTGAGATTCTTGCATTGGGCCTAGGTTCACTTTAAGCCCTGCTGAAGGCAAAATATAGTTATTGGAAACTTTTCACCTCATCATAACCATGTTCTAGCGTCACATAAAAGCTCAGTTCAGCGATGTAAAAATCCTCAGCATTCTTTTCAACAAAAGGGATCATCTTACCTTATGGTCTCCTTATTGAATCCTCCGCCTCTCTGTGGCGAATCCTCCATCTCTGTATGTAGTGAACAATGTAACATTGTTGTGAAGGTGCACCAGCACTCTACCCCAGGGCTAGTCTGTGAAGAAGTATGATTTGATTGACAGACAGGTTCTATGGGGTGAGTAATAAAGTCAGAGTAAGAAAGAGTGCAGAAGCATATCTACCTTTCACCTCCTGTGTGGCTGAACAGAAACACGAGATATTCTTTTTCAGTTTTGTCTGTGAGGTGGATATGCTCCTTTCTTGATTTGAAAGAAAAAATGTTTTAAAAGTTATTTATATGCAAGTACAGGCAAAGTAGAGTATCGCAGAAGCAGGCAGAATTCCTGACAAATTTCAGCCAACTTGAGTTAAATACTTCAAGTTGTCAATTAACAGTGAACCAATTCTCCACCTGCAGAAAAGCTGACCTTTTTACTTGCTTCATTAGAGATATTGACATAGATTGTGCTTGGCGACAATGTGGTACAGTAATGGCACACACATGGAAAAATAAATGCACACATGCTCATACACACAGATGTCCTCATCTAATCTTCTGTGTCCTGCATCTGGAAGTTGCTCCACGAAAAGTGGCTTCTTCCTGCTCTCCCTGGAAACATTTTCCAACCAGTGAAAGGCTTCTTCTGGGAGCTGGCCCACATCCAGGAACACTCAGCCTTCACAGCTGTCTCGCAGCGTTTAAATGCAACATATGGTACCCAAGTACCATTGTTTCACCACTAAAGACCCCTTTTTTTCATCAAGGAAGAAAGGCCATTTAATGTCAGCTTCACTTGGAGAGAAGAAAGAAGTTTTGAAAATTAAAGTTGGGCTGTGAGAAAGAGTGATGCGGGGTGTTGTTTCGTTTTTTTCTAAGACTATCACTAATTTTAGCAGTGATGACATTTTGATTCTCAGTTTGTGAGTTTGTGAAACAACACCATCTGTGTGCTTTCCTCTAATTAGAGTAATAGCCACAAATATTACTGCAACAGTTCCTCATGACAAGCTGTTACATGCCAACGTGAGAAGACTTTTCTGGGTTTGATAGGCACAAGTTAGCAATTACACTGATGTAACTGAACAGCAGTGCTGGATTTTAATAACAAACAGGAGAACTCATATTTGTCTTTGTTGGCATTGTTCCCATTAAGAAAATCACGGCTTCCGGTATTGTACTTTTCCTCTAATTGTTTTTTTTATCTGTACATGATCTGAGTATTTTTAATTTTCAGTATATTCAGTGTGCGGTTTAATCAGCTCACATCTCATAAAAGGAAAAAAAAGAAAGTACACATGATAATGTTTTCTAAAAACAATAAGACCTTTGTTCTGCATGTGATGAGTGCACGACTGCAATTACAAGGCTTCACCTGGTTTTCAACACGCTTCACATTACCTCAAAAACAATATCATATTCATCATCAAAAGCTGACAACACATTTCATTTCAGGACACACGATACATTGTGTTATCTTCTCAATCTCTTTACTTCATTTTCCTTTGGTACCATTTGAACCCAAAATCTGACATTAACAAATGGAAGTTAATTTGCCTCCCTCAGAACACGTTACAATCAGTCTAAAGGTTAATGTTTCTGCTAATTTATAAATGCAGGATTGCTGTCAGCGTGAGGGGGAAATGGTTTTGAACGGACTGACATAGTAAATTAAGCCTGTCAGATCGTCTCTCTGGGCCGACGGATCAGAAGATGCCGCAGTCTATGATGTCAGACATGCAGGCAAACAGCCCTGGGGGACAGACCTTGCTCCTTCACTTCCAAACACTGGAACATCGGGAATTATGTGGCTTTGGAAAGGTAGCTGGATGTACGTGCAGTATGGCGGGGGTTCTTACCTTTGGGGCCCACACTCGATGGTTACAACTGTATGTGACGTTGATGGTTGATGAGATTTTAGCTGATTTGATGAGGCTCAAAGGGGAGAATCGTTCGAATGAAGATGTCATGTTTTGCCAGTGCAAAGCATTTTGGGAGCTTGACAGCTAGACTCTCAGTCCATGTGTCTGTGATTAAATTAGTAGTGTATAGCTTTGTTCACTCCTTGTTCTTTTTGTCACTAAATGCAAATAGGCTCCATCCGTTGGTAATATTCCTCATCAGTAACTATCATTAGCATTATTTTGACAGTCCAAGTTAGAACTGCGAGGGGTGTGTAGAGTACTTTTGTATCCCTGTTCACCAGATGTGATCAGAACGATATTGCTTGAAAGTTTGTTAATATTTTAAAATCTAATATTTTTCTGTATAAACATGAGCTGAAATATCTACAGGTTTTCACACGAGCACTACAAGCGATAAAACCAAAAATGAGAATTACAGTAAGAGGTCAAAGGACATACAGTATATCTATTTTTTAATTGGTCATTTATTTATTGAGAAAAATAATATATCTGTGAAAGGCTAAATTATGGGAATGGCTGATCCTTGTGCAGTTAATTAAACTAAAAATATCAGTAACTTGTTTTATTAATCAGTTCTGCTGAGTTTCCTCACATGACTCCCTCACTTCTGGTCCATCCACAACATTTTAACTGGATTCAGCCTTAACCTTTTTTCTCAATACAACTTGTGATTTGTTGTTGACTTGCTGAATGAGCTGCACTCTCTTCACTGGAAAAAAATCAAAGTCTTACCAAGTGTATTTGTCTCATTTCTAGTCCAAATATCTCATTACACTTAATATAAGACACAACTGCCTAACAAGCACTATTTCAGCCAGATATAGGGACTTGTTTGAAGACAATACATCTTGAATATCTTGTTAAATGAAAAAGTCTTGAAAACAAATTGTTTTGAGTCACATATCATATGAAACAAGCTTTTTTTGACATTTGAAGAGGTTTTTAAGCTAATTTCAAGATCACTTTTATCTCAAAAGTCCTAAATATCACATCTTATTTCAAGAAATCTTGACAAGCCAATTTTCACTAGTTCCATTGACAGATATTTTGGTTATTTCAAGCAAAAGCATCTTTTTTTTGTTGTTTTTTTATTTATTTTTGGAGGGACATTTTTTCCAGTGTTGAAACTAGTTCAAGGACAATTGCCCTGATAATTCTCTCAAAATTCAGAGGTATAATTCAGAATTTGTCCATCAAATTGATCGAATATGACGCGCACCGAAACGCGAGTGCAGTAACACAGGCCCAAACCATGATACGACCACCATGTTTCAAGGATATAAGGTTGCTATAGTGAAATATGTTTTTTTTTCTGTAAGCACAAACATTCTTATTTGAACAAGAAAGTTTTATATTGGTCCCATTTCAAATAATTTATTATTCAGTATTCTGTTGACAGCGGACTGCTGAACATGATGCCAGTGATTAAAAAAAAAGGATATGAACCTGGTTCCTACAGTATGTGACCTAAGAGACTAACATATCTTCCTCTTGGAGTGATCTTTGTCCCTGGCTGCTCCTGAAGAGTGTGTAAATGAAAAGAACTAAGTATAAGAAGTAAGACAAAGATTGTGTCAAACCAGTGGTAGAATCTCCACACAGAAAAAAAAACATTCTGGTAAATCTCCCTCAGTGGGATGAAATGAAAAGTGACAGATTATACTTCTCCTGTAATCTGTATGATGCTTTGAAATATAGGTCAGCTTCAGGCCAAATTTTTTTTGTTTTTCTCTCTGTCATTCCATCACAGGCATATGCATCTAAAATGACCAGAGGAGTTAGCGTAACTGGTAGAGTCCTGAAAAAATTCTGAAACTAACAAAATCTTGTCCGTCAAGCACCCGAAGCAGCTGAGAAAGTGTGTGCTGGACCTGTGCAGAAATATTCTGCTTTATAGTCGCAGTCATCACTGCAGCCTGTCAGGACCCACTCTAATGGTGCCTCACCTGACAGACTCACAACTTTGTACCTAACAAGCAGCGTGAGTTTGGAAGGCTGAGGAGCATCACAGCAGAATTCCTGGAAAATAATAAATCTACCGAAGAATGCAATCAATGGAATCCCCACAGTGTATATAAATCCGTCAATTTTTTTGTGTCTGCCAGTGGCACCCTGTTCTGGGTTTTGGAGGTGGGGTGCTGGGGCCAATCTAGTCTATCCCGGGTATTAACTGATACATTCTGAAATTTATTTAAAAGAAAATATCTAATAAGAGGGATTTTAATTCAGTATAGAGTAAATGTGTGATGGCAGCGTTACATGCTTTTGATAATCGTGCAAGAAGATTCACCTGCTGACAGCAGTGAAATACTGGACTCAAAGATTTGCAGATTTTACAAACCAGCATTTTTTTCACAATACAATTAAAACACCTTTTAAAAAAAATGCAAACTCATCTTGAAATTTGATGTCTCAAAAAAGTTGAGATGGGGCACGTTTACCGCTGTGTCGCATCTTCTCTTCTTCAACAATAGTACATAATCTTCTGGGGATTGAAAAGAGGAATGCTGTCCCATCATTGTCTGTGGGATTGTAGATGGCATTGCAGGATCATGTTCACATATGTCTTCTTCTTTGCAAAACAGAGCTTTAACCTGCTTTTGTGGGTGGCAGAGTGAGCTGTGTCCACAGAAAATGATTTCTAGAAGTTCCTGAGCTCAGGCAGTGATTTCAATGACAGAATCATGCCTATTTTTGATAAAGTCGTATCTGAGAGCTGGAAGTTATTGGGCATCCATTATCAAAATTGCATATATGATTTGCAAACAGCGATGTCTTCAGATTCTCTGTATCTGTTGATGATATTATGTACTGTAGATGATGGAAGTATTTATACGTTTGGGTTATGGAACAGGATTCTGAAATAACCCCACAATTTGAAGACATTTGTTTATGCTCAATTAACCTTAGCAGTTGCAATATGTTCCTCCAGCTTTCTTTTTTTAACTCTACCTACCCTCCCAGACTTTCGTTGCCCCTGTCCCAACTTTTTTGATATGGGTTGCTATTGTCAAATTCAAGATGAGCTAAAATGTTTTATGAAATTGTAAACTGTCACACTTTCAATTTTAACATGTTTTCTATGTTCTATTGTGAATAAGATATTTGTTTGTAAGACTTGCAAATCATTGCATTTTGTTTTATTGACACTTACACTGCATCTTTATTCTTTTGCAATTGAGGTTGTTGGAGCAGAAGAGTATTTAGATGCTGTTTGAGAACAGTGTTTTCCCCCCAAGGTTTCTCTGTTCCCTGCACATACTCTGTCTGTCCAATTTGTACCGTCTTCCGTTTTCTGCTTCAGTTCAGAGGTAGTCAGATGCTTTATTGTCTTCATTTTTCCTTTTTTCTATCTTAGTTTGGCCCGTGGAGCCTGTGGAGAAATATTAAATTTGTTTTGCTGTCAAAGTAGCCCATCCATTGGACAAAGTGTACATGTTAACAACAGGAGCATATATAAATTGTCCTCTTCCTGCTTGTTCACCGTCATCCGAGGACAGTTTTTTCTTCGTTCTTTTTCTGGAACCTGTACTTGTCTCATTGTGCCTTTGAGTTGACATTCTACGCTGTCTATGTCCCTGAGTTGCGATGGCCCCATGCTGAGGCTCCAAGGCCCCACAAGAAGGGCCTGAGGTGCTTCACCAGGGTGACTTATAGCTGCTCTGATGAAAGACACATTCATTCACACAGACACGTTCATGCAGTCTCATGCAGACCTAACTCAAAGAAAGTGCGTCAGACCCGTACATGCAGGCGAAAGCATAAATGTTTAGATTTTGCCACTATGCTAAGTTTTTTTCAAACGAGTGGTGTCAGCAAGTAAAGTTTAATTTAGACATATATAATTGGTACATGAAACATTTAGCCACAGTTAGTGTCACTTGGTCTTAATCTTAACAAATGATGATGAAAAGCTTTTGATTTTAAAAAGGTACTGTAACAACCTGAAAAAACAAGAGGGACAAGAAGTCCAGCACTAATGGCACACTCCCTTGATAAATTACTCACTATACAATAGCAAGCACACACACCTGCGTACACACACCTGGCTACCCGTTTACTCACTATTCTTGCCGCTCCACAGCCCCACCCCATGTAGAACAAGAAGTGCATGACGGTGCTCTCTTGGACATGAGGATTTAATAGGTGACCCTGGGCTGCATGCTGGGTCTCCTGCTGCCTGGGCTCATCCAGCCATAAAATGAGGCACAGGCAGGACCTGGCTGGTAATGAGAACTGGCATTTTGCTCAGGATAACCTCGGGAAAATCGCTTCTATAAATACCTTCTATAAATAAAAGTGTACCTTGGCCCAAGCCTGCATAAGGGGCTTTCTCGGAAAAGGTCATCTATTGCCCTTACTCCTCCACGACTCACTATGCTCTTGTTTTCCTCCTCTCAAGTACCCCGCTGAGTCCTGGTCCTCTTTCTCTTTTTGTTTTATAAGGTCTTTGTGTTTTAACAGCATAAAATACAGTGTGCTATCATTCATGACATGTGACCCTTGGAAGCCTCTTTCCTCTTCTTCCTGTCTTCTTGGCCTTTAGTCGGCCATCAGGACATAAGCCCTTGAGTGAGAGAAAAAGATGCAAACTCATCAGATGAATTAAAAAAGTATGAAAAAAATGTATCTTGAATTTATAAATCTTCAACAAAGTCAGCTCAGAAAATCGGCAAAAACATACTTGAAATTGAAATTGAACATGTGTAAAGGTTAGATACACTAGCTATGTGCTAATTACCCCACTAAAGCCTCTGTGTGTCGGTGTGTGTGCGTGTATGAGCATGTTGTGTGTATGTCGCCCACATCTCATTTGTCAGTGCCATGTCTAATCTGTTCGCTTTAATTGTCGCCAGTGTTTACTGCCATCCACATTAGACTTGAAATTTGTGTCACACACATATACGTTTATGTATATATACATACACACATATATATATATATATATATATATATATACACATATATATATATACATATATATATATATATATATATATATGTATCCATATATATATATGGATATGTATATGTATATGTATGTATATACATTATGTGCGGGACACAAATTTCAAGTCTAATGTGGATAGCAGTAAACACTATGGCAATAATTTTATATATATATTTATTTGTATACACTTATATTAGATAGACAATATATGTACTGGGGCAGTCTAATGCATTAAATAAATTAAGTGGGCTGGCATATTAAGTAAAAGTCCCTTTAGTCTTTCCTCGTGGCCTACTTCCATCTCTCTGGGAGCTTTCATGACTCAGAAGCAGCCAAGGAGCTTCTCTGCAGGCCAGGTCACCACTTAAACTTCGCTTAGCCCCCATTTTACTGCCTGCGGGCAACTTAAACTGATTACCCTCGACCTTATAGGAATGGCTGACCTCCCCATGCATCCAACACTACTTATTGATCAATATTCATATTGATCCCAATCCCCTCATACTGGATCAAGAGCAAATGTCTCCATTGATTTAACCAGATTAGAGAAGACAAAAGGTTGCCAAATCAGTTTAGATGCAACCTGCCAACTGGATATGACAGTGAGCTGCATGGGGATTAGATTTGATGAGTGTTAACTGTGGAATTGATACAGAAAGACTTTACCAATCTTTAACTAATCAAGTAACACAGTTTGTTGTCCGATTCATGCTTGCCCTTTAAATGGATGAAGTTTTAAAAATTGATTCAACAGAGAAAACCCAACATTAGATCAAAAGGAGAACGTTTCATTTATGAGCTACAGCTGGGCTTTGATAATGAAAAAAAAAAGTCCAGTGAAATATTTGTTCAAAAAGAAAATCAGTTACTCCCTCATGTCAGGGTTTTTGAGTTCAGTCACCAGCTCATCCTCTCCTTGTCAGACACTGGAATCCAACTTCTCCTGATAGTTTGACACATTATCGTGTATTCTACAGCCTTAACAGTGATCATTATGATATAAGATAGGAATGGAGAAATTTGGGGTCGATTTCAAAGTTCTTTTTATAAAAATGCCAAATAAACACATTGATAAATATTTTGCTTTTACTGTGTCTTAACATCAACAACATTCTATTTGATCGAAGGCTTCCTTTAGACATTAGAGGAGTTTACAGTAGCCATAGTAGAAAGGTCAAAATGCACATTTATGTTTCCCTTTGTTTAAGGAACTGAACCAAAATCTTTGCAGAAATGTAATAGGTTACAGGTAAATGTGATATTGCTGGCAAACAATTTGGCCACAATGACAAATAGGCAGCTTTGAATGTAACTGAATTAATCTCAGGAATTTCATAATGTATATGAATCTATACACAATGACAATTTGAATTCATTAACTGTTTAAAATGTATTTGCATTTGATACTCTAGGCATCATCATTTTTCTCTGGCTGAATCTCTTAGGACTACATTGACAACAGCTGTTCTTCACCACATAAAAAAATCAGGAAACATAAGCAGTTATACCACAGTGAACAGCAAACTCTCACATGCATTCACATGTTGTGCACGTTATGTTGTGCATGCACACTGTATCTTTTATTAAGCCAAGGGAAATCCTACTTCCATAGACATTAAACATTGATGTCCTGAGTGGGACAAAATGAGTGAATAAGTCATGAAACACTGACAACACAACACTCAAAGTAACAGAGACCATGTGGACGTTTGCAGTGTGTGATGTGTGAATGTTACCACAGAGAGTAAGAGAGCAAAGAAGAAAGAGGTACAGAGAGGAAAATGGAGGAGTGGATTGCAAGGTAACACCAGCGGTGGTCTAAATAAAACAGGGATATTTAGGAGGAAAAATTTGGTCATTCTGTTTAAGGTCTTAAATCGCTTTTCTTTCTTTTTTTTCACACTGCTTCAAAAGAGCTCTATTTTTGTGAATAGAGATGATTCATCCATATCTTTGCCTTGGTCAGCCATATGTATGTTTTGGCAAAAAATTGTCAGTGGATTGTTCATTTTGAGAGCTAAAAGACACCAATTGGAAGACCGAGGTTGGATCTAACAGTTACAGAAATAGCTACTTCTTCTCTCCTGTCCCTGGTGATATTTTTATCTTTTTTTTTGCACACATTCTTTTTTTTTGGGTCAGTGAGTTAATCCCAAAAATATGCCCTGCTAGAACCTTGCCATTTATCTGGGTGGGTATTCTGTGTCAAGCTCTCCGTGGTTAATTCTCTCTGGGACTGCCCTCTGCCATGGAAGAGAGGCCTGACTGGCAAAGTCACACATTATCACCACAGTCATCTGATCCACCTCTTTCCCTCAACTCCCCTCATTTTTCTACTGGAGAGTTTGTTCAATGTAAAGAGCCAGAAAGGCAGCGGGTTAGGCACAAAATGCCAGTGAGGACTGTATGGATTACAAGACTACAAATCTATCTTTTTTTCCCCTTAGAATTAGAGAAACCATTGCATAAACTATTTCGTTGCCAAGGCTAGACATTTGATCTTCACGTAGTGTAAGCATTGAGGCTATCCCTGTTGTCATCCCGTGTGATAATAATACAGTCTGCCATAATGATGCTATGATGACTTTTCAGTTGCCCTTCACAATTTCCAATTTGACCATTTTGCAGCTCTCTTTGACATCTAAAGGAGAACTGAGCTGAAAAGCATTGAAGTTGTTCATACAAAGTGTAAACACTTACAGAGAGCCCCCCCCGCAAAAAAAAAAGAATGTTTATTTCTTCTTCTTTTATTTCTTTCTTATCAGCCCTTTTTGGAAGAATTCATAGGCCTGTCAAGAGCCAAACAGGGTTTGAATGTGGTCATTTATACGAAGCTGACTGGAGCACAAAAAAAATCAAGCAGAAGCCATTTTGGTGCTGTCAGAGGGTTTTGTGGCTCTAAAAGGCTGCAGTGATGTGCTCTGACACTTAGGGTCTTGTATGGTGCTTTTAAGAGCTCTGCGTGGGCACTCTGTGCATCGCACACAGCAGAGCAAGACAAAAACATACCTGTCACTTACAAACACTGCAGCAGCACTTAAAGAGATTCGTGCATGCCAGCAGAGGTCTTTTGGTAACTTTGTGACATTTTGTTGTACACTTAATGTTTTTTGTGCTGCTGAACAATGAAGCCACGTGTCTTTGTTTGTTTGTAATTTGTTCCTGTGGAAAAAAAAAAGAGCTTTTTTCAGCAATAAGGTTGAGAAGTCAGACATTTTGATTCAGGAAATACTGGATTTAAAAAGAATATAGTCAAAATACTCACATTTTTACATGACTGCCCCTCCGGCATTAATACTGATTGGCCAAGAGGAAAACGATGAACAATTTTATATTTTGGTGTCATTAAAGATAAGTTCCTTTTCCTCTTCCTCAAATCAAATGCCCTTCACTGGAGTCCACTGTCTTACATGAAGGTCACAGTGTGCAAAACAAACAAAACAGAGGACAAAAGAGAAACAATCCTCCATTATGCCCCCCTTATTTCCTTCCCTCTTGCCTTCTCCTCTACTACCTTTATTTGCTGCCCTATTAACAACAGTTACTGCAGCTTTAATTACGCCCCTGTGATCTCCAAGAGTGGCGGGCACGTGTCATCTCCTTCCCAGGGGAGCCTGGGTAATTACCAGCATCCATCCAAGGGCCATTGCTCCTGTTCCTCGGTCGCCGTGGTGATAATCACACTGCCGCCGCTAACATCTGTTCTTTGGGCGAGAAGTCCAAGTGGCCTAAGCCTGTCACACCATGCCTTCCCGTGTCAAGGTTGACCTCTGACCCCACCTATGGCTCCTCAAGGCTAATTTGTTTACTCTTAGAGACGAGGAAAGGCAGACCAAAATCCAAGCAGGGGGCAAAAATACTGAGGGTGTTTTAATAAATTACTTCTGTGGACATCAAGATATATAAAACAACGTACCGGTGGTGCTACTAAGCTAGCAGTGCTGCCACAAGTCAGCCATTGGATTCCATTTTGTTTTTTCTTCCGAATGCAGTGCAACATTGACAAAATTGACTAAAACATATGTTACTTTGTAAAAGCTTAGCTTAGGGTGGCCTTAAGCCTATTGACATTAAAAGCACAATTTGCAACTACCCCTTTAAGGCCATTGATAGTACATGATAAAAATTACAACATAAAATATTTCATGTCTGGGAATGATTGTCATGGTCTTGGATTTGCTGATTTATTTAAGTTCTTTTCCTGTTTCATTCACTGATTTCATCCCGCTCCCTCCATTCTGCCTGTTTGTATAAAGTTCTGTCTGTCTCTTTTTCCTTTGCCACCTTCTTTGTGTCCTCAGTTCGGTTCTCTCCAGTTTTAATAAGGCCATTGACCTTAGGTTAGGTTTTATTCAAGAGTTCAGCTTTGTGTTTTCCTTGTGTTAGGGAAGTTTTTTTTAAATAATTTATATTAGAACTGTACACTGCTTTTTTCCCCAGAAGAGTTCATGCTAACATGTCATTTTCACAAGCTTTTTATTGTTAAAGTTTGCTTTAAGCTTTCTTTATCTGCCTCCTGTGAACTGCATTTGGTCCCTTTGTAAATGAAACAATAACATTTAACTAAAATTAGAATATTAGATTTCAAGTTACTTTATATCAATGAAAATACACATTGTAAATTAAAAATGTGTTTAGTAAATTGTAATTTTGATGGCTCGTCTTTCAATTTTTTTTTTCTTAGCCCTTGAAACTCATAGTAAGTGGAACTTACGGCAATATTCTGGGAATTTTGGCTCTAACTTGATTGGGATATTACAGCAGAGCAGAAACTTGTCCATTTTCATTTACTTTGAAAAAAAAAAAACTCTTTCACTCATGCGCAGCATTTTGCAATTTTGGCCAAGTTTTCATGGGAATAAAAAGGCCCACTTATGGAGCAGGAGTCATAATTACCGAGCAATCAGAATACAAATCCTAGGAGACTACAAAGCCATTTCCCCACTTCTCACTGATGAGACCCAGCGGCAAGTTTTGCTGCTCTCGCAAACTTTTCCCATAATGGAAGCATTTATATATCTCTGACCACACTTCTGCACTGGGAAAGGAGGAAGGATTAAATGCGAGTGCGTTAGATGAGGGGATAGGTAACTACTCCGAATGAAGACATATTGCATATTTGCAGCAGATGAGGTGGCAAAATATGAAGAAGCTAGATAATAAAAAGCTTACTGATCAAAGGGACAGGAAAAGTGATGTATTTAAGCAGGTCAGAATCTTTAATGGCTGTTTTATTTATGCGCTTTTTAAAAGAAAGTCATAGTCAATATTTGGCAGCTGTGACATTAACGAGCAACGTATTATAGGGGAGGGGGATTCATAAATATGCATAAAGATATTAGTGGGGTGTTAACAGTAAGCACCTGTCTACTTAACCATGACAGGAGCTCAGTGAGTGACTTTACAGAGACCCCCCCTCCTCATGGAGCCACATGTGTCCTTCTTTACTTAACGTCGCCTCTCCCTTCCAGTGACAGTGCTGCTGACAACCCACCCTTGGAAAAAAAAACTAACATGTTTTCAGGGATGTCAACCCGAGATGGTGAAAGCTCAAGGTTAGAGTTGTTCGTTCACTCACTGGCACACTCGCCAGCCAGCCCGCCTGCCTGTTCTTCTTTTAAACTCTGTGAATATTGGCTATCTACATTG
Organism: Odontesthes bonariensis; assembly: GCF_027942865.1. NCBI lineage: Eukaryota > Metazoa > Chordata > Actinopteri > Atheriniformes > Atherinopsidae > Odontesthes > Odontesthes bonariensis. Next base: position 18,785,461 of record NC_134522.1, read on the forward strand.
TGAAATTAATAATGCATTTTCACCCCCACCCCCCCATCTGAGAATGTAGGGAACAGCATAGCATCTGTCAAGTCGACTTCTAAATCCAAACCGTCGAATGTCAAAGGGTTATGCATTTTCTCCCTTTTTTTTTTCTGTTTTGCTAGTGGAAACCGAGAAGCTGTCAGGGGTATTAAATTTGACAGTGGGGGCTTCTTTGCAGTTGGCATGTGCAAAAATTAAGTTCAAAGTTTTACCAGAGAGAGGTTAATCATCAATCATTGTCTCTTTAATATAGAATACAGCTTCTCAAATAGTTCTTTTAATGATCATAAAGTTTTTGCAGTTTGCACTGACCAGCTGTCACAACAATGATGAAAAAAGAAAATAACAAAAAAGTCTTAAAAATATTCACATTTGCTTTACTTAGATATTGCATTTTGTAATTCTTTTTTTCCATGTTCCTTCCTTTTTCTTTTTTTTTTACTTTAACTTGCATAAAAAAATTGAGCCATTAATTGCTATATATAACTTATAATTAACACTCAACAGTGCTTGTCATCTTGTTCTTTACATTGATTCCATTGATATTAAGAGGCGAACTAACTTGATAACGGACTGATCAATTCAATGAACAATTGAATTTCCATTCTTCAAAGTCACCGGTGTCATTTGTTGACGAGAGGTAGTGAAAGCAACTTAGAGACAGAAGAGGAAAGTGAAACAGAAACACAAGCAAGGGAGGAGAAGATGATGGCCATCTGGGATGACTCAACATCTATGTCAGAGACTGCTGAATGTACCACATAAATCTCAAACTGTCACACACTGTTGGATGCCAGGCTCAGACAGATGCAGGACAAAAGGTGCTGTTGTTTACCATTGTGTTCCTTCTCTCTTGCCCTCCCTTCATCCTCCCATCCCCTGTTTGCCTCGACGGGAGACGGGCCCCCTCCTGCGTCAGTCGGGCAGGTGCTGCGTTGATGATCTAAATGTGATGGCAGAGAATAGGGAGTGTGGGTGGGTTTTATGAAGACGGAGGGTTGCGGTGGGTCAGAACCCAACAAGCTGTGCTGGGAGGCTCTGCTCTCTGTGTCTCTCCTCTTTTTTACCCTGGCACCAGGTGGTGTGTTGCCTGCTTCCACCTGCTCACCTGAAATGTCACTCTGCCTCCTCTGGATGATCATATCTTGCGATGCAGATTTCTTGCTAAGGCAAGACACTGAGGCAGACGTGTGGGGGACAAGGAGGTTGGTAAACATGCATCTTAGCCACTCTCTGACCTTATTACAGTCGACTTCCACTGTGCCTTTAAAACAACTTTGAAGACTTTACATCCTATTCCTAACGCAATGAATGATAGTTACCTATACACACAAGTATTTTTTTTCAATAAATAACAAATCTAACTTTTGACAATGATTCCTCCTCATGTGGTTTATCGAAACTCAGATCCTCAGATTTAGTGAAACCGTGTTACACTTGTTTTCTCCTTCCTTTCACCCATCCGCTGTATTTGTTCTTTCCTGTGTTTTGTGCTCTTCAAGAAAGAAAGATTTGGGCCTCCTATGCCACACGGGACCACTAGGAGCCAACCTTCCCAGATTTCTGGCTAACCTTCATGTTCGATCAATAACTCTCCATAGAGGCTTTGGAGTTTAATGTTTCTGTTCTGTTGTTTGTCTTGCTACTTACGTCACAGCTAAGATGATGAAACTGATCAAACTTTATGCTTTTAACCCAACCAAACAAATGAAGAAAGTGTATTTTTGTCACAAACTACACCAAGTGTAGACTGACCAATATTTCCCTCTCATAAAATCATAAAGAATTTGTGTCCAGTCATGTCGCATAGAGTTCCAATTAAGTATTTGTGACCAGGAAGGTTTCCCCCTAATTGCTAGCTATTTGATACCAGGCAAAAAATACCTTGTGCCTGGAAGATGGATGGACCCTGGCTGGTCTGACAGAGGTCAATGATTTTCCTTTCCATGTCCGCTGAGAAGTAAACACCAGGACACAGGCAACTATTTCAGCTAAATGTCTGGGTGCATGAGCTCTGCTGTGAAGCTCGAGATCTCTATCTCAGAAAAAGAAAGAAAGAGAGCCAGCCCTCCTCTCCCCCCTCCCCATCATCCCCACCCCACACCACCCTGTCCTCTGTCCCCTTACTTTCATTACGCATTTTTTGTTTATGCTTGGGCGCAACTGTGGCTGCTCCTGATGGTTTGAGGTCAGGCGTGACTGGCCACGGGTTACTCTAAATAAATACACACAGACTAGCCAGGAAGGAGCGGGTAGGCTCCGCTTGCTGCCGAATCATCCCTGATTAATCAGCTGGCAGATTCAGGGTGACTTTTTGTGTACACTCTCCACCACCATTTCTTCCCCCATTTGACCAACCCCCAGACCCATGAAAGGTGATGGAATCGGGGCAGCACAGACTAGGGCATTCCAGGCCACCACGCAGATGGAGCTTTGCAGCACAGTCTGTAACACACACAGATATCTAACTTAAAAACACATATACTGAAGACATGCACAGATGCACAACTCAGCCCCACGCTTGTTCTTACCAAACTACTTCAGCTGGTGCTGTCTAATTAACAAACAGAGTCATATTTTCAAGATCTCAGTAAATGACTGTGGCCTGCTGTAACACACTCAGCTAAGTGAGTAAAAGCAGCATTATCATTACATGTAAAAAGTGTCCTGAGCATTATCATTTACTGAAATGTGCAAATTAATTTTCATTGAATTCAGGATGGATAATTACATGGTGTTTAAGCCACAATACAATAGTTCCACGGCAGAAACAGCAAAGCGGTTTTCTCAAGCTGATCTGATTTGAAACATCAGTATAAACAAAAGCTTTACACACAGCAGGCCATAAGCTATAAAACATCCTTCTCCAGAGATCCCTGTCCAACTCTCACCCCCTGTCTTTTCACCTCAACCCCTTTCTACTCCATCAAATTCACCTCACAGAAGAGTATACGCCAACCAGCACCAGCATCTCCCCCTAACCCCTACCTTGGCTGCCATCATTAGGGGTGGTGCTGCTCTCTCACCTGTCAGCTCCACTCCACCATGGATCAGTAGAGCCTCATCCAGACCATGCAAACTCCTGTCACTAACGCTGACCCTTTCCTTTCGTCTTGGCTCCACGGGTCTGCCCCTCACCCCGACTCTGCACCCCCTCTGCCTGCCCTGGCCTTCAGACTCATACAGCTGCTGCCCTATCATCCCGTCCACTTCCCCCCTGCTCCTGCCGCAGTTCAAGCTCTCATCCCCAACCCTGGACCTAGCCTCTGGCTTTAGCCCCCCAGCCCCTGTGCATCCGTTGCCCCCAGCATGGATCGACCTATCCTCAGGCAAGGTGTGGCCCCATGTGGCCCACCTGTCCAGAGTACAGGTTATCAGCTCTGATCCCTGCAATAGACTTCTCGCCGAACCTGCTGCCTAAGGGAAAGGAAAGATGGAGAAACTGAGAAGGAAAAGAAGGAAGTGACGGATTGAGGCAGGAAGAGAACAAATGAATAAAAACAGAGAGAATAGAGAAAGTAGGGAAGGGGACGAAGTTTTGCCCGGAGGCAGGGATAAGGCAATGAGTACCCCTCAAAAACTAGCATCAGTTGGAGACCACCAAATACACTTCTACAGAGGGAGAATGTGGGGGCTTTGTCAAAAGTGTTAGTCAAACACTGAGCAACATGTTCTCTGTTGTCTGGTTCCTCTACACAGTTATATGCTTTAAGCACCCTACATATAAATTAAATGAAATTCAAACCAGACAGCTTAACTACTGTTTTGATGATTGTGTGACACTATAAGTTCCTATTTTTTACTTCTCTTGAAATTTCTCTTCTTTTCAATTACATTATTTTACACCTCAAAGCCTCTAGTTGTTGAATTTTGCTCGTCTTGCTTTATGTTTATTCATTGAGTCACTCTAAATTAACTTAAATGGATCTGTTTATGCATTCCCAGTCCAACAGATTTCATATCTGTTGCTGGACATCAAGTGTAAAATCAAACCATATGCCACCAATTGGCGCAAATTACCTCAGATCCAGATTATCAACACTAAAAAACCTGTCTGAGTTTTAAGCATCATTAATTCTCCAGCCGTTTTGTTTTGCAGTTAGATTGCCAACCACTCAGGGAGGGTTGGTTTGTTATCGTGGTCGCAGACATTGTAATCAGGCCTCAATAATCACACTTCCAGAAGCGGAATGTGCCTGGGGCTTACGCCAAGAGGCCCTAATGTGGGGCGCCACGGGCTGCTTGCCTGCAGACACAGAGGGCTGGCAGATGGTGGCTGCCATTTAACACGGACAATCAAAGAAGACAATCCTCTGAGCCTGTGCACGGAGGAGAAGGAGATGCACAGTCTCACTCCAAATTTATGTCATTAAAGGAATGTGTATGATTCCTGATCATGGTAATATAAGATCTAACAAGTGCAGATGCTTGAACATGAAAAGAGTTGAAAAAGCCTGACAGAGATGTGACTGCGGGGTACATCCTCAGTTATCCTGGTATTAACAATTCTGAAGGTTTAAAAAGAAGCCCAACTTTTCTTTGGTGGTACTGCCCACCAGTCAGTAAGACCTTGAAGCCTCTTGGATGGGAGGTGATGCATCTTTACATTTTAGTCATAGATTTTATTTACATATTGGCTATATATAACTGAATGCCATACAAATGTTTGTGCTTTAGGGGCAAATTTAACCAAACATCAGCTGCATAACAACGGCCAAACAAAACAATGATAACCAACGGTAGCCTACCACTTATCTATGTTCTATTTTTTACTCTGCACTCTTCCTTCCACATGTTATTTAGTTTTGTTTATCTTTTTTATCATTTTTCTTTTTTTTTTTAGATTTCCCCCACCTCAGTCTCTCCCCTTTATAGTCTTATATCCTCTCTCCAAGTTTCAGAACTCAAAGTTCCCGGAGTCTTGGAACACAACTACAAGTGTTTCCTGTTTCACTTCCTGACTGGAGAGACATGCAGACATTGGTGGAAGCAGCGCTGGGATAGCATTTTGTCTGCCAAGAAAACACTGCCATCATGCCATATATCACTTTGTGACTCATTTATTGCATCTACTTATGTTAATGGCAGGTACACAACAGTGAGCAAACAAAAAGGACACGTCAGTCTCAGTACTGGACCATAGAGCAAGGGAAGATGCAATGGGGCCAACAGTTAAGAGACACCTGAGTGAACCTGACATTGTACGTGCAACAGAGTCCTCTACTGGATCACACCGTCAGCACTTTCTAATCAGACTTTCAATTTCAAAAATAGCATCTCTTTAAAACCGTAAATCTTTCTCTTCGAGAGCTCCAGGCTTTTGTGTTTCCCTTTCTCTAATTGTCTTGTATCTCTGGACCATAAATCTCTCAGGAAAGAGCCATTAGGAAGAATAGCTGGCAGGGACTTTGCCACGGGGACATTGCTGGTCCATTTCAACAGAGAGGATGTCCAGATTCTACCCACAGACACAATATGCAGTTGCAGTCCATTCACTGAGGTCAGATGACAGCATGTCTGGCTTGGCAGCACTGCCTTTCATGTCAGCAACCATCCAGCTCGTATTCACAATTTCTGTGGTTGAAATGGTTTCCTTCAAATATCTCAAAAGAATTGAATTTTCACAAAAATCCCGTAATGTCATTGTGTTTAGTGCTTTATTCTAACTACTGCAAATAGCGAACAATGTGGTCTGTTTCCTGATCTCATTTGCTTGACGCACTGTGTCTGGACACAGTGAGTATGACACATGTTTAACTGTGGACAAAAACAATGCCTTTAAACAAAGTCTAACAGACTACATCAGCACTGTCTCAAAGGACAAGCAGGTATCCACATACGTGGTGGTGTGAGTTGTGTGTTTCATGTGTTTAGGCCTTAAACCATGGTGACAGCCAGGGCTGGAAAAAAAAAAATGAAAAGCATGGAAAAGAAAGGGCTCTCACAATCAAATATCCTGTCTTAAGTGTTTTGAGGGAGTTTGTGTAAATAGAACTCAGCCGGTGCAACAGTAAAACGATTTCCTCTTAAGATCAGTGATCTCCTGATGAACATCAAGAGGAAGGCGACAGGAATTGCCAGCATGTAACCATGGAAAAAGTAGCATGGCACTTAGATGCTGTTTTAGGTGTCAAAGACTTTTCAATTGTTATAAAATGTCTAAGAAAATGTTTTACGTTCTTTTAAAAAGATATGTCATTAGGGTTTTTGAAGTGGGCAGTTATAATATCTGTGAAACGGCTTTCGCTGCAGAAAAACCTTTGTGGCTTGCCTTTAATTTTGTGGAACAAGAGTGGGGAATTTATGACTAATCTATGTGAGTGTACCTTATTATTGCAATAAATCATCTAAGAACCAAGGAACAGAGGTATAAATGGCTTTAACCATTTCATTTAATCTAATTAAATTGAATTGACATTAAAAGTCATCATTTCTATCTCTTTTTGCCACAAGTGCTGATTAGATATGAGCCATACTGGGGCTCCTCAGTGTTAAACACATACTGCGTACAGTATTACAGAGTTAATGGGACAGATAATTGACAGTGAAACATAGGAGGTTAATAATAGATGCTTAATTGACTCCTATCAATTTGTTTCACTGAACATCACTGTCTAAAGATCTCATTCATATGCAATGGCCACATTCCTTCCTTTTTTTTATGATCAGGAAACTTAAAATTCACAAAGACTGAAGTTCTGTACACACAAGTACAACACAGGACCATTTGAAGACAAGCTACATAAGCATAATGATAATATTCTATGTGCAGTTTGTCCCAATCATCACAAATACAGAGGGGGCAGTGGATCCAGATGTGAGATAAAACATCTAGTTTTATTTAAATGAATTCTATAAAAATCTAAAGTCTATGAATATCAGACTTTACCACCTGTACCATGCATTTGAAACATAAAATAAAACAATCTTGTGACTTTAACAGAAACAAAATGTCTTTATATAAAAAGATGTGAAAAGAAAAAGATCTGGATTCATGTGACAAAGCATAAAATTGAAATATGCCACACGGAATTTGACAAAGCACAAGTCATAGTGATCTGTTCTCCACTGTTTTATTGAGTTTCCCTCTACGCGCAGTATCTTCTCTGGACAGCCTGATGCAGTGCGTACAGGAAGTGTTTCCCCGTTCAGTATGAATTTGTCTATCAACAACAAGGAAACGGCAGTTTATTTTCTATGACGCCAGTGTACAGAACATGACAGACTTCACTTCTCAGAAAAATGGTGAATATCACAGGTCAGCTACTGTCCCAGGCCCTCTAAGCCTCTCCCGACTCTCTGGAAGACCTCCGCTGTTTATACATATCTGTTTCACCTTTTTCCTCCTAAACAATTAGTGAACAGGCCAAGAGGAAGCCCGTCCCGTGAGAGTTCCACAGACATTCCTGTTCGTGCAGCCAGCTGTAAGATGTTACCCAACAGTAGACACAAGAGAAAAACATTTCTGTTTTGAAATAACAAAAATTGAGCCTGGTTTGATATAAATACATTTCAACTGCAAACGAGATGGAAAATTTCCTCTCTTGCACAGTTAGGGAAAATCAATGAACCAATAAATACCTTAGTTCACCCTAACTTTGACTCATGGCAATTTTATGCACCAGAGGCTCATCAACCCATAATCTGAATTAATGTAAATATTGTGCGTTGGAGGGCTTTCAGTAGGCCATGCATCACTCAGAGGATTTAAACAGATTGAGAGCAGACTGATAGATGAACCTTGGTGGAGATATGTGGCTGCATGAAGAAGGGAAGGTGTTAGAAGGTTGAGAGTATTAATCATGGCAATTATTGAAAGTGTTTTTTCGCTGACATCATCTTGTGGACTCATATATCAGCCAGGAGCAGCAGTCTTATGACTTAGTGACACAGGCTGAGTGGAGGACATTGAGCAGTAAAAATTAGCAAGTTATACAGAGTGAAAAATGGAGCCATCAGAGAGCCATAAGCAGCAAACATTAATTATTACAAAGATTTCATTTCGGAAAGAAGACTGTGGATGTTATTGTTTGTATCATCTTCTTTTTGACTCTGAAACGCATTCCTCGCCAGATTATACATCTGTTATTTTGGTCCGCTCTGCAATCATTGTTGCTTAGGAAATAAGTGGGCTACAAGAACAAACAACTGCTGAACAGGAAACAAAAGAAGCACAGACATAAATATGATAATGTCAAAGATTCACACGCAACTCATGCTAAAAATGTTATACGAGTATGAGTGAGTATTTGTGTTCTCTTTGTCCTGCAGCAGAAAGAAACAGATACCAGAACTGGTGCTCTCAATAATGGACGTAATAGACTTCCTTAAGTGGAAATGATTCTTCCATGGATTTAGCTCTGGGCCTAAATACATAGAAAGAGACATACCCTGATTAAAGAGATTTTTGTAAAAAAAAAAAAAAAAGTTTCTTTTTCATTTTCCCTTTATGTAGATCTTTTTTTTTTCTCACTTTAAATCATTTCTGCCCTAACTAGCCAGTAATCTAAAATAAATGTTGTCTGTCGGTCTGTCCGTTTGATAGTGATCATATTTCAATATTTAGATTCATTAGATCATATAATAACAAAGAAGTGCAAAGAAGAACTTTTTCTGGACTAAAGCCTATGTGCATCTCATTCTTCTACCTGCCTTCATTCAGCTGTTTGACTGCTGTGAAAGAGCCACATACTTCTTTTTACGTGACACTTATTTATTCACTGCACTGCTCTTTCGTCATGCTCTGTGTAAGCCTGCGTGGCACTTCTTCCCTCCCTAAATTTAAGATGTTGTAAACACACTCCAGCTTTTCCCTCTTTGGAAACTCTCAGGAACATCAGAGGGGTCCCTGGGACTCTTACGTCTCTCGGCTACATCAGCTCCTCCGGGCATCCGCCCAATTGGCAGGGAGTCTGCTGCCCTAACCCTGAACCTTGGATATGAGAGGTTAGCCAAGGGCCAACGCTGAGGCTGAGGGTGGGTGTGGTGGCAGAGGTCAGGATGGGGGAGGCGGGGGAGACAGACAGCTATTAAACACAACAGAGGAAGGCCCATCAGGATGTGTCTTTTATAGCTGGCTGGTACTTGAAGGCATCAAACGTCACTCTCATAGATGAGAGGCAGGCGGTCCAGTGAACAGATGAATCCTGTAAGGGTGGAAATGATGGGGTCAGGGTTTTTACAAGGTCAGAATGGAGTCAGTAAAGGGTCAGGGAATCTATCCTTTTCAGTTTATTTTTTTTCATTGGAATTGTTTTACCTGTTTAGCACCCTCAGAGTGGCTCTAACCGTGCGTCAGGAGCAGATGACACATTTAAGTCTCTCAAAAACATGTTTTCTTACTTTAAGAATAGTTCAATCCTCATGTAAACTTTGCCCAAAACATTTTTCAAGTTGACTTACGTTCATAAATAGGCATACATACTTACCCATCATTATACTCTCCAGATGACCCCCATATCTCCTACCCCATGTCCCCACCTCCTACCTTCTAACCCTTCCACCCTTCAGCTATCCAACCTCTCTTCTCTAACACTGTTTCATTTTCATTACAACCCTCCTGCTGGGACTTGAACTTGTTGCCCCATCTGAACTGGGGTGACAGCTCACTAAATCACGACTTTTTAGTGGAGCCACCCCCTTTTTTATTCACTTTAATCACCAGACTCCAGTAACCAGGAATATTGGGCCCAGAGTGTGGAATTCACCTCATAAACGAAAAGGCACTGGCCACTGATGTGCTTCTCATGGCAGAATTGCTGCTAGTATTCATCTTGTTCTTGCTGAGAAGGTAGTTGTTGAAGGTGGGGGGGTACGAGCGACAATCAATTGCTCAGGATCAACAGGTTTTAGGCCATAAACTTGAGGTCATCTCCTATTTATCTGACAGTTTTTCATGTGGGGATGGTGGTGGGAGGCCTTGGATTTTGTTTGTTATTTATGGTTAGTCACAGCTTTAAGAATGGTTCTGAATGATCGGAGGCTATCTTTTACACACAGCCTGTCACGGCTTTAAAGTGGTTAACCCCCTATGTACACTCTGTGGCTGTGAAGAGTAGAAAAACAGAAAAATATGGTAACATCTCAAGACATTTATTTTCACATTCATTCCTCTGTAAGATGACTCCACAATTCTTATGCCAAGTAGTACTTTTTCTCTCGTTCATCTCCTTCTCTTCTTGTCCTGTCCGTATATTTGTGGCTTGCTTTGATCAGTTCCTTTGTGCTCTTCCCTCCTGCTCTTCTCCTCTTATTTCATCTCCAACCAAACATTAATCCTTATCCTCCCCGAGGAAGCCCACTTCGTGCAGCAGTGAGGGTATTTAGAGCCAGTGTTGACATTGGACAGCCAGTTAGACAAATATCCCTGACTCAAAACCACGAGACAAATGGCAGACCTGAACTCGCAGTGTTCTGGCAGTGAATTTGCTGGTCTGGCTTAGCTTTGGCCAGCTATTCAGCACAGGTGACGTCTTACTGCAAGAAAAAAAAAAAAAAACTGACCACCGGAGAATCTGGATCAATGAAAAAGAATGTGGGGACAGAGTAAAAACATGGATGAGAATGGAAGGAAACAATACATTTGACTTAGTTGGAGAAACTTTTTAACAATAAGATGTGAGGGGAAACGGGAAAAAAATGTTTCAGGATGATAATGTCACATTATGAATTAAGAAAGTTATAAGAAGAGCAATGACACTTTGTGATAATGAAATTAAGAAAAATATCTAAATTGCTCGTCTTCAATGACTCTGCGAATTGGTTTGAAAAAAACAGCAACTCCCACTGACAACCAGGTGGTGGCTTTGATTAGGGGTGAGCATGACATCATCACAAGGTGGAAACAAACTCACATACCCACACGCAAACAGCCCTCACAGGCAGACAGGGCGTCAGAACCATGACAAGCTATCTACCCACTCTCAACACATAGCCACATGCATACACACGGGCAGCACACTGTGCTACACACACACACACACTCTTCAGAGATATGGGGCCCATTCTGACAACCGCCAACTTGACTTGGCATTGGTCGGACTGGAGAGATCCAAGAAAAGCAAAGCAGACCCACGAGAGGGCTGGGGCTTTTGTGTTTGTGGAGTGTCACACTTCATCACGAGGGAAACCCATAACAGGCCCAGGAAGACCTTTGAAGCTATGGGAGGGGTGTGTGGGAATCGCCTCTGTGGCTACCCCTGATGTCAACTTCAATATTCTGATTGCAGGCTATTTCCTGGATTAGGATTGTCTTTGTCGGCCGAGAGGGAAACCGTCCAAGGATTGTATATCAGAGCACAGACGAGCTAAATACAGCAACCCTACCAGACAATTACAGTTTCTAAAGTATTTAACTAACACTAGCCATTGTAATGCCTATGTCTGTATTTCCTAGTATAATCAATGCAAAGCCAGGCTTCATTCTTTCAGTACCATAACATGTAAGATGAGAAGAAAGAAAAACAATCAATCACCTCTGATATTTTTTTTTAAATTAACATTAAACATAATATTTTTTATTTTTATAGATCCTGTGCCTTCCTGATGGTTCAGTATGTTGGGGTTTGTAATAATGGACCCACCATAGAGACAGGCAGACATGGGTCTTTTTCTTTTAAGGATATATTTCTAGCTAATGGTGGATTTGGATAGCACAACAAAGTAGCTAGATGTCCAGTGGTTTGGATTTCAAAGAAGGTCCTGTCACTGTAAATCATTAGAGATTGCATACGTAGAACTGAGTCGGGCAGCTGGGCCAGGTGATAGCAGTGCGTGCAGTTTGCTTTGGCTGCCTCATAATTAACGGAATGGTGGCGCACTTTAATGGACCACATCCTTTTGGCTGGAGCTTCATAAGCCTCAACCACTGAAGCCATAATTTGATTCTACAGGATAGCCAACTAAGAGCAGGGCATGACAATTTAAAATCAAGGAGAAATATCCAGGAAATTGCATTTGTACTCAAGAGATGGTTGGCTGACTTGGCTGTTGGAAAGTTCCTGTTTCTGTGGCGCTGTGTGGGTCAGAGAGTAGTGTTTTTTTAATTTATTTTGAAAGTCTTGATTAGTGCCAACATCCTCGACCAACATTACTAAATTGTAATATATGTTTTTTATGCAGCTTATAGAGGAGCGATAGCTAAATGTGGAGGTTTATCTGAAAAAGCTGCGTTTTCAGGAGTCACTTCTAATTTTTCAAACATGTTAAAATTAGCTTAGCTCTCTGTTCAAAGCTGTACAAGTATGGTGAGCAAAGTGGCTTAACATTATACCAACTAATCATGGCTCTAGATGGTCTATAATGTCTTGTTTAATACTGTGACTGTTGGACTTTGGTTGAACTCTCTGCAGTTAGCTACAAAACCTAGTTTGTTGCTATAAAATCATACTAAATACAAGCAACAAAGGTCCTATAGAAAGTGCTACGATTAATTACCATATCACTTTACATTTGTTGTTAAAGATGTGAAAAATGTCAAGACAAAAAAGCTGCCAGATGCACTTAGGTTGGATAAAAAAAAAAAAAAAGTGAGATAAACAAAAGACACATTTATTCAGTTTCTGTTTAAAATTACTCTTGTCTAAGCTATCATAGCAAGCAGTTTGATTATCAAATAATAGTAAGGCCATCAGTTAAATTATCTCAGAGCTATAGGGCAGCAGCCTATAAAGGAAAACATTTTTCATCCATTTTAATGCTTCTCTGTTGTCTCAAAGCCAGTCAAAGCAAGGGTAAAAGCCAGATTTTCATTGGGGAGCTTTAGAGAGAGAAAAAAAAAACTCAATTACTGTTTGCAGACTGGGGCTGTTGTTAAGGACAATGTCATGATCAAACACAATTTGGATCAAACCACGTCTTTATTTCACATTCTCTCACATTTCCAATCAAGGACCGATTAGCCTCAGACATTAATGAGCCTACTAATCCATTTGGGCCCCTCATGATAACAGTTAATTGTCTGTAAAAATGTGTACAGATCCCCGTTTGGGTTGTTTACTAACTGATTTGGATGTGGTTGGGCCCTAAAGAGGTATCATTATGCTGATAGTTCTTTGGAAAATGAGCCCCTGATGGAGGCAACACCAGTGTAGAGTAGAGTTAAGAATACACAGAGCTGATTTCAACCATCACTCACTTGAGTGCAAATTTATCACTACTTCAACATAACATTTGGCTGTCATCAGGGCTCATTTAGCTTCATCTATGATTAACTCTACCCACTACGCTATAAAGAAGGAAGTTAAGGAAAGCATTTTTTTTTCTCTGTAAATCTCTGATAATTGGATAGTTGTTAATTCCCAATGAAAGGGTTGAGGAAATGCTAAGTAACTGGACAGTCAGAGGTTCCCTGCTTAATTTGGTCTCACAACTTCCTTGTCCCTTGCTCTGTATTTGTGACTGAGTTGAAACATAATTGTAAATTGCAGTAACATTCAAATCCAATTTGGGTTCTGCACTAAGTCATGATAGAACTGTTGCAGTAGCTTGACTTGTAGTAAAACATTCTCTGAGTCTGAGAATGTGTTATTAAATTAGACCAGTGGTGTCAAAAGTACACACATTTGTTACTTAAGTAGAAGTATAGATACTGCAGTTTAAAAACACTCTGGTAAAAGTTGAAGTATCAACTTGACCTCTTTACTCAAGTAAAAGTGAAAAAGTATGTGCTCCAAAACCTACTTAAAGTATAAAAGTATAAAGTAACTTTTAAATAAAAAATAAATAAAAAATAATTTTTTAAAAACCCACACAAAAAGGTAGATGCCACTATATGAATTGCAAGCTTAATTTGAAAACTGATTAGTTCTACACGTGGGTCTTGGGTGTGCAGAGTTTGCATTGCATTTTCCACGAGTCATTTTTGCACCCGACTATTTAGAAAAATTCTTTGAGATAGGGCCAAGGATGAGGAAGGTCTTGTTGGTCTCCGTCTCCATCTCCCGATACGCTCTCGCCTGTGTCCGACCTTTCAGACATTTAGCCATCTTTTTCTGAATCCCACATTGTGGCGTGGCACACACTTCGCGCAGCTTCGCGTTTGCAGTTTGTAGAACACCTGCTTGCTTCTGACGAATGACGATTTCCTTGTGTGTCAGCACAAATTTGACAAATAGCCTAACCGATGAGTGTTTGCGTTATATGATCCATCCAATTACACTCGTTCTCACTAGGTGTGGATGGTGCCACTGATCTGTATTGGATGGCGCACATGACGTGAAATACATAAACATTAAACTGAAGCCAAGAGTTAGAAAAAAAAAAAAACTGAAGCCAAGAGTAACGAGGCTGTTTGTTTTGAAAATGTAAGGAATAGAAAGTACAGATACTTGTGTGAAAATGTAATGAGTAGAAGTCAGAAGTAGGCAGAAAAACAAGTAATGGAGTAAAGTACAGATACCTAAAAACTGTACTTAAGTACAGTAACGAAGTATTTGTACTTCGTTACTTGACACCTCTGAATTAGACCCAGGTATTCAAAATGGTTTGGCTGCATTGAGGCCTAAATCTTGCAAGCTAGGCAAACTGCTCATCCCTGGTTTGATTCGAATGAGCTCTAAGAATTGGCCCAACTATGGCTCCTCCTAAGGGATTAAACTAAATCAGATCTGTGTTTTGTACATATTCAGTTCACCACACACCACACACTCAGACTGGACTAAATTCATATAGCCAAAACCTGACCAGCTCTGATGACCGTTACTTGGGCCAGGGCAACTTTGTAAAGTTACTGCCAGCAGACGGCTGAATGTCCTGACACCTGACCTCCGTTGGCCTAAATCGAATGGCCACATGTGAAGGAACTATATGACAGAGTTTGGCATTGCTAACAATCTTCTTTAGAATTTTATGTCTGGTAAGGACACTGACAGATTCCAATTTTGTTTAAATATTGTTTGAAACTTATTGGTATATGCTTCATCATTTGAATATTCTCTGTCCAAAAATATAGTAACAATCTACATTCCATTACTGTATATCGAACAGTAAAGTGTTGTCAACGATAAAGCTTCTGTAATATATTTATATGACAGGTAATCCATGGCATTTGTATACAACAAGAATGGATTTCTTTTGTACATACGTGGGTTCACAGGCAATAAATCTATTTTACATTAATTCCCAACATGAATGGCGTTTAAATGACATGAAATTGACAATATTTTTGTGTTACATTGGACTTGGACATATATATTCATCAAGCAATAAGAATAACAAGACAAAAAAGATTAATATCCACAGGCCAACTAAAACTTTGCCAACATTTATGATGTGCGTTTTGTTGTTCTTAAGGACATTTATTGCTGGGATAATTTTCTCCTCTATATTTCTTTTTATGATTTGTTATAGCGCATGCACACAATCACTTGTGTAATTAATGATGTAAAAAAATATATTTATTATTATGAACCTTGTTACTTTGCAGGATGTATTTGCTTTGTCATTTTGTTGAAGATACTGCAAGTGTGTATGTGTGTTTGTATATTCTGGCCACTCAGCCTGCAACCTTGGCTGGCCTGTTCTGACACTCAATTTATTGTCTTGTGATTTGAGGCCTTAGTTTCTCATTACCCCCAAAGTTTTTGTGTCCTTGTGCGGCAAAAATTAGCTTGTGTGTCCGTGTAAATCACCTGTCATATGCACATGCTCCTTTAAGAAAAGGCCAAGGGTGCCATTTGATTCCTTCTGCCTTGCTTTCATATTTATGCGTCTCATATTCACGTCCATTGGCTGTGTCTCGGTTGGGCTATCCATCAACACTTTTTATCCCCATCAAACCAACAATACGAACATAAAATGCTCTTTTACGTCGGCAAAGGGCTGTCACAAATAAACACACTTCTTTATTTGTTTAGGTAATAAACGACATAAATTAAAAGTGATAAGTGACTAAATTTGCATCAGTCATGTCCTATGGGCTTGGGCTTTAATGGAAATTAGCAGCAGGGAGAGAGGCTGTAATATAAAGTATAACCCACAAAATTGGAAAACATAGGTGATATATTAATGAGTTTACAAAACTGAAGGACAACCAGACCCAGGGGGATGTCTGCTGCTTTCTCCAGGGCAGGGCCATTTTTCAAACAAATATGTCAAAGGAACATTTTGAAAACTATATCACTCATCCTGTCACATGAAATTTCTAGCGGTGAAATGATAATTTCCCAAATTTATCTGCAGTTGTTTGTTATTGTAATGCAGAAGTAGCATTTTGGATCAACTGTCCAGGGAATGAGGGTGACTATTACCCTTCCAGCTCCAACTCTGTATCTCAATAAGCTAAATCAAGTTTCATAGAACCATAGAAGTTTTCTTTGTAACCACGCTATAAAATAGAGAAATGTTTCTATGAAGTCTTAGTGCATTAGTTTAGAAAATAAAAGAGGACAAAACTAAGGGAAAGGAAATAAAAGGTAGAGGTTTATGTAATAACATTTGGTATAAAACTGAGAAAATATCAATAAAAACACAGTTAAGTCAATGCATAATTGTATACTAGATCAACAGCATATTCATCCATTAGAAAAGGGATGCCAGTATTCAGACTGCACTGCTGTTATCCCAAATTATGTACATCTGCTGTGTAGATTTAGCCATTTATTCAGGATGAATAAAAGAGAAACAAAACAAAAACAAAAAAGGGAACCTAGTTAAAAGTGATGGGATGAAGAGACGTCTTTCTCAATTTTGTATTCACAGACAGAATCAGTTGCCTTTGGCCTGCTTAGGGGTAGAAGGTGAGAGAAGCACACAAAAGCAGTGCAATTATTCTACTCTGGCACAACAACAGAGAGCAAAAGGAGCATCAAAGGCTTTCCTCTGAGCAAAACAGGTCTCCCTCAGAGGAAAAGTACAACCGGTGTGTGAACACCAGTGTATGGACTTGTGGTCCTCTCTTGAGACAGAAGAGGCAAAGGATGAGTGTGTGTAGAGTTGGAGTGCCTATCCACTTTGATTACGTTATAATGGAACATTCACTGGTTTTGGTGTTGGAAAAAAAAATGTAAAGGACCGTAAATGTGTTACATATTAAAAATTTTTCCCCAATGTAAAATATGACAAAACATTTTACATGTGACTTCAAAGACTTTACCCCACACTCCCTTTTTTTTAATTACATGTAAAACAAGTGCCTATCTGATGATGTCTTACATTTTAGCAACAAATAGAATGCAAGAAATGTACTTCATTGGAGATAAATTTACTTCACTGTCCATCAGGCCAGCCCAGATAGTTAGTTCTATGCACTGTTATGGCTGTGAAAGAGACATGTTTTCATTTATCTGGCTCTATATTCATTTAAATTGACCATTATTACAGTTTGTTTATTTGCTGAAATTAATATGATATTGTTATTCTATTGTATTTTATTAATATTCAACACTGTATATATGTATATATTTAAAAAAAGGGATGATCAAAACTTGTAACTGAATCTGTAATTTGATAAAACAGAAACAGAAGAGGGACGAATTTTCTATCAGGCAATATCAAAGGGCACCTCCTTTTAAATGTTGGGTCTTTCTTCATCCCGGAAGAATTGCAGAGTTGCTCTCACATGTTGTTGTGTACGTTCATCGGTTGCTAAGCGCAGTTATCACATTGAGGACCATCATAGTCGATACTCGTGTTGTTATTTCACTCCTTGACAGAATATAACAAGATGAAAGTTGTTGCGTTGATAAGGTAATAGCGCCTCTTTTCTTGAGCCGACTCATACTGCTGTCACTGATGTTTTGTGCTAGCAGAGCAGCAACCAGAACACCAGTTTTTTCCACACTCATACTGTATGTAAAATAACGCACAATAGACAGAGGTACAGCTGCAAATCCGCTTTTCAACACTGTCGCAACCCATTCCCAGTTCACTGTTAACATGCACATCCATCCTCATGTCTACTTCTACATGTTAATGATTTAAACTGCCCTTACCCCTTTAAACTGCCATTACCCCTGTGCCTGTTTCTCATGTTCCGGTCCAGTGGGGGTAAAGACAGCTGCTACAACATGATGCAGTGTGTCGCTGCTGGGCATCGGATCGTGGCTCTGGCCAACCTACGCCCAGCTAACACAGGTGAGGAGAGTGCGCTGATGTAAGCTTAGCTATGATCCGCAGGGGCTGTGTTTTGTGGGTCAGCCAGCTGCACTTCTGTGGATGTACTGTACTGTGTCACAGATGTATAGGTTTTGGATGATTTTCACAGTAATTACATGAGCATGGATACTACTTTTTTTGATTGTTGGGAAAGTCTGACCTTGATTTTGGTCAGAAATTCAAATTTTACACATGTACTTTCATGCATCTCTGTAGTTTTTTGTTTCTGTTTTTTTTTGTAGTCTCTGATGATATAATATCAGCCAATGCTTTAATCCTTTATATAAGGCTTGACCCTTACATGTAATTAGTGACAATTTTAATCACATTCAGTGGAATTTTGCTCTTTACTGTACAATTCTGTAAGTTAACTGAGGTGAGTAAATGAGTAATTGTGCTTGCTGATCAATTCATTTCTGTTCTGCTGGTTAATTTTTTTTTCAATTCATGATTTTTAACTCAAGCCTGATATAGCCTTTCTGTGAGTCGTTTTCGGTCTGTGGACAGATGTATGTGTGAGGAACCAGCCCTCCTGTAAGCAGGCACGGCCACTGATACACTGTTAAACATATTCACACCTGGAGGCTGCGTATTACAATCCTGAACCAGTTGCTCAAGGTTATATATTTACATGACACTAGAAAAAAACAAATTATTGTCTCAGTCCAACCAATATCATACAAAATCAAGCTTCTGAAAGCCAGACCAACACATCCACATCATGCATTTGGGCATCGGATCACTCTGCTCCAATATGTTTAGCGAGAATCAAGCGGGCCTAGTTGCTCTGTTCTATCTGTTTGAATCTTTTTTTTTAAAAAACAGTAAAACATAAGCATATATAAATACATCCAAATTTCCAAGAAATCTGCTTTCTTTCACATATTTCTTTGTTTCTTTTGTCAGATGAAAAGATCGGCCCATTAAGACTGCTTGGTCCCAACTTTTGCTCACTTAAAGCATTCCTGCCTGCAGGTCCGCTTTAATGAAATCCTGATTCTATAACGGCAGCTTCATCAGACAGAATCATCATTTAAGTAACTGAAAGACAACGTCTCTGTGGTAAATTCAGCTGACTTGTACGATGATCTCCCACAGAGAAAGTTTGAAGTGGCAGAATGCCTCGAATGTTTTCTCACACAGTCCACAGTGTCACATACATCAGTCAGTAACTTGATTTCTCTCCCTTGCATGTATTGAGGGATAAGAAAGGGGGTCGAGTTAAATGGTCAAGTTGAGCTGTAACTAGCTTAAATCGACGTGCTGAGTGGCTGCTGAACAGCTCCACTCGGGCAGTTCAAGGGCCTTCTGTGGAATTTGTCCAAGTAGTGTTCATGAGAAAAGGCCACGTCTTTAACTTTAACCATGCAGATTTAATGTTTCTGCACGGTGGTGTGGTGGTTAGCACCGTCACTCCAGGATCCCTGGTTCGAATCCTGGTCAGGGCGTTTCTCTCTGGGTGCTCCGGCTTCCTCCGACCATCCATGCATATGTTAGGTTGATTGGTGATTCTTAATGGCCTTAGTGTGAGCGTGTGGGATTTGTCTCTGACCTAGGTTTGTACGTCGCTCCGGGGTGTGCCTTACTTCTTGCCCAGTGGCAGCTGGGATAGGCACCAGCCCTCACCCCCCCCCCACGACCCTACATTGGATTAAGCGGGTATAGAAAATGGATGGATGGACGTGTTTAAATCACCATTCTAAAATCATACCTGTGATTTAAAAAAACTTAACAACTGATTAAAACATTTAACTCCAGATGTGAGCCTTTTTAGGTTTTGATCAGTGATGCTTTCACAGTGACAGAGGGATGTCATTTTTTTTTTTTTAATGAATTATTTTTCCTGTATTTTTCCCATGATCTTGTTGTCATTTTATTTACAAATGCATGAATAATGTGTTGTTGTTAGACAGAGGTTTAACATATTTGCCTTCATGCCACAGATGAGTTGGACAGCTACATGTACCAAACAGTAGGCCACCAGGCAATAGAGCTGTATGCTGATGCCATGGACTTGCCTCTGTATAGACGCACCATTCAGGGTTCCAGCCTGGACACAAGCAGAAACTACAGGAAGACAGAGGGGGATGAGGTGGAGGACCTGTATCAGTTGCTGCACCTTGTCAAGGTAGGCCTGTCAATAAAAGGAAACTTTTTAAAACATTTTTACAGAGTTGCTGCCTGACTCGTGGGTGTCAAATCCATGTTCTCTGGCCAGAAGGCCTACCAAAGGATCGCTGGCCTGTAACTACTTTATTTATCCACATTCAACGGCAATGCTTCATGACTCATCAAAAACTGTAGGATGCAGCATCACTGTGGGAATCTGCAGCATTAATCCAATAAAAAACTAAAACAAGCAAAAACTGTTGTATATTTATCTAAAACTAGAACAAGAAAAAGTGTTGATAAACCTCCCTATACCCTCTAAAATGGAAGCAGATTTTACAACCTGTATGCTTTATAAAGATTGGGTTTGTGCTGTAAGACAGGCCTGCCTGGCTCTTTCATTGAGTTGTTGCAAAGATTTAAAACGAATACGTTTGCAACATTTCTTGTATAACACAGACATCCTTGCATGTTTTACCCACCTGTATCACCAAAGCAAGTTCTGCCATTCCTATCCCCGGGCTGAAATAGAACAAGATTAAATCAAATCCATGTGTTCTTCATGTGTGGTATAAAACTGGCTCAGTAAACGGCTAAACAGACTCCGTACGCTGGGGCCAGTGTGGCTTCATCTTGTCAAACCTCAGCACCTCCCGGTCACCCAAAAAAAATATTCTCTACCAGTGTCATCAGACGCATCAGGGTTTACTTTGTGACTGTTAAGGTTAAAGGATTATTTTTATATTCATGAAATTTGTGAGTCAGGTCCAGCAATGTGCAATAAAGTAGATTTATTGACAAACTATTAAAATCTAGAAAAAACTTGCAACCAATTGATTGAGTGTTAAGTTGAATAACTCCTGCATGCATGCTTTCTGATAGAGCCAAGCTGGCTCAGGAGCTCTGGGCTTGCTCCACGAGGAAGAAGCCGGGTAACAACAAAGA
This sequence comes from Odontesthes bonariensis, assembly GCF_027942865.1. Classification (NCBI taxonomy): domain Eukaryota; kingdom Metazoa; phylum Chordata; class Actinopteri; order Atheriniformes; family Atherinopsidae; genus Odontesthes; species Odontesthes bonariensis. The sequence continues at coordinate 18,806,632 of NC_134522.1, forward strand.
ACGGCCACAGGGGACAGTGTGCATCTTTTTGTGAAAACAGTAATGTGTTGATGTATATTGAAATGGCAGAATACCTAATAAAGCTGCTCTCATTCACATTTTTTTCTGTCACTTTTGTCTGACGTCTAATCATGTCAGAAGTTGCTATGGAAAAGCAGTCTGTTAAAACCACGTATCAACTCGCGTTCACTTACGGCATTGTCAGACCGTCGCTCTGCTCAAAAAAAAATAATAAAAATCCCGATTTTATAACCGCCGCGTCTTCTGACTAAACCACCAGGCAGATAACTTAAAGACAACGTCTGTGCATTAAATTTGGCTACACTTACACGTGTCTGATAATCTGTCGCAGAGAAAATGACAAGCGGCAGAACGCGTTGACCCATGTTCTGAGACAGTTCACGGTGTCATGGCATTGGATGGAAATGAGTTAATAGGTACATTTTCCTCTTGTGCATATATACTGGGACGGAGAAACTGGCATTCTCAAAGAAGACCCCCACTTAGCAAGTAGCACTAGCTGACCTGCTTTACACTTCTTTGGCATCTATTGTGTCACGCAACCAAGTTGTTTGGGAGAGTAAAAAATCATGTTCGTGCTTTCAGTCTGTCTCATTTAGTACGTTTCAACTTTACTTCCGCAGTAAATTAGTGTAAGTTTTCTTTTTCACCCTCCCCTGTAACAATGGTGTGCTGGTTGTATTAGTTAAAGTTTTATGTGCCAAGTTGGAGAGAGGTGCCCTTCAACAGTAGGTTCACAGGAAAAATTCAATTTTTTCTTTCTTTTTTTTTTTTTTTTATCTCACTTGACAGAAGATCAGATGCAAAAATTAATCACTGAATTAATATTTCATCAAACACCGCTTTTCCAGGACACTGGGAAAATATTCATTTGATGCCAAATTATGTATGAGACCTCGGTGGTCCGATGTTGTACAGGTGGCTGACTGACAGGTTGGAGATAACTGTGTGTGTGTTCAACACACCGCTGGCACCGCCTGCCTATCTGACCGCCTGCAGCCGTGAGGAGGCTACCTGAACGGAAACTTCCAACAGCAGCCAGAACTCTCCCTGCTGTCAGCTCAAACGGGGGGCGGGGATTGATCCCATGAAACACTTTATCCCCTCTGCAACCCCTACACAAGCTCTTATTTTAGCTCGAAGCATCAAAATTTAGGAGCCTCTTATGGAATAGTGGACAGGAGTTTGTTGTTGAGATGGGAGCTGGCTCGATGTGGTGGAAAGAAGGGGAATCTGGGTTTGCATGGTCCTTTTTGATGGTCTGCGTGGAGACACGCTTGTCTGGAGTGTGGGACTGCTTCAGGGCTTCGGCATGTCCACACATACAGCCTCAGTGGCAAGGGCCAGTCAGCCTGCCTGAGGGTAATTCGCGCCCTCTGCCTGTCATATTTTGCCATCTTCTGTATAAAAATTGCCAGCTTTACACATTCAGCCACATGTGAAAGATCCTGATTTAATCCTTTTTTGCGAGTATACACACTCGGCCGGGTCGGCCCCCTTTTCTGTTTTTCTGGCCTCTCGTGATGATTCACAGTTGAACAGCAAACATGTCTGTTGTATGTGATGCAATACCGTCTCTGCCTGTGGTCATGGCTCTAATTGCAAAAGCCTGCTAATTTCCCATTTCCAGGGCTTCTCTGGTCTGACCTCACCCGTCAGACAGGCCATAGATCAGGGCAGTTGGACTCCCACGGGGCCCTCGCAGGCTTGCAGACCTCCAGTTGTGTCCCCGTTTACCCTTCTCACCGTCATCAACAATCCTGCACCATAAACAACAGGCTTCCTCTATTGCTTAATGAGTGATGGCAACCATAAGAATACAACTTGATATCTCAGATTTCAGTTCTCACAACCGCTCTCGAAGGCTGTTTTTTTTTTTTGTACTCTCACTCATCAGTAAGTTTGACTAACTCGCTCTACATATGCATAGGTGGTCACTTTTTTATTTGTTCATTATTTAAATGAGCTTAGTTTTTCAAAGCTTAGAATTATGTCATTGAATCTCAGATATTTGCTTAAAGTCATAGCTCATGGCCACTTTTAGTCAAGTTGAACCCTTTTCCCTGGTTTAGTATTTTGTTTGTAGAAGAATAGAACAAAAATGGAATTGCGTTCATAAAGTTTCCGGTGTTGTCAGGTTGTGAAGGAAGTGATGAGGAAGCGAGAAAAAAAAAACACTTTCTTTATTTAATTACGAGTTGTTAAATCACCATTGCTGGAAACGAAGAGTTTTAGCATGAAAAAGCGTGTTCTGTTTGGAAAGTGTGATGCTTTGAAAGATATTCACTAGCAGTTTGAATTAATTAGAAGTTACATGATTATATTTGGCGAATGACACTCGAGTGTAGATGAAACATTTTTTTTTTTCTCAGATCCAAAGTTGACGAGTTTTAAGTGGACTTTCTGCCCTCCTCCTCCTCCTCCTTTGCAACGCCGGCACCAAACTTGTAGCATGAGCCAACAGTGCCATCTATGGATCATTCCCGTTAGCTTCAAAACCAAACGTGTCTCTGAGAATGTTTGGAGCCATTCAGAAGATTCAAAGGAAGAGATCATATTCTTCAGAACCATTGTTAATAGAGATGGGGAAAAAAGCCTAATTATGATAGGAAAAAAAAAGGAGCTATCCTTTCCCTGGCAGTGGTTATAATGGCAGGATGACAATGTGGCTCTTTCCTTGGCCCCTTTGCTCTCATCGCTGGCTGTGCATGGCAGTGTTTCTTTGAAGTTTGTAACCTGATAGACACGCAAGCCTCACCGTACCCCGTCCCATCCCGCTAGGTGCTGGTCTTTGAATCAGCGCTTTGTGGGGGAGAAAGAACAGTTTTGGCGAGGCACTTTTTTTCAGTTAAGTCTGCATTTTCATAGAATAAATTGCATGTCGTGTCATCTGCTGGGCTTCGGAGCTAAATTAGGAATTTAACAATCACGTGCGAGAGTTTGAATGTTTCTTCTTTATAAATGATCGCATGGCGTTTTGAAAAGACATTTCGTGAGGTGTTTGTCCATACTTTGTTGTGCAGTTGGTTTTTTTGCTTTCTTCTGTATGATCAGCTCTCATGTGTGATACAGATCAACAGTGTCAGTCACCCCTGGCTGTAACTCCAGTCCCCTCCCCGCCGCTCCCCCCCCCGTCGCTGCCCAAAGCCTGCAAAACCCCTCATATTAGTCATATCACATCCCTCAAGTCCTTTATCCTTCTTTCTGTGCTCTGTGATCTGACACAGTGGCTCTTTATGCCCTGTGACCCTGCTTGTGTGTGTGTGTGTGTGTGTGTGTGTGTGTGCTTGCATGCAAGCTCCTGTGTTCAAGGTCAGGTCAAACTGGGCCTCTGTTACATGATAACAGGTCTATCTCTGTTCTCCTTACACACCTCTGTCTTTCTTCTTTCCTCCGGTTCACCTTCTTTCATCATTCCCGGTTGGACAGAGGTGCTCTTACTGCTCTCATCCATACGTGCGCGCTTCAAGCAGATGAATGTGAATTATTAGATTTGAGTTACATTTTTTTCAAGAAGTGCTTCTGTTTTTCGGTATTTGCTGTAGTAGAAAAAAGAACCCGACACGGCAGCGAGCTTTGGAAAAATGCATTCGCATCCTCAGTCGCTTGCTGGGATATTAAATAAGATATATGAAAAGAAAACAACTCCATCTCCTCAGCAACCTTTGAGCTGATGAATAAAGACAAAGACATTTAAGCTCATTAGAGTGATGAGGAACAATAGATGATATCCACGCACATGTTCTATTCCGCCAGCTCTAATTAGCAGTGCTGTAACATCTCTGTCATACTTAGGCCCAGCTTGGAGAACGATGGAAATGTTACTTTCAAATCTAATTTCCCATCCTGTAATGCATTTGACTTATCAGAAACACGCCGCTTTTTAAAAAGCTCTTTTATTTTGTCGCATAAGCAGTATCGCAGGTCAGTTAACATCTAACATCCCTTTATTTAGTTTGTCTTTTTCTCTCTTTGTTTTTTGAGACATATCTGGGAAAAGTCCTGGAGAGATGCACTGAGACCTTTGGCCTTTGTAGATGAAACGTTCCCCTCCTCTGGTGTGTTTTAAAACATCTTGTGCTTAGTGAGATAATCCTTCTCTTAAACTCGCACACACTCTTCCCCTTTTCCCTGTTTCTTCTGACCTTTATTAAATACAACCCCCTTTCTTCCTGAGCCACTACCACTGCTCCATTATCGACATCTGCACACAAGAGTGGAGCCCTCTGAGATCACAGAGGCAGTCTGTCCACAGGTCCAAACATTCTTTTTAATACTTCCCATCTCCTTTCTTTAACGCGCACCTCGTTCTCCGTTGTATTGTCGTCGCACTTTCATCCGGACCCTTCAGAAGAACAGTCTTGTTCTGATGGAGGTGCGTCCTGCTGTGAGGAAAGAAGGGAGAAGAACCGAAGGGAGAGGAGAAAGAAAAGAGCAGTGAGGAGAAGGAGGAGGAGGGCAGGCAGGCAGGCGGAGGAATCTCTAGTCGAACCAGGAGCTCTGTAGTATTGATTAGGCAGCTGAGGTGTTGTGAGACAAGATGTTAAGGAGGGGTGTGAACCATGAAAGGGGAGGTGCGCGGGGGGGGGGGTCAAAATCAAACACCCAGCCCTTCTCTGATTACCGGCATGGTGCCGCATTAGACGTACATTGGGGGCTCAACAGGAAAATGGATTTCTTTAAAAAGCTGCTTAATACATAAATCATGACCTCTGGGGTCACAGTGAAGGTTTAGAAGATCAGATCAATAACAAAGCTAATGCAGGCTTGTTGTAGCTGGTTTGTGGTGAAGACAGAGCTCTAAACGGTGTTTTACAAGCAGTTTAGGGCCAACCGAGAGTCATTTGTGTAAACTTTTTTTATTACAAACAATCGCCCTAACTTTAGATTGCTTTACTCGAGGATATATTACAGCAGAAGCAAGTATATATTCCTTCAAAGAGCGGCCTCCCTGTGTTGCCTCCCTGTGTGATAGCCGTTGTTATCTTTTCCTTTTGTCTGAGATTCTTGTATTTTTGTTGGTCGACACACTGGCAGTGGGGTTGAGATTGCAGGCTTGTTTTGCACATGAGGAAGGATAGCATTAGTGCTGAGATAATGGCACTGTGTATTGTTCGCTGGCCGTGTGGAAGTGGTGGGACAGGATCTATTAGATGCAGGCCCATTTCCCACCAACTGACGCTAGCAGTCCCCACAAACATTAGATAAAGAGTCAAGCCTCAAGCCTTTGTAATTTGTTTGTATTTTTCTGCTTAATGTACTTTGCTCAATCTTGTTTAGCGATGATGGAAGCTGATAGCCTTATCTTGCCTTGCCAAGGGCATGAGCCACTACAAACCGCTTGGTTGAACATTGTCCCCAAGAAGAACGTGTGTTTTCATGGTCTTTTCTTCTGGTTTTATTTTGATGCTGAATGAGTTTTAGCTATATTCAGAGGTTATTTACATTTGAGCGATTGGCTAATACTGTATCTTCTGATCTGATTTGGAGTTAATACAGGATTGAGGAAAATCTATTGTCATCATTACTCTGTTTTGATATATTGGTCTTTTTCAGGGAAATCTGTGATCATTTCGTATAACTAAACAAACTAGTTTTACAATTTGTTTTCCTTTTTCTGGTCACATGTTCGTCGTGTTTTATTCACAATGCCTTTGGAGGACTTTTTCAAAACAACTTTTGATCATCAAAGCTCTATTGTTTCATTTTCAATGCATTGTGCCATTCTTTAAAAAGTCCCTTTTCAGCTTCGTCTGAAGATAGAATAGATTTGCAAGCATTGCAAAGGGTAATGCACTGCTCATGCCAGCTAGGTTTTAGTCTTCAGCCATCAACAAATGTGGAGAGATAATCGGCCATTTAAGAAAGGCACTATAATGTAGGAAATTGGGCATCAAACCTTTTAGATTTAACTGGTATGAACAGCTGGCCGGGCCAGCTTAATATTGTCTGCCTCATAACAGGCAGCTAATGAACAGTGTTAAGTCTTTCAACTCCCTGCCATTTATCTACTCAGAATTAAGAGGACTTTTATGTTTTGTTTTGTGAACCATTCCCCTCAAGAAATATTTGTGGTAGGCCCCATCACCTCCCGCAGTTAAAGTCATAACCATCAGTAGAAAAACACTGTCTGGAGTCTGGAGAGTCGGTCAAACCAGCGTTACTGCTATATTTTCCTCTAGCCTCTCTCTGGGGAAATGGAGGGAGGGGGTGGACATGATGTCTGTTGGAGCTGTGGAGGATGGAGGACAGGAGAGCCACGATGCCAAGAGCCTGGAACCTGACCTCACCAGAAAAACATTTACATTTTTGGAGTGTGTGTTTGTGTGTGTGCATTGGCCAGTGCGTCTATGTGTGTAAACATGGGCATCAGTACATGTGCGTGCATGCACCCTGTGGACTAGGTGCTTGTTCTGGACCATAAAAAACAACTGACATGGTTTACTTCTCTGTGGCATGAGTCTTGCTTTTTGATTCTGTCCCTCTCGCTTTCTGGAGGCAGCTTCCTGTTTGAGATGCTCAAACAAAACTCTTACCCAAGCCAAGTGGGAACGTTGCTATATCAGAGTTGGGATTATGACTTAGTTTCACCCCCTTTAGAAGACTGTTGCTTGCACTTATTTGTAGGAACGTCTTATCCTTCTCTCGGTGAGAGGCGAGGCATTGAAGTTTGGAAGAAGTTACATGATTTCTTGTTTGATTTATGTAGAATATTGTGTTTTTAAGACCGAGTAACGACTGAGCTTATTTGCGTGAATCGAAAGTATTCATGAACATCAATAAACAACCTCATGTCTCTCCTCCACTTCCCTGCATTTAGTTTTCCATTCGTGTTGATATGGAAAGCCTCCTTGTCCTTGGCCTGCTGAAACTGGGGCTTTGTGCTTTCTTTGGCTTCGGCCCTCTCCCTCCCTGCCTGACAACTGGCTGGGCCTGTGTTTACGTAACCATATATATCTTAGAGGAAACCCGTGAAACGTTAATCTCTCTACGTTTTTAACCCTGATGAATTTCTACATTTTCCAGCTGTGCGGCATGGCATATTTATGCTCGGGCTCTATTGCTGAAAACAGTTCTGTCATTGTAAATGAATCACCATGGAGGACTGTGTATGTGTGCGTAAACTTCAGGCTAGGAAACTGGACAAACACAAACTCGGCCATGAATTGCTTGTGTAGCACCTCCACAGATAAAAATCTGCCTTTTCCCCTCCTTTGTCGGACGCCAATCACTGCACACTTGCCAGTCACTCGTCACATTTCTGTGGGTTGAGCTCGCGTCCCTCACTCATCGCCTTGTAGAGACTACGTGTCATGTCATATCCTCTGTTGTCTGGCCACACCTGCACAGTGGCCTCGGCAGAGGATAATGCTCTCCCCTTGTCTGCTTCCTCTCTCCCTTTCTTATGACTCGGACCTGCATCATCTCAGGAACCGTTTGAGGCATTTAGACTCACGAGCAGCTGGCTTAGAGAGAACTTTGTTTGTCTTGTTTCAGCGCTGTATGTGGCTGAGGACTGACATGTGTTGAGTCATCTTGCCAGCCTGTCCACGAGCACAAAGGAAGAGCCCATCTTTCAACGGCTGCTTCAAACACACGCCATCGCCAAATTACCAAAGAGAGTTTTTCTCAAAGACTTTAAGAACAAGAATTCTCCCGACGTTTGTTTTACAAAGACATTTGCCATGCCCACATGCCTATTTGTTATTTTGTCATGACGTATCGGACACACTTCATCGTGCTTTATCCTCATTAGATATTCTGTTGTCAAGCTACAGTGGCTGTAATTTATGCCATTATAAACAATATCCTGTGTATAATTTCTTTAGCAACTCTGGTTGTCAGCTTAGACCATACAGAATGGTAATGAGGAACAAATAAGCAGTCTCCTCCGACTTACCTCACACTAAGCTTCCTGTCAGTTTGGCATGTCTGAGCTGTTAGGACACCCCATCTCGCCCCGGGACTATGTCAGCATTACATTAAACACTCGCGCTTGACCCAAGCCGGCCCTATCCCCTGTACCGCATCTACTTTATCTGCGACAACAACCCCCTCTCGATGTTACCACCTTGTCTTTGAACAAGGGAGAACAATCCCATTACATTACTACAGGCCCAGAGCTGATCTGATGAGGAGAACATTAAAACCATGTCACATCCAGTCACTTACTTGATGGGTCCAGGAAGGGAGGGATGCAGAGGAGGAGAGAGTGAGAGCAATGCTGAAGAGAAGGAAGTGCAGGGTTGAAAGGCTGTGGGGTCGGACACCGTGATGTTGTGATTGCAGCAGCAGAGAGTATGGGATTGTACCCCGGTGCCCTTGAGCAAACTGTCATTCAACTCATTTTGATTGATTTCCTCACCTTGTCCACTTTCACACTCCCCTGTCATCCCAGACGAGCACACTACACACAGGAAGCAATGATATAATACAATGTACATGTCAACAACTTTGGAGTTGATAGGAAGAGGATTCTTTCACGGACATTTGTGTCTTTGTGTCTGTAATGGCTAAGACCTGGTTGCTCAAGGCTCCCAGTTGTCAGAGCAGACTGAAGCAGGCATTTTAGAAACCCACCATTTTGCAAATTGGAGCTTTGTATTGTTAGGGTGTATAATTAAGACCTCATTGTGACAGCCATTGAGAGCGAGTTAATGAGGGTTCTGCTGTATTCCATATGAATATGAATATTGAATTTTAAATATTTTATGGCTTTCTAATTGCCTTGGTTGCTGTTAATGGTTTCTACTGTGAATATGTGGCATGGGTAAGTATCTTTTAAGGCTCAGAGATGATAAAAATAGCTGCATTTTCAAGTTAAATTTTTTTCTTCGGGATCTGTCAGTACATCTTTAGGACAGATAGATTTCTTGACTGAAGGCATGTCTGTGACTGTGAATACATTGGAACCAGTCTTTTACTCCCTTACAAAGATGAATGTATATATAATTAGAAAGTATATCACGCACGCTACCTTGATATAGAGTTTAATGGCCGTATCGTTTCTTTGTGGAGCATGTCTGCTGGCCTTAATCTTCTCCACAGCTGACATCTTAATAACTCAGCCCTCTCCATCCATTTCCACAGGAGACATCCGGATGTGGGGGAAGGATTAGTTTAATGAATTTGACAATTAGTAACAGAAGTTAATGACTGCATGGGGCTAAGTGCCCTGATGGACATGGCTGGGGGGACTAAGGACTTCCATTGCTCTGGGCCATACATCCTCATTAATAGCTTCTCTGCCTGCTGGAGAGGACAGGGGAAAGCGGGGCATGCCTTTGTTTAGTCTGCCTCTGACAGAGCTGTGGAGGGGTTTTGCACTGTTGCACAATATCGTGCCAGAAGTAGTCCCTCTCAGGGCAAAAGGTGATGTAGGGCCTTGGGTTCTGGATCAGGTGATGTTTCCTTTAAAGAATAAGGCTAGGGGGGGGGGGGTTCATGTAAGGACAGCAAGCTCTCTCCTCAGATCTTATGCCAGCAGTCCAAAATGAATAGTGTTTTTTGAGGTCAAAGGCCTTGTGAAGACCTCTGCCTTGATTTAACGTCACGCTATCCAGATTTCACCTCCTACGCAGCCAAAACATAGTTTCGCCGGATAGTTCCCATAATGATTTTGTTGTTATTGGTGTTATGAGTAACCTTTTTGCTTTGTCAAATAAATCGTTTTAGCCGCTATAAAATCAAAGTCTG